>NC_064629.1:590435131-591094019 GCF_023864275.1 Schistocerca cancellata
GACCCCATCGCTTCCTCCAGCACGTAAGCACCCGTCTTCAGTTTGAAATGCGGTCGTGAACCCTGTGTGCCACATAAATCAATCAGAGATCTCAGCAGCCTGGCATTTCTTCACTTCTGCAGTAGTATAAACTTACGTCATTAAGCTATTTCCAATGGACTGTCTTTTCGGCTAGGAATTCTACGGTTCACTATGCTGGGTTCTGGTTCTCTGAATTGCGATATATTCTGTGTAGTATCAAACATACAACTTTTTCATTTCCCACGGTGTAATATAAGTAAAGGCCTTGCAACGTCATAGCCTTTACATCAACAATTCGTTTCTAGTGAATTGTATCGCAAAGTTCAATCTCTCATATATCACGTGATGTACCGGGTGATCAAAAAGTCAGTATCTACATCTACATGATTACTCTGCAATTCACATTTAAGTGCTTGGAAGAGGGTTTATCGAACCACAATCATACTATCTCTCTACCATTTCACTCCCCAACAGCGCGCGGGAAAAACGAACACCTAAACCTTTCTGTTCGAGCTCTGATTTCTCTTATTTTATTTTGATGATCATTCCTACCTATGTAGGTTGGGCTCAACAAAATATTTTCGCATTCGGAAGAGAAAGTTGATGACTGAAATTTCGTAAATATATCTCGCCGCGACGAAAAACGTCTTTGCTTTAATGACTTCCATCCCAACTCGGGTATCATATCTGCCACACTCTCTCCCCTATTACGTGATAATACAAAACGAGCCGCCCTTTTTTGCACCCTTTCGATGTCCTCCGTCAATCCCACCTGGTAAGGATCCCACACCGCGCAGCAATATTCTAACAGAGGACGAACGAGTGTAGTGTAAGCTGTCTCTTTAGTGAACTTGTTGCATCTTCTAAGTGTCCTGCCAATGAAACGCAACCTTTGGCTCGCCTTCCCCACAATATTATCTATGTTGTCTTTCCAACTGAAGTTGTTCGTAATTTTAACACCCAGGTACTTTGTTGAATTGACAGCCTTGAGAATTGTACTATTTATCGAGTAATCGAATTCCAACGGATTTCTTTTGGAACTCATGTGGATCACCTCACACTTTTCGTTATTTAGCGTCAACTGCCACCTGGCACACCATACAGCAATCTTTTCTAAATCGCTTTGCAACTGATACTGGTCTTCGAATGACCTTACTAGACAGTAAATTACAGCATCATCTGCGAACAACCTAAGAGAACTGCTCAGATTGTCACCCAGGTCATTTATATAGATCAGCAACAGCAGAGGTCCCAGGACGCTTCCCTGGGGAACACCTGATATCACTTCAGTTTTACTCGATGATTTGCCGTCTATTACTATGAACTCCGACCTTCCTGACAGGAAATCACGAATCCAGTCGCACAACTGAGACGATACCCCACAGGCCCGCAGCTTCATTAGAAGTCGCTTGTGAGGAACGGTGTCAAAAGCTTTCCGGAAATCTAGAAATACGGAATGAACTTGAAATCCCCTGTCGATAGCGGCCATTACTTCGTGCGAATAAAGAGCTATCTGCGTTGCACAAGAACGATGCTTTCTGAAACCATGCTGATTACGTATCAATAGATCGTTCCCTTCGAGGTGATGATGATGATGTTTTGGTTTGTGGGGCGCTCAACTGCGTGGTTATCAGCGCCCGTACAATTATCCAATCTTTGCTCAGTCCAATTTCGCCACTTTCCTGGATGATGATGAAATGATGAGGATAACACAAACACCCAGTCATCTCGAGGTAGGTGAAAATCCCTGACCCCGCCGGGAATCGAACCCGGGACCCCGTGCTCGGGAAGCGAGAACGCTACCGCGAGACCACGAGCGGCGGACGAGTTCCCTTCGAGGTGATTCATAATGTTTGAATACAGTATATGCTCCAAAACCCTACTGCAAACCGACGTCAATTATATAGGTCTGTAGTTCGATGGATTACTCCTACTACCCTTCTTAAACACTGGTGCGACCTGCGCAATTTTCCAATCTGTAGGTACAGATCTATCGGTGAGCGAGCCGTTGTATATGATTGCTAAGTAGGGAGCTTTTGTATCAGCGTAATCTGAAAGGAAGCTAATCGGTATACAATCTGGACCTGAAGACTTGCCCATATCAAGCGATTTGAGTTGCTTCGCAACCCCTAAGGTATCTACTTCTAAGAAACTCATGCTAGCAGCTGTTCGTGTTTCAAATTCTGGAATATTCCATTCGCCTTCCCTGGTGAAGGAATTTCGGAAAACTGCGTTCAATAACTACGCTTTAGCGGCACAGTCGTCGGTAACAGTACCATCGGCACTGCGCAGCGAAGGTATTGATTGACTGCGTCTTGCCGTTTGTGTACTTTACATACGACCAGAATTTCTTCGGATTTTCTACTAAATTTCGAGACAATGTTTTGTTGTGGAACCTATTAAAGGCATCTCGCATTGAAGTCCGTGCCAAATTTCGCGCGTCTGTAAATTTTAGCCAATCTTCGGGATTTCGCGTTCTTCTGAACTTCGCATGCTTTTTCCGTTGCCTCTGCAACAGCGTTCTGACCTGTTTTGTGTACCATGGCGGATCAGTTCCATCTCTTACCAATTTATGAGGTATGAATCTCTCAATTGCTGTTGCTAATATATCTTTGAATTTGAGCCACATCTCGTTTACATTTGCATAGTCAGTTCGGAAGGAATGGAGATTGTCTCTTAGGAAGACTTCTAGTAACACTTTGTCCGCTTTTTAAATAAAATTATTTTGCGTTTGTTTCTGGTGGATTTGGAAGAAACGATATAGAGCGTAGGTACAACGACCTTGTGATCACTAATCCCTGTAACAGTCATGATGCTCTCTATTAGCTCTGGATTGTTTGTGGCTAAGAGGTCAAGTGTGTTTTCGCAACCATTTACAATTCGCGCGTGTTCGTGGACTAACTGCTCGAAATAATTTTCGGAGAAAGCATTTAGGACAATCTCGGAAGATGTTTTCTGCCTCCCACCGGTTTTGAACAAGTATTTTTGCCAACATATCGAGGGACGGCTGAAGTGCCCACCAACTATAACCGTATGAGTGGGGTATTTATTTGTTACGAGACTCAAATTTTCTCTGAGCTGTTCAGCAACTATATCATCGGAGTCTTGGGGTCGGTAGAAGGAGCCAATTATTAACTTAGTTCGGTTGTTAAGTATAACCTCCACCCACACCAATTCGCACGGAGAATCTACTTCGACTTCACTACAAGATAAACCACTATTGACAGACACAAACACTCCACCACCAATTCTGCCAAATCTATCTTTCCTGAGCACCGTCTGAGACTTCGTAAAAATTTCTGCAGAACTTATTTCAGGCTTTAGCCAGCTTTCTGTACCTATAATGATTTCAGCTTCTGTGCTTTCTATTAGCGCTTGAAGCTCAGGGACTTTCCCGGCACAACTACAACAATTTACAACTACAATTCCGACTGTTCCTTGATCCAAGCACGTCCTGTATTTGCCATGCACCCTTTGAGATTGCAGCCCACCCCGTACACCCCGTATAAATTTGAAAATTTAATAAACCACGGAATAATGTAGATATATAGGTAAAAATTGACACACATGCTTGGAATGACTTGGGGTTTTATTAGAACAAAAAAAAAAAAAAAAACGAAGTTCACAAAATGTCCGACAGATGGCGCTAACTGCTACCGTGACGGGTGAGAGGTACGCCGATATTTTACAGAATCGCATCATCCCCAGCCTAGCTGATAAACAGCTGCTGGAACGTACGATGTTTATGCAGGATGGCGCTCCACCCCATATTGCTAGACGCGTGAAAGATCTCTTGCGCGCGTCGTTTGGTGATGATCGTGTGCTCAGCCGCCACTTTCGTCATGCTTAGCCTCCCAGATCCCCAGACCTCAGTCCGTGCGATTATGGGCTTTGGGGTTACCTGAAGTCGCAAGTGTATCGTGATCGACCGACATCTCTAGGGATGCTGAAAGACAACATCCGACGCCAATGCCTCACCATAACTCCGGACATACTTTACAGTGCTGTTCACAACATTATTCCTCGACTACAGCTATTTTTGAGGAATGATGGTGGACGTATTGAGCATTTTCTGTAAAGAACATCAACTTTGCTTTGTCTTACTTTGTTATGCTAATTATTGCTATTCTGATCAGATGAAGCGCCATCTGCCGGGAATGCATTAGTGTTGCTCGTGTTTAGTGTTGTTACCAGGCCTGGTAGGGTATGTAAAGGGTGTGAACCGCTTGATAGTGTTTGCCTTATTGCGGATCTTCAGCTGATCAGCTAGTCAAATAGTGTAATATCCAGATTTGGTGGCATTCGAATGTGAGACTGGCCCAATGTTGGACTGCATGGGAGCGTGAGGGCCGGGATACTAGTCGTCATGGGAAGATCGCTGTATTGTGCATCAAGCACATCATAACCCTCTCACATCTACGCCTGTCATCCGAGAACAAGAAATGGACTCTCTACAGCATACTATGTTGTACCGCACCATTGGTCGGAGACCAGCAGCAGCTGGGCTAGGGAATTACTGTCCCGTGCGTAAGCTGCCGCTGATACCCGACACAAACGACTGCGTTTGGAATGGTGTCGTGACTGGGAAGCATGGACTACTAATGAATGGCGTCGTATTGTGTACAAGAATGAATCGTTGTTCTGTACTACCCCGGATGACCATTAAGTGTTTTGGAGTGCAAAGCGTTGTTACTCCTGGTGCCAAGATGCGGGGTGCCATTGGGTATGACTTCAGGTCACGGCTGGTAGTCATTGGGCGTACCGGGACGGCACACGGTACATCACAGACATCCTGAGTCCTGATATATACCTCTCATGTGACAGCACCATTTTGCCGTTTCAGAACAGTTCAATGCTTGTCTACACATGGCTTGTGTCTCTACGAAATGTCTGCGTTAGTTTGAGCTGCACCCATGGCCAGCAAGATCCCTAGACCTCTCCAAGATAGAACATGTGTGGGACCAGCTGGACATCAACTCGTCCAGTGCCATTAGCCAGGATATCAAGGACCAGTTAGAGCAGTCATGAACCAGCTTACCTCAGGAAAGGCTACAATAGCTTTATGATATCATTCCCAACTGAATCAGTGCATGCATCCAGGTCATAGTGGGTGCAACGTCATACTAGTAAGTGGGCTCATACTACCGATTTCTTTGTAAATCTTACTCTAATTTGTAATCATCGAAAGAACATCTCATACCTTATCAACGAGAAAATTTTTATTCCGTTTCCTCCTCTCCTTCTGAGTGCTTTTTTTTTTTTTTTTTTTTGGCCCGCAGCGTAATTTATAACAATGATAAATATCGTCAATTGATTTTTAATTTATAAAAGATAATAGCATTTTGTTTCATTGGGCATCAAAATCAATATATCCGAAAGAATGAAAATGGAATATAACGTTAATAAATAATGACAAAACTTGTTGCTCCATTTAAAACTTCCATAAAGATATGCATGTGCTAAACCGAGGCCCCTCCTGGGGTGGGTGTGAAGTGACGATTAGATTGGGAAAATAAAGGCCAGTTGTGTTGCTTTTGTGCATTCAGTTGATTTTACTGCTATACGTTGCTCAGTTTTGTGCTTCTATGAGTTGTAGTACCTTGCAGAAGCTGGACGGTGGGTGACATGGAGGAGTTCCTCGCGGCGGGAATCACTGCTGGGACATCGGCAACGCTTCTCTCAAATGTAATATTCTTTTTTCGGCGTTCTGGAATAAAGGTGTCAGGCCACACTCGGTCTGCAAACTTCCTATCTTATGGAAGGCGCTCTCCAGCAGGAACGACTGAATAAGACCTTTCTTCAATGAATTATAGAGTGCTTGTGCAAGGGTAATATTCAGTTGTACGATGCTATTTTAGAGACCTCTTCTACGTTTTTGCTGCTGATCAGATAACTAACAGTGGGTCATAATTTTTCCTGTAAAGCGCTCTGATAATCGTTACGTGCGTGTAGAACTATGGTCCCGTTTCCCGTCAAGCTGAAGACGAACTCATTGCGACCATTATGCATGTCAAGATTTTCTGTCTGAAAACAAAGCACAGAGGACAAAAAGACAATTCAAAGTAAACCGAGTTAAACTTTTTCTATATCACGGCCACAACATCTTCACAAATTATAGTTCAGTTCCAGATGCGTTCTGTCACGTAACTTCTCGATTATGAAGGGACAAGTGTTCCAGAACTCAGCTAAATTCGCGTTTAGACAAGTCTCCTTCCCGTCATGGTTTTACGAAGAAGATATATCAGCAGACTAAGAGCAGAAACTCATCTGACTGTCGTATCATCGGGTAGCTGTTACTCGGTTGATAACCCGAGCACTCCATCACTGAAATTCACCGAGAACGCAAGATTTCACATATAATTTAAAGTAGTTATTGCCTAGATTTATTTGGAGTCCCTCGTAAAAGAAAAAAAAATCAGTTGTTTCAAAATTTGCAAGTCGTTAACGAAGAGAATTTATTCGGAAACTTCTTTCCAGTCGTTCTAGCAAAACACATTTTACAGGTTATATCTTCTATTTACTAGAACTCCCATTTATAATATCCGCCTTACGCAAATCGACATGTCCGTCTCCATCGCTGAGTAGTCAGCGCGGCGGAATGCCATGAGAGGGACCATTGTTCGATTCCAAACAGAGTCAGAGACTTTCTCCGCTTGCAGATACGGTGTTGTGGCGTCTTCATCATCATTTCATCCTCATCGACATACAAGTCACTGAAGTGGCATAAACTAAAATAAGACTTGCACCGGGCGACTTGTCAACCTAACGGGAAGCCCTAGCTACACGCACATTTCATTTCATTTACAAGTAGGTATCGGTGTGATGGAATCGGGGATATACTCGTAGAAGTAAGTCACGAGAGAGTCCTTTTTCTTCGCGTCAAGCATTTACATTCTTCATCAAACGATTGTCATACAAGTTCAGCCTATGCGCTCTTCTTCTGATTTGTCACCAATGAATATATGCTGAAGTAAGGATACATCATATTTTCATCGGGAGGTTCAATGACGCTTTTTGGCAACTGAATTGAGAACAGTTACATATAACAGATGTCAAAAAAAGGAGTGTTAGACAAGGAGCGACAAAAAAGCTTTTCTTCGAAGGTCGCACCATCGAGAAGCGATATGACAACCAGGCAAAATCGTCGTGATCATAGAGGCAATCATCCCACCAACGCTCCACGTTGATGATACCGGCCCTTAAAGACCTTTTTTAAGGGACTAAAGGCTTGATAATCGCATGGGGATAGATCAGGACTATAGGGCATGTGCTCAAGTGTCTCTCACTTCAGCTGATGTAATGGACGGAGCTGGCCTCCCAGATCGACCAACTCCTTGTGTCGAATCACGACCAACACGGAACTGCACGCACCACTCCTGGATATTTCATAGATGTTGCCTTTGAAAAGTATGCTGCTGCTTTCCATTCCCTTCCTTCCTCCATTCGAACTCGTGTCCCGTTACTCATCGTAACGAGACTTTTAATGTTCTGAAATGGTGCGCTGATACAACATTACATTCTCATTTTGGAGAACTGAGATTTAAATACTCGTCGCATCATCTAGATTTAGGTTTCCTGCGGTTTCCCAAATCGCTTAAGGCAAATGGTTCGTGTGAAGGCGAAGCGGTTGATTTCTTTCGATATCTTTCCCCAAATCAAGTTTGGGCTCCATCGCTAATGACCTCGTCAATGTCGGGATGTTAAATCCAAATTCTTCCTTTCCCCCTATAATTCACTGAGGCGGCAAATGTGTATTTCCTTTATATTTTTAAACAGCATTTGAAGTAGCAGGCTATCATTTTATTATAACAGTCTGCATTACGCACTCATCAGGAACTGACCGAGAGAGGTGGTGCAGTGGTTAGCAAACTGGACTGACATTCGGGAGGACGACGGTTCAAACCTACATCCGGCCATCCAGATCTAGGTTTTCCGTGATTTCCCTAAATCGTTTCAGGCAAATGCCGAGATCGTTCCCTTGAGAGGGCAGAGTCGACTTCCTTCCCAATCCGATGGGACCGATGACCTCGCTGTTCGGTCCCCGGCCGGCCGCTGTGGCCGAGTGGTTCTAGGCGCTTCAGTTCGCAACCACGCGGCTGCTACGGTCGCAGGTTCGAATCCTTCCTCGGGCATGGATGTGTGTGATGTCCTTAGGTTAGTTATGTTTACGTAGTTCTAATTCTAGGGGAGTGATGACCTCAGATGTTAAGTCCAATAGTGCTTAGAGCCATTTGAACCTTTTTTTTTTTTTTTTTTGGTTCCCTCCTCCCAAATCGAACAACCGGAAACTGAATTACAATTATCTAATAGCGTGTAGAAAACCCTTCGTTTTGATGACAGCAGCAACTCTCCATGGTGTAGTCTCCTCGAGACAACAGGAAACAACAGCAATGGAGTTAGCTGACCTGAGGAAACACGCAAGCTGTCACATGTCCTTGAAGTGTTCCTCAAACCTTACCGATACTATTTGTGAGCGGTGAGATGGTAGATTGTCTAAACAATGATGATAATGAACAAATGAGTCTGCACGATCTGAGATGGTTCCTGTATAATTCAATTGCGAGAGATCTATGGAAGGTGTATCAGAGGTTACATTTCATCCAATGTGAACAACCGTCAAACAGGAACTTGGTCGCAGGCTGGATTCTCTGGACCGGACCGGATGACCCCATTAGCAGAAGACTACACGGCGGTCGGTCAGGCCAGGTTACGGAGCTTTACCATACTCGTATTCAGAGTCACTATGAATAATTATCGTACACAACTGAAGTAAAACATAATTAATATCTGCGCTATGTATAACACTTTTTTGTATTTTGTGCATGTTTCTCCATGCACTTTCACCCTCAGACTGTGTAGGCGTACCTTCGTGTCAGGCCGTCTGCAGTCTTTTTTATCGAATACTAGCCATTTGGAGCTCATAAAAGACAACGCTTCCTCTTAAAGGCGTGCTCTAGGTAACCAATGGCAGGCGAGAAAGGTACTTCTCAGTCGTTTTACGTTTTCGACCACGAATCAAATGCGTGATCACGATGCAGTTGGTGTCGCCCAGTTGAGTTTATCCTGTGTTCCAGACTATTACGGTTTCCACATACCGTATTATTTACCTAGAATTACTGCCTATCAATAAACTTACATCATGTTTCAGATTTGTCAGCTCTTTCTGCATAGGACCAATTACGCTGGTAACTCATCGATTGTTGCTCTCCAGCACTGAAATGATGTAGTTGTCTATTAGCTGCTATAATCCGCTTTAGTCGAGGTCGACCCTCGTCATCAACACGCTGTTGCTCATGGCAACTGACTTTAGCGACTGTGGTTTTCCCCGAATCCAGATGCCGACGGTTGTCCGCTCATTCAGTGCCTGCATGACCCCTGATCCACTAGCATTAATTCAAATTGCATTATTAGAGGATATATCCTAGTTTTTGGCATTCAGTTATAAGTATGACAATAATATTAAAACATATTACTTTGTTACCACAACAAAGTATATATAGTCACATCTTCAAGTATTCGCACCAAGACCATGAAGGAAGTCGGTGTGCCGTCGTTTGTCGGACTTGGCGTGACACTATTTAGGAGTAAGTGAGCTGACGTGTGACGCGGGAGCTGTGGAAGCGGCAGCGCCCAACGTAATAACTGTGGCTGCTGGCCGGCCGGCCGCGACACGTGTAACGGCCTTCCGAACTGGTTGCGCCGGTGCGCGCCTCCGCCTTCGCTCGACCGCAACACTGCAGCACTGCCAGCGTCCGTCCGTCTTCCGCCTACGCAACAGCTGATCCCATTAACACTTCCGCTTCAGTGTCCACTGCTGTGTTCCTTGTTCACAGAGTCCTACACCAGACGAGTAGGTAAAGACACCGATATACTCTGCCAGTTTCCATATTAAACTCAGCTCCTCATCAATCTAAAAATTATCAATTTACTCTTAGTTCTGGAAATGAGGCAAATTTCGCAATGCACGTATGCCACAATGAGTTACGAAGACCACAGAAAGCCGACAGCTAGAAATGTGCATTGATAAAGTAAATTTCCTTCTTCTGAAGAGGGAAGCACAAATAGCGTTGGAGTATGCCACATAGCTAAGTTGTCAGTGTGTCTGACTGCTTAACTTATTGCCGGCCGGGGTGGCCGAGCGGTTGTCGGCGCCACAGTCTGGAACCGCGCGACCGCTACGGTCGCAGGTTCGAATCCTGCCTCGGGCATGGCTGTGTGTGATGTCCTTAGGTTAGTTAGGTTTAAGTAGTTCTAAGTTCTAGGGGACCGATGACCTCATAAGTTAAGTCCCATAGTGCTCAGAGCCATTTGAAACATTTTTTGCTAAACGCATTAAAATGGTTCAAATGGCTCTTAGCACTATGGGACTTAACATCTGAGGTCATCAGTCCCCTACAACTTAGAACTACTTAAACCTAACTAATCTAAGGACATCACACACATCCATGCCCGAGGCAGGATCGAACCTGCGACCGTAGCAGTCACGCGGTTCCGGACTATAGCACCTAGAACCGCTCGGCCACCGGGGCCGGCTAAACGCATTACCCGGGTGCAATTCCTGGTACTGCTAGGGATTTTTCTTTGGCGGGAGGACAAGAACGGGATGCACTGAGCCTCGTGATACCAACTGAGGAGCTACTTCAAAGAGAAGTAGCGGGTGCGAGGTCTGAGAAGCTGACCACTGGAGGAGACCAGTATGCTAACCCCATATCGCATCCGAATGACGCCATTGACAAAGAGTAGTTCTGAATATCTTGGCAGGGCCAGTAGACGGAGCTTTTGCTTAAGCTAACTATCCTATGACAGCTGTTAGTTACGTGTCTTCCAATCGTGAGTTCACAGCTGTTTTCAGCGAGAGAGGCTCTCGTTCCGAAAAAAAGGAAAAGAAACGGATAGTTTTAGAGTAAATATATGTACATGTTCGGATAAGCAACTTAATCTCCAGGCGATGTGTCTTCGCGAAAACATCCTCATCCGATTCATTAATTTGTCATCGTATTTTTCTGCACAAGATTCGACGATGACTATTATGTTACTGAAATCTAATGCGACGGCCACTACTGGGATTGCCTGATTGAATAGACTGCAGACGGTGAGAGTTTAAGGACAAACTTCCTACTATATTTTAGTCCCATGCCATTTCTTTAAAGTTCTGTACAATGGCTGTTTGAATTACATATACAGATGTGTAGACAGTTGTAGTGGAAAGGTTCTTTAATGAGTCTCGTACTATGAGAAACAAATCCCATTTCGAAAACAAAATTTTTCTCAGGGAACGTGCAAATGTTTCCAGTCTTACGTAATATTTATCACATTAAAGTTTTAGATAGATAAATCACGGAGATAGCATTTATTAATATGACATTAGGCTAGAGGCAGTCAGCCTCAGTATCAAAAATTCGAAGGAAAATAACAAAAATCTACCGACTGATATGGATGATCTGATACCTTCTTCCACCTAACAACCTTTCGTTACCTGACAAGCCAGACAGATAGTGGATACTCATGGAAATGGGTTCCAGTGTTTTCGCTATCAATAGTCAGATGAAAAAGATCTAATATTTTTGTTGTAACCTTGCTAACAGAAATGATGAGAGAAGGAAGGAATGCCTGCATAGATTTCACAAAATGAGCTGATTCCCAGCGGCCTACAATTACAGTTCATGCAAGTGACTATTTACGCGTTCCATGTTTCGCATGTAGCAGAAAATCAGTTTCTGATGTAGATTAAGTACAGAAGATTGACTGTTGTTTTGAAATATAAATAGTGGAGAATGTTGTACCTAGAGGGTAGAGTACCTAGAAACGCATATGTTTTTGTCGGTACTTCAGTCTGGTGACTGATATTAGAATCGCCTGAGGGAATGTACACGAAAGATCGCCGTAAACAGTTTCTGCCATTTTATACAGTTTTTGTTATTGCTAGACATGAGGTTGTATTTTGTTCCGCACTTTTAAATATTTTGCATTATAAGCATTAAATGCTGTGTAGCATTTTAAAGCTATTTTGAACATATTGTTACTCCTTTAGGTACAAAATGCAGTGATGAGTAAAATGCTATTATTGTGACATAACAGTCACACATCACTGTGCGATATTTGATCAGTTTTCTACTTATTTCTTGACTATTTTTTTAGGAGAATACAACGCTTGCTAACACAAGAAGAAGGCTACAAATGATCTTGCTAGAAATGAGCGGGCGCAGGTGTTCGTCCCGCGGTCTGGCGTGGCCCCTGGAGGTAGTCACAGAGGCTTTAGAGAACGGTCTCGGGTCTCCAGGGCTCTGCATCTTTACGGTAGTCGGTTATGGTAAGCCCCTGCTCCATACTTTGTTGGCATATGCGGTTTTCTCCTTTGAAGACGGTCTGCCACTAAGGCTCTGCATGTTCCTAGTGTATCACTGAATATGACGAATTCACCTCCTTGTACATAGATCTAAGAACAGGAAGCCACGCCTCTACTCGGCCACCTTGAGAATATTAGTAGCCTTACACTCCAGATATTGTTATCCAACAAAATGTGTCCTACACACCACTGTGCCTCAGCGCAGAGGGATTGACCAGTGGGTGGAACATGACTAGCAGACAGTACCAACGTCTTGCATGTTAAGATGCGTTCTGTAAGCCAAGATTGGCAAACTTCTACATATATATAGATACTCCGCAATCCGCTGTAAGGTGCGTGGCGGAAGTTATCCTGTGCCATTACTAGTCATTTATTTCCCTGTTCCTCTTGCAAGTGGATCGAGGGGAAAACGACTGTCTATATGCCTCCGTATGAGCCCTAATTTCTCACATCTTATATTCGTGGTCCTTACGGGCAATGGATGTTGGCGCCACTAGCATTGTGTGGCAGTCAGCTTCAAATGCGGCTCCTCTAAATTTTCTAAATAGTGTTTCTCAAAAAGAACGTTGCCTTTCCTCCAGAGATTCCCATATGAGTTCCCAAAGCATCTCCGTAACACTTACCTGTTCGATCCTACCGGTAACAAATATAGCAGCCCACCTCTGAATTACTTCAATGTCTTCCTTCAGTCCGACCCGGTACGGATCCCAAACACTCTAGCAGTACTCAATAAAAGGTTGCGCCAGCGTTCTATATGCGGTCTCCTTTACAGGTCAACCACTCTTTCCTAAAATTCTCCCAATAAACCGAAGTAGACCATTCGCCCTCCCTGTCACAGTTGTCATAAGCTCATTCCGTTTCACATCGTTTTGCAGCGTTACGCCCAGATATTTAAACGACTTCATTTTGTGTCAAGTAGGACACTAGTAATACTGCATCCAAACAGGGCAGATTTGCTCTTGTTACTCATCCGCATCCGCACTGCTGCGGCCTTCCCCTGTATAAAAGCCAATAAAGCAACAATGGGATGATCACATTTGCTGTAGCACTGAATTGCTCCTTCCACACCGAGTGTTCTAAAAAGTAGGAAGTTAGGTTTCGATGAGAATAATGTTGGACAGTTGCAGTCCAGCCGCTGAGGGAGACAGACTCCTTGTCCTAGCACCAAGTGGGGCGCCGGCTGCTGTGGCCGAGCGGTTCTAGGCGATTCAGTCTGGAACCGCGCGACCGCTACGGTCGCAGGTTCGAATCCTGTCTGAGGCACTTCTAAGTTCCAGGGGACTAATGACCTCGGATGTTAAGTCCCATAGTGCTCAGAGCCATTTGAACCATTTGAACCAAGTGGGGCGCATGCTTACTGACCCCGGTTGCGATCGGTGAGGACTGGCGCACAAAGCTTGTTGCCTGATTAATTGTACTGTTTCGTGGGTCTTGGAGTCGTTTGCATTTGCGAGTTGCACGGGTTAGGAAAGTTGTTAGGAAAGCTTTATGCGTTTCTCAAGCAGTCGTCGACGTAAGTGAGGTACCTTCACACAGTATTAGTGGGACATTACAGGTTAAACTTTGCTTCTAGAGAGTTTTGTGATTCAATATTTTAGGTGAATTTCTGCCCGTTGTGTTGGAGCAATTTTCCAGTCAATTTTACGAAACATTATGTTCATGTCGTTGCAAACTTATTCTGTCATTTTAACGTCGTATGCGTCGAGATCTTAGAGCAATTTAACATCATCATCATCATCATTTAAGACTGATTATGCCTTTCAGCGTTCAGTCTGGAGCATAGTCCCCCTTATAAAATTCCTCCATGATCCCCTAATCAGTGCTAACATTGGTGCCTCTTCTGATGTTAAGCCTATTACTTCAAAATCATTCTTAACCGAATCCAGGTACCTTCTCCTTGGTCTGCCACGACTCCTCCTACCCTCTACTGCTGAACCCATGAGTCTCTTGGGTAACTTTGCTTCTCCCATGCGTGCAACATGACCCCACCATCTAAGCCTGTTCGCCCTGACTGCTACATCTATAGAGTTCATTCCCAGTTTTTCTTTGAATTCCTCATTGTGGACACCCTCCTGCCATTGTTCCCATCTACTAGTACCTGCAATCATCCTAGCTACTTTCATATCCGTAACCTCAACCTTGTTGATAAGGCAACCTGAATCCACCCAGCTTTCGCTCCCATACAACAAAGTTGGTCGACAGATTGAACGGTGCACAGATAACTTAGTCTTGGTACTGACTTCCTTCTTGCAGAAGAGAGTAGATCGTAGCTGAGCGCTCACTGCATTAGCTTTGCTACACCTCGCTTCCAGTTCTTTCACTATGTTGCCATCCTGTGAGAATATGCATCCTCAGTACTTGAAACCGTCGGCCTGTTCTAACTTTGTTCCTCCTATTTGGCACTCAATCCGTTCCCCACTGACATTACTTTCGTTTTGGAGATGCTGATCTTCATACCATAGTCCTTACATTTCTGATCCAGCTCTGAAATACTAAATGTCTTTTTCCAAAGCTGTTTCACAGATGAAGACTGCTCTGTAGTTCCTTCTTTAGATTGTCACACAGGTGACAAAATGGTAGATATCGAAATAGATGACAGAGGGATAAAAAAACAATTAAAATCGCTCAAAAGAGGAAAGAGTAACTGGAAGCAGTTAATTCCATAAATTATCTGGGAGTAGGCATTAGGAGTGATTTAAAATGGAATGATCATATAAAGTTGATCGTCGGTAAAGCAGATGCCAGACTGAGATGCATTGGAAGAATCCTAAGGAAATGCAGTCCGATAACAAAGGAAGTAGGTTACAGTAAACTTGTTCGCCCACTGCTTGAATACTGCTCACCGGTGTGGGATGCGTACGAGATAGGGTTGATAGAAGAGATAGAGAAGATCCAACGGAGAGCAGCGCGCTTCGTTACAGGATCATTTGGTAATCGCGAAAGCGTTACGGAGATGATAGATGGACTCCAGTGGAATACTCTGCTAGAGAGACGGTCAGTAGCTCGGTACGGGCTTTTGTTGAAGTTTCGAGAACATACCTTCACCGACGAGTCAAGCAGTATATTGCTCCCTCCAACGTATCTCTCGTGAAGAGACCATGAGGATAAAATCAGGGAGATTAGAGCCCAAACAGAGGCATACCGACAATCCTTCTTTCCACGAACAATACGAGACTGGAATAGAAGGGAGAACCGATAGAGGTACTCAAGTTACCCTCCGCCACACACCGTCAGGTGGCTTGCGGAGTATAGATGTAGGTGTAGATGTACTTCGTCGGTCGTGCACGTCTTGTACTCTGCAACAGAAGAAGGTCTTTTATCATGGGACATGTAATATTTGCAAGTGAACTGAATTTCTTTAACGTCTTAAGGATTTTGTCCGTCTTCTAAATGGAAATTTATGTCAGTTTCGAATAGTTTCGATTTCGAATTGTACTTCACTTGCACCTTTTTTTGATAACCCTTTTGTTCAGTTTGATTTCACGTACTGATTATTAGGTTGCAGCACAGCAATGTTGTATCACGGAACATGTTTTTACATTTGGAAAAACCTTAATTTTCCAGAGTAATTTTTGTAATTTCGTAAAAAGAGTGCAGCACATAAAAACTGAATACCATCCTTTAAAAATGGAATAAGAAAATAGGTAAAACTTCTGTTACAGGGCAGGCTAGAGGTGAAAGTCTGAAATGCTTACTAATGTGCAACCCTCTGCCCTCCTCAAAGCAGGGTTATGTGTAAGCTATATCGTCAAAATAAAAAAAGTCGATAAGTTTAGCATTACTTCCACACCACGAAAAATTATTATTCCCGGAGAAAACAATGTACCAGTACTCATAACGTAAATAAAGTTTGAATTCAAATGCGGATCTGTTAAAAGAAACATACAGTGGTTCCAAAATTCATGAATAAATTGATGAACAAGTTTCTACAACATGTGAAAGAAAATCTCCAAGCATGTAACTGAAATTTGGGACGTGTCTTTATGCGGAAGTAGTTTTGTATGTACGCTCCCGAGTAACTTCAAAACATCTAGTTTTTAAACTGTTCTTTCTTTCAGGAATAGGCAGTTCACAATCATAGTTTTAATGATCTTTTTCCATCATATCATAACTTCTGATAGGTATGTAAACAGGATACTGCAACCGGGTTCAAAGAACTGACAACTAAGGAAAAAGACCTACCATTATTACATGTAGGACAACGCACGAGCACATACAGACCCATGCATCTGAGACAGTATTACGAGATGCAGAGGCTCTTGATGTAACTGTTGAGGTTTTCAGAACTCCAGCGTAGATTGTTCTTCTAGTTTACATACCTTGAAAATCCAGCCATGCTTTGTTAAAAATAGCGGACAGATGCGAATAGGGCTAACACTCCGACGGTTTTGTACAATCTTAATTATTTATATCGATAGTTCATCCATTCCAAGAATCGAGAATGTCGACAATTTTTGCCTGTTATCAATGTCAGTACTGGCAAGATATCAGGTAATACCAGGACGTTCGATAACGTTTTAATTTGATGTTTTAAGTTTCATTATTATTTTTTGTTTATTTATTTAATTTTTTAGTTATGTTAACATGCTATGCTAACTTGCGATTGTAGATACGTTGACTTCGTCTACTAACGTCCCTGTTGTGATTACTGGTAATGTTTGACAAAAGTCTCCAGAGAAGAAAACAGTACACTAGGCCATAGGGCTATTGTTGTTACGCAAACGTCGAATTGTTCCGTTGAATGCTTCAGAGGATATTTTATGGGTTATCGGAACCTTCTCCCAAAAAATGGAAATGCACTCCTGCCTAAATTACCGGTATCTCTTGGCTTTGAAATATTACGCATGCTGTACGTGTCGTAGGCATAGGCTGTCACTGGATATTTATGTGTAGAATGAGCAGCTCGTAAACGGAACAAACATTATCGAGTGAGATGGAACTGATGAGCCAAAATGGTCACATAATCGTTGCAGTAATCCAATCTTGCAGAGTAACCTTGGGGCCCATGGAATACCATGATATGGCAAGCCCAAATCACACCGAATCCCAGCCATGTTTCACTCTTGGGACGTTAATTCGATTAAATGTTGGAAACAGTGTCAAACAAGATACGTACAACCAGACGCGTTTCTTCCATTGCCCCATTGTCCAGGTTTTGCAGCTTCGGTACCACGTTCTCCTCTTATACCCATTTCCATCATTTATGAAGAGTTTTGTAATTTCAGCTCTCCCTGTAATCCCCTGTTTATGGTGTTCCCTCCGTGTTGTTTTGGTGCTGACAAGGATCGCGACTGCGACATTCAGTTCAGCAGTTACCTTTCCAGCAGTTGTCCTCTTATTCTGCGTCACTATCTTCCTCAGTCACTGTCTGTCACCATCACTCAACACGTACTGTCGTCCGCGTTGTGACTTAGTAGATGATGTTTTTCCACTTTCCCTGAATGCAGTAAAATCTTCGATGCGGTACCTCTTGAAATACCAAACACTTCGACTCCGTTGGTTACGGAAGCACGCACCATATGCGTACTAACAATATTTGCCAAAATTCGAATTCACTTAGCTCCGATATAACGCACTCACAACTACAAAGAACACTGTTCTGAGTTCTGCGCATGACCGACCCTTGCAACGTAGTGAGGACATTGCACAAGCGCCGTTTTTAGTAAAATACAAAAACGCAAGCAGCAGTCTCAGCTAGTATTTGAATCTATGTTCAAACATCCATCTCATGGGGTAGTCATACTTTTTGTCCAACTCCTCTAGATCTACCTGTACCCCAAAACAGTCATGGTACTAAAGATTTACCACGACCGAGTAATTGCACAAACAATGTTTGTTCCTATATAGCAAGTTCAAATGGTTCAAACGGCTCTGAGCACTATGGGACTTAACATCTAAGGTCATCAGTCCCCTACAACTTAGAACTACTTAAACCTAACTAACCTAAGGACGTCACACACATCCATGCCCGAGGTAGAATTCGAATCTGCGACCGTAGCAGTCGCGCGGTTCCGGACTGAAGCGCCTAGAACCGCTCGGTCACCACGGCCGGCCATAGCAAGTCCAAAGTAAGCCTGACAAAGCTGCACTCATTAAAATGGTCGGTGGCTCTTCCTAGGGATGGGTATACTTATATATTCAGACACATGGTAGACGAGGGTGTTACTCGAGGGACACAATTAAGTGTGAAAATGAGGTGATGAAGAACTGAATATATTTGTAAATAATGGAACGTTAATAAGAAATGAAAGTATTCCAATGGAATCCTTTCAGTCACGTAATGCTAATTGTTGACGTTGGAAACTTTTATATCCGACTGGTTCATATACTAGTTATATTCTTTCGCTAATTTGCAATACAAGGTATCGACTGTTCATTAAAATATATAATACTGCATAATATTCTCGTGTAACCAAGTACGCTGTTTTGAATAGCTGCTTTAAACCACCATTAACTAAAGATTTATGGAGCCCTGAGTTTGAGTTTGCTCAGTTTCATTTTTTATACATAACTTCCAGTTTTATAGTGAATTTAAGTGGATCTAATTTTTTCAGTTACATAAAATTTCAAAAGAAAGAAGAATAGAACTGAACAAAACGAAGAAAATGCGTGCCTTGTAGTCGACTTGTGACAGTTCGGGTTAATTTTGTCATATTAAGCAATAGAAAACGACTGTTTATATGCCTCTGTATTTGTCCTAATCTCTCGCATCTTTTTTTCATGTTCGTTGTCGGAAACATACGATGGTGGCAGTATAATGGTCACAGTATTCTTCGAATTCAGGTTCTATAAACTAATCCAACAGGGTTTCATGTATGCCGCGTGGGATTAGCCGAGCGGTCTAAGGCGCTGCAGTCATGGACTGTGCGGCTGGTCCCGGCGGAGGTTCGAGTCCTCCCTCGGGCATGGGTGTGTGTGTTTGTCCTTAGGATAATTTAGATTAAGTAGTGTGTAAGCTTAGGGACTGATGACCTTAGCAGTTAAGTCCCATAATGTATCACACACATTTGAACAGGGTTTCATGTGAATTGTATCAAATGTGTTCCAACGATTCCCATTTAAGTTCCTAGAGAATTTCTGTTGCACTTTCGTAGGGCCTGTACCTGCGATCCTACCTGTGTGTGTCTAAATCCGTACGATATCTGTCGTCATGTCTGCTTGAGAAAGTTTCCAAACACTGGAACAGTACTCTAAATTGGTTGTACCAGCGTCCTGTTTGCAACTTCCATAACAGATGCATCGTATTTCGCCAGAAGCCGTCAAACAATTCTAATTATTCCATTCGCGTTTCCAAATGCTCATTTCGCGTGGTCGTTCCGTCACATATTGTTTCTTAGTACGAGTGGTTAG
This sequence comes from Schistocerca cancellata, assembly GCF_023864275.1. Lineage (NCBI taxonomy): Eukaryota > Metazoa > Arthropoda > Insecta > Orthoptera > Acrididae > Schistocerca > Schistocerca cancellata. The sequence goes on from NC_064629.1 coordinate 590,454,849, forward strand.
CTACACCTTCTACCTCCACATAGTCGCCGCTCCAACTTAGACGTATGTCGTAGCGTTGTACCAAGTTTCCAGTACCCTGGTAGAAGGCAGCCGCTTGTGCTTCCCGACTGTTCTCCACGGCAGTCGACAGCTCGTCGTCTTTGTAAAATGTTGTCATCATAACCAGCAATCCATGTGAGCAGAGATGAAACTCAGGTCTGTATTCCATCAAAAACACTGCAGGGGCATCTTCATTGCCCATACAGAATGCGGCCGAGAATTGTCATGAAGAAGGAAACGCATGACTGTTCTATTACATGAACTGCGTGACTTCAGGCTAAATCTCTTACCAGGCCCTCATAGTTCGTGGTAACACCATTTTCTATGCACATGCTCACTGTACGCTCAGAGCAGAAACAAGGGCCGGCACGCGATCGAAGGGCATACTGGAGACATTTCCCAACACATCAGGTTCATCGAATTTTCACTGTGGTCTCTGTTTTGCACCCGATCGGGCCTTACTTTCCGAAAAGCCCTCGTAATTATGATTTTGCTACTTGAGCCAGTGCAAGTGGAAAATTATTTTCCGCGTGGGTACCCAGCTTCATAGGAATGATTTCAGACCGTGCGCTGCAGCATTTGCGTTTTCAGTACCGCTTGTGTCATGATTTGCCGTTAAGCACGGGTACTGTTACGGCGATGTCGGGCTGAAACACAAGCATTGGCGTACATTACATTTGCAGACAGTCAACATGGGTCTGGACAAGGTGAGCATGGCTTTAATCGTAAAGCCCTTTCATCAAAATAATGGCAACACTGTTGCTGCTCTTCGCGAGTATTGATGCATTACAAGACTACGGAGAGTTCACTTTGCACTCCGAGGATGAAGAACATGATTCGGAAGATCTAATTAACTGACTATTTGCAAATTGCTCTGGAGAGACACCGACGGCCAATTGTGCAACAAATTGTTGAAGAACTTACTGCTGCTGAGAATGCTGGACGCATAATGCGATGCTCAAGCAACGCAAGAGCTGTGTCACGATGAGCGGAGAGAGGGAGGCAGCCAACATGCGACCTGAGGTGCTCCAGGCAGCAGTAGAGCAATCTCTACTGCGGTTCCAGGTTGTCGTGGATGCAGATGGACGTCACATCGAGTAACGTTTGTAACCTGGAATGTAGACGTGGTACGCGATTAACAAATGTTACCCTCTCATGTGGAAATTAAAATGCATTTCTTTCAATGGTTTCTACATCTACATGGATACTCTGCAAATCACACTTAAGTGCCTGGCAGAGGGTTCATCGAACCGCCTTCACAATAATCCTCTATTATTACAACCTCGAACAATGCGAGGAAAAAGCGAACACCTATATTTTCCCGTGCGAGCTCTAATTTCCCCTATTTTATTATAATGATCGTTTCTACCTATATAGGCCGCCGTCAACAAAATATTTTCACATTCGGAGGTGAAAGTGGCTGATTGAAATTTCGTGAGAAGATTCCGTCACAACCAAAATCGTCTTCGTTTAATTATGGCCACCCCAAGCCCTGTATCATGTCAGTGTCACTCTCTCCCCTATTTCGCGATAATACAAAATGTGCTGCCCTCCTCTGAACTTTCTCGATGTACTCCGTTGATCCTATTGGGTAAAGATCCCACACCGCGCAGCAGTACTCTAAAAGGGGGCGGACAAGTGTAATGTAGTCAGTCTCTATAGTAGATCTGTCGCATCTTCTAAATGTCCTGCTAATAAAACGCAGTCTTTAGTTTGCTTTCCCCGCGACATTTTTCATGTGTTCTTTCCAATTTAAGTTGTTTGAAATTGTAATTCCTAGTTATTTAGTTGAATTTACGGCCTTTATATTTGACTGATTTGTCGTGTAACCGAAATTTAACGGATTCTTTTTAGCACTCATGTGGATGACCTCACACTTTTCATTATTTAGGCTCAATTGTCAGTTTTTGCACCATATACATATCTTTTCTAAATCGTTTTGCAGTCTTTTTTATCTTCTGATGACGTTACTAGACGATAAACGACAGCCTCATCTGCAAACAATTGTCTCTTAAATTGTTTGTATAGATAAGGAACAGCAGAGGGCCTTTAACACTATCTTGTGGAACACCAGAAATCACTTGTTTTACTCGATAACTTTCCGTCAATTACTACGAACTGTGACCTCTTTGGCAGAAAATCACGAATCCAGTCACGTAACCTATATGATATTCCACAAGCACGCAATTTTATTACAAGCCGCTTTTGTAGTATAGTGTCAAAAGCCTTCTGGAAATACAGAATCAATTTAAAATCCCTTCTCAATAGCCCAACACTTCGTGTGAGTAAAGAGCTAGTTGTGTTCATGAGAAAGATGTTCTCTAAATCCGTGTTGACCGTGTGTCAGAAGACTATTCTCTCCGAGGTAATTCATAATGTTGGAACACAATATATGTTCCAAAATCTTGCTGCATATCGATTTTAATGATATGGGCCTGTAATTTAGTGAACTACTCCTACTACCTTTCTTGAATATTTGTGTGACCTATTCAACTTTCCGGTCATTGGGCACGGATCTTTCTCGAGCGACAAGCGGTTGCGTATGATAGTTATGCATGGAGCTATTGCATCAGTATCCTCTGAAAGGAACTTAATCGGTATACAGTCTGGACTGGAACATTTGCTTGTATTAAGTAATTTAAGTTGCTTCCTTACTCTGAGGATATCTACTTCTAATTTACTCATGGTGGCAGCTGTTTATTCGTTATTTCTCTCCCGCATATGCTTAAAAAATTTTCCACCAGCGTTCATTGCCATACGATTACTAATTCTTCATAGGGACCCTCTCAAGTAGCGCAAGTTTAATTATAACCACCCTGTAATTGCCCTAAATTCTTACACGATATGACATACTCGAAATGTTCACCACTGACCTTGTTATCACTCGACACAAATGTGCCGATACACCTTTCAGCCAGAGGTGGGAAACATGTCAACCTCGCAACGAGTAGCCAGCGAGATGAAACTTATTAGATGCAACGAACTATGTTTAGGCGTCAAAGTTATGATTTTTAACTTAAAGCGACAGCCGTCAATAAAGACACGGGCTGAATCGAAATGTACAAATAAACTGAATACAGTTGGATAAATTTCGTGTACAACACAACGTTCAGTATGCCACACACATGACTCAAGCACCGATGTCCGAGGACAACACAGTGCTTCCAAAGACGTGCGTTGTAGGCCATGTAAGTGCTACTGGGTGAACCAGCAGAATGTAGCAAATTAAATTTATTTAATGTAATTACCAGTGTCACCGAGTGTGTGTAAGAAGTCTAAGTCTATCGATTTTTGACATGTTAAGTAAATCAAGAGAACGTCATCCTGACTTCATTAATGAATTAACTTGCATTATCCATACCTCAAGACAGTCACGATCATTAAGTTCCTATTTAGAAGTTATCCGAAGCGGGGGACAACCGGAGGTGAATTTAGGGACGAAAGACGTCAAGATCCAGCCAGTGTAGTCTCGCTTAATGGCCTGCATATAAGCGGACAATTGCTACGCATAGATCCTTGTAATACGATGAATCTGTACGAAAATATTGGGTGGAAATACGTAGAATATATCGGAAGGTCGATACGTTTGTTTCCAAGCTTAGCAATTATACATAGAGCAAAAATAACTGAACTTAGTTGTTTAAGAAACTGAATAATATTTTCCTTCCAGTTCAAGTTTTCATCGATAAGTATACCCAAAAATTTGGAGCATTCTACCCTACTTACTGACTCCTGCTCATGTGCTACATCAATTGTTGGTATGACTATTTGTTGTACAAAACTGAATGTAGTGTGTTTTTTCAAAATTTAGGGAATGTTCACTTTCAGAGACCCACTTCATAATTATATCGAAAATATCATTTACTAGCTCTCCTGTTGCTTTCTGTCTAATGGGATTTATTATAACACTAGTATCGTCTGAAAAAAGTACCAATTTAGCATGTTTGATGTTAACTGGAAGGTCATTCACATATGTAAGGAATAGAAGTGGACAGAAAATTGAACCCTATGTTACTCCCTTTGTGATTTTACCCGGGTCACTACAATTTTCGGGCTTTCCGACTTTATTTGAATTATTCAGCACAACCTTATGCATTCTGTTTGTCATGTATGATTCAAACCAGCTGTGTGTAAAGACATCAGTTCCAAAAACTTGAGTTCTTCTAAGAGAGTATCAAGATCGAAGGCATTGGAGAGAGCACAGAAAATACCACTAGGTGATATATTATTATTTAAGGCTTTACACGTTGATGAGTGACTGCAAAAATAACATTTCCAGTCGAGCAACCTTCCTGGAATCCAAAATGTATTTGCTAAGTAAATTGTTTCCACTCAAATATGCGACTACTCTTGAGTACACAACTTTTTCGAATATTTTGGAAAAATACATCAGTAGAGAAACTGGATGATAATTGTTTAAAGTGTCTCTCGTCACCTTTCTTATGAAGTGGTTTAGTAACAGCATATTTTAACCAGTTTGGAAATTTTCCCTGTGCCAGTGATGCATTGCATATATCACTAAGGACATTACTTATTAAGTTGGAACACCTTTTCAGAATTCATCTGAAATATCATCAACCCCACAGGAGCTTTTGTTTTTTAGAATTTTTTTAATTATAGCCTCTTCTAATTAATAAGCCTTACTGATTTGTATGAACCTGCCTCCGGAGTGTAAGGTGCCATGCTGTTTATTTCCATTAAATGTGCATCGTGACCAAATAGTCCATTAGCAGCTGGTTACAAATGAATTGTTTCAGCCCTAGCACTGTCTGTAAAAATGTTGTCAATCAGTATCCTAGTATTCTGCTGCGTACGAGTTGGAAAATTAGCTACTGAAATTAGACTGAAACACCAAATAATAGTTCTAGTTAAATTTTCCTGTCTGTAGCTTTTAAGATGCTTGCATTGATACCTCCATAAACTACTAACTGTTACTTCTTCTCTGACAGATACCTCAATACTGCATCTAGATTTCTCATACATTTCTGAAAGTTTCCTGTAGGTGATCTGTAGACTGTTAGAATTATCTATGAAATATTCTGCAGCAATAACTCCCTGCACATACTTCTTAGTTCTGATCAACACAAAAACAATTCGTTTCATTATTTTTCAAATTGTGTCCAACTTTTACATATGTTGCAACTCCGTTTTCGATGTTCACTCTACACGAAAATGATGCAAAATGATATTTAACTTTTCCATCCCTGTGGTTACATGGTGTTGAGAGAGGCACAGAACATCTATAACTGCAGAATTTTCCGTATCTTCTAGGCATACAACAAGCTCATACACTCCAGGAAATGGAAAAAAGAACACATTGACACCGGTGTGTCAGACCCACCATACTTGCTCCGGACACTGCGAGAGGGCTGTACAAGCAATGATCACACGCACGGCACAGCGGACACACCAGGAACCGCGGTGTTGGCCGTCGAATGCCGCTAGCTGCGCAGCATTTGTGCACCGCCGCCGTCAGTGTCAGCCAGTTTGCCGTGGCATAAGGAGCTCCCTCGCAGTCTTTAACACTGGTAGCATGCCGCGACAGCGTGGACGTGAACCGTATGTGCAGTTGACGGACTTTGAGCGAGGGCGTATAGTGGGCATGCGGAAGGCCGGGTGGACGTACCGCCGAATTGCTCAACACGTGGGGCGTGAGGTCTCCACAGTACTTCGATGTTGTCGCCAGTGGTCGGCGTAAGGTGCACGTGCCCGTCGACCTGGGACCGGACCGCAGCGACGCACGGATGCACGCCAAGACCGTAGGATCCTACGCAGTGCCGTAGGGGACCGCACCGCCACTTCCCAGCAAATTAGGGACACTGTTGCTCCTGGGGTATCGGCGAGGACCATTCGCAACCGTCTCCATGAAGCTGGCAATGTTAGGCCGTCTTCCGCTCACGCCCCAACATCGTGCAGCCCGCCTCCAGTGGTGTCGCGACAGGCGTGAATGGAGGGACGAATGGAGACGTGTCGTCTTCAGCGATGAGAGTCGCTTCTGCCTTGGTGCCAATGATGGTCGTATGCGTGTTTGGCGCCGTGCAGGTGAGCGCCACAATCAGGACTGCATACGACCGAGGCACACAGGGCCAACACCCGGCATCATGGTGTGGGGAGCGATCTCCTACACTGGCCGTACACCACTGGTGATCGTCGAGGGGACACTGAATAGTGCACGGTACATCCAAACCATCATCGAACCCATCGTTCTACCATTCCTAGACCGGCAAGGGAACTTACTGTTCCAACAGGACAATGCACGTCCGCATGTATCCCGTGCCACCCAACGTGCTCTAGAAGGTGTAAGTCAACTACCCTGGCCAGCAAGATCTCCGGATCTGTCCCCCATTGAGCATGTTTGGGACTGGATGAAGCGTCGTCTCACGCGGTCTGCACGTCCAGCACGAACGCTGGTCCAACTGAGGCGCCAGGTGGAAATGGCATGGCAAGCCGTTCCACAGGACTACATCCAGCATCTCTACGATCGTCTCCATGGGAGAATAGCAGCCTGCATTGCTGCGAAAGGTGGATATACACTGTACTAGTGCCGACATTGTGCATGATCTGTTGCCTGTGTCTATGTGTCTGTGGTTCTGTCAGTGTGATCATGTGATGTATCTGACCCCAGGAATGTGTCAATAAAGTTTCCCCTTCCTGGGACAATGAATTCACGGTGTTCTTATTTCAATTTCCAGGAGTGTATATCTTGTTTTTCAGTCCTCTAATGTTTTGATGAAACAAATTAATTTTATAGCAGTCAGCAATTTCAAGCTCTGATAGAGACGATAGAGGAAGGTCATAATTTTTCCGATGGGATCCAGTGACACCAGTTTCAGGAAAGATGCAAGCATTATCGTCTTAGTGAACTACATTTCCTGAATGAAACATAACCTGCAGCACGGGATGGACTTGTTCACTCAGAGTGTCACCACGTGCCTTGGTAATCATCTAACATTGCAACCTAATGATAGCGGCGGCGGAATATCAGAGTATAGATGCCCTAATTCTGAAGAAGCATGCTTCGTTGTGGCATGAAACATCCGTTTTGTGAAATTGTTCCGGTGAACTCCGCAGATGAAATCGATATGGTGCTGGAAACAAAGGAATAATAGTATTCCATTGGCTATCAGTTCACGAACTGCGTAAGTTACATTTTCTCTCCGCTTCCTATTGTTGCACTAGTGCACTAGTGGTTTGGCAAATGCAGCTCGCACATCAGTAGTTCGATACTGCAATTTGGTGTAGTCAATTTCACCGATATGGAGTCTAAAACGAATATATTCAGGTCAGACGTCAGACTCAGATTATGGTTGACACAGACAGATTCCATGTTCTTTCACTTTTTTCTCTCAGCTTGCACTTTCGACCCTCTCGTGTTTACAAGACGTAGTCGTTCCAGATTGCAGATTTAGTATATGCCGTCATGTCCTGAGAAGCATTACGTTGCGATTGACCAAAGATGCACCAACTGGGTCGGTGCCAACATTTGCCGCCTTTGCAACTTTCTGGTCAGACATGATTCAATGTACTTTGCTCAGGCCGTCGTCTATAGATATAATGCATGCCCTTCTCACTGCACTACCAGTTTCAAGTTTATCAATGGATCCAATCCTAATCACTATCATACAGATTTTTTTGTCTAATCTTTATAAATGGACAAAAAATGCAAAATCTGAAATCTGACCTTCCTTCTTTAATCATGATAATAAGACCTACACAGAGACCAAATATACAGTTGAAGCATTCCGGTAGTACGCCAGCTTTTCGATTGGGCGTACTAATCCGACCATAGAGAATGCGCTGATACGAAAGCGGCAGGCGACACTCGACTGGGGACTAGGAAGACGGAAGAATAATCTCACGTAGAAAACAACAGGAAAATAAATCATTGTCAGTGCACTACGAGATTAACTGCGGGGAATGATATTAGCACCAAATTCATCGGGACAAAGACCACTGCTATGCTGGAAACAGCTAGTGCATAGTTGTATTTTGGACTGGCGGCGTGCATCTTTTGGTTAACGGCATTGGAAACAAGCGTTGCCGATAGCAGCTACAGAGAGTGCAGACGGCAGATAACCGCAGGTCGCTGAACTTTGGCGCGAGGCTCGCGCGCGGTTTATTTTAAAAGCCAGTCGCGGTATTTATGATTCATGTGCGCCGCAGATGCCAGCACCGAACGTCATCGTCCACGTGGCTGGTCACCTGACAGGCTTCCCTGAATCTTTCAGTAACTCCATTCCAGCGACGCCGAACGTGCGGTAGCGCGCGGAACTTCGCTCGATCCCCGCTCATTCTGCAATGATCTCCCTCTCTTTAATCTAAAAGTCATTGCACGCCACTCTTTAACATGTCATGTCCAAAAATTTGTAAGAATTTTCATCCCGATGCTAGTATTTGGTAAGCTGAAGGAACTGATATGCATTAACGGTAATAAAGACATTATCATTCTACAGTAGTGCAGTGTCTGTATTTGACTCCCTGTAAAGTTCGATGCAGTGTTCCTTCGTACACGCGTGCATAATTGTGCCAGCACTGTATGTAGAACACACTGGGACATATGGAAGTTTAGGTCTGTCCGTGAAGCGTGCTCGGATAGCCATAACGATTGAGGCAACTCCGCTTAAAGCGGAAAATCCGGGTTAGAGATCCAGTGCAACATAAATTTCCAGTTGTTTCCAGTAAACTGTATAGCTGTTATGGTACCGTATTCGCAGTTTGCGAATAAATTTCGATTATCATTTTATATGGTGAAGACATTAAATTGGAAAAATAAGCACATTCGGCTAAAAGTTAGTAATCCCCAGGAGACATTTCCGTAATACCGCGTAATGTCACTTCTAATCTTGAGAAATACCTCAATTCGACAAAGAAGAGAGTTTACAAGTTTCTTCAGGTATACCATGCCCAGTTGTGGCCACTCACTGACGATTTCATCCCGTAGAGCTACCATATACCAGAGATGTTGATCACCGCGTTTGTTTCGCTGTTCCAAATTGTCCCAGTCATTTTTTGTGGGATGATTTAGTGGGTCAGTCAGGTGCGATATGTGGCCTGAGTGATGGTTAAAACTAGGAATGTATGATCGCAACCCTGTGAAGAAGGCTATTGTCATCCTGCAAGACGCGAGAATGTACAGCGTACTCATTATAAAGATGTTGAGGAAACACTTGATCACAGAGAATGCCGAGATATAAAGCGTGGTTCAGATTGACGGTAATATGAATGTGTGGGCCCACGACAGGAAACCAAAAGCACAAGCGAAACATCTCAGTAGTTTGAACGCTTCATTGGTTCGTCACCATGCGACGTTTGATAAGAGGCGAAATTTGGGCACGTCGGACACATTGCACGCCAGCAGGTAGCTACTGACCAGTTTCTATGTTGTTTGGTGCACTGCAGACGAGGTGCTCGACTCCAGATGTTCATTGCATACAGTTTGCTTGGCAATGTTACGTCTCGGAAACTGATTGAGATGCACCTGCACTCACTGACTGCAACGCTTCCTGTTGGATCTGAGACTGATTGTCATTGATGATGAGGCAGGACATCTGTCTTCTATACGTGTCAGTTAGGATATTTCTTACGAGCGCTGTTCTCATGGTATATTGCACTATACCATTCCTTGGAGACACCTTGAACAGTCCATGTTTATACATAAACAAACAGTCAGTTTCATGCAGGATGGGACTAGGGGCACGTCAAAACCCAATAACTGTTTTCGACCGTGCAGCCAAGTCTCACTGCGCTGGGTCTATACAACCAAGTGGAACGCACGCAACTACAGTCTCACGACTTAAGTCAGTGGTGGAAGGTCACATGACTGCGTAGTACCAGTTCCACACCATCTGCTGCGCTCCAAAGCGACCAGTATACCCGTTTAAGTGGGTGTGTAATATTTTGTCCGGTAAGCTTAATTACTTCAGGTAATTCATTAATCTGACAAGTGTCTTAAAAAGAGCAGGAAATTTTCAGTGTAAGCTACGTTCATGCATCTAGCTACTACCCAAACGGTATTACACTAAACACGAAAATATGGGTGTCAGGATACCGGAAAACGGCACAGATGTAAAGCGTATAATGTTAATATAAAACACAAAGAAAAGGAAACAGTAACAGAGAAAAGACTTGAACGGTCTCCTTATACTTAGAACTTAATACGGCCAGGAGCCATACCTAAATGTGACAGGAAAGAAGAGAATCTGAAGTTCCACATAGCATTAATATCCAAGACGTTATCCATGGGCCACTTACACTCTTAGACAAAAATGCGAAGGAAGAAGGGCTCAGACCTTTTCAAGGGCTCTACCTCGGTAATCGCCGAAAGTGACTTAGTGAAACCACTCTAAACGTAGACGAAAATGCTCAGAAAAATGTGCCACCACCCTTGTAGTTAAATAGCTCTTCTTTTTAAAAGGAACCCTTTTTGTCAACTCTGTCTTGGCCACAAGAAATAGCTACGTGCAGTAAAGGAGTAAAAAACTATCGTGAACTGGACAATGCCTTGAAGTCTAATGTCAAGCTTAGACCAAGCGCACTTTGTCCTTAACGGCAAGAACGGTTGCCAGCATGCTGAACTAGCATACACAAGAGCAACGTCATCGAAACATTCAATCACTGTCGTGAGACACAGAACTGACAAGATCTGCGTCGTAATGGCTGTCTTCTGTTAACAAGACCAGCTTATACGGCTACTTACAAATTATGGCTCGTAATTACTCCGAGGACAATGCAAAAGAACTGTACGCTGTCTTTTGGAGGCAACAGGGAGCGCTGTATAGAGCCAGAGAGTACGTAACCTTTTCAACACGAATAATTTGCCCTCCAGGCTTCTACTACGAACAACAGTGCGCACCCTACAGCGCCGTGGTGACTGCTGAAGTTTGAGAAGAGAACATTGGGAATAGTACCTGGTTCCATGGCGTCGGGTTTTCTTCAACGATTGGTCCAGGATTTCTCTGACGCCTGCAGATCGTCGTAGAAGAGTACGTAGGTGACCAGGTATCCATACACGTCTCAGATATACAGTCCAACGCCTTAAGTACAGAGGTGGATCAGTTGTGTTTTGGACCGGCATGCCGGCCGGAGTGGCCGAGCGGTTCTAGGCGCTACGGTCTGGAACCGCGGGACCGCTATGGTCGCAGGTTCGAATCCTGCCTCGGGCATGGATGTGTGTGATGTTCTTAGGTTAGTTAGGTTTAAGTAGTTCTAAGTTCTAGGGGACTGATGACCTCAGAAGTTAAGTCCCATAGTGCTCAGAGCCATTTGAACTACTTGGACCGGTATCGCACACTGATATCACATCCTCTCACCGCTCTCGAGGGTACTTTGTTGCTGTGCAGTATCTGGACTGCATGCTGACCCTACTGCAGTGCCCTACAGTCAACATTTCGGCGGTAAGTTCGTTTTTTCAGGAAGTTATTGCATTAGAACACAGTACCACTGGTGAACACATTCACCCAAGAGGCAGAAATCTTCCGCATGGCATGGCATGCGGTATCTGCTGACGTGGACGTAACTGAGCTTGCTTGGGACCAGTTGAACCTTGCAGTATGTTGATGCTGTAACCACCTGCACCCGCTGGATGACCTCAGAAGGCCTTTTGACGAGAAATGGAAGAAGCTCGGGCAGCAACGTCTCAACCACAGCACTCTAGATAGCAGGAGAAGGAGGATCCAAGGATGTAATTCAGGGGGTGGAGCAACATAGTGTTGAATGTCAACTAGCAGCAGATTTAGATCTAAGTAAAAAGATCTGCACTTCCGAACAAAATGCCTTCATTCTGGCTATTTTTTATTTCAGAGTAAAGTTAATTTTTTGTTTGATATTAATAATGCTTTCATTTCCTGCTCATCTCGAATCTAACACCACACCCTTATTGTGATTTGTTTAAATGCCACGACAGGGAGTTGAACCCTACTCCCGTGTCATGACGTGTAAGTAATTGTTTTAACCGTGTCTTCATCTCGTTCATTGCCTAAATTCAGAAAATTTGTTTAGTATACCTGTATTTTACTAACTATTAAGCAAAAAATGAACGTTAGTTTTCAAGGGTTCGCTGGCAATGATGGCATCATCTTCGGAATACTAGCTCATATGGGAGATGGGCCTGGAAATCAGGCGTGGAGCTATCCAAGAATCCAAAACTCTGCCTAACTTGACAGTACCAGAGATGCGTCTGAGTACAAATACTTGGTTTCAGACCGTAACTTGATTAATGGCATGTGAAAAATTAGGCGAATGTACTTACGTGTATTCCTTAATCAGGGAGAGCAAATTCGGACGGCAGTGGCTTATCGTGAATTCTGTTCTCAATTGTGTGTCATTGCCCGATTCTAGAAGGCAGTACACCTGAATACAAGTGATGAACACTTCCCGCTCTTCCAGCTGACAAACTGCGTTTGTACTCAATACGTTTCTGCTGAAAAGACACATACTCATCGCAGAAGTGATAAACAATTTTCGCTTTTCCAGCCAGCTACTCTTCAGCTATTGAGGATGTTTCTATTAAGAATACGATAATAATCTTAAAGAGAAGACTTTCTGAGGTATTAACACACATAAACCTCTGGAAACCTGATAACTCTGAAGAATTTAGTTCCATGACTATATTATAATAAAGAATATAAGGGAAGTTGAAAATATTTTCACACTACAGTCGAAACCAACATACGCTGGGTCCAAAATTAAAGCAACAAACGAAAATTTCGCAAGGTTGCGTTTATTTTTGCACAAAAGTGGAAACAGGTGATAGTAAAGTAGAAACATTGTAAAGAATACAGAACGAAAACAATTTCAACGGTAGACAAAAATGTTCTTACTTTTTTTTTGCAACTTAAAGGATTTGCACACACATTCCGACAACTGGGTAATGCGCTCATTGTCGGGTGTGTCCACCTCCGGCAGCAATACAGGCATGACAACGACGGGGCATGCTGTGAATGATTTCATCAGTCCCATGTTGAGGCAATAACACCCATTATTCCTGCAGAGCGGCTCTCAAGTCTTGGAGAGTGGTTGGTGGATGCCATGCGATACAACTCATCTCTCTTGTGCATCCCAGACACTCTCTATGGGATTGAAATCGGAAGAGCGAGCAGGCCACGCCATGCGTGCAATATTTTCCGTTTCCAAGAAAACATCAACCACCTGTCGTCTATGAGGTCGAGCATTATCGTCCATCAATGCAAAGTCTGGGCCTACGGTACGTGACGTCCCAAGATCTCGTCACGATTCTTGGCAGCAGTTAAATCTTGCCGATTTCCCCGTACAATTTCGTGTTCAAGTGGTCAACGTAATCCCTATCCAGATCATTGCGGATCCTTCTCCATATCGGTATCCCTCCACAATGTTTGGGACCCGAAATTGTGTTCCACGTTCCCTCTAGATTAGAATCCGTCGAAAATCACTCTCCAGACCAAATCGGGACATATTTGTGAAAAGAACATTGGCCCACTGTTCGACTGCTCAGGTGGCATTTTGACGACTCCACTCTTGACGCTCCCTTCTGTGAAGACACGTCAGCACGTCTCCGACAATAAAGGCCACTCTGCCAAAGCCTTCTATACACCGTTTGCCTTGATGCAACACGTCCAGCGGATACTGCGAGGTCAGATGCCAGTTGCCGTGCAATACTATGGCGGTACCGTAGTGGGCTTACAGCCAAATAACGGTCCTCTCTTTCTGATGTCAGACGTGGTCGACCCAGCCCTGATCTTCGGGATACAGAACGATTCACGTTAAGGGGTGGAGGGTGGGTAGGACGTCAAACGGGCCGACTTGGATCAGGAGAGGCACCACAGGAAATTTTAATTTCCACTGTTCATACTTTTACAAATAAATTCATAAAACTTTGTCAGCGTGACCAGGAAGGATTGAGGATTTACACTCATAGCATTGGAAGTTCAAAAACTTGACAAAATATTTTTTTTTACATGTGAAATTTCATCATTTTTTCACTTACTATTGGTTGCATTTGATGCTATAAGTACACTTTTTTCATAAGTAAGAGAGATTCTTCGATTATTTTTGCACAGCATACAAACCATACTTACAGGTGTGTGAAATTCTAGAATTTGTTTAATTTATGAAAAAAATGAATGAGCAGTTACATTTTAAACTCAAAATTTATAGTTAATTATCTCAAGTTTTACTATAGTTTTTAATAGATTTGGAAAATTCTATCACACATCTGCAAGTATGGTTTGTATGCTATGCAAAATTCATTGAAGAATCTCTCTTATTTATGAAGAAAAGTGTACCTATAGCAACAAATGCAGCCAATGGTAAGTGAAAAAATAATGAAACTTCATATGAAAAAAAATCATTTCGTTATGTTTTTGAACTTTCACTGCTATGAGTGTGAATCTTGAATCCTTCCTGGTCGTGCTGACAAAGTTTTATGGATTTATTTGTAAAAGTATAGACAGTGGAAATTAAAATGTCCTGTGGTGCCTCTCCTGCTCCAAGTCGGCCCGTTTGACGTCCTGCCTCCCTTAAGCCATTGGGCCACATCATTTAGCGACTATCCTGCTTCCATTCTTCCTGAGGCCCTCCACCGCAGAGAGTCTGATACGTGTCTTCTCTGTGCTACTTTGCACCGTCTGTGACAGCTTACACAGCGAACATCGATGTGTGACTATCCGTCAAACACTACACCGTTTGATAGGTCCCCTGACGTCGTCATTGGCGTTGTTGTCCGCTGACCAGAATGTCATCTTCCGAGCAGAACACGATCGAACGGACATATTTTGACAGTTTGTATGGTTATATCGTGAATTAGACACAGGATGCGGAAATAGCGGTTTGTTGCTTTAATTTTGTACACCAGTGTATTTTACTTGCCTGCATGATCGTAGTGCATTTCAGATCGCAAATAGACTGGAATAATACACTCGCTCCAAGATGAATCATTTCCCAAAATGGTGTACTTTTTCCCTTCATAATGTATCCTCTTTGGGTGTGAGGTTTCTCACTTGATGTTCCAGTTTCATGAAGATCAAAGGTTCATGTTTCTGTGGTCAGATGGCTTTAATGTCATTACAGCGTCCCTTAAGTCTGGGGAAAGAGCTGTTAGGTGGATCATATACTGCAAACTGAGTAAAATCAGTTACCTGTAAGTCTGTGTTGTGATAATTTGCGTGTTGTGTTTCTCAAGTGGAGATACGAACTCAGACCGGCATTAGCCCAAACAGGTGCGGTGTACCGCTTGATAGGCGCAACAGTCGAAAGGGTGTCGAAACCGTACGGGAATTCGAACCACGTGTGGCTCTTTACGGAAGAAAGACTAAGAAGTAATGTCCCGTCGAAAACGAGATTATTGGAGTCAGGACATCAGCTCTTGTGTCGGAAGGAAATCGGTCGTGTCCTTCCAAAATGTTCCATTCTGGTATTTGCGAATGTCTGGAGGCTTCCATCCTCATCTCGGGTGTTGCGCTTGCATACATTATGCTATACGAACAGGCCACCCATACGCTAAACATTTTCTTTTGTTTTTTACAAATAAACGAATAGCTAGTAATTTTCTGCATCTTTAAAAACATCCTGGAACTTAAATTAGGATTAAGTATGAGTTGGCGATCTCCATCGGACTGTGGCCTCTTCGTGGCAATATCCGTTGCGTTGCTTCTGAGTCACGATAGCAGCCTCATATTTGGTGCAGTATCATCATGATGCGCCGAATGTTCCAAGCAATTGCCAGTATACCGTTATAAAAAAAGAAAAAGAGGCCAAGTTACATCTACAACCGTCAGTAAGCGTTGGGGACAACGAACAAATCCCGTAGTACAGTCCTGGACAAGGTCGTAGTATACATGCTCGGCCGTTGCCTTCTTCCGACGTCTTAAGAAATGCCAAGCGCTTGTCTGTATCTTGTGGGCGACTGTGACGAGTTCTTGTGCAGTGTGGTGTTGTGCATTGTTTGAAAGGAATGGAGAGGGTTACACACGGTGCAGGAGTGTTGCCTATTCTGCTCCAGTAGCACCGAGACAAGCGCCTATAATCTCCCCATCCATGGAGCGGATCACATGTCCTCACTACATGGCATTTAATCCAGTAGACTTATGTACGATTTCCTGCTCAGGAATTCTACGCAGCACATTTAAGTTTTCGTAATACACATGTTTATACGTGCAGCGTTATGATTTAGCACTTTTATGTGTCCCATGCTTTCCAGTTTCAAAGTGGGTGCTGATAGACGTGAAAACTACCGAGCCATCAGTTTAACAAGTCACTGCCGCAACACGAATTATTGCAAACGAGTGGAAAGAACTTGCAGAAATCGACCTCGGGAAAGATTATTCTGCATTTCGTAGAAATATAGGAACACCTGAGACAATAGTGACCCTACGTCTTATTCTAGAAGATAGATAGAAAAAAGGCAAACCTACATTTATAACATTTGAAGATTGAGAGAAAGCCTTCGACGGTGTTGGGTGGAATGCATTCTTTTTAATTCTGTTGATAGAAAAGGTAAGGTAAAGTTGTGATCCTAGACGCTCCAGTCGGGCCCTACTGACCGCCGTGTCATCCTCTGCCAATGTCGTCACCGTATACGGTATGGAGAGTCATGTGGTCAGCACACCACTCTCCATTTCTTTGACGGGTTTCCTGACCGCTACTAGTCGATCAAGTAGTTCCTCGGTTGGCCTCACGAGATTGAGTGCGCTCCTTTCCAGTGATCCCACGAAGAAAAAGTGGATAGCAGTAGCGAGAATCGAACCTGGGTCCCAGGCATGACAGTCAACCATGGTCGTCTCTCCACTACAGTGGCGGAGAGTTCTGTACATAGCAAGGATAAAATACATGAGTCGAAAGATTATCTACAATTTGTACATAAATCGTAATGCAATTCTTAGTGTCGAAGGGAAGTGAAAGGGAAGCAGAAATTGAGAATGGAGTGAGACAGGATGGTAGTCTATCCTTTATGTTTATTCAGTCTGTAAATCGAGCAAGCTGTGAAGGAAACTAAGGAGATATTGGGAAAGGGATTTAAAAAAGCTGCGAAGGAAACTAAGGAGATATTGGGAAATGGATTTAAAATTCTCTGTGAAGAAATAAAGACTTTGAGATTTGTAGATGACATTGCTATTCAGTAAGAGACGGCAAAGGACTGGGAAATTTGGTTGAATCGAATAGATAGTGTTCTGAAAACAAGTTAAAAGACGAAAGCCAACAAAACTAAAACAATATTAATGGAAAGTAGTCGAATTAAGTCAGGCGGTACAGAGAGATACAGACTAGGTAATTAGGTACTAAAAGCTGTTGATGAATGTTCCTATTTGGCCAACAAAATACCATACGATATCCAAGGTAGAGGAAAACAGAACGGCTCCAGTAAGAGAAGGGTTTATAAAAAAGAGAAATTTGTTATCTTGAAACGTAAATGTGTTAAGAAGTCTTTCATGAAGGATTTGTCTAGTGTATAGTGTTCCACGGAAATGAAACACGCACGGTACACAGTAAATTTATGGTGCAGCTGGATTAAAATACGGGATCGATTGGTACGACAAACACTGAGACATCAAGGAGTATTCAGTTTGGTAATGGATGGAAGTATGTGTGTGCGGAAAGGGGGGGGGGGGGTTAAAATTGTAGAGGGGGACCAAGACTCAACTACAATAAGCAGATTTAAATGAATGTAGGTTGCAGCGGTTGTGCAGATGTGAAAGGCCATTCACAGGCTAGACAAGCAACCCTGAATATGCTACCTCAAAACACTGTAATTATATATCTCAGAAGAAATTTTTTATAGGCACTTATTTCTTTGTAAACCAGTGAAGAGCCCTAATACAATTACACGAAACATACTTGGTAGAAAACAGCAGTAAAAATTAGGCTGTAAAAGACAAGAAACATTTTCT
The DNA here is from genome assembly GCF_023864275.1 of Schistocerca cancellata. NCBI lineage: Eukaryota > Metazoa > Arthropoda > Insecta > Orthoptera > Acrididae > Schistocerca > Schistocerca cancellata. The sequence continues at coordinate 590,472,746 of NC_064629.1, forward strand.
TTTGTCTGTAAGATAAACATCATTTACTGCACATAAAATGAATTTTACTATGTGTAAATTCGACAGAGAACCAATAGCTGGCGATTTCTGAATCAAAATATTGTGCTGATCGCCATATTTCGGAAGTCTTGTGCATGAGAGGAAGCAGTATAACTGATGTTGAGAGGAACGACTTAAAAAATTTATATTCATGAATGAGACTGTAACAACAACGACTCTGTAATATTGTACATATAAGTAATTCTTCCCATCTGATTTTTCGATAAACTTATGTAATTGATGTTCTGATTTCAATTATTTTGTTTCATGCCATTGTGTTAAGAAAACAGTAAACAAGTTTCAATGTGAATATTAATGTTTATGTCAAATGTCAAGTAATATTGTAATAGAATTGAAATGTAACAAAAGTTGAGACTGTTGTAAGATGTTTAAAATTGTAACTGTGCGTCTGGTCCATACGTAGGCAATGTGTTGGGATATGTAGAATGCAAAACCTCGCGTGAATACCCTGTCTGTAAGGGAGCCGTAAAAGGTGGATGGCAGGCGAGCGCGGGAAAATGCGCACGGGAACTGCACGGCACAACGGGCCCTGTAGTTGTTGGAGTTTGACATTGGTTTGAGTAACACGTTCTGGAGCGAGGAGGCTCTGCTGGAAGACATAGCTTCACTGAGCCTCGGGTATGCTGTTCCAACGCCCACACAGCATGGCAAAATTCCATAGGCACTAAATGGAAAAGTATTTCGACGCTAAGAAGAATTAAAGTGCCGATACATCAAGAGCCATAGCTGTAGTTGTATGTGTGCTCTGTGCCTCGCCATCTCGCCGCCCGCCAACCGCCGCATCGATACTAGCAGGTTGAAACTTTTAGTACTGTATTCGTGTGGATCAGAGAGTGAACTGTGTTTGTTTGGTGCAATAATAACCTGAATTTTACCAGAACTTTCCCATCATTTAATTACCCTCACAACTAACCTAGACGGGGTCCTTTCCAAATGTTGTGCAGTCCGAGTGTCCCGAAATGAAAATTAAAATTTGTGTTGATAATAATTATTTGCATAACTAGCTATATTAGAATTGTGTTTAAAGAAATGTTTTGTTAATGAACCAGTAAATGAATAATGAAGGTCCACCGAAGTTGAAAGATAACTTTAGTATTGATATAGTAATGAAGTTTATTATTTCGAGACAGATTTAAAGGCATTTAAAAAATGTTTCAAATGGCTCTGAGCACTATGGGACTCAACTGCTGTGGTCATAAGTCCCCTAGAACTTAGAACTACTTCAACCTAACTAACCTAAGGACATCACACACATCCACGCCCGAAGCAGGATTCTAACCTGCGACCGTAGCGGTCGTGCGGTTCCAGACTGTAGCGCCTTTAACCGCTCTGCCACTCCGGCCGGCTAAAGGCATTTAAATGAGCAGTAAATAAGATGGAAAGAGTAGTTACTTATATACTGGAAATCTTGAACACATAATAAATTCAGTAATGATTTTTTTTTAAATACAGTGCTCATAACAGTTTCAGGGTCCCCCTTCATTTATTTGAATTCTGTAGTGTTCTAAATTGATTTGACCAGCAAAAGTTAAAGTCAATATAAAAGTCAAAATTTATCAGTGTTTTATCTATATCAAAATCGACATTTTGTGTGTGGCACGAAAGTGCAATTTCTAGGGTAACCTATGCCCGATTTTAATCAGATTAATAGACAGTATAAAGTTTTGTAGTAGACATTATAGTGTAGTGTTATGTATTCATCCATATCAGTACAGAACGTGAAACTATCAGTTCAATAGATTTTCTGGTTCTAAAATTCGACTATATTATGCAGTGTTACAACTTGTTGTTTTGCGTGAATATATACCAACTTGTATAGGGAAGAAACTTAGTTAATGCCTAATTAGGCTGGCGACCGTATAATTACCTAACTGGTAGCATCTTCTGGGTTGCTTTTGATCCATCCTGACGTGTAATTGCATTTCGAACTTACTTGATGGATCATTGTTATTATAGAGTGGATGTAAGTCTGATTTGCCACCATTCAGGTACACGCGGTCAATAACTATACGAAAATCCTTTCTCATAAGGTGAATCCCGCTCACTTACCATAGCACAGGCTTTAACGAGTACTGTGTCAGGGATTACAAGACAAATTGACGCCGTGCCGAAGCTTATTTGCCACACCTAAGTAACGCAGACCTATTGCTTCTATTAAAGGTGACTTGGTGACGCAGGATATGTATACTTTTCTTGAGGAACACAATGGCTGTCTCGGTAAGCTTAACGAGCGTACTAGCCGCCAGAGCTGTAGAGAAATTCGTGCTACCAATAGATACAGCATGTTTGTGTTCACTGTTCGGGTTTCAGCAAGTTCTACATTCTGTGGATCACTGCACCTTGTCTCTAGAAATAATATTTTCTGATTATAATACTAACCAGTCCCTGTATCTACAAGTCGCTTCTGACATTCATAGTCAGTCAGTGACTCTGACTGACGTTGATGATAATGCGGTATCACTATATTGCTGTCCTGGGCAAGGTCCTGACGGAAGTAGTTTTGCCACTGCACTGCTACAAACTGTAATGAAGTGTCAAACATATCGTTGGAGTGTTTGTAATTTAATTTTTGTGTTGTAATGGACGAGTGAGGAATGAAATAAAGCTAAGGGCTGAAGCCCCTCTGTCAAACAACATCAAAGGTATCACGCATTGCATCCTACTCATTCGATGGGTGAATCTCTACCAACAGCGTCACATGAATTCAACCCATGAGACACTATGGAGAAGACTGAAGTTTAGCCAAGAACGCCGGAGCACATTTTAGTGATAGGGAATTGAACACCATCCACTTCTCTTCCACTTGCTGACTAAATTCTGATGACGAAAATGTTTTCCACTACCTAGATACAAACCGACTACGTCTGAGTCGAATGTAGCTTCTCTAACATGCGGCACCGATCGTGTAATCGGAGATTGGTAGTACTATTTCTTTCTGGGCAATGGTTGTTTTTATTTTTTAAAAAATCTCAATTTCATTCAAACACCCATCGTTATGTGGTGAGATCTCTCCGCATTCTCCTTTGCCTCACGCAGTATAAAGTCAGCATTGTTTCCGAAGAAAGGAGCTTGTGGATTTACGAGGCTGAACAGTGTATTTTACTAGAATGCTCCTGCAGTTACGAAGGGCAGGCGGTGTTTAAGAAGAGTGACCTGTGATGGTTTACCCGCTTGGACATTCATGGCAAGTAACAAGATGAGCCGAACCTGGAGTCAAACATTGACACCAGACATTTGCGGTCAATGCTGTGCTATCACTAAAGTAGATTATGAATTGGAACAAAGAAAAAGAAAATAAACGAGCTGGACATAAAATCTGCTGATGCAGTAAGTCTAATCGTGTTCTCCAAGCGTAAGTAGTTCTCATTAATACATAATATTTTTACTAGTGTTGGGTAGTCGATGATAAATATGTATTAATTTTTTCCGAGTATAATTAATGACCAAGATAAGATCATGTTCGGCACTCCGGCGTAAGTCACCTGTATATTAAGGACACAACTTTAAGCTGGCTCTGAGCACTATGGGACTCAACTGCTGCGAGTCATAAGTCCCCTAGAACTTAGAACTGCTGAAACCTAACTAACCTAAGGACAGCACACAACACCCAGCCATCACGAGGCAGAGAAAATCCGTGACCCCGAGGGGAATCGAACCCGGGAACCCGAGCGCGGGAAGCGAGAACGCTACCGCACGACCACGAGATGCGGGCAACTTTAAGCCTCTACCAATACGTGACGTGTAACAACGTCGATTACTTTAAATGTAGCAGCCAGGTGTTCTTCTTTCGAAACCAGTCTGGTGCTCCTGAAGAGAACTTGGTAATAAACAACGACTGGGATCAATTTTATGGGATCGCTTACTACAAAATAATCGTATTCAGCCAGACTGTTTACCAAAAGATTGGTTCCACCTTTCTGTCTCCGAATTTGCAATTCAACGTATGCTCATTCAAGCCCTGTTAGTCAAGCAACGTAAGAGACCTCAAGATGGATTTCATGGTGCTTCTCTGGGATGACATCTCTCTCATACATGTCGTGGTGTGAAGCTTGGTAATATCTTCAGGCATTATAAAACTTAAGGGCAAGGCTTGCCTACGACATTCCTGCTGCGCCGTCTGTGGACTTACAGGGATTGGACAAAAATATGGAAACACCACGAGAAATGTATTCTTGAACCTAAATGCAGATTGGAGTCAAGCCCGATGCTTGCGCTATTTTAACTGACGATGAACGGCACCTGTGCAATGTCCTCATAAGTTGCACGTGTCAGTCGTGGTCAAAATAATGTTCTGTGTAGTTGTGAGGTAGTAAGTAAGTTCGAACGTGGGCAATCGTTGGTGCTCGTATGGTGGGTGTTTCATAACCAAGGAAGCGAAAGTCTTCGGTGTTTCAAAAGGCGCCTTATCGAAGATTTATGCCACATACAGGAAAAGTGGGAAAACATCTGTTAAGTCACAACGCTGACGAAAATGTGTGTTGAGTGGTAGTGACAGAAGGTCATTAAAAAGGATTGTGATGAAAAATAAGAGGACAATGGCTGAAACAATCACTGCAGAACAAAATGTCCCTCTCGCGAACCCTGTCAGCACCAAAACAACACGAAGGGAGCTCCATAAGAAGGGAATTTGCAGGGCGGGACGTCATTTGGTAGGATGAGTCTTGTTTCACGCTGTTTCAAACTTCTTTCCGAGTTGACATTCCAAGAGTGAAACATGGATAGGTTCGGTGAGATTTGGACAGTCGTATTGTGGTATTCCATGGGCTCTGCAAGATCACATTACTGGCAAGGATTATGTGGTTATTCTGGGTGATAAAATCCATATCATAGCATAATTTTTATGTTCCAAGACGAAAGGCCCCGTGTTCACACACTTCGCGTCGTCCAGTACTTGTTTTGTACACGACGATGAATTACCGCTTCTTCCCTGGTGACAACATTCACCACATCTCAATATTATTGAGCCTTTGTGGTCTACTTTGGAGAGAAGGTGCATTATCTCTAACCACCGCCATCATCGTCTCCAGTACTTGATGCTTTTACGTGGGAAGAAAGGAATCAGATTCCCTTGAAAACTGTACAGGACCTGTATTTATCCATTCCAAGACGACTGGAAGCTGCTTGGAATGTCAACGGCTTTCCTACACCGTATTAGGCATGGAAATGTGTTGTGTTTCTTATGTTTCCATATTTTTGCCGAACCCTTATATATTCGGGTGAGATGTGGTGGATCTAGCGCTCTCTCGCTAATGGTTTAGAGGTCAACTGGAAAACAATGCCTTAAAAGGAGTCATACAGAAATTCTCCTTAAGCTTTCGCGACAGGAGCCAAAATATATAACACCACCAACAACCAGAACAATAAGAATAGTGACATCCAAGTGCTTAAAGCAGCTAAGGTATAAATAGTTAGTTCCTTAAACTGACTAGTTTTATGTAGTCAACTGGAGCAATAATGATTCCGAAGAATTACAAGGAAAATCTCACATACTTACACCGAAAGCTGAGAAGCGTCACCTGACATCAACACCAGAACGGACCTCACTTCCAGGATATGTGGATGGCAGAGATCTTGCGATATTAAGGACAATCATGAAATACAAATATTCAATCCAAGAGAATCTTAGTTCCGAAAATCGAGTTCTTCATCATTGCACCAAGCTGTATGTCAGACAGACAGTTAAACACCACTGACCTTAGCAAATGAATAAGTGGTTGCTAATATCTTGAATGGGTGACATCGAAACAAATCCATAATTAAGAAAGGTTGACACAGATTTGATTATTTAGTGGTTGTCCTTCGAGCAATTATTTCCAGTAATTAAGGCTTTTGTTCCTATTGTGCAAGTCAAGTGGCAGTAACACTCAACTAAATCTACATCTATACTCCGCAAACCAACTTACTGTATGTACTGGAGGGCAATTCTGGTGTTAATATCTTTTCCCGTCCACTCGGTCCCATCCGTGAATGGTGCGTGGGAAGAACAGCTTTCAGTAAACCCCCGTATCAGCTCTAATTTCTCCGATTTCCTCGTTGTAGCCATTTTCCGAGACGTACATGGGAGGAAGTAATATATTACCTGACGTCATAAGACACTTATGATGTAATATCGTCTGTCGATATCGGTTTTGTGTTCGAGAGACGGAACAGCATCTAACAGCCAGCGACAAAATTTGACACGAACAAATTACAGATCTGGCACGACTCACGTGCCAAAAATAGTACAGCAGAAACTGACACGGAGAGCGAACTGATTTCATGCGAGAAGCAATCATATTACAGATAAACAACGTGAAAGGGTGCTAGGATATGACTAGGGGAGAAAATATTGAGACTGAATAATATTAAAAGATCATAAATCATTAAAACAGTGTCCTAACAGTGCTATTAGCTACATCCAGCCACAGCGCTTGCTGCATTAGAAATATTGATACAGTTCGTAGCGAGAACACATCAACGAGTCTCAGGCCTAATGTTGTGAACGCATTGCAATCCCACTCAACTGAGTACCCAAGACTGAGCACGGTGAAAGCCAGAGTCTGGGCTCAGTAAGCACAACATAAGTCTATTGAATGTTCCAATGTCGTGCATGAATTGAAAACAACTCGATCATGCCGGCGACTATCCGCAAAGCAACAGACTGATGGCTATAGCTTCCTTTTTTATTCGTCGTTAGTTTATTTTTCCTGGTGGAGGAATCACTTGGCAACAGCAATGTGGCTGATCTTCACTTGTACAGATTTCTATTACAACAGGAGCCGTTTCTGTTAGCTTAATGGGTAACAAACACGCCGTATTAGATTTACTGTCGGTATTCTTGGTTCCCACCTGTGAGAGACGAGCAAGCTGAGTCACGTTCAGTATCACCTACTGCAAGAATGGAGGTGAACCGCTGTGAAGAACATAGGGTTTTTAAATTCAGCGGAGGCCTATACATGTTACAGGAGGCTTATGGAGATTATATTGTTGTCTACAGCACAGCTCGCAGGTGGTTTAAACTGTTCAAAGAGGGGACACTATCAATTTTAAAAGAAGATGTGCCTGGCGCTTCAGTTACTGCTCTTACGGAAGAAGAAGCCAACCCTGCTGCTGTCATTGTGAGAGAGGATTGAGAAATAACCTTAACAACAGTTTCCGAAATAATGAAAATTGCATTAGGTGGTACCCACAAGTTGGTGACAGAAATTTTACACATCAGACGTGTTTGTGTACGGTGGGACCCGAGACTGCTTACTTCCGAACAAAAGCATATTGGCACGCATGCCTACATGCTGTTGAAACTTGTGTTAGAAGATTCAGAGTTTCTTTCAAAGATAATCTCTGCTGATGAAACTTGGCTACATCATTTTCATCCTGTTAGCAAACAGCAAAGTACAGTGGAGCCAACCCCCCAAAAAGCAAAAGTGGTTGCTTCTACTTGTAAAGATACGGTAATGACATTTTTTATATTAATGGAATGGTTTATTTGCATGTTGTACCTGCACACAAACAAATAACTGGGTAATACTACAGAGATATGCTGAAAACATTGCAAGTCCGTACCAGACGCAAAAGACCACATTTACGTTAAACAGGCTGCACGCTGCAGCACGGTAATGCACGGCCGTATATAGAAATGTTGTTACTGAATATCTTGCTAAAGTCAATGCGAAGTTCGTTCCTTACCCTCCCTATAGTCCGAATTTAGCTCCAAGTGACGGTTTTCTATTCCCTACTCTGAAGAAGAACCATTGTGGGAGGCATTTTCCATCATCAGAAGCATTAGTGAAGGCTGCGGAGGTGATCTTGAAGCACCTTCCGTAAGATAGTTTCTAGCACGTCTTTGCAGACTGACAGAAACACTGATGAGTAAAGGTATGTTGTAAAAAAGAAAATTACAATCATTCTTTATGGCATAGATCTCGTACTTAAGAGGCAAAAAACATAAAAATAAAAAAATAAAAATAAAAAATGAGATGGATTATACGAGGGTGTCTAGGTTGGTGAAAAAAAAGTAAGAATGGTTTTGGGGAAATGTTGCTGTGGCGCTGAGACAAAAGGCAGAGTTTGCAACTAAAGTATGAGGGAACGTTCAAAGGGAGAGGAGAGAAAGAGATTTATTACGAAGGTTGTCCAGAAAGTAAGTTCCGATCGGTCATGAAATGGAAACCACTGGGAAAATCCGGTAAAGCTGTTGGGCAGTGTCTCTAGTATGCCCGTCGATTGTGTCGTGTCGCTCTTTTCAGTTTTGAGTGAACAGTGAACAGTGAACACTTAAAGATGCGTAGGGAATAGCGTCTCCCGCCAAGTACGAGGGCATGGTTAGAGATTTCGCCAGTGTCAGGCAGCCCACATAACACAAATGTCGAGCAGTTCCTTCTTCATACCAACTCTCGGCCGCACACTGCAGGGGCAATGAGGACGCTCCTGCAGCCTTTCTGATGAGAAGTGTTTGATCACCCACAATACAGTCCGCAATTGACTCCCCCTGAGTCTCATCTCTGCTCACAGAACCGCTGGCTATGAAGACAAAATTTTTCCACAGACAACGAACTGCAGGCGAGTGCAGATAACTGGCCAAAAGCACAGACGGCTGCTTTCTGTTGCGTGGATATTGAAAAGTTGATACAACACTACCACAAAACTCAAAGTTGGAGTGGCGACTATGTAGAGAAGTAGGGCAAGGTGTACCTAACTGTTGCAAATAAAACGTTTCTGGTTTTCACTGTGGTTTCCATTTCGCTATCGATTGGAATTTACTTTCACAAGAAACCCCAGGGAATACGTGCCAGCTGTAGAGAGAAGCGTGTGGTTTGCGTAGGACGGACGTTGGCGTGGAACGTAGTGTACGTCAGCTGAGGCGGCGGCGGTGAATGAGCCACTAGGTCAGTGGCCGCGCAACCCGCCAACACCAGCCGCGCCGCTCGCCTTTCCAAACAACAGCGTTGCCAAAATACTCCTTACCAAACTCGCCGCTTTACCCGAACTGACGAAGGGGAGAAGCAGATGTTCAAGTCTGAAACAGATTTCTTGCAGCTTTATTCTTGGATATTCCAGAGCAAGCTTTTTCTGTGAAAGAGGAGGGCCTGGAGATACGTGCAGTATTTCCGTTATCGGAAGACTTACTTCGCTCCTTACGTTTACATTGTGGCAAATAAACTGGCAGGTGAACAATATGTAGATTCTGAACTTCACTGAACTCCTACGGCTTATTCACTGGGTGTTTAACGCAGAGCGTAGCTCCGCAACGTACTGATAAGTTTGTTTGTGTTGTTACACATTACGAGTGTGGATGTATTTTTCCGAGAGCTGAAATCTGGAGACATATTTTAGAATTTGAACTGGCCAGAAATACTGTGACAGCCAACGGACAAAAATTGTAAAGGAGTAAGTCTTTTGCCTCGTGATGACTGGGTGTTGTGTGATGCCTTAGGTTAGTTAGGTTTAAGTAGTTCTAGGGGACTGATGACCATAGATGTTAAGTCCCATAGTGCTCAGAGCCATTTGAACCATTTAGTAAGTCTTTCTTCCTTAGTTATGTTCATGCAAGAACAAATTTCTATCACGGTATATAAAACATGCAAAGCATTCGGATGGCGAAAATTAATTTGCAATAAATTTTTCTGCTCAAGACGAGCATTGCTTTGCTACATAACTAACTCGAATAGCCAGAAAAAACACAGCAGTTTGGAGTTTTGCAAACGCCAGTATACTACCGAAACACTTTCTTGCTTCCGAAAGTGACGGAGTGAGAATGTATGTGAATCTTTGTAAAATTCGTAACGTAGCTGCAGAGCTAATCTCCATTCCAGTATGAACAAATTTAAATTCGCTTGACACGGCTTCGTCGGGATCGTTCATCCATAACGGGACAGAGTCTCTCCAAAGTGCTGAAACGCATTTCAGGGCTTCTACAAACACTATATTAGGACGGCTGTGTTTTCACACTGAGAACAGCAAGACTGTTGAACAAGAGATACTCCACTTCCAACCAGCAGCACGCCATGTCGACGGCATCGCAGCTTCATCGTGCACCTAACTGTAGACATTATACGAGGTCATTCACATCCGCCTTGCTGCGTCGCAGTTCCGCGTAGTCTTCTTGCGCGAATCCACGAATCGTGTGCTGGCGCGTTATTCGGCGGCGCAAAACTGTGCAAACAAACGGGGACTGTAGCACGTATAATGCAGGGCAGCACGGTCCCCGCGTGCCGACCTTCCCTACGCGCTGCGCGGCGCGGCGCGGCGCGGCGCGGCGCGGCGGCCAGGTGCGTGACGTCAGTTTGGCGAGCGCCATGGCTGCCGGCCGCCGGCGCACGTCCGCACGTCTCGGCGGCGTCTGCGGGCCTCAAGGTCACCGCCGCCGAATCTGCAGCGACCCACCGCGCCTCGCCCGCGGGCGCTCGCGCTTGGAACCAACGAGGAAGCATGCTACGGTTCAACGCCTCGTAGACACTGAAGATCGGTGAACATCTGGCCTATGTCGTGTTTGTCTTCGTACGTACAATGAACCTCAACGACTAATGTTCTATTAACTAGATCTTAGATAAGACTAGTAACTGCAGAAAGGGAACAGTATGTAGCGACTTACGTTTCCTTCCTTGGATTGCCGTCACCCATAAGAATAGCATGCAAATATAGGAGTAGATAGTTAAATAAAAAAGAAAGTGTCTGTCACAATTACAAAGTACTCATTTATCATATGACTGGTTTCAGTGCATCATCAATCATCATATGAACTGGTTACGAATAAGACTTAAATGTCTAAATTTAAATCTATACTCTGCATACCACTGAGAAGTGCCTGGCAGAGGCCGTTGGCCCTTCTTGTTAATTCGAATGGTTGGTGACTGTAGGGTTTACTTGATGGCATTTCCTGCTACTGTCTTGAGGTCAACTTTCGTGATGTTTTGGGTCATTGTCATACGCGCCGACTACGGGTACGCTCGGTCGCTCAAACAAACCCCAAAATTTGAGTGGGTATGCGCAGCATACCTCATTGAAAGTTGTAATATTATTTTTTTTTACGTTATTATTCTGTAGATATATATTATAAACGTTTCCATCATACCCAAACGGCACTATAAACGTTTGCTTCTTGACCGTAACTGTCCGCAGTTCGTGGTCTAGTGGCTACCGTTGCCACCTCTGGATCACGGGGCCCCGGGTTCGATTCCCAGCCGGGCTGGGGATTTTCTCTGCCCGGGGCTGGGAGTTTGTGTTGACCTCATCATTTCATCATCATTCGTGACTGTGGCTAGATTGGACAGTGAAAAATTAATTTGGACTGTGTAAAAACTAGGAATTTGTACGGGCGCTGATGACCGCGGAGTTGTGCGCCCCACAAACGAAAAAAAAAAAAATTGACCGTAATTAAAATCGACTCATTTATCGCATTGACGGGCGGCTGGGTTTTGTAATAAATCGTTGTAAAAAGATTATCTTAAAACAAACGGCTAATTGAATTCATAGGAATTAAAATCCACTTTGACGTATAGGCTAAGTGAAGTGACCGTTTTCTGAAAAGTCCGAATATTAAGGGAATGCCGCTTGTTAAGTCAGTAATGTAAACTGAAGGCAGTAGCCTTTAATTATCATCACTGTACCAAATAACTAGAAATGAAGCCGGCTGGGTACGTTACGATGAAAACGTTTATACTACGAAGTACGAATTTAACTAGCGGTTTCTTCTAAACCAATCTTTTGATATAACTGCATATATTACCAGTGAGCGACATACCTGCTGTGAAGAGTGCCCCATCCCTCCTAGCTAAAATATTTAGTAATTAGACAGTATTTGTAAAAGCTTGGTGAAGTTCTTTGTGCTTTATTGGGAGCTCTTCAACAATCACGAAACGCAACCGCCAGCGAGAGGTTTTTTCTTGTGTAAACATGTGGGATATAATGAAACTTGTAGTGAATTTTAATTTCCAGGCTTCAACAACTGAACGAACAACGAAGTACTCAGAAGTCAGAACGTGTACACTGTTAGACGTTAGTTTGTGTTCTGTTTGACCCGTGTCACCTGTGCTTGGAATTACCTTACGTCTTCAAGTCTTGCGTGTCAAAATCGTTACAATGCGTAAGTCTATACTGGAATACAAAAGGACTTCTACTGATAATCGTGATGGTGATGGTGGTATCGAATAGACAGCGCGTAGTATTAAAAGGGACCCATCTTCGGCAGCTTGTGACAATGAAATCCCTGTTACTATTTCTGTTAATTCCACGCAAAATGATACTGGTGATGAAAGTGGCAGCTGCAGGGGCAGGACTTTTCTAAAACATTGGATAAAAACATGTACGTTCATTCAGTATGACGAAAAATATGTCAGAGTTTATTGTTTTTTGTGTAGGTCTTTGTGTGGAAACAAGAGAATGTCTCCAAAAATAAAAATGTCCCCAAAAACAAAAACTGCGAACAAGGATTCCTATAATGCATTCTTTAAGTACAGGCGTAAGGACTTCCGTTGCTCCAAAACGATTCAAGTCGCATGAAAAAAATCTGCGTTTCATTTAATACAAATCATTTTATGAGAAAAAAGAATAAACATTCTGTCATCAGTAGGTCATTACAAAGCAAAAGAAATGCAGGCTGCTACTGTTTGTTATTATTATTCACAATTATTTTCAAACCAACAGCTCAATTCATGGAATCAATACTAGAAATAAGAATAATCTTCACAAGGATTTAAAGTCACTTAGTCTTGTACAAAAAGGTGTGCATTATTCAGGAACACACATTTTCAATAACTCGCCAGTAGCCATAAAAAGCTTAACAACCAATGAAATTCAGTTTAGGAGAAGCCTAAAGGATTTATTGGTGGCCAACTCCTTCTACTCCATTGATGAATTTCTTAGTAAATCCAACTGATTTGTATATAAGTACAACATAACTTCTGCACAATTTCAGTGCAGTAATGTGTTCACTGAAAATTTGTATGTGTGTGTGTGTGTGTGTGTGTGTGTGTGTGTGTGTGTGTAAGTATAATCTAACTTCTGCACCATTTCAGTGCAGTAATGTGTTCATTGTAAATAAGTATTACAGTAGTTGTATTACCTTATAAATAAATAAAAACTTTTTTATTTTAAATTCAGTGCATTAGTATTTGTAAAATGACTCTTAGTGTTCATTAAAAAATGACGATCATTCCACTTGGGACCTGTGAAATGGTACATTAGCTTATTTGTTTTAGTTGTAAATATTTGTCATGTATTGTTGTTTTTCTGACATGTTCCACATCCTGGAGGACCTCCTCACTACGGATCAATTGGAATGAAAGTAAATCTAATCTAATCTAATCTAATATAGGCCCAGTAGGACCATGTGAGGTACAATCCATCAATGTCAAGTTTGATGGTTGGCCTTTCTTTGTGCCCAAATTTGTTTCATCCTATCAGAATGAAGTCTCTTTCTTTCATCAGAGCATGGTGTTCCAGTCCGTTTTCTAATTTCCCTCTGACCAACTTCCCAATAAAATATCTTTCGTCTGAATGTTTTCCTATCTGTAACGTGTGCCTGAGTTATACCAGCTGCTTTAAGATCCTCTTTAATTGCAGCAATCGATTTCATGGGCTCAGTTTTGGCCTTTCTTCTATTTTCGTAGAAATCTACTGTTTGTTTTGTCAACCTAGTGGGTGCCATTGTTTTAATGTACCCATAAAATGTAAATCTTCGTTTTCTCATGACACCATGTATATCCGTGTATTCTTCTATTTCCTTATTACTTCTCAGCCTATAAGTTTCTCCATCAGTAATTTTGGGGCCTAATATTTTCCTAATAACGTTTCTTTCTTTGTTTTGAATTTCTTCAATATCCCTCTTCCTATTTAAAATTAAAGTTTCTGCTCCGTAAAGACATTCAGGTTTGATTACAGTACTATAATGTCAAAGTTTACTGAATTTAGAAAGTGATTTTTTATTATAAATATTTTGTGTTAATCTGAATGCAGTTGCCATCTTTTGACAGCGAACTTAATTTGCAGCTTTTTCCAGGCCGTTTTCTTGTATGATTTCCCCCAAGTACTTAAACTGAGATACCCTTTTTATTCTTCAATATTTCGTGTTCAAAAACTTTGCTGGTTGTTTGTTGCATGTCATGTATTCCGTTTTTTCGAATGATATTTGTAGTCCTACCTTTCTCGAGACTTTTTTAAGAATTTCAATTTCTTTTTGAGCTGTGGTAGCATCCCTAGTTAAAACTGCCGGATCATCTGCAAAGACGAGGCAATCTTCTCTAATATCACTTCTACCAAACTTGATTGAATGGTCTATATTTTGAATAGACTTTTTCTCTCGCCATTCTCTAATTACCTTTTCCAAAACACAGTTAAACAGTAATGGAGAGAGTCCATCTCCCTGTCTAACACCAGTCTTTATTTAAAATGCTATAGAAATCTCTCCCATGAATTTAACTTTAGATCTAGTGTCAATTTACGTTTCCTTAATCAGTGTTAGAGTTTTATTATCTAGCCCTTGTACCTTCAAAATTTGGAAAAGAGATTCATTAATTGAATCGTAAGGCTTTTTAAGGTACACAAATGTACATACAATATTGTTACTAGACATCCTTTACTGTCTGAGGATTAGTTTTAAATCAAGAATTTGTTCCAGAGAGGATCTATTTTGTCTAACGCCTGCTTGGTGTTCACCAATTTTACGTTCTAGCTTTTCTTTGGCTCGATCAAGTAAACACTGCGATAGAATTTTGTATATGACTGAGAGGATATAGATTCCTTGGTAATTATTAACATCGGTCCTATCCCCTTTTTTTAGTAATGGATGAATTATGGGAGTTCTCCAGTTCTCGGATAGTTTCTCAGTTTGACAGATAGGTCCTATTAGCTCAGTGACATCTTTTATAATGTTAGGGCTAGCTGATGTTAGTAATTCTACGATTATACCGACTTCTCCGGATGCTTTAATGTTTTTAAGTCTCTTAATATGTTTAGTTATTTCGATTTCTTCAGATGCCTTAGAGTTAGGGTTCGTGTTATTAATCCGCTGTGACTGGAATTTATTCGCTGGTTCTGGACAGTTCAATAGTTTTTCAAAATAATTAGCAAGTACCTTACAATTTTACTGGTTGTTAAGAGCCAAACTACCATTGTCATTTTTGAAGCAAAGACTTTGAGGATGGTAACCCGTTAGTTTTGTTTTGAATGTTTCATAAAAGTTTCTTGTATTGTTCGTTTGGAAATCTTTTTCGATTTCCAAAAATTGCACATTTTCTTAGTTTCTTCCAGTCTGTCGGATTAATTTAGATGTTTCTTTTCTCACAGTTAGAAAAGTGTTGTGCTTTTTTCAGGTTCGTTATTATTTCAATTTTTGAATCCCTCATGGTTAGACTTAATTGCTGTTCCATAATCCGCATTCCACCAAGGGTGTTTTTGTTTCTTTCGAAGTAGAATTAAATTTTGTGCTGTTTTAATGAACTTTTCTTTTAGGCTTAGCCAAATGTTGGGTTGTTTTCACTCAAGTTCATTTGTTACATTTGAGGTTATTTTAGCAGTGTCAAATTTTGGGATAACATTTTTTGTTTTGAAGAGTTTCGGTGGCTGAAGTTTTACTTTTATTCGCGTTAGATAATGGTCAGAATCCATATTAGTCCCTTTCCTAACTTGGACATTTAAAATTCCTTTGTCATTATGGTACGAAATTGCTACATTATCGATTTGAAATTCCCCAATAAATGTATATGGTGCCCGCCAGGTTTTTTGTTTAGAAGGGTTCTTTTTAAAATGTGTTGACACGATTTTAAGGTTAAAATTTTTGCATGTTTCGAAAAGTCTTTGGCCATTTTAGTATGTCCATTTATGCGCAGGAAATCCACCCACTGTTTCCTAGTATTTTTTTCTCTTTACCTAATTGAGTATTAAAATCACTCATTAAAATTTTTGTTTAAGGAACTGTACTTCAATACTGTTCTTCTTTTGCCAAGTCTCGGCCTTACGTAGTCATGTTGATGAATCTTCTAATTTTATCAGTCTTCTGAAATTACATTACTAGGATGTACCCAAAATGAAACTAACGTTTAATCAGATTAGTTGCAGGTGAATGTCTCATGACATACATAATGAAATTATAACATTCTCTTTAGAGAATTTTGATTCAACAAATAAAAGAATATGATTTATGTGCATTAATGTTGGACGAGACATCTGATGTATTAATTAGAGAGGAAATGTCTGTTTGTTTTCGTACTGATGACCAAAATTTTTTGTTTTAGTTTTTATGAAATCCCATTAACTAATTCAGATACCCCAGATAAATGTGTGAAGAATATATTATTAAGATATTCTATTTCTGTGAGCAATTATCGTGGGAAATGCTATGGCAGCACGAAATACGTTATCGGCTGTCTGCAAGGATTACAGTCTCAGATAAAAGAAATTCAACCCATGGCTATTTACAATCATTGCTTGGCTTATTTCCTAAATTTAGTTGTTCAAGACTCATTTAATAACATTCCAGTATTAAGAGATATTCTGACAATTCTCAGAGAATTTATTTCATTTATATGTGATTCACCCAAGAGGCTAGGAAATCTCGGAAAACCTTAACAGTTACTTTCAGATTCTCATGACACTGAAGCAGGTCAAGGTTTAAGAGCATTCTTTGCAACGAGATGGTGCATGCGTGTTGTGTCTGTTGTGCATAGATAATAATTATGAAGTTCCAAAAAGAAACGATGCTGGTGAAAACCCTAAAGGATTTCTAAAATGTCTGTAGAAATTTGAAATTCTGTTTCATATCAAGATGATAATTTTTGTATTCCAAAGAAAATAAAAACTTAACTTAGTACTTCAAAAAGTTTCATTGAATTTTCACCTTGCTCGTAATTCTCTAGAAGCTGTATTGTCTGCAATAGAAGTATCTAGAAATACAAATACATTTTTATCACTTTGGGAACATGCTAAGAAAAAGGGTGATGCACTGCAATTAAATCTACTCACTGTTTCACGTCCTAGAAAACTGCCATCAAAATTAAGAGGTTGTGACAAGTATAATTCATCAGAGATTCAAGAAAAGTTGCAAATCTTCTTTTTTTGAGGTAATGGATCAAATGATAAGAATAATGAACATACCCAAGATTTTCAGAAGTAGTCGGCTATGGTCGCTGTGGTGCCATCACGGTTGCGAGTAATGCTTTACTATGAGCTGGCTTCCGATAGCCTCATGCGTATGACAACAAGGTTATTGTACCAGTTATCAGATCTTCTTCCCGTTCCATTCACGCATGGAACGCGAGAACAATGACCGTTTAAACGCCTCTGTGTGTGCTACAATTTAATACAGTCTTAACCTCGTGATTCATACGGAAACTGTAAGTAGACTGTTGAAGTATATTCCTTAATACTTGAAATTTCTTAAGGAGGGTTACTCGGGATAATTTGCGTCATCTTCAAGTGTATGCCAGTTCAAAAAAAATGGCTCTGAGCACTATGGGACTCAACTGCCGAGGTCATTAGTCCCCTAGAACTTAGAACTAGTTAAACCTAACTAACCTAAGGACATCACAAACATCCATGTCCGAGGCAGGATTCGAACCTGCGACCGTAGCGGTCTTGCGGTTCCAGGCTGCAGCGCCTTTAACCGCACGGCCACTTAGGCCGGCGCCAGTTCAAAAAAATGGTTCAAATGGCTCTGAGCACTATGGGACTCAACTTCTGAGGTCATTAGTCCCCTAGAACTTAGAACTAGTTAAACCTAACTAACCTAAGGACATCACATACATCCATGCCCGAGGCAGGATTCGAACCTGCGACCGTAGCGGTCTGGCGGTTCCAGACTGCAGCGCCAGAACCGCACGGCCACTTCGGCCGGCCCAGTTCAATTTGTTCGGGATCTATAGCGCACTCTCCAACCTGTGATCTTTCGTACTGTCCTTCGCTGTATACTGTCAGTATCTCCTGTTAGTCCAATACGCTGAGGGCCCCACACACTTCAGAAATATTCTAGGATGAGTCGTATGAATGTTTTTATAGCAGTCTCCTTCGTAGACTACAGCACTGCCCTTGTGTTCAACTGATTAACTGAGGTCTACCACCTGCTTTACAAATGAATGAGCCTACGTATTCCATAATTTTACATTTCTGGACGTTTAAAGGAAGTTGCCAATCACTGCACCGCTTTAAAATCTTATCAAGGTCTGATTGAATATTTGTGCGACTTTTTTCAAACTATGTTTCACTTTGCATAACTTCATCATCTGCCAAACTCTGAGGCTAATATCAATATTGTCCACAAGGTGACCAGCTAGAATGACACATGAATGTCCTTGGGGCACACCTAAAGTGCCTTCCACATCTCTCGATAACTCTCCATCGAAGATAACATGCTGCGATCTCCCGAGCACGGAATGCTCAATCCATTCACAAATTTCGCTTGTTACCTCATACGATCGTACCACACTTTCGATAACAAGTGTTGCTGTGGTACTTGGTTAAACGTTTTTCGGATAAACAGAAATACTGCATCTATCTGACTGTCTTGATCCATGATAGATTCACATACAGAAGAGCTGGGTTTCGCATGATTAATGTTTTCAGAATCCTTGCTAATTGGCAGGGAGGATGTCATTCTGTTCGAGATATTTCATTACGTTAGAGCTCAGAATATAATCTAATATTCTACAGCAAATGTAAGTCAAAGATACTGGATAGTAGTTTTGATGATCACTTTTACCACTATCATTCTTGTAGATGGGTGTGATCTATGCTATCTTCCAACTATTGAGCACCGCATCTTGTTTGAGGGATCTACGGTAGATTATAGTTAAAAGACAGGGTTAACTCATCCGCAAATTCGGTATAGAATATGATAGGGATTCCATCGGGCTCTGGGGCCTTATTCAATTTTAGCGAGATATTTCATTATGTTAGAGGTTTCAGTTGTTTTTCAACATCTCCGACACTAACATTTATATCACTCATCTTTGAAGTGGTGCAAGAACTAAATTGGGGTAATACCCCTGGATTTTCCATTGTAAAGGACCATATGTAAACGGAGTTCAGCATTTCTGCTTTTGCTTTGCTACCCTCAATTCCACTTCCTGGCTCATCCAGGATTGTCGGGATGCTAACTTTGTTATCACTATCAGCTTTTACGTATGATCTGCACCTCTTTGAGGTTTGTGAGAGGCCCTTCTACAATACTCCTCAACGCTAGTTATTGAAGGCTTCACGCATTAACCTATTGACAGTCAAAGGTGTTTCATTCAGCATCTACCCTATGCTTTGTCCTACACCTATCATGCAGTAGCCTCTGTTCCTTATAACACTTTCTCACAGTGGATTTATACCACGGAGGGCCCCTCTCATAAAGAACTCCTCTACCAGTTACATGGTCAACTGATAGGCGCATGGTCAACTGTTCTTCTAAACCTGAGACACAGTTCTTCCAAAATTTACTCTCCAGAGTGGAATGTTTCCAATTCTGTTTCTTTATCCAGTTTGCTGAACATATAAATGCTTTTTACTTGTTTTAGGTGGCCTTTTTCCTTTGGTAATCATTGTTGCTGCAATGGCTTCGTGGTCACTGATATCAGATTCAATGTAGACATCCGCAAAGAGGTGAGGTACGTTTGTTGCTATTAGATCCCATATATTTCATCGTGTGTGGGCTTCTATACAATCCGTTCTAGATGGTTCTCAGAGAAAGCATTAATAATGTTCCTCTGACGCCTTGTCAAGCCCATCCCTTATACATCTGCAATTTTACCAAATGGTTGTTGTATGATTAAAGTCGACTACGAAGATGACCCCCTCCCCCCATGACCCATGGACCTTGCCGTTGGTGGGGAGGCTTGCGGGCCACAGCGATACAGATAGCCGTACCATAGGTGCAACCACAATAGATGGTATCTGTTGAGAGGCAAGACAAACGTGTGGTTCCTGAAGAGGGGCAGCAGCCTTTGCAGTAGTTGCTGGGGCAACAGTCTGGATGATTGGCTGATCTGGACTTGTAACACTAACCAAAACGGTCTTGCTGTGCTGGTACTGCAAACGGCTGAAAGCAAGGGGAAACTACAGCTGTAATTTTTCCCGCGGGCATGCAGCTTTACTGAATGGTTAAATGATGATGGCGTCCTCTTTGGTAAAATACTCCAGAGGTAAAATAGTCCCCCATTCGGATCTCCAGGCGGGGACTACTCAGGAGGATGTCGTTATCAGGAGAAGGAAAACTGGCGTTCTACGGATCGGAGTGTCGAATGTCAGATCCCTTAATCGGGCAGGTAGGTTAAAAAATTTAAAAAGGGAAATGGATAGGTTAAAGTTAGATATAGTGGGAATTAGTGAAGTTCGGTGTCAGGAGGAGCAAGACTTTTGGTCAGGTGAATACAGGGTTATAAATTCAAAATCAAATAGGGGTAATACAGGAGTAGGTTTAATGATGAATAAAAAAATAGGAGTGCGGGTAAGCTACTACAAACAGCATAGTGAACGCATTATTGTGGCCAAGATAGATCCGAAGCCCACAGCTACTACAGTAATACAAGTTTATATGCCAACTAGCTCTGCAGATGACGAAGAAATTGATGAAATGTATGATGAGATAAAAGAAATTATTTAGATAGTGAAGGGAGACGAAAGTTTGATAGTCATGGGTGACTGGAATACGATAGTAGGAAAAGGAAGAAGAAGGAAATGCTGTAGGTGAATATGGAATGGGGGTAAGAAACGAAAGATGAAGCCGCGTCAGTGAAAAAGACCAATAAAAAGATTTTAGGATGTGGACGTAATGTGCTGTTCCAGTCTCTTCTGTACCTAAGGTCCATCACCGTTCCCTTTGGATCCCTACGTAATTCGGTGCTCTCCGATACACACGATCGAACAGCGGACTAGTGGTACTCAAGCGTCAACTTTAGGTTACAATATCCCCGGATGTAATTAACATTTTACAATGCAACAAACGGCACTGATTACGTATTTGTTTATATGTTCAGATGTGCTAACAAAACTAACGGGGTTCCATTAAAAAAAAACGTAGGTTTGTGTTAAAAAACATACTTCCGTGCATTTTTTTGTGGTTTGTATTAACCAGTTACACTAGCCCCTCTCCTCACGTTCGGTCTGTGGAATCGAGTCGTCAGTATTTGATGTGGTTTACGAAATATATCCAGCGGTAATGTTAGGTGACTCACCCTGTATATGGATAATAGAAAGGCAGTATGGGAAAGGATATGTACATAAGAAGGTTGAACATATATAAGTGAGGTGTAATTTATAGGTAACTTGTTAGTATTGACACGGTAAGTTTCAAGAGTGATTTTCTTGATCGCTATACATATATTTCGGTAATCTGTTGTAGATATCAAGTTCCGATCGTAGATGTTTTACAATATGTTTTGGACATAATAGTATGTATTTATAGGTGGTGCTGCATCTCTTCCTAAAGTATTTTCAGTTTTAGTTCAAGTTTTTAATTGTTAATTGATCCTGAGAGGGAGTGCTCGGAATTGTCAGGCGTTTGGTGTTGTTAAGACTGTTTGCTGGTTTCTTGTGTCGATTAATTATGTGTGTGTGTTTGTGGTTAATCCATTATTCTTTCATGTAGGGGAGTTGGTGGTGTTGTGTTTACGATTAGGAGTTGCAGGATTGGGACGAGGTCAGGGAATGTTTTGGCTGTGTTTAGGGCTATCGTGCTTGAGGGTGGTATATATTTGTACTTAGGGCTTCTGTTTTCTCTTCCGTTTATGGTGAGAATATCCTCCACGTCTGGCCTTGTGTGGAGTCTGGGTTTCCGTATCTCGCCCTGAGCTTGGCGATTTTGGTTTGCAGTGGTCCTTTACCTGTGATTGTGTACAGTTCATTGCTGGGGGTTGTGGGAAGTAGCTTGGTGATGCTGCGTGCAACTCTTCTTTCTGTTTTGAAGAGTTTTTCCGCGATGTGGGCCTGTATTCCCCCGAGTGGGGCGACTGAATACTCCAGTACTGGTCTTATGAATGTTTCAACGCTTCAGCCATGAAAACTTCCTTGCACCTGTCTTATCAAATTTTGTCTGAGTCGTATTTTGTTTAGTAAGTGATTCAGGTGTGTTTTCCAGTTAAGGTGTCGGTCTAGATGTACTCCAAGGTATATGGCTGAGCTGTTGAGGGCGGGATGCCGCCTTATATCCCCTTCCCCCACGGGCAGTTCCTCTAGGCGTCTGTGGCAGCGTCGGTGTAGTTGCTACGTCCAACCAGATCGCCAGATCAGATTCCACTGCGACTACCACCGGAAGCAGCTGAACAAGTACGTCGGGTAACCTGCAGTCCTCTGACGAGGACTTAAGCTACGAATTCGAACACTATCGGCAGAGAAAGGACAGCCATTCGGGAACTGAGTGAGTGCCCTGAGATTGTTGTCTTACGGAATGACAAAGGTAATGCAACTGTTGTTCTTTCTCATAAAGACTACATTGAGAAGATGCAGCGCCTAGGATGGCGATGCCTACGGGCAGATTAACGCTGACCCCACAAAGAAGGTGGAGAACAAGACAAGGGCTTCTCTCAGGGACGCGGGTTTACCTAGTAGATAGTGTCGGAAGTTCCATGCGGCTTTTCGCGGATGATGCTGTAGTATACAGAGAAGTTGCAGCATTAGAAAATTGTAGCGAAATGCAGGAAGATCTGCAGTGGATAGGCACTTGGTGCAGGGAGTGGCAACTGGCCCTTAACATAGACAAATGTAATGTATTGCGAATACATAGAAAGAAGGATTCTTTATTGTATGATTGTATGATAGCGGAACAAACACTGGTAGCAGTTACTTCTGTAAAATATCTGGGAGTATGCGTGCGGAACGATTTGAAGTGGAATGATCATATAAAATTAATTGTTGGTAAGGCGGGTACCAGGTTGAGATTCATTGGGAGAGTCATTAGAAAATGTAGTCCATCAACAAAGGAGGTGGCTTACAAAACACTCGTTCGACCTATACTTGAGTATTGCTCATCAGTGTGGGATCCGTACCAGATCGGGTTGACGGTGGAGATACAGAAGATCCAAAGAAAAGCGGCGCGTTTCGTAATAGGGTTATTTGGTAACCGTGATAGCGTTACGGAGATGTTTAGCAAACTGAAGTGGCAGACTCTGCAAGAGAGGCGCTCTGCATCACGGTGTAGCGTGCTCGCCAGGTTTCGAGAGGGTGCGTTTCTGGATGAGGTATCGAATATATTGCTTCCCCCTACTTATACCTACCGAGGAGATCACGAATGAAAAATTAGAGAGATGCGAGCGCGCACGGAGGCTTTCAGACAGTCGTTCTTCCCGCGAACCATACGCGACTGGACCAGAAAAGGGAGGCAATGACAGTGGCACGTAAAGTGCCCTCCGCCACACACCGCTGGGTGGCTTGCGGAGTATAAATGTAGATGTAGATGTAGGGAGTCACCAAAAAATTGTAGCCTCAAGGACCTGAACCGCCAAGACTTTATGGACTCCGTAAAGTCCACAAAGACAGAGTGCCGTTACGCCCGATTGTCAGAAATATTACGGCACCTACATACTGTATTTACTGGCAAAATACGTGGCTGCAATAATAAGCCCTTATGTAGGCAAATGCCCTCATCACATCCACAATTTTGTGGATTTTGTAAAACATCTCGACAATTTCAGGCTGCAAGACTCAGATATCCTGGTGAGCTTTGACGTTGTTTCTTTGTTCACCAGGGTGCCTCTACGAGAGTCAATCGAGCTTATTGGGAAGAAATTTGACTAGAAGACCACCGACCTTTTCAAGCATGTCCTGACCTCCAGGTATTTTCTGTTTAATGGAGAAAATTATGAACAAACGGAAGGAGTCACAATGGGCAGCCCACTATCACCTTTTGTCGCGAATTTGTGTATGGAGTACTTCGAGTAGGAAACCTTGGAGTCATACAAACGGAAACCTACTTGTTTTTTCCATTACGTGGATGACACGTTCGTCATCTGACCCCATGATAGGGACACGCTCCTCGACTTCTTTACACATGTGAACTTCATACATCGCAACATCCAATTCACAATGGAGACCGAAGCAGAAGGAAGAGTACCTTCCCTGGACGTCACGGTCAAGAGAAGAGCTGATGGCACGTTTGGTCACGGTGGGTACAGGAAGAATACGCACAGTGATCTGTATTTGCATGCAGACCGCTGTCACCACCTTCTAAGAGAAATGGGGTTCTAAAAACAGTGGTACACAGGGCGCGCAGCACCTCTGACGCAGAGCGTCTGCCCCACGAGCTGGAACATGTCAGAACCTTATCCCGAACGAATGGGTACTCGCAATGACAGATTAAACGCGCTCTCCGACCAACTGCTACAGTGAAACCTTTGGAGACGGAAGATGTCACGGAGGAAGAAGTAGCTACATCTACATCTACATCCATACTCCGCAAGCCACCTGACGGTGTGTGGCGGAGGGTACCTTCAGTACCTCTATCGGTTCTCCCTTCTATTCCAGTCTCGTATTGTTCGTGGAAAGAAGGATTGTCGGTATGCCTCTGTGTGGGCTCTAATCTCTCTGATTTTATCCTCATGGTCTCTTCGCGAGATATACGTAGGAGGGAGCAATATACTGCTTGACTCTTCGGTGAAGGTATGTTCTCGAAACTTTGACAAAAGCCCGTACCGAGCTACTGAGCGTCTCTCCTGCAGAGTCTTCCACTGGAGTTTATCTATCATCTCCGTAACGCTTTCGCGATTACTAAATGATCCTGTAACGAAGCGCGCTGCTCTCCGTTGGATCTTCTCTATGTCTTGTATCAACCCTATCTGGTACGGATCCCACACTGCTGAGCAGTATTCAAGCAGTGGGCGAACAAGCGTACTGTAACCTACTTCCTTTGTTTTCGGATTGCATTTCCTTAGGATTCTTCCAATGAATCTCAGTCTGGCATCTGCATTTATTCCGTACACTGGCGTACTATCGGGGAGAATCGGACGCATATTAAAGGAACACCGAGTTAAAACTGTCTTTTGCCCTCCCAATAAAACACGAGCGTTATTCGGAAGTGTGAAAGATGATCTCGGCTTGCGGAAGGCTGGCGTATACCAGTTTCCTTGTCAGTGTGGTAAGACCTATATTCGACAGGCAGTACGAACCATCGAAGATTGTTGCCGAGAACACCAAAGGCACATACGACTGAAGTATCGTTACAAATCGGTGGTGGCACTGTTTGTCCGAAAAACACGAGATTACGAGCGTACCACTGGGGACGAAGCCGGCTACCGAGACTGTGGTTATACGCTTAGCAAGACATGGGAACCAGGACTGCGTATAATTAAGAAGACACTCAGCAACGAAAACGATCTGGCGTGCTGGGCGGACGTAGCAATTACACCGACACTCCCACAGACGCCGACCCCTGCGTCTCCGCGACAGCCGACGCGCGCCCGCGGGAGCGGACCGCGTAGGGAAAGGCCCGCGGGGGGAGGGGATATAAGGTGACGCCCGCCCTCAGGAGCTCAGTTCCTCAGCACACCTGACGATGGTGAGATGTCTGATCGCCGAAACATTGTGGCCGCTGGAAACAACAGTGAAATGTTTACACAGGCAGTCACTGTTCTCTAACTAAGTTAGACTAAATGACAAAACTTCAGTCGTGATTTATCAAAACTTCAAAGTATTTAGCATCCATTTTGGGACATAAATACTTTGCCCCTCGTAATGAAATATTTATTACATTTGAATTATGAATGTAATTTGTAAACTTAAAACCGAAATTCATAAATATTCTGTTGTGTTGGCAGAAGAGCCAACACCGTGTTACTATTGAGGGCCGAAATGCACGCGTTTTAGCTCACGCAGGCTGGCGTTAGGAGGGAAGTACTCTACTGACGTGAGGTCTGGAACAGGACAAGGAATTAGAATTCAGAAAGCGGGCGTAATTAGTTTGATACTTAACTTTAATCCATTAATGATGAACGTCGCTCATGACGGTACATGGTTCACAATACTATCTGTTCAGAATAGTAACTGAATATGGCGCCTTGCTAGGTCGTAGCAAATGACGTAGTTGAAAGCTATGCTAAACTGTCGTCTTGGCAAATGAGAGCGTATGTAGACAGTGAACCATCGCTAGCAAAGTCGGCTGTCCAACTGGGGCGAGTGCTAGGGAGTCTCTCTAGACTCGACATGCCGTGTGGCGGCGCTCGGTCTGCAATCACTGATAGTGGCGACACGCGGGTCCGACGTATACTAACGGACCGCGGCCGATTTAAAGGCTACCACCTAGCAAGTGTGGTGTCTGGTGGTAACACCACATATTCATATACAACTATAATAACATTTTATTCTATTATTACATTTAAAAATACTTCTAGATTTTTGTGAAACTGCAAAGAACAGTTCATCTTTTGTGTAAAATAATGATATATTTTGTATTTGGTGCAATGCACTATCATGAAACCCTCTCAACCAAGAAAAAGACAGCTGGTACGACTTTTATGACTGCTGTTCATCATCTCACACAGATTCATGGCATGGAATCTCCGTACTGTATATGACAGCACAGGCTTTGGCGTCCAGAGGGTTCCCTTACTGGAGCAGCATAATTTTTGCCCCCTCCTCCTATCTACTTTCTTTTTCTTTTTGCATTCTTTCCTGATATAGCTATATTCAATGTTCGATTGTTAAGTCGCAGGTGGAAACCGATTACATATCTTTTACCGGCCACTGTTCCTTTGCAGCAGCTTCTCGGTCTTGATACAACGATCCAGTTGTTGTAAAGTCTACAAAGTTATAAATGATCCTGATTGTCCATTTCCTAGGACGACATCTCAGGGTACACTTTCTTAGTAACGTACTCTGTCGAGGTGGTCAGTGTCACCCACATGGTAGTATCTTTTTACTACATTTGGTCTTGAAACTTTTAATGTACAGTCAGTCTTTCTTGGAGCACTGTCTACGTCCTTAAACTGATTTAACACCATACTGTGTCGATACGTGTAGTAAACGGATTTATTGTCAATCCATTCGATTGTTGTGAATGTTACCGCACATCTCACAAGTTGATGAAAATTGTGTCTGCCTCGTATCTTGAGATCTCCATCAGACTGAAAAATTAATGTTATGGGCAAACATATGACAATGACTGTCCTGCTTGTGTCATCTAACAGTCTATCAAAGTGTGTTTCTGACACACGTACATATAGACAGGCAGAAATGTATCAACTGTGAAAACTACACGGTCTCATTCGTCTAAATACAGCAGCATTGGTATTATTTAGTCTGCTATCTCTTTTCCTTCTCCTTTAAACAACATAACTCAAGCAATATGGTAATGACGTGTCCATGACAACATTATTTGTCTAGGAGCATGTGACTTCTCTTTGAAATACAGTCACGTGGAAAGGAGTCATGTGGTTACAATTTGAAAGTTCGGCTGGATGGGAGTGTGATGACCGTCTCCCTCACTTTAATATCCATAGAGAGACGTACCAAATTTTTCAGAATCATTCAGTTCACTTTTGGCAGTAACACAACTGGCTTGTCCCGTTTATTTATGCTTTAATTTTTCAAAAATAGATTTCGTGATAACTTGCTACATCTTGTAATCAGTTTTAAAGAATTATATTGGCACTATATGATACATTTATCGTCATCTAACACCTGATAATTAAGGATTACCACTTCAATATTGTGTACCAGGTGTCACGTGCGTTGATTATGAGAAGCCACTGATGCTACAACAGGAATCGCAAACCCATTCACTTTGACATTCTCTAATCCAAGTTGGAGATTTCATAGCTGCATAATGGAAAAGTCGAAGGTGTCTGACAATAATGGGAGTAACAAAAGCCAGAATAATACACATCCAACACAGGTGGGCAGTACAAGACACATTCAGATAGTTTTAGTAACCAAATGGTCCAGTTCTTCTAGAGCTTGGGCCTTGCTCTTCCTGGTAAAAAGTCCCCAAACGATGTCTTTTAAGTCCAATATGGAATACAAACAAATAACAGAAGATCAATGGAAGAAACAATCTCAAACAAAGGCTGAAAAACATCCCATCATTGAAGATAAAAATTGGTCTGGAGCATCATCGGCAACAGCTCCAAACATGAAGGCAAAAAAATATGACTGAATTTCAAGCAACTCAAATTATGCAACAAAAACTCCATTGTGGTAAACTGACGATGAAGACAGTTCAAGTGATGAAGATTCATACAAGCAAGGGTGGAAATGGATTAAAGGGTTTGAAACACTTCAAGTAGTGCCATGGAATGGATTTATCCTCAACGAAAGTCAAAAGTTTTTGTCTGGATGAATAAGTAGATGTAGCTCTTACGTTCTTTATAACTCTTTCCAATCAAAAACTTGCAGGCAAATATGTAGTGCTAGTAAGCACTCGTTCTGGATAGGTAATGTCACTAAAATGTTACGAAGAAGGAAACGGGAACTGTATCATATTATAAAAGACAGTAAGAGCCCAGTAACAGAATTTCACTATAGACAGTACTGCAAAGTGCCGAGGAATTTCATCAGACAGAATAAAACAATGCTTTGTACCAAGAGGTTATTGAGCTCTGAGAACGAAACTGAAACTGTACGATCAATTGTGAAAGTGCAGTCAAGGCGAAATGTGGGCACTCAACACATTATATCTATCTCAAGTGACAATGATCTACCCCACTTCTACAAAATATTTAATAACCAATTCTTCTCAACAGTTGGCAAGTTAAATCAAAATATTATTGGTATGCTTATATATGCAGAGCTCTTGAAAGCTACACTCCTGGAAATTGAAATAAGAACACCGTGAATTCATTGTCCCAGGAAGGGGAAACTTTATTGACACATTCCTGGGGTCAGATACATCACATGATCAGACTGACAGAACCACAGGCACATAGACACAGGCAACAGAGCATGCACAATGTCGGCACTAGTACAGTGTATATCCACCTTTCGCAGCAATGCAGGCTGCTACTCTCCCATGGAGACGATCGTAGAGATGCTGGATATAGTCCTGTGGAACGGCTTGCCATGCCATTTCCACCTGGCGCCTCAGTTGGACCAGCGTTCGTGCTGGACGTGCAGACCGCGTGAGACGACGCTTCATCCAGTCCCAAACATGCTCAATGGGGGACAGATCCAGAGATCTTGCTGGCCAGGGTAGTTGACTTACACCTTCTAGAGCACGTTGGGTGGCACGGGATACATGCGGACGTGCATTGTCCTGTTGTAACAGTAAGTTCCCTTGCCGGTCTAGGAATGGTAGAACGATGGGTTCTATGACGGTTTGGATGTACCGTGCACTATCCAGTGTCCCCTCGACGATCACCAGTGGTGTACGGCCAGTGTAGGAGATCGCTCCCCACACCATGATGCCGGGTGTTGGCCCTGTGTGCCTCGGTCGTATGCAGTCCTGATTGTGGCGCTCACCTGCACGGCGCCAAACACGCATACGACCATCATTGGCACCAAGGCAGAAGCGACTCTCATCGCTGAAGACGACACGTCTCCATTCGTCCCTCCATTCACGCCTGTCGCGACACCACTGGAGGCGGGCTGCACGATGTTGGGGCGTGAGCGGAAGACGGCCTAACGGTGTGCGGGACCGTAGCCCAGCTTCATGGAGACGGTTGCGAATGGTCCTCGCCGATACCCCAGGAGCAACAGTGTCCCTAATTTGCTGGGAAGTGGCGGTGCGGTCCCCTACGGCACTGCGTAGGATCCTACGGTCTTGGCGTGCATCCGTGCGTCGCTGCGGTCCGGTCCCAGGTCGACGGGCACGAGCACCTTCCGCCGACCACTGGCGACAACATCGATGTACTGTGGAGACCTCACGCCCCACGTGTTGAGCAATTCGGCGGTACGTCCACCCGGCCTCCTGCATGCCCACTATACGCCCTCGCTCAGAGCCCGTCAACTGCACATACGGTTCACGTCCACGCTGTCGCGGCATGCTACCAGTGTTAAAGACTGCGATGGAGCTCCGTATGCCACGGCAAACTGGCTGACACTGACGGCGGCGGTGCACAAATGCTGCGCAGGTAGCGCCATTCGACGGCCAACACCGCGGTTCCTGGTGTGTCCGCTGTGCCGTGCGTGTGATCATTGCTTGTACAGCCCTCTCGCAGTGTCCGGAGCAAGTATGATGGGTCGGACACACCGGTGTCAATGTGTTCTTTTTTCCATTTCCAGGAGTGTAGTATTCCAAGAGAACAACATCACATGCAGCTACAAAAAACAAGCAAATATGAAATTTTAAAAATTACTAGACCATTAAAGACACCCAAGAATATGATGAAATTTCAAGTAATCTTATGAAGGTCAGTGTACCATATATTAGTTTTATATTCAGTCACCTTTTAAGTGTGTCCTTATATGTGGTAAATTTCCTGACAGATTGAAATACTCATTAGTAAAACCCCTTTACAAAAAGGGTGAAAGACATAATGCACACAAGATGCTGGCTGTTTTCTTTGCTATCAGTGCTCCCAAAAGCTTTTAGAAAGCAACGTATAGGGGAGCAGTGGCACATTTCAGTACACATAACCTATACCTACACATATATACTCTGTAAGCCATCTTAAGTGTTTCAGACTCGCAGTTCGGCTCCAGGAAACTGTTATCCACAGAAAATGCGTTCCTTTATTCTGTTGTACGTAAGGCAGTATCATGTCTAACTGTTAGTTTGAGAAAAGTTGGTAGTCTCTTTATTCTAACTTAAGCAAGTAATTGTGCGGACCATGCAGTACTTCTGCATAAGTTGGAACATTATGGTATTAGGTAAAAGGCTCATCAATGGCTCACTTCATATTTGGGAACTAGAAAACGAAAGATTATCTTCCATTGTCAACACACAGGGAAGATATTTGAATGTGACGGGGATCATATAAAGTGTGAGGTGATCCAATGTTCTGTTCAGGGCCCATTCCTTTTCTTGATATATATTAACGAGCTGCAGTTAAACATGACAGGTGGCCCAAAGGCTTTTCTCTGTGGATGAAACGAGTGTTAGTGTGAATGCCATGCCCAAAATATTGTTGTGAACGATACAGAACGCAGTATAAATGATATAGCTAAAATGGCTTCCAGAGAACAGATTGGCACTTAATTCTAACAAAACGCAGTATACAAAGTTTTCGACACAGAAGTCTTGTAAAAACGAAATTTTACAGTCCCATGCTTGTCAAATAGTCAGTGAAGTCGAGCACTTTAAAATCTTAAGGCTGGGTGTAAGTAGAATGCTTTCCTGGAGCTATCACGCTGAAGATATCCTGATATCCTGCAGAAACTGAATGCTCCTAGCTTCATTATAGGAACGATCTCCACTGCCTCTGACACTGGAACACAAAGAATTGTTTACTTTGTTTATTTTCACTCTGCCGGCCGCGGTGGCCAAGCGGTTCTAGGCGCTTCAGTCTGGACCCGCGCGACCGCTACGGTCGCAGGTTCGAATCCTGCCTCGGGCATGGATGTGTGTGATGTCCTCAGGTTAGTTAGATTTAAGTTGTTCTAAGTGACTGTTGACCTCAGAAGTTAAGTCCCATAGTGCTCAGAGCCATTTGAACAATTTTTTTATTTTCACTCTGATACTTCGTATGGTGCTTTTTTTTTTTTCTTAGTCCAGAAACTGGCAATTATGCTATTCTGTGGTGTCAGCTCACAACATTCATGCAAGCAGTTATTCAGATGTCTTGGTATCCGAACTATCATTTCGTTTGTTGTTGGCAGAAGTGACTCATTCAGAAGGAACTGGAACATTCATTCAGTGAACTTTGGACGGAAAAACGATATG
The DNA here is from genome assembly GCF_023864275.1 of Schistocerca cancellata. NCBI lineage: Eukaryota > Metazoa > Arthropoda > Insecta > Orthoptera > Acrididae > Schistocerca > Schistocerca cancellata. The sequence goes on from NC_064629.1 coordinate 590,504,502, forward strand.
AAGTTGCATAACATTTCCTTAATCATTGTACAGAAAGGTGCATGCTATTCAGCAGGTTTCAATAGGCTCCAAGCAAAAGTGAAAAATTTGTGTGGTACACGGTTATTCAAATCCAAACTGAAAGGATTCCTTGTGGCACTATGTACTGACTCGTTCCATGACCCAATAGCTTTGGCTTGCACGATCTTCATAGACAAATTAATAAATAGAAAATTTAAAAACATGACAGATATAATATTGTATCTCGTTAATATGTTACATGTACCTTAACAGTTTTAATCAAATTACTTGTAAAAGAAATTTGGAAATCGAGAAAGGAATCAGGGCACTTTTTTTAAAAACCTCATTCTACTCATTATTTGTTTATTTTTTATTTAGAAATCTTAAATTTCGGGAGTCATATAACCAGCAGTTTTAGGTACAGAGCTAGTTTATGTGGCCAAAGCCAGTAGATTCTAAAGTTACCAAATTTGTCAGGCCAAAATTCGTTAATTGCTGTTGACTTGTATTAACAACATACTTTTTAAAGATATATTAATGTGAAAGCGGGGTCCATAACCTGAAAATATATTTTAGCATACTGTTAGCAGTACCATTATACTTTCAGTAAATGAGTTCTGATATTTGGGGAGCAAAATAACTGATGATGGTCGAAGTAGAGAGGACATAAAATGTAGAACGGCAATGGTAAGGAAAGCGTTTCTGAAGAGAGAAATTTTTTAACATCGAGTATAGATTTAAGTGTGTGGAAGTCGTTTCTGAAAGTATTTGTATGAAGTGTAGCCATGTATGGAAGTGAAACGTGGACCATAAATAGTTTAGACAAAAAGAGAATAGAAGCTTTCGAAATGTGGTGCTACAGTAGAATGCTGAAGATTAGGTGGGTAGATCACATAACTTATGAGGAGGTATTGAATAGAATTGGAGAGAAGAGGAGTTTGTAGCACAAATTGACTAGAAAAGGGATTGGTTGGTAGGGCATATTCTGAGGCACCAAGGGATCACCAATTTAGTATTGGAGGGCAGCGTGGAGAGTAAAAATCGTAGAGGGAGACCAAGAGATGAATACACTAAACAGATTCATAAGGATGTAGGTTGCAGTAGGTACTGGGACATGAAGAAGCTTGCACAGGATAGAGCAGCATGGAGAGCGGCATCAAACCAGTCTCTGGACTGAAGACCACAACAACAACGTCTACTACCTATGGGAGTACTTAATGAACACCACAAAAAATTTAAAAAATACAAATTTCGTAACTATTTTTGACGTTTATTCACGACAAACTTTTCAAGGAGATACTGATATTTAAGAAGGCTCCTGAACCTGAAAATGCTGAATAAAACTTACAGTGCGAAAAGTCACATCTATTAGAAAGACTTAATATTTTGGGTTAAGTTTAACGGAGAGACTTAGAACATTTATTGAATCTGGTAGAAGACTTCATTCAAACCAATATTTTTTTCTAAATTTTAAAATATAAACTACCTGACTGGATTGAAATGTTTTCAAAAGGTGAGCATAAAGTTCACCCCCCTCTACTTGGTGTTTTGAGGGTTAAGTAAAAATAAATTTTAAAATAATATATTTCTAAATCAGACAAGCGAGTATACAGTAATTTCTCCTATTATCATATAGATTCCTAGACCCATACAGATAGTTCTGAAAATATGTGAGTGACTTTTTAATAGCTATGAAAGTACTTCTAATATTTATGAAGATAAATGTGGGGCATGTGTAGTTGATAATAGTTAGGAGGTGAACTATTTATGTATCAATTAAGTACTGATTGTGTTGCACATTTTTGTTATAAGTCACACAGATATTTTCATAGCCGTTAAATATTCACAACTACAAATTTTCAGAACTAACTGTAATGGGTTAGGAATCTATGAACCAGAAGAAATTATTTTATACTTTTTAGCAGAATTTGAAACTGGTTATACTAAAAATTTATTTTTATTTAAATAATTATTTTCTTCTTTTTAGTCTAGTATGTGTGATATTTCTCAACGTTTTCAGTCATTTTGGATGAGATTATAAGAAAGCCATTTGTTAAATTTCATTGTATTTCCAATGTCTATTCATCAGACCATACCTGAAACAGAACCTACTAATAATATATCAGCCTGTTGAGTGGTTGATTTTCTAAAAATAAAATAAAGAAGAAAGGAAAATTAATTCGGTATAATTTTCTTTAAGATATTTATTTTTATTGTTGAAGTCTGTTGCAAACAGAACTTGACAAGGATCAGGATTGACTGAAGGAACCAGGAGAGAGTGGCTGGCCCGCTAGGGGCCATCAACAGCTGTCAGCCAAGTGTGATGAAGAGGATAACAAGATTAGAAAAACAGACAACAGAGATGGCACAGCAGGATAACAGGGTTCAGGACAGAAATCCAAGAATGAAAACAAAATGCATAACAAAGTGTCGCACCAAACCAATGGTGTGTAATGAGTACAATACGAGAGTGCAGTGAATACACAACTGAAGGCAGAGCCACAGTGCAGCTAGCTTTATAGTGCGACCATGAGCACTAATTGGCCAGCAAGATGAGCATGTCCTGTGATGCCATCTAGCAGCTGTCATGCCTGGAATGCATTCTAGGGGTTACCTGCGCAAGATACCAGTCCTGCAGGGCAGCTAAGATATCAGGTATTACCAGTCTTTTTCGTATCCACCCTTGCTCCCATGGGAGCTATGTGGATTAGACAGACACCGTCAGATGGCTTGCGGAGTATGGATGTAGATGTAGACAAGAAAGCGAGTTAATGTTGTATTGTCATTCAGTTCTAAAACATGTTTAGAATTTCACATCTGTAGCTCATCAGGAGGTTAGTGTAAAATCAACTGCAAATTTGTATTGAATAGATAGAGAGACGAGAAAGCAACCTAATAAATACAAGTTAAAAACTATATTAATATCAGTTAAGAGTGACTATATTAATATCAGTTAAGAGTTATTTGTAAGAAGGGTAGTGTCTCACTTGCAGTCAATGGGAACTTTTATATATGCACCACTTACTCAACTTTGCCAGTTACATCAGTATTTTATCAAATAACTTCATAAAATTAACTTCACTTATTTTTCTATTGTTTATCATTTTTCAATTACAAAATTACGACGGTTACTGTAACTTGAACTCAAATTCTTTGGATTAAAAGTCATATATGGTAAAAACTTGATAAGAGGAAAACGGAAAAGAGGCTGAAACTCAATTGCGATAAACTGTTTTTGTTCATGAGGCACGAATAAGAAGATATTCTTTGTAGGTTACATGAGAACATGAATCAGCTGTTGAGATAGGTAACAATGAGATAGACGTCCACAGATCATGCACTTACAAAATGAATCTTTCACTTTGCTGAAAACTGTGTGCTGTTGTAAGGCCTCATGACAATAGACTGTGGCTTGAATTTAGATCTAGAATTTTAAGAACAATGCTCTTATGGATTCAGCAGTCCAGTTATAGTCCATGGCTTGCCTTCATAGCTTGAATCCTGCCTGTAGCTCTCTCCATTCTCTCCTCCATTCCATGTTTTATAAAGCTCTCTTGAAATAGGTCATTTCGTAAAAGCGTGATATGGGCTGTCAAAACAAAGGCTTTAATTTTGAGTATCAACACTGTACATAATTTTAATCTGCAAGAAAGTCTTACAACAAGCCCGGTACAGAGCACAAGAAAGCTTTTGCAAAATACTGGAAAGTAAGAGAGATACTATTTCAGAACTCAAGCTGTCAAAGCAGGTAGTGAATTGTTCCGCAAGTGCTTTGTTGGTAACAACTTTGCCCTCGGAAGACCCATATCAGTGCTGAGTTTTTAATCTATCATGGAGTATCACGTTTCATTTTCTCAGAATAAAAATAAATTGAGGTCGGGTGATGAGGAGTAATTTATAGATGACACAAGAAGAAATTGCAAAAAGTTACGTAAAACAGGAGTGCTGAAAATATAAAATATTCTGGAAGCGTAATTGTGCGCTATGGACAGTAATTGAATTCATTTTTGCAGATGGTGCAGTAGATAACAGAATGCAGCGTATCATTCTCAATGGAGGGAAGTCTTCTGAAGTAAGTGTGATTTCAGGTGTGCCACAGGGGAGTGTCATGGGACCGTTTCTGTTCACAATATACATAAATGACCTGGTGGATGACATCGGAAGTTCACTTAGGCTTTTTGCAGATGATGCTGTGGTGTATCGAGAGGTTGTAACAATGGAAAATTGTACTGAAATGCAGGAGGATCTGCAGCGAATTGACGCATGGTGCAGGGAATGGCAATTGAATCTCAATGTAGACAAGTGTAATGTGCTGCGAATACATAGAAAGATAGATCCCTTATCATTTAGCTACAAAATAGCAGGTCAGCAACTGGAAGCAGTTAATTCCATAAATTATCTGGGAGTACGCATTAGGAGTGATTTAAAATGGAATGATCATATAAAGTTGATCGTCGGTAAAGCAGATGCCAGACTGAGATTCATTGGAAGAATCCTAAGGAAATGCAATCCGAAAACAAAGGAAGTAGGTTACAGTACACTCTTTCGCCCACTGCTTGAATACTGCTCAGCGGTGTGGGATCCGTACCAGATAGCGTTGATAGAAGAGATAGAGAAGATCCAACGGAGAGCAGCGCGCTTCGTTACAGTATCATTTAGTAATCGCGAAAGCGTTACGGAGATGATAGATAAACTCCAGTGGAAGACTCTACAGGAGAGACGCTCAGTAGCTCGGTACGGGCTTTTGTTAAAGTTTCGAGAACATACCTTCACCGAAGAGTCCAGCAGTATATTGCTCCCTCCTACGTATATCTCGCGAAGAGACCATGAGGATAAAATCAGAGAGATTAGAGCACACACAGAAGCATACAGACAATCCTTCTTTCCACGAACAATACGAGACTGGAATAGAAGGGATAACCGATAGAGGTACTCAGGGTACCCTCCGCCACACAACGTCAGGTGGCTTGCGGAGTATGGATGTAGATGTAGATGTAGTTGTAGATATGAATACAATACATAAAGAACTAACAGACTCAAATAACAAGAGAAATATAAACACTATGTAATGAAGAAACAAAATAAGTTTAGGTCCTTATGTACTGGAACACGTTACAAATGATGGAAAAGCAGAAATTCGAATGATAGCGACAGCTAACAGCGATCGAGTGAACATAAACTTTTCCTGTCTAGTAGTAAGTCTTTCGGCTGAGTTTAAGCAGATTTTGAAGTTCTTTGTTTTGAGTGTGTTTTCTAGGAATAAATTAAAAATTTTTTGGAACCGGACACACTCTGTAATCCTATGTTTTGTTTCCGAAAGACTTTCCAACAGTTTTCTTTCCTCAAGTAATCTATTAGTTTTCATGTTTTTCCGACATTTGAATCTTCACACTTAAAAAAAAAAAAAGCTTGAAATGCTTTCAATCTTCCCATCTCTGGTAGCTAGTATCCACCATACTTCACTTTCCTCTAATTCTGCGCTCTCAACAATCTCAGGAAACACTTCCTTAATCTTAGTTCCTCTGTGATCTTCACCTTCTGATTCAAGAGTGCACTTTCATATTATTAATTTTCATTCGGTAACTAGTGTATCCCTTCCTGGAGAGGAATAAGACAGCACTGGATATAAAATTAAAGAGTTAATTTACTACTTAATATGGACAACTTGAGTATGAAACACAGTGTGTTTCAAAACAAGTCATGTGATTTCCCAAGATTATACCTTGGACATGAAGGAATGTGGGAACTTGGGTTTAATTTAATTTAACAGGCGCGTACGAGCTCCAGACATTTATTTTCAAAAGAACAGCCCGATTTTACAAGGGTATATTTTTCCGATACATGCGTGTACAATCTTAGGCTACTTTTAACGTTTAGGATCAAAGTTTTCACACTGAAAATTTGCGAAAATTTTCAATGTGCTCACCATAGGACGCACGACAGGCATTCAGATGGTAATCAAACTCGTCCCATATTTTTACGAGCATTTCTGGAGTGAATGCGTTAGCTGCTGTCTCCAGGCGGCGTCGCAATTCACCGGAGAGCCCGGCATGTAAAAGGAGCATTTCAAAAATTGTCACAAAAGAAAAATCACGTATAGTGATATCAGTGGCTTTAGAGGCCAATGATGGAATGCGAAATCCATACCCCCTTACGGCTGATCCATCGTTGAAACAGCTCGTGCTAAGAAATGTTCTTACATGCAGGCATCAGTGCGGCGGTGCTTCGTATTTTTAAGAAATGACATTTGTCGAGTACTGGCACCTGTGAAATAGGCCTCATCTTCAACACATCCAGATATGTGATAATACCTGTAACAGAGTGATGAAGGACACCCCTTACGGCAGCGACATGAACCGGCAACTTGCAGCAGGCAAAAAGTAAACTTAGAGTTTTGCTGCTTTAATTAACATTAACCACAAATTTATGCCTTCATTCATACAGGAGGTGTATTCTTTTGTAATCGGATGAATCTTTCTGAAATACGCTGTATTTTGTAAATTTTAATGATAATGAGTAACTGCATATTGTGGAAGTAATAGAAGTTACGTTTGTGTCCATGGTTATCTTCTATTGAAAATAAAACAATTTGAGAACGACAGTAAATCTGAAATGACTGACCGCACATAGTAGAAAGAGTTGGACCGTTAAATTCACAGCTACTCGTAAGACCGGCCGTAGACAAAGCCCAGACGAACGTCTTTGCAATGCCTGTGGAAAGTTATTTGCGAGGTAGTCATGTGCAGGGACTCCGTCTTACGGATAAGCCCCGTAAGGAGTCCTGTCCCGAGTGAACATTCGCCGAATAACAAAAGTAGCCCCCACGACCACCACCATTCGTATAGTCATTGCCTTGGCCAACTGTGAGTGGATCCAGAGGGTTAGTAATTCTGCGGTCACTTCCAGTCATATATTCAACAGTTTCGTCAGAGCTACTGAAAAATATGCTGCATTCACATTGACCGCTGCCGGTACGTGATTAATCGTGTTTCATCGAGTTATTTAACATACACTATTGGATTCGTCAGCAGTTTAACACACATCTCAGTAGTGAGGCAAGAAGACCTGTAGCCGCCGACTGCAGGATACAGAGAGATCATAAAACACATGCCCCCTCATCCACGTCTCATCCACACAAAGAGAACTAAGACATACTTCAGCTCATCAGTTTGCTTTTACTGGCGCTTAGGGTCATCTGTAAGTGGCTGGACCAAACACAGATTTCTTGTAAGACTTTGCGTTTTCATCACATAGAGCAAGACGGCACAGTGTGTACTTGACCTACTTCCGAGCAGAACAGTCTTCAAAACCACTACCAGTGGTCCATGTTAGGTACAGGTGACTGGGCTTTCTTAGATTGATTCAAATAAATTCCGGGATGATTCGTTTGATAGAACGACAGTCGATGCCTTCCCTCAACATCATTTTTCAACCAAATCAGTGCTCTATGTCAGTAACCTTATTGTCTATAGGACGTTAAACGTCCGCCTTTATTTTTCTCGTGAATACCACTACAGTTTTAAGGGGAGACTGTAAATACAGAAGTTGACTTTGACAAAAACTCATCGATCCACTCTCATATGTTAACCTACAGGATTTTCTGGAAGAGTGAACCGGTGTTATAAAAGTACATTTTTTTTAAAAATTAACTAGAATAAGATTATGCAGCCAGACCTTTGTTTTACACATTTAAGAAACCATCTAAAAGCTTGTGACTGGTTTCTGCTTTTTACGTATTATATACAATCACATTTCTCAACATAACTATTTGTGAAAAATTAGTGTGAGACTATATTATATACAGAAAATATTCCTCAGGGAATACATGTGATTATTAAAGCGGCACTACATGCTGAAGAAGAAGAAATATTTTACAGCAACTGGAACTAAATGAGGTGTAGGCGCAAATGTCATTAGGACTCCATCAAATTGAAAGTCAGTCCCAAATACTGAAAGTTGAAACTATAGCATGACTAGATGAACAAATTAATATTGTGAAATCGAAATAAGTAAGAAATGGTTTGGGTTTGAATTTAACATAAATCGATAGCGGTAAATCACTGGAGAAGCAGAAATAGTTCAGTTATGACAAGAATACGCAAAAGGATACTCTCGACATTAATACTGCGACTGCTGTGTCGTAAATAGTTTAAAGAAAAAGGTTTTCCATCTTCAGTAGGGAAAGATAGCTGTTTTTCTCAGGTTTGTCATTTAGGGTGGAAATAAAATAGTCGTATTAAGTCAGACAACCCATTTTTAATTCTTTACAAAGAGTTACAACCAACTGACAGCACACGCTTGTCAGAAAGACAGGACTGACGTCATTATTGAAAGAGCTATGGGGACAGTTCACAGAATGGATAATGTAATTGCACACACACTAGTCACTATCTACATCAGATGATAGAATTTATTAGAGTATCTGAAGGCTCGAAGGTCACTAAGATTTTCAGAGCATCTGTTCCAGACATTTATCTCCGATGAGATATACTAGTGCTATGACAAGCGGTCCTCTCATTTATAAATTATTTTATGCTGGTCTCTCTTCGGTCTGTTCAACAAAATTATCACGCTACACGAAAATCGCATAAAATCTTTTCACCAGAGAGTTATTACAAGACACGGTTAACACATATATTTTTTCTGACGTAGTGTTGAGACTGTGAATGAGAGACGACTACAAAGTTAAGAAGATAGAATTTGTGTCCATTAGGCAGTTAGAGTAGGCAAGCATAGTTTATGGCCCTTTGGTGACAGATCTATGTACCTCAACTGAGTGACAGGCTCATGCCCTCTCATCAGTGTGTGCCGACATGTACAGTACCTCATTTGTCAAGGTAATTTTTTTTCTAGACAAGGAGCGTTCAATGGACGTTTTCCTGCGCCGATGCTTATCTCTGATCTACGGTAATGTGATGCGCGATGAACAGAGGAACTCGTAGAGGTGCGGTGGATACTGTACCCCATAATGAAAAGGTGTTTCCAGATAATATCTACTTATCGCTTGTTATTGTCTGGCGTTGAACTCGGGAGTTACCTGCTGCTTCGTAGGATGTCTGTACACTGTAGCAATCGACGAAAGCTGATGACCATCCTTCAAAATTCAAATGGCTCTGAGCACTATGGGACTTAACTGCTGAGGTCATCAGTCCCCTAGAACTTAGAACTACTTAAACATAACTAACCTAAGGACACGACACACATCCATGCCCGCGACAGGATTCGAACCTGCGACCGTAGCGGTCGCGCGGTTCCAGACTGTAGCGCCTAGAACCGCTCGGCCACACCGGCCGGCGACCACCCCTCTAATCAACGTGTTACTGCCTGCAGCAGCTGACACTGGCGAAGTCGCGTCATTTACAATGTGTTAATATGTGTGTCGTCGTGACTCATAGCTTGAGACATATCGTTATCTTGGGCGCCAATATGCAGGTTTCATTAAAAATTATCCAGTTTATTCACCCTAGCAACCATCGATTGGCCTCTTAAGGTTTTGCAGACAGCCTTTCTTACTACAGAAAATCATGAAATGAAAATCCGGAGTCGAACCGAACCGCCTTCTTGCACCTCATTACTGTTATAGACTGCAGGGGTGAAGAATAAAAAAAAAATATAATAAACTATTGTTAACCCATGATACAATATTCAGCTGTGGCCGTCACACCCCATTTAGTATGGACGCATGTACTGATTTGGTCAGGAGGGGTCAGTTCCTCGTATGCTCTCCTGAGCCGAAATGGTATATACTGTTGTAATTGGTCCTCGAGATCCTCGATACTGGCGCTGGGGAGAAGTCGACTTCCAATAGTATTGTGGTAGAAGAGTTCCGTTGTATTTCGTTTGTGCAGGTTGCATACATTCAGAGGAAAGCATATACTCAAGGGCTTATTCTCCCCATCCCACCCCTCGCCCTCTTACTCCCCCTCCCCCCTGGGAAAAGACATACCCATCCTAGGACACATTTTTGTCACTCCCTCCCCAGCACAGTTCTGACCCACTTTCCTCCTCAAGGAAATCCCCATCCCCTCCCCCCCCCTCCTCTGGGTAATCCCTGGCACTCCCCACCTCTCATACCTCCTCCCTGCCCGCCTTTCCTCTCATCCACTTATGACTGGAGGGAAAAGGCTCAGTCTGTGTTGAGCTGCTGGAGAGGAAGAATTTGTTTACTTTATTTGTTTACTTTATTTATTTTTGATGGTGTTATCCTGCTGCTGGATTGTCCTACAGTTGCCTCTGCACTCCACTGCCCCCTGCACCCACTTATTCCAATCTCACATGTATATATCTGCATGGAAGTTTGAAGACCGACTGCTCTAGTCCACAATACTGCCACCAGCAGGTGCTCGAAACTGTCCTACAGTCACCCCCACCCACTCGCACTTACCACCGCCCCACAATACCACTCGAAATTAGTGGGAACTGTCATACATCCTCTGCCAGAAGAACTGCCTCCTACCAAGCACAAGTGTATAGGTTCTGAGGAAGTTATACACAGATACATGGTATGAACAAATATCGCAGTAAACCACTACTGAAGTGTAGGAAGTGTTGCCTGCTAACGATCTACAGGTGAAACAGCTGCTAAAGTACTTTTACACAGATACATGGTAAAAAGAGATAGGGCAGCAAACTATCACTGAACTGTAGGAAGAGTTGCCTCCTACCGATCTACAAGTGTATAGCTGCTGAGGAACTTGTACACAAATACATAGTAAGAAGGAATTGGGCAGCAAACTATCATTGAAGCGCAGGAAGGCCAATATACAATACGGCAACTGATGGAAAATGCTTCACTACTCTAATTACACATTGAAATTGTCATGGAAAAACCACAACTCATAACAATGACTCATAATGTAATACTTGCACTTGAAATTGAGAAAGAACATTGTAATAACATAACTATGTCGAACACAAACCCCAGGAGATACGGCCATGAGAGAGTAGCGACAGCAGACCGTATGTTTTTCTCAATGTGTGGTTACAGACCAAGTAACTTAGAAACAGTCTTACTTCCCCCCATACAACCCCAGCTCCCTCCCTCTCCTCACCCTCTTATGTAGGGATACAGGTTTTCCAGAACTGAGATCCATCTGCAGGCAGTGATATACAGTTTCCGGTCTGTACAAATCAGTCACAGGTCTACAAAAGACTCAGCAGCAAGACGCTTCCTGTAAGCCAGTAAACGCGTTTCTCGGAGAGACCGTCCCTCTGCAACAATAGCGATATACGAGTACCTGACAATCCGTCACGGATGAAGGTTTGAATGGTCAACAGCGGCATGCTTTCAAACTTTTGGATGTGCCAGCACTGTCTGCAAGTGGTCCTCAGCTAAATAAAACGCAGGAAAAACATTGAAATAATATGTTCCTAGTTGTGTCACTGTGCACCGATCTGCCCACTCTACACCAGACAGGTGGAGAGCCGTGTCCACACTCACAAGCCTCCACTGCTGCATGCGGTTATAACCGGTCATCGCTCGTTGTTAGTCTACTTCTTCAGGTAAATGTCTGAAGACTATCTGGCAGAGATGTCAGAGACCCCACTATAATGAATAAAAACTTTGTCTGCGTGTTCTCATATATACTGTGGAAGGATGAGAGTCCTACTGTACAGACGGTGGAGTAATAGACAGTGGAGGAATTTTACAGAGGTTACTTGCTCCTCGTGGGGTAACATACTGTGTGTCTGCCTTCAGTGTTGCCATTCTTAACAGCTCAGCTGCAGTAATATTACCTCATTTATTTAAGAAAAGTGACTGAATAAACACGAGAACTTAAATGCTGCATGAAGTATTATCATCACGTGTCTTCCAGCTGTCATTCTTATGCTTGCTACAGAGAATACTGTACCGGCACACCTCACCTCACTTCGTTGTAGAGATTGTAGTCTTAGACTTGTATAAGGAATACTGTGAAAGCAATAGTGCAAACGCCGGCCGGAGTGGCCGAGCGGTTCTAGGCGCTACAGTCTGGAACCGCGCGACTGCTACGGTCGCAGGTTCGAATCCTGCCTCGGGCATGGATGTGTGTGATGTCCTTAGGTTAGTTAGGTTTAAGTAGTTCTAAGTTCTAGGGGACTGATGACCTCAGAAATTTAGTCCCATAGTGCTCAGAGCCACTTGAAAAAAAAAGTGCAAATAGTGGATAAAGCACTAACATTAATGAAATCTCTAGCTAAATAAGAGTAACTCACTCTCGTGGTATGAACTTATGTATGATACAACGAATATTGAACCGAGAACACTGAATCTTACGTTGCATATACTACAAAATATGCACTTAACACTATCCAACAGTCTTTAAACGTACATTTAACTAGCAAGTTCCACACACTATCGTGAGCAGAAGACTTGGCCAATACTGTAATAATGGTCAGACCAAACAACATGATGACCAGTACTGAGCGAATATTCCAGGAGGGATACACGAGTTTTTCTTGTGAGTGGTACCAGTGCATCATAGGAGGTGAGAGATGTAATGTGTCTTATAAACTAGCAGCTATCAAAAAAATACACAATAGCAATGAGTATGTTATACTACGAGTCCATCCCAGCCTTGGTTCTATAGGAAGACAACATACTGTAATAACATCACAGAACCTTCCCAAAAGAGACCTTCCACCAGAACAGTGCTTGTGGCTTCAGCTCGATATGTGGATACAGTCTAAACAGCTTAGCACCAGTCTTACGTCCTTTCCTACTCTCCTCCTCACCCTGAACGTAGGGACAGGGTTCCCAGGCCTGTTCTAACCTGTCACTGAGGGTACACAAAGAAGTCCATCCACTGCAGGTGGTCTGCTGGTGTTGGGTTGACGATGATACTCATATACTCTTTCCGGTCTGCAGCTGGAACCTCCCATATATAGTGTTCCTGAATTTCCTAGGCCTGTTGCATCCTCCAGCTGATGGTACACAAAGAGGTCCATTTGCTGGCGATGCTCTGCTATGGTTGGTGTTGGGTTGACGTTGATACGCTGTTTCAGGTCTGCAGGAATCAGATGTATTTCTTGGAAATGCCATCCCCTGGAACAATAGTTAAATACTTGACTATTCGTCAAGAATCGGGCAAAGAAAACTCTCAGGGAGAAGAAAAGCCAACAGGATGCTATGCCCCTTGGCTACGTCTCACAATGGGAAGAGGCAGCTCAAGGGGCTGTACTCACCATAGAGTCGAGTGCCATGAACAGCAGCTACTGAGGTCCCTGCAGACGGTCACTTTCAGTACGCCGGAACCTACCATCCCTGTTGTAGCCGACCACTACCAGCAGATTCCTGAAGTCGAAGTGGTTTTCTAGCTTCTGGTCACTCAAAATTAGTGGCTGTGGAATTTCATGTATTTCAGTAACACAAATATCAATACCGGAGAGCGGCTTACACGCTATCTATTCGCATGTCAGAACGAAAAAAAGCTGCAGTCATTTTTACACCTGACAGTAAGCTCCGATTCGCAACCCTTCTCTCCTCGTTATTTCGTAACATAAACCTGAGTAACACTACGAAACCATTCTACAATACTGTTGTCGATGACAAATCAGCGAACTACCGAGGTTGTAACTCTATAACAATATTTCTGAAACATCTATTAAACAATCACACATCTCTTGTACATGTGTACCATGTATAAAATCGATAACACTTCCTAAATGAATCGAAACTTCCACTGTTTTGGTGTGGAAACTACCGATCACCGCAGAATGTCTTTGTTATTTCGGAATACTCATCTGAGTAAAAGTGAGATCTCTAACCTCGGAAAATATCAATGTTATAAGCTGTTGTGTAACGGAAAGTTTTAGTGGAACAGTTGTAACTAATGTCATATTGCCACTTACAAGCCATCTGCTATTAAAAAAGGAAAAAAAAATTATTCGCGATGATAATAAAGCAGTCATGTTTCACGAGAACAGATACAACCGATTTCTTTCACTTTGATGGAAAAGCTGGCGTATTTGAGAGTGTTCCTCGCGTTCATAATTGGTATGTTTAGAAGTCTTGCAAATAAACTGTCTTGCATGTGGGATTACATGCATTTCAGACACATGAATATCAATACAGGGTATCTTTCATGCTGCCTATTCGCATCTTGGAAAAAAAAGACAGTCATTTTTACATTCAACAGCAAGCTAAAATTGGTAGCTATCCCCAACCTCGTTATTTTGTAACATCCGACAGAGTACAACTACGTACTATTAAAATTTCGCTGACGTCACCAGGTAAAGATTTCCATAAGATTTATCCTAAGTTTCTCTCTTCTGCTATATCGAAAACAAATAGTGTCCACGTCTTGACATCGAGAATATGTGGCGATCTCATTAAACATACATGCATTTGTCCTTTGGAGCAGGTGGCCAGTGATCGAAGTCACATGCACAGGTGCCTGTACTGGAAGAAGACCATTACCCCACAGACTATCAGTCACTATGGAGGGTTCCTATATTGGAGTTTTGTAGACAGTTCGATGGATTGTTTCTACTGCAGCACATCTTAGTAATGTAAGAAAACAGCTTTGTACACTGCAATACGTTCTCTTTTTATACCACGACTGTGGTTTCTGTGTCAGGTGCTAAGCCAGCAGTAACACGTTTCGATCCATTGACTCCCACAGAATGATGAACAGCGCATGGCATACGGTGTGCTGCTGCTACAGTACACACAGGGTGGTGGAAATAAAACACAGAACTGGTGTTTCTCATTGACAAAAATGTGGAAGACATTATAACACATGGAAACTGGAAGAGTTTGCAGCATTGTGGAGCATTTCCTAACAGCTGTCCAAAGGTGGATGACCTCTACATTTAATGTCATTTGTGACAAATGCTGATGGGGTTGCAGATGTCTCGGTGTTCCACTTTCGAAGAGACAAAGACCACTGATTCCTCATATTGCACCCAGTTACATGATCACTGTTTTGGTGTCCTAGGTGTTGGACAGCCCCACCTCCAAATCTTTGAACTCTCTGTCTTTCATTTTGATGGCTTACAATGCATAACCGAATATGGAACGGGGTATGTTCTGTGGGTCTTAAAATCATAGTGTATGGACAGTGCGCACCATCAGCGGTCAGTAGCACCGGTGAGGAATTTAGCGATATTCATACATCCAAGCTGATATGCAAGTCCCCTTATTTTTGTCGTATTTTCCTCGCTTATACGAACTTTACAATAATTTTCGCAATTTTACCAGGTTTTCCATAATTTAAACGCCTTTTACCGAATTACTTGAATTTCAAACCTCTGCTCTCAACGACTTCTCACGTCAATAAAATGTCTTATCGCGTCGTTCCTGTCATGCTCTCAGCCAACGACATTGCAGCATAGTTCTCAATTTCTACAACATTGCTAAACCACCACTCCATTACTGACATGTGTGTGACGTTGGCTGAAATAATACAACGAGAAATATCCATCACGCAAACTACTAACCGTCTAAACATTCTGTATGTGTGTGATCCAAATGATGGTTCAAATGGCTCTGAGCACTATGGGACTCAACATCTGACGCTGGATAGAAGTTGAATCCACAACATATCGTCGTTGGTGATCACAACGAACACAACGTCAAACCCAAATCCGTTTTCGCCAGTAGGATGGAGACGAATGTTTGAACTTGAAAAGATGTAAGGAAACGTTTGATCTTGTACTGTTGTGATAAAAAGCTCATCATGTGGCTGTGAGTTGAAACGAACACGTTACAGCTGACAACGCACGAAGAGACGTTGAAAACGCAACTATTTTTCTCTCGTAGTTCGGAGTGCAAATGCTAGGGCTTGAAATGAAATAATGAATATTTTGTGCTGATCAGGATTCTAAACCAGATAGGTGCCTTTCGAGGAGACCTAGAAGAGTTTGCAATCTTGGGGAACACTGGGAAATCGAATTCGAATCCCAGTCCAGCACCACAATTTTCAATGTCTCAGTTTCAAATAAAGTAAGAGCCTTGTGAAATTACATGACCATTGGTTCATTAAATGAAATACGTTTTCTAGTTTACGACGGCTTGCTGGTGACAGAGTCTTTGCCTTCTGGGGTTTCTCCATCTTTCACAGCTCAAACGAATGCCGCTCTGCCCCAGTCGGCAGCGAAGGGATGTTCTCTTTACTGCGGATATTGAACTACGGAGCTTACTGGCGTTCTGCACTTGGCGTTACTAGGGCTAAAGGAGAGTTACTTGTGTGTGTTAAAAATCTAAGCCTGACGCGAGATGTGAAGCTACACGTTTTACCCATCAATACAGAACTCACTGCCAAGCAGATAATTATGAATTGCAGAGTATTCATTTAGATGTAGATGCAGATGTCAAGTGACGGGTAACAGGAAGGAAGGAGGGATCTGGGAATGGATAGAAGTAGAGAAGTGCAAAATATAAGCGTGAAATGCTTGCATAGTATTGCTTACTTAGATGTGTACCACAGTTCGTTTTATCTTAGGACCGAAAGACAAGGAAGGACTGTTTTCAGAACGAAGAATGGATTATAGGGAAGGGGAGATCAAAGAATACGGTTTCATAGATGTTGAGAGGAATGATAGAGAGTAAAGACGGCAGCAATTAAAAGAGAAAATGTAGCGTCAATGGAAACCGCTAGATTTGTTTATAAAGTTTTGGGGGAATGGAATAGAAGGGCACTTGCGGCGATAATGTCAGAGAGAGAGAGAGAGAGAGAGAGAGAGAGAGAGAGAGAGAGAGAGAGAGAGAGAGAGAGAGAGAATAGAGGAGATATTAACAAAGAGTAAACATAATATGAAATCGTTTGCGTATTGTGTGGAGGACGGAGGGTGTATTCATGGATGGCGGGGAAGATTGAGATGTATTTGAAATAACAAAAACTACCGTGAGAGAGTCCATCTACGCTGATTAGTTTGTAAGTATCTAGACGGAGTATAAATGAAATCAAAATAGAATATTTAACAAATTGTATATTCAAAAGAAACGCACTTGAATTAAAAAGGCAACTCAAAGGAAAACTAATCCATATTGTATCTTTTCTGTTGCCACACGAGCTTCCACTAGTTCCCAATGAGGAAAAATGACGAAAAAGAAGACATAACAAAACATGTTAAGGGCTCTAATATTTTATCCAGAATCCATCATTATTTTGTACTTCTATCATGCGTCTTGGCATAGAATGTATAAGCCGTCGGACGTAACAGCCTGAAGAAGCAACTTCCTCCCAGGCTTCCATGACGCAGTCCCAAAGAGCGTCCGCAGTAGTTGGTTGGTTTCGTGGCCAGTTCTCTGTTAATGTTATGGCGACCTTAGCCCACATGTTTTCCATGGGGTTCATATCAGCCGCCCGTGGCGGCCAGTCCATGACGTTGACGCCAATCGTGGAGAGCCGCTGCTGAACAAATGCAGACTTGTGAACGGGAGAATGGTCCTCTTGCAATGTGACTTCCCCTTCTGGGTACAGCATTCGCACTGACGGAAGCATCACATTTTCCAATATATGGGCATACTGCATGCTGTCCAGAGTTCCTTCTATCCTGTGAAGAATTCCCTCCCCTCTCGCAGAAATCAAACCCCAGCAGGTAACAGATAGCCGGTCACTTCTCGTCGTGGTAACATATTCAAGTGGATAGCGAGTCCTTTGCGGCCTGTAAAAGATTCGTGGGCCGTCGTTACTGGTGGAAAACACCTTCTCGTCAGTGAAATTGACGTTGTCCCACGACGCCCTCAGATGCAGCTCCGCAAATGCTAGCGTGTATAAAACGTTGTCTTCGCTGAGCTCATGTTTCACGGCGAATCGTCGTGCATGCAGTCTAGCGTCCCTCAGCTTTCGGCGAATCGTGTCACTGGAGCCGCGGAAGTTGGTCTCCCGCCGCAACTGCTTCGCGTTCAGAAAGGGATTTTCTCTGCTCCTAGACACTAGGTCCCTGTCTTCCCGCTGTGAGCTCACTCTCTTCCTGCCTAAGCCAGGAGCCCTGTTGGTGGTGCCTCTTTCAAGGCAGATCCTCCACCATCTCGTTGCAGTGGTATGTGGTACGCCATTTCGTCTGCTAGCTTCTCTGATGGAACATCCTCCTTCTTCAGTGAGAGCGACGAATCTATCTCGAATAGCCCTCGCCCAGTGAGGCATTACGGCAGACAGCCTCATGTGTATTTCTGCTTGCTGCTCTTATACTGATGCCAGGAGAGGAGGTAAACATATTTACGTCAAACGGAGCGGCAGAGGGAGAGGCATGCGGCGCAGCCGTGCTGACTCGTCCCGGGCTGTTGGCCCACCAACGCCACCGCCAGCTAGCTCACTTCTGTCGCGCCTCGGCCATCTTGGTTGGCCTGTAGCTCGCGAGCCGCGGCTAGTACAGACGCGGGCCGCAAGGCCAAGATCACCACTTAAAGGATAAAAGTTACACCTAACCTACCCAAGTCCGTAGTATAAACTAACGCAGCTATAGCTATTATGCTATAACATGTGGAGGCACACCTACAGTTGACGATTCATTCAAATATTTGACGAACCATACGTTCAAAAATACATTCATTTTAAACATAGCTACCACAAAATATTTCACCTAGCTAGCAATAGCATGACGCAGGAAACTATACTTTCTTGTAAGCGCTCTGCATTAGATGTAGCCTTAGGAAAGTGTGTATTCAGCCACGACAACTAAGCGGAATGTAAAAGTAAACAGGTTTGGCGGCAGCTTCTCCAAATAATAGTATATACGTAGTATATAATACACGTTTCGTGCACTTATAACGTACTCAGTGTCTCTGAAACAATACGTGCTGCACGACGGAAATTACTTTCTGCTGAGGCACTTCATTTACATCTCAATGATACACGAGTACTAGAGAACATTGCTCTTTACGGCAGTCAATCCACTTGTAAATTAACACCATGATATCGCAGATATTAGGCAACACGTTACTAAGGATGAGAAAGGCCTTAAGGTTTGCAACTAAACATGCTACTCCTAGCTACTACTGAATAAGAATTTGATTATTAACGTGTCTTCATAACCATGTGTGCGGCGTTCGACTCTCAGTCAGCATAGACGTTTTCGTCGCGTTATTTCTAGTTAAACGTGCGCACATCTCGCTAATGATGGACCAACATTGGACATTTCTCGTCTGTTTCTGGTTAGACAACGACGGCGGTAGGCGCCGGGTTGGAATCCCGATCAGGCAATAGAACTTCAGTCGTCATTTAAGGTTCCAGCCTCACTACTGGTGACAAACTGTGATATCTACATTCTAATTTTACGTACTTATACAACAATCCGATTAGGTGCTGGGCTCGCGTCCTTGTCACCAGCCTTACATGATGGAATTTCAATTTTAAACATATACATCCTTGACAATACAACAATATACAACGTCTTTCGAGGTTAATTGCCAAGAAGGTAATTATCATGTTAGGGTTCCCGGTTTCGTACAAACATTATCGTCATTTACGTTCAAGTTGAGAATTGATAACTGATACTGGTGCAAACGTCAATATTTAACGTGTCTTTCTGCCTAGTGATCGAGTCTCGATAAAGCAGAAAGCTTTGTTTGGTTAACAATGGCTTTACGTTCTGGGTTTGCATCCGGATCCAGAACGAAGACGTTGGTCATGTAATTTAAAGTACAACTTTGTGTACAAGTTAATGTTGATGAGTAATGTGAACAATGATATTACTTGTGACTCGCTGTTAACGTTGGGATTTCCGTAGAGTTCAAAATGGTTCAAATGGCTCTGAGCACTATGGGACTTAACATCTGTGGTCATCAGTCCCCTAGACTTAGAACTACTTAAACCTAACTAACCTAAGGACATCACACACATCCATGCCCGAGGCAGGATTCGAACCTGCGACCGTAGCGGTCACGCGGTTCCAGTCTGAAGCGCCTAGAACCGCACGGCCACACAGGCCGGCTTCTGTAGAGTGCTTGCCGCCGTTAATCAAGTTTCCTTTTAACTGCTTAGTATTACATAAATTTGATGCGAAACCACTCCCCGTTGAACGTTGAACGACGTTCATCATGTGTTGGATAAACCTTTTAGACAGCAAAGAACTTGTTTCCAATTGCCATACAACTTTATAAATCCATATACTGTCTCAAATATTTAATTGTGCTTAAGGATTACTGAGCGATTTATGTGACAAAATTAGTTGTCCCATAACGTTTGAAATGTCATTTACTGTAATTAAGTTTAGTTTACAAACGTTAAGGACTGTCTGATCTCTTCAGTACTATCGTGGTGTCACTTTACATCTGGACAGACTCTCATAAAGACAGTAGTCTCTAGTGGTACCCATTGTTTATCTTACAGCGACTGTACTTTGGAGGGTTGTGACGATGTGCAACACAGATATGCTATGTTGGTTGCATACATTCAGGTGCAGCCTACACGTTGGAATTCAGGCGTGACCCACTTTTTTTTGCTGTCGAGTGTACATTTAAAGACTGTTGGATAGTGTTAAGTGCTTATTTTGTAGTATATTCATTGCAAAATTCAATGTTCTAGGTTCAATATTCATTTTAGCAAGTATAAGTTCATACCATGAGAGTGAGTTACACTTATTTAGCTGGAGATTTCATTGATGTCGGTGCTTTATCCGCTACTTGCAGTGTTGCTTTTACAGTATTTCTTATAAAAGTCTAAGACCACAACCTCTACAACGATATGAGGTGAGGTCTGTGGGTACAATCTTCTTTGTAGCAAGCATAAGAATAACACATGGAGAATAAACCATGATAATACTTCACGCAGCAAATGAGTGTTCATGTCTGCTCTGTCAGATTTTTTAAAACAAATGAGGTGACGTTACAGCAGTTGAGCTGTTAAGAATGGCAACACTTTCGGCAGACATGCAATGTGTTACTCTATGAGGACTTATGTAAATTTCGTCCCCGTCTATTCCTCTACCGTCTATTTCTCCAGAATTTGCACAGCATGAAAATCATCTTCCCACAGTGTATGAAAACTCACATGCGAAGTTGTTAGTCAGTGCAACGGAGTGCCTGAAATCTCTACCAGACAGTCTTCACACAGTTTACCT
Source organism: Schistocerca cancellata (assembly GCF_023864275.1). NCBI lineage: Eukaryota > Metazoa > Arthropoda > Insecta > Orthoptera > Acrididae > Schistocerca > Schistocerca cancellata. The sequence goes on from NC_064629.1 coordinate 590,525,487, forward strand.
AAAGAAGTAGAATAAGCATGATCGATGACAGCATGCATGCAGCGGTGGAGACTAGGGAGTGCAGACACTGCTCGCCACCTGTCATAGGTAGAATTTGCAGATTGGCAAACAGTGAGACAACTAGTATAAAGATCCATGTGTATCTCATTTACACGAGGCATGTTATTTCCATGTTTTCCCTGCATGAGACTGATTTTACTTATGTAAGGACCACTGTCATACAGTGCCAGCACATCCAGAATGCTTGGAAGCACGCCACTGCTAACCGTTCAGTTCATCATCTGTGACGGACTGTCAGATATTTCGCTGTTATTCCAGGGAGACTGGTCTGTCTGAGAAATACGGTAAACAGCATCCAGGAAGGATCCTGTTTTGTTAATATATTTCTGATTTATGCAGACCACAAGCAGTATACACAAACACCAGATGGATGTCTTTGTGTACCATCAGTGACAGGTTAGAACATGCCTGGAATACCAGTATCTCTACCTATGGAGAGTAGGAGACGAGATGTAAGTGTGGAGGGGAGGTAGGAGGGGAAATAAGATTGGTTGTAAGCTTCTTAATCTGTATCTACATATCGAGCTGAACACGTGTGCAGCTGCCATCACTCTCTCCTGGTGAGAACATTTGGGGTTGGTTTTTGCAGTAGTTGCGTTATTACAATGATTTTTCTCGATTACCCGTGCATGTGTTTAGTTATGATATACTGTCTATGGGTGGTGGTGGTTTTTCACGACAATTTCGACGTGTAATTAGGACAGTGAAGCGTTTTCTATCAGTCGTTCTAGCGTATCTTGGCCTTCCTACACTACAGTGATAGTTTTCGGCCCTATTTCTACTTACCATGTATTTGTGTACAAGTTCCTCAGCAGCTGTACACTTATAGATCGGTAGGAAGCAACTCTTCCTACACGTCAATGATAGTTTGCTGTCCTATGTCTTCTTACCATGTATCTGTGTTCTAGTTTCTCAGCAGCTATTTCTCTCGAAGATCAACAGGAGGCAACTCTTCCTACACTTCAGTGATAGTCTGCTGTGCTACCCCTTCTTACCATGTATCGGTGTACAAGTTTGTCAGCAGCTATAACTTGTAGATCAGTAGTAGTAAATTGTCCCTACACTTCAGTGATAGTTTCCTTTCCAATCTCTCCTTACTGTGTATCTGTGAACAGTTTCTTCAGCAGCTACACATTTGTGGATCAGAAGGAGACAATTCTTCTGGTATCGGCTGTACGACAGTTTCCCACCAACTTTCAGTAGTATTGTGGACTAGGGCACACAGCAAGACGGAGATATACACACATGTGACTCCCAAATGTGTGGGAAGGGGACAGTAGGAAGTGGGGGCGCGTCAGAGATGGTGTAGAACAGTTTTGACTATCATTTGGTGGCAGTGCTGTTGTCTAGAGCAGTCTGTCTTCAAACTTCAAGGTGAACATACACACATGCGACTGCAAAATTTGGAGTCCATCAGGGGCAGAGTGCAGAGGCAGCTGTAGGACAATCCATCAGGAGGATAACCACCTCAAAAATAAATAAAATTAATATATGAAGACAGTACCTTACATCCTTCCGCTGTAGCAGCTCAGCACAGACTAAGTCTTCCTCCCACCAATCACAAGTAGGTGAGGGAAGGGAAGTGATGGAGAGTGGGAAAGGGAGGAGGGGTGCAGAGGGCTGGGGATTTCCCAGGAGGAGGGGACAGGGCTTGGGATTTGCTAGATGGGGAAAAGTGACTCAGAATTGAATGGGGAAGGGGGTGACAAAAGAAAGTGTCCCAGGTTTTGCATCCCTTTTTATAGAGGGGTGGGGGAGGACAAAGTGGAGGGGGATGAGTTGAGTTTTCTCAGAAGGATGGATTATCCCCAGAGAGTCATAAATAAACGCTCAGAGATCATCAATTTGCATAACAATAGGTTAAGGGAAGGAGGATGGGAATAATTTGCCCCTGAATGTATGCTTGCCCTTAGACATATGCAACCTGCACAAACAAATTCACCAGAAGCTTGTTTATCCCTACACTTCCAATTTGTTCCACATTTGTTCGGTCTTGGACTGATCTGGAACTCTTGCTGTCCTTTGCAGTACCTCGACATCATGCAGAGAGTTCATAGAGACATGTGCCATGTGTCGATGTGCATTGTCCTATTCAAAAAGACACCAAGATACTGTCATATGAGAGGTAACACAAAAGGACACAGGATGTGTGACACATACCATTGTGCTGCTAGAGTTCCCTCCATCACTACCAGCTGTGACCAGTGGCTCCCCACACCATGATGCCAGGAGTAACACCACAGTGCCTTTCCAAAACAGTGGAAGAATGGGACCTCCTACCAAGTAGGATGCTGATCGAGAGTAGTGCAGAATTGCGATCCATCTCTGAGCATAATGCGACGCCATTCATCAGTAGTTTATGCCTCCTTGTCACGGCACCACTCCAAACGAAGCAGTTTGTGTTATTTCACATTAGCAGTTACATGTATGTAGTTGGTATTTACGAAAATCATTTTCAGAAATGTAACAAATCATGTGCACTGTCTGTGATCTCAAAAAAAAATGCGCTTGGAAATATTAGGAAATATGTTTGAAACAACCAGTGTTACTCTGCATTTCTTTACAACAATGAAATATTCACTCGTTTCTATGTAACGAAAAGTTTCTTTCACTTAGACAATACCTCATATCAATAACACCCTCAAACAAGGAAAACTCTCAGCCTGTGTCCAAAATTCAATGATAATGAACAAAGGAAAAATTTTGAAGCGAGAGTAAGGCTAAAAGAAACTACACGTATTTTTGTTTACTGTGGAAACGATTCTGAAGCGAAAAGAAACAAAAACAAAATAAATATCTGTTTATAATGCAGTGCATCCTACTATGAATCGAATGGAAACAGCGATGCAGCATGACGTAAATGCAACGGCAATAAAGAGAAGTCGTTCCCTGAATGTTCCTACTAATGGATCACCATTAGTCGTGAACGGTTGTAAGCTTTCGTAGCCGTTGTCATTGAAAATAAAATTTTATAGGTTGTTGGTCCGCATAATGTTCCTTCTCACTATCTTCTTAATCAACGTTTCGGCCTCTCTGCTGGGATCTTCTCGTGTCCATGGTGCAGAGTTCGTCTAATCGGGAACAGCTGAATTTTCCAACAGGGAGGTGGAAACGTCGATTGAGTGAGACGACACTAAGGGAGAACATGACGTGGCCTACGAAACTAAATGATTTTATCTTCATTATTAATAACACCTGCTAGAAAATCTGCTTAAACTCGTGATGTTCATGCGTTCAAAGCTAGAAATGATCAAGTAGGAAGATTAAGAGATATAATTTTTGAGACAATATAGAGTGAAAAAATATTAACGGCAGAAAGAGGAGCAAATCACTGTCGCAACAGTTAGCTGACGCTGAAGGTATTGCATCAATATTCTCCGGTTAACGTCTGTAGTGTGAATAAAATGTTGTCTTTTACGAAACTTATCAGACAAGGTATTTTTTCTGCGGACGAAAAATAAACTCGAGCAAAAAGACAAAACAAAGAGTGAATGCAGTGCTGTGTACATATATGAGAAACTCTGACCTTTCATTGCAGGGACAGCCTTGGGACCGAGATGTGCAGTTAGCGTCAGCGTGACGACCTCCACAACCTTGTATCGAATTTACAATTCCTGTACCTGACAGTTTGGTAAGTCTAGACCCAGTATGCAAACTGTTCGTAGCATTTCCAATTAAAACTTGAGCTACAAAACCAACATAATCAGTATTTTTCTGGACTGTAAAATATTATATGAAACTTACAAAACGGGGCAAGTCAACGTCTTTACGATGTGTTTATTACTGTGTGTACATTCGATATGGGAATTTAATATACTACTCTTACATAAACGTCTCATGGCCAATTGCAGCTCCATATTTCATAATATATGATACCCTACTTGAATTTTAAACGTGTCCATGCATATTCATTTCTCAAATGACGTTACCGCTTCTTTTAATGTTCAAAACTACACTCCTGGAAATGGAAAAAAGAACACATTGACACCGGTGTGTCAGACCCACCATACTTGCTCCGGACACTGCGAGAGGGCTGTACAAGCAATGATCACACGCACGGCACAGCGGACACACCAGGAACCGCGGTGTTGGCCGTCGAATGGCGCTAGCTGCGCAGCATTTGTGCACCGCCGCCGTCAGTGTCAGCCAGTTTGCCGTGGCATACGGAGCTCCATCGCAGTCTTTAACACTGGTAGCATGCCGCGACAGCATGGACGTGAACCGTATGTGCAGTTGACGGACTTTGAGCGAGGGCGTATAGTGGGCATGCGGGAGGCCGGGTGGACGTACCGCCGAATTGCTCAACACGTGGGGCGTGAGGTCTCCACAGTACATCGATGTTGTCGCCAGTGGTCGGCGGAAGGTGCACGTGCCCGTCGACCTGGGACCGGACCGCAGCGACGCACGGATGCACGCCAAGACCGTAGGATCCTACGCAGTGCCGTAGGGGACCGCACCGCCACTTCCCAGCAAATTAGGGACACTGTTGCTCCTGGGGTATCGGCGAGGACCATTCGCAACCGTCTCCATGAAGCTGGGCTACGGTCCCGCACACCGTTAGGCCGTCTTCCGCTCACGCCCCAACATCGTGCAGCCCGCCTCCAGTGGTGTCGCGACAGGCGTGAATGGAGGGACGAATGGAGACGTGTCGTCTTCAGCGATGAGAGTCGCTTCTGCCTTGGTGCCAATGATGGTCGTATGCGTGTTTGGCGCCGTGCAGGTGAGCGCCACAATCAGGACTGCATACGACCGAGGCACACAGGGCCAACACCCGGCATCATGGTGTGGGGAGCGATCTCCTACACTGGCCGTACACCACTGGTGATCGTCGAGGGGACACTGAATAGTGCACGGTATATCCAAACCGTCATCGAACCCATCGTTCTACCATTCCTAGACCGGCAAGGGAACTTGCTGTTCCAACAGGACAATGCACGTCCGCAAGTATCCCGTGCCACCCAACGTACTCTAGAAGGTGTAAGTCAACTACCCTGGCCAGCAAGATCTCCGGATCTGTCCCCCATTGAGCATGTTTGGGACTGGATGAAGCGTCGTCTCACGCGGTCTGCACGTCCAGCACGAACGCTGGTCCAACTGAGGCGCCAGGTGGAAATGGCATGGCAAGCCGTTCCACAGGACTACATCCAGCATCTCTACGATCGTCTCCATGGGAGAATAGCAGCCTGCATTGCTGCGAAAGGTGGATATACACTGTACTAGTGCCGACATTGTGCATGCTCTGTTGCCTGTGTCTAGGTGCCTGTGGTTCTGTCAGTGTGATCATGTGATGTATCTGACCCCAGGAATGTGTCAATAAAGTTTCCCCTTCCTGGGACAATGAATTCACGGAGTTCTTATTTCAATTTCCAGGAGTGTATAAGCTCCTATTATTTAGAGATGGCAGTGTATACAGTAGGCCTGTTTCCGCTGAACTTAAGTTTAAAGATAAACTATCGATACGGCTCTTCAATCACAAAAATAGTTTTGTACCGAAACTTCATTGTATTTTCGGACCTTTGATTATTTAGTTTCGGTTTTTAATTGAATTCGAAAGAGGTAAACGGTATGGGTCAAATGGCTCTAAGCACTATGGGACTCAACATCTGGGGTCATCAGTCCCCTAGACGTAGAACCACTTAAACCTAACTAACCTAAGGACATCACATACATCCATACCCGCGGCAGGATTCGAACCTGCGACCGTAGCAGCAGCGCGGTTCCCGACTGATGCGCCTAGTAGCTCTCGGTCACAGCGGCCAGCTGGTAAACAGTATTTCAGGCGTCGCTATATCGAGTACACTGGGTGTTAAACATTTTGCTTTGTTCAATAAATGTAATTGTTAGAACGCAACGAACCCAAATAACAAGGATAAATAATGCAGGTGTTTAGGTAGAAAATATGATAAGCATTTTTTGGCGTCCTGGTTGAAATATCCTGATGATCAATATTTATATTCTTATAATAGTGGATTCAGTAATTGTCTTTCCTTGTACAAACGTAGCAAGACCCAAAAGACTAATCATCTCTGCATTTAAATTCAGAGTGAGTGACCACTGTATTAGGATCTTTAAAATAACCATTTCTTCAGTGTCATTTGTATTTAACAGAAAAGTTTGAAACCTATATCAGAACGAAATTCTAACCGATATTTTCCTTATTACTGACAAGGAGCGGGTATGACATATGGGTCACCGATGTTGATAAAATTTTGCAACGACGAAAATAGACACGTATTTCGGATTTTTGCTAGACACTCACTAGTGTTTGAAAGAGATCGAGGTCAAATTGATGACAGTAAATCGTATTTTCAATGCTATACATGAAAAGATCTTGTAAAAACAATTTTTTTGTTAGAAATACGGGGCTCATAGTTAATGATATTCAAGTGTAACGGTTTGGTGTTTCCATACGGCAGCTTGGGTACGTGTCTAGCAAAGCGAGGTCGGCGGTCGAGCGGTCAAAGCATTCAAAGTGCTAATCCGTGTTCCACTCTTCGTCGTGGCCCTTTTATCATGCGATATTTTCCGGTGTAGTTGGTAATATTGTGGTAACGGAAATACCTTTCTTTTCTTTAGGTAAATCTTCGGAAAGTGTATATAATGTATTGACAATTATTTCCATCGTGATACATGAAGCGCTATGATAGGACTTTCGTACCTTGTAAGTGATACCAGCGAAATGTTCCCCTCTTTGTCAACCGCGTGACTTCTATCGACAGGTAAAGAACTTCGTCGCTCAACTTCAAAATCATGCGACATCACAACAGGGCAAAGAATTACAATATAAGGCGCATGCTATCAAAATACATGCGTTGCTCCATAACCAGTTTTCCATACCTGTCTTTCAAGATATGCTTTCATAAGCTTGGTATGCGACCAGTTTGATAGCTGATAGATCTGTTTATAGAAACGTGAATCATAAACATTTTCCACGACAATGTAACGGTAAATATGTCAATGCGGCAAGATTTTGTTCGTGTGTTGCGCATGGTGCGAGAAATATTTATGTTTTGCCTATTTCTACGATGAGTTTCATGCCACTGATTTCCAGAACGCCCACGAATAGACGATCAGTTAGGTTTACGCAATAAGATATATGAGGTGTATTTTTTACTATGTGTCACGATGAAAATAGCTATCAGTAAATTATATATACTTATTTGGTTATTAATAACTCCTCTTGATGTTTTACTTCAAAAAGAAAAACGAAAGAAAGGCATTCCGATTACCACAATTTTATCAGGTACGCCGAAAAAATCGAATTAAAGGAAAGCCGTGGCCACGAATCGAACACAGATCAGCAGTTCGGTAGCCTAGTGCCCTCTATTCTCGACCACCAACATTGCTATGCTAGACACATAGGATGACGGGCATCCAAGGCACAGTATGAAAACACAAAAACGTTAATAACACTGAACCGTGAATTTGAAACGTCCCCTTAGAAAAATTAATGAATGACTGTGCTTAAAGTGACACATTTTTAGCGCCACGCAATCTGACTTTCAATAATCCCTACAAAAGAATGACCCTGACTAACAATAACCTATACCTTCAATGAATCACTTACCTCACAAAAATCTTCCTTACTCGAACTACTGCAATACGGCGAGCGCCACTACTGCCAGCTAAAGAAAAGATTCTAACTACTGAAGTCACTAACTACTGATAGGCATAGTTAGCAAATGAAAGATTTTGATAAAGAACAAACATCTCTCTCCCCACATCCACCACTGCTGGCGGCTCACCTCCAACTGCGCAACGCTACACGCTGTTAACAGCCAACCGCCCAACACTACAATAGCAAATTCCAACAATGCAAACCAGCCACAGGCTGCACACAGCACAGTCAGTAATTTCATACAGAGCGCTACATGGCGTTACCAACATAAAAACCTAAACAGCCTACTTACATAGCCCCCATGCTCCCCACAAAAAAAATTTACAAATTGTTTTGGGCAGTGGCCAATACAGATTTGAAGAAATTTTTATGTAAGTAGGCTGTTTACGTTTTTATGTTGGTAACGCCACGTAGTGCTCTATGTGAAAATCACTGACTGTGCTGTGTGCAGCCTGTGGCTGGTTTGCATTGTTGGAATTTGCTATTGTAGTGTTGGGCATTTGGCTGTTAACAGCACGGAGTTTTGAGAGCGGATGATCTGGACGTGTGTCCATCAGAGACAGTATACTTGTAAGACTGGATGTCATGAACTGATATATATATATATATATATATATATATATATATATATATATATATATATATATATATATATATATATATATATATACTCCTGGAAATTGAAATAAGAACTCCGTGAATTCATTGTCCCAGGAAGGGGAAACTTTATTGACACATTCCTGGGGTCAGATACATCACATGATCACACTGACAGAACCACAGGCACCTAGACACAGGCAACAGAGCATGCACAGTGTCGGCACTAGTACAGTGTATATCCACCTTTCGCAGCAATGCAGGCTGCTATTCTCCCATGGAGACGATCGTAGAGATGCTGGATGTAGTCCTGTGGAACGGCTTGCCATGTCATTTCCACCAGGCGCCTCAGTTGGACCAGCGTTCGTGCTGGACGTGCAGACCACGTGAGACGACGCTTCATCCAGTCCCAAACATGCTCAATGGGGGACAGATTCGGAGATCTTGCTGGCCAGGGTAGTTGACTTACACCTTCTAGAGCACGTTGGGTGGCACGGGATACATGCGGACGTGCATTGTCCTGTTGGAACAGCAAGTTCCCTTGCCGATCTAGGAATGGTAGAACGATGGGTTCGATGACGGTTTGGATATACCGTGCACTATTCAGTGTCCCCTCGACGATCACCAGTGGTGTATGGCCAGTGTAGGAGATCGCTCCCCACACCATGATGCCGGGTGTTGGCCCTGTGTGCCTCGGTCGTATGCAGTCCTGATTGTGGCGCTCACCTGCACGGCGCCAAACACGCATACGACCATCATTGGCACCAAGGCAGAAGCGACTCTCATCGCTGAAGACGACACGTCTCCATTCGTCCCTCCATTCACGCCTGTCGCGACACCACTGGAGGCGGGCTGCACGATGTTGGGGCGTGAGCGGAAGACGGCCTAACGGTGTGCGGGACCGTAGCCCAGCTTCATGGAGACGGTTGCGAATGGTCCTCGCCGATACCCCAGGAGCAACAGTGTCCCTAATTTGCTGGGAAGTGGCGGTGCGGTCCCCTACGGCACTGCGTAGGATCCTACGGTCTTGGCGTGCATCCGTGCGTCGCTGCGGTCCGGTCCCAGGTCGACGGGCACGTGCACCTTCCGCCGACCACTGGCGACAACATCGATGTACTGTGGAGACCTCACGGCCCACGTGTTGAGCAATTCGGCGGTACGTCCACCCGGCCTCCCGCATGCCCACTATACGCCCTCGCTCAAAGTCCGTCAACTGCACATACGGTTCACGTCCACGCTGTCGCGGCATGCTACCAGTGTTAAAGACTGCGATGGAGCTCCGTATGCCACGGCAAACTGGCTGACACTGACGGCGGCGGTGCACAAATGCTGCGCAGCTAGCGCCATTCGACGGCCAACACCGCGGTTCCTGGTGTGTCTGCTGTGCCGTGCGTGTGATCATTGCTTGTACAGCCCTCTCGCAGTGTCCGGAGCAAGTATGGTGGGTCTGACACACCGGTGTCAATGTGTTCTTTTTTCCATTTCCAGGAGTGTATATATATATTACTTTTGAACACTATTAAGGTAAATAACTTGTTTGTTCTTTATCAAAATCTTTCATTTGCTAACTGTGCCTATCAGTAGTTAGTGCCTTCAGTAGTTTGAATCTTTTATTTAGCTGGCAGTAGTGGCGCTCGCTGTATTGCAGTAGTTCGAGTAAGGAAGATTTTTGTGAGGTAAGTGATTCATGAAAGGTATAGGTTATTATTAGTCAGGGCCATTCTTTTGTAGGGATTATTGAAAGTCAGACTGCGTTGCGCTAAAAATATTGTGTGTCACTTTAAGCACAGTCATTCATTAATTTTTCTAAAGGGACGTTTCAAATTTAATATCAAAACCTTTTCTTAAGAATTTACTTTATTTACTACCGATTCATCAAGAACATTAACACATTTAATCACACTACGTGAACGTGGAAGTAGTTGCCAATGGTTAACTGATGAAACAAATTAAAAATTTTTTTCAATAAATGGAAACTTTATTCCTAAAGGCCCTTGTTTTCTGAAACAGATTTAAAATTATAATCAGAAAGCACCCTGTAAATATCAAGCTACAATTTATTCAGAGGCAGAAATAAGAACCTTGCCTCTCCCCTTTAACACGGCCGTAGTCACTACCGTCCACAACCACCTCTGAAAGACTACACTGGTGCAAATCTGCAACACACCAGGTTACTTTAAACTAAAAATTTTAACACCTCACACAAACACAAACTATGCACCCCGTAAGAAGTATGGAGATGGTACAAAACACTCACATTAAAAATTATTTACCACCGAAAGTGCAACTTGTTTTTGAAAAAACTCTTACGGTGGAAGGGTGGCAACCTTATATACTAAAATGAGCATTTAAATAAAAACGATGAAATGCAGTTTTACATAAAATGTACCAACATGCTCTACATTACACATATACCACCTCGCAAGATGATAGGCAAGATAAAACCATATTTCAGGAATTCGATCTTTACACCTTAAGCAATAAATTCGTTAACACCGAATCCGACAAACATGACAGAGGCAGCTATTAGCGTATGGCGGATTGACGGGTGGGATTACTGAACAACCCGAACCGCAGATTGCTCTAACCCGCCCCAACTCCACAAGGGAAAACGGACCACCCAATTCATAAATAACCACCTTCCCGCGGGTGGGCAAACAGAGAAGAATGGTGGGACGACCCCAAAACAAAGCGGCTGGTGACCTCACCAAGAAAACAAGTAGAATTTAACAAGTAAAGGAAACAACATATCCCCAATCACTTAACTTCTAGTAAACTGCAATTTCTGGCGAAGACCTGGCGCAGCATCCCCAACGCTCTCCCGAACCGTCCGCTGCCAGCCGCTTCAACGGATGCAGGAAGGCGCGCCGATCTCCCGTCTCACGGCGTCGCAGCTCGCCCCGGCCAGCCCGATGTCGTGGTTTGACTCCAGTTGCTGTCGTGTCGACCGCGAAGCCACTACCCTTTTCTATACGGCGCGGCCCACTGGACTCAAGTGGGGACCTCACATGCGCCGACGCTCAAAGCGGACCAGTCATCTTGTGTCTCAATGAGCGACCGACCAACCGACAGATCCAACCGCCAATGACCGTTGCCCAAGCAACTCGAGCAGACTGGCGGCCTAACGCGCAGATTCAGATGCAGGAACACAGCCCCGACCGGGCGACCACTAGCTGAGTTCTGTTACTGGCGGAGCGGCAAGACTCTCATTTTCTGTCTTTAAAGTTTGATCCAAACGACAGCCATACTAGCACACCGACGACATATAGATACTCACTGCCGCACAAATGCGAACGAGAGACCGACCAGCAACTGGTGAGGCGAGACTGACCCAGTCTCACTCGGACCGACCCCTTGCCGAGCTGATAGCGCCCCTTAAATGCACGTTAACAGGCAACCTTTCCACTTTCCCACCAGAGGGAGACACCAGAGCTGTGACTGCCACAGAGGCGCCACCGCCGGAAACGGAGGGCGAGTGCTTCACAGAACGCGCTGCGGCGCGCTCTTCAAAACAGCAATTTTTACCACGGCTCAAACACGAACATTATTAACTTGGGACCCCACATTATATTAATAAAAATGTTTGTTTTTAGACCATCTTTCGATGTATAGCTTTAAATATATAAGTTTCCGCCATCAACTTTGGCCTCAATATTTTCAAAAACTATTACGTAGCAAAAAGCCGAAATACGTGTCTCTTTGATTTCAGTATTGAACGTCCTTGGTAAGCTTGATCAAAATCGGTGACCCACATGTCAGACCCTCCCCTCGTAAGTCCGTCATGATGCCGCTGTTGTTGTGGTTCCGTTCTACACCCGCACTGAAACCATCACTGACACTGGCAGCGGCAGTAGCGATAATAACAGAATGTTAAGCAGTTATTTCTTTTCTTGCGAGAATAATGCATAGAAGTGAGAAGGAACTAAGAAATAACATTACCATTTCACGTTCCGTTAACAAGGTCAATCTAAAACGCAAGCGAGCTCTCGTAGGGAGAGAGCACTTCCTTGTTTACACAGAGTGGCGCAGTCCATCGATCCGTATGCTCAGGTGCTACTAGACCACTATATTATTGCACTTGGCCTCGCGTGAGAGCTACCGGAAACACAGAGTGACGTTACAGTAAACACGTACAGTAGCCATTAAGGAAAACAAATAGCACTATGAATGATATCGAGACAGTTGAAAATATGCTGTCAAGTGTTTCAGCGTGCCATGACAAAAACTCACTATAAGTCGACCAAAGCACCCTCACTCCCAGGTAAAATACTATTGTGGTCAACTATTAGTGTTTCAGTGTTTGTGTAAGTGTTGCGTTGCGTCCGGCTTTTCGACAGCTTTGCCCATTTCACAGCTGCTCTCTCTGATATACTGTCACACCATGAGTAGCGACTTTTACAGGGAAAGGGCTGCTCCACTGGTCTCGCAGTGCATGGACAGTCCGTTTTAAGCTGTACAGACATCGTGAACAAGCTCAGCAACTACTTGAAAACTGGAAAAGAGCCACTGAGGTAGACATTCTACTCATTATCGAGATGAAATTTGCTGCAGATGATAGTCTCGCTGGGGTTCACCTTAGAAATTGTTTCCTCTCAAAAGAACTGGATACAATCTCATGGGGAAAATTATATTGCTGCTATTGGTACAGCCGCCAATGAAACTTATGCTCTACTTAACAACAACAACATATAGTTATAAACATATTGACTGTGGCCCATATTACGTTTACACTGAAAGCAGAACACATAGTATCAAAGAAGATGCATCTACATGTACATAGATATTCCGGAAGCCGCTGTATGGTGTTTGGCGGGGGTACCCTGTACCGCTTCTAGTCATTTCATTTCCTGTTCCATTCGCAAACAGAGCGATTGACCATCTACAGGGCTATTACAAATGATTGAAGCTATTTCATAAATTCACTGTAGCTCCATTCATTGGCATATGGTCACGACACACTACAGATACGTAGAAAAACTCATAAAGTTTTGTTCGGCTGAAGCCGAACTTCAGGTTTCTGCCGCCAGAGCGCTCGAGAGCGCAGTGAGAAAAATGGCGACAGGAGCCGAGAAAGCGTATGTCGTGCTTGAAATGCACTCACATAAGTCAGTCATAACAGTGCAACGACACTTCAGGACGAAGTTCAACAAAGATCCACCAACTGCTAACTCCATTCGGCGACGGTATGCGCAGTTTAAAGCTTCTGGATGCCTCTGTAAGGGGAAATCAACGGGTCGGCCTGCAGTGAGCGAAGAAACGGTTGAACGCGTGCGGGCAAGTTTCACGCGTAGCCCGTGGAAGTCGACGAATAAAGCAAGCAGGGAGCTAAACGTACCACAGCCGACGGTTTGGAAAATCTTACGGAAAAGACTAAAGCAGATGCCTTGCCGTTTACAGTTGCTACAAGCCCTGACACCCGATGACAAAGTAAAACGCTTTGAATTTTCGGCGCGGTTGCAACAGCTCATGGAAGAGGATGCGTTCAGTGCGAAACCTGTTTTCAGTGATGAAGCAACATTTTTTCTTAATGGTGAAGTGAACAGACATAATGTGCGAATCTAGGCGGTAGAGAATCCTCACGCATTCGTGCAGCAAATTCGCAATTCACCAAAAGTTAACGTGTTTTGTGCAATCTCACGGTTTAAAGTTTACGGCCCCTTTTTCTTCTGCGAAAAAAACGTTACAGGACACGTGTATCTGGACATGTTGGAGAATTGGCTCATGCCACAACTGGAGACCGACAGCTCCGACTTCATCTTTCAACAGGATGGTGCTCCACCGCACTTCCATCATGATGTTCAGCATTTCTTAAACAGGAGATTGGAAAACCGATGGATCGGTCGTGGTGGAGATCACGATCAGCAATTCATGTCGTGGCCTCCACGCTCTCCCGACTTAACCCCATGCGATTTCTTTCTGTGGGGTTATGTGAAAGATTCAGTGTTTAAACCTCCTCTACCAAGAAACGTGCCAGAACTGCGAGCTCGCATCAACGATGCTTTCGAACTCATTGATGGGGACATGCTGCGCCGAGTGTGGGAGGAACTTGATTATCGGCTTGATGTCTGCCGAATCACTAAAGGGGCACATATCGAAAATTTGTGAATGCCTAAAAAAACTTTTTGAGTTTTTGTATGTGTGTGCAAAGCATTGTGAAAATATCTCAAATAATAAAGTTATTGTAGAGCTGTGAAATCGCTTCAATCATTTGTAATAACCCTGTATATGAGCCCAAATATCTCGCATTTTATGTTTGCGGCTCTATCGCGCAACGTTTGTTGGCGGAAGCAGAATCATTCGGCAGTGGCCATCAAATGCGGTTCTCTAAATTTTCTCAATAATGTTCTTCGAAAAGAACGTCGCCTTACCTCCTGGGGTTCCCATTTGAGTGCTCAAAGTATCTCCGCAACACTTACGTGTTGTTCGAGAATACCGGTAACAGATCTAGCAGCCCGCCTCTGAATTGCTTCGATATCTTCCATTAATCCACACTGGTGCGGATCCCAAATACCCGAGCCGTACTCAGGAACAGGTCGCAGTAGCGTCCTGTATTCGGCCTCCTTTACAGATGAACCACTCTTTCCTATAATTCCCCCAATAAACCGAAGTCGACCATCGCCGCTGGCCGAAGTGGCCGAGCGGTTCTAGGCGCTTCAGTCTAGAACCGCGCGACCGCTACGGACGCAGGTTTGAATCCTGCCTCGGGCATGGATGTGTGTGATGTCCTTAGGTTTAAGTAGTTCTAAGTTCGACGGGACTGATGACCTCAGATGTTAAGTCCCATAGTGCTCAGAGCCATTTTTCGGCCATCGCCTTTCCCATCACAGTCCTCACATGCTTGTTCCATTTCATATCGTTTTGCAACGTTGCTCCCAGATATTCAAACGACGTGACTATTTCAAGCAGGACACTACTAATGCTGCATCCGAAAATTACGGGTTTGTTTTTCCTACACATCCGCATCAACTTACAGATTACAACATTTAGAGCTACCTGCCATTCATCACACCAACTAGAAATTTTGTATAAGTCATCTTGGCTCTTCCTATAGTTCCCCAACTTCGACACCATACCGTACACCACAGCGTCATCAGCAACCAACCGCAGATGGCCCTTGGAGCCAAGTCATTTATATCTATACAGAACAACAGCCGTCCTTTGCACACACCCCGAGCACTCCTTGCGATACTCCTGTCTCTCACAAACACACACCGTCGAGGACAACGTACCATTACTTACGAAGCCATCGAGCCACTCACATATCTGTGAACTTACTCTACACGCTCGTACCTTCGTTAAGAGCCTGCAGTGGGGCACCGTGTCAAATGTTTTCAGGAAATCTAGAAATATAGAATCTGCCTGTTACCCTTCACCATAATTCACAGTATATCACGTGAGAAAAGGGCAAGCTGAGTTTCGCACGAGCGATGCTTTCTAAAACCATGCTGATTCGTGGACACAAGAATCTCAAGAAAATTTATTATGTTCGAACTGAGAATATTTTCAAGGATTTTGCAGCAAATTGAATTTAGTGATATTGGTCTCTAATTTTCCACGTGTGTTCTTTTACCCTTCTGGAGTGACCTGCCCTTTTTTCTAGTCGCTTGGGATTTTCTGCTGGGCGATAAATGCAAGCTAGGTAAGGGGCCAATGACGTATAGTACTCCTTGTAAAACCGAGCGAGGTGGCGCAGTGGTTAGCACACTGGACTCGCATTCGGGAGGACGAAAGTTCAATCCCGCGTCCGACCATTATGATTTAGGTGTTCCGTGATTTCCCTAAATAGCTTCAGGCAAATGCCGGGATGGTTCCTTTGAAAGGGCACGGCCGACGTCCTTCCCCATCCTTCCCTAATCCGATGAGACCGATGACCTCGCAGTTTGGTCTCTTCCTCCAAATCAACCCAACCCAACTCCTTGTAAAACCGAATTGGGATTCCATCCGGACCTGGTGACTTATTTAGTTTCAAACCCCTCACTTGTTTTTCTACGCCATGGATGCATATTACTATGTCGTCCATACGGCAGTCTGTCCTGTGGTCAACTGATGTATCCTTATACAATTTGTATGCGTGAACGATTCCTTGAAAGCGAAATGTAAGACTTCCGCTTTCAACTGCCACACCAGACTAGTCAACAAGGGAGTGAATAGAAGCCTTATACACGCTTAGCGATTTTACATAGGACCAGCACTTTCTCGAGTCCTCTGTCAGATCTTTTGCTATGGTATGGCGGTGGTAGTTGAATGTTTCGCGCATAGATCTTTACACAAACGCAAGAATTTCTACTAACCTTTGGTTGTCGTCATTTGTGCATTCTCTTTTGAACAGAGAATGAAACAGCATCTGCTTCCTCAGTATCTTCCGATTATCGTTATTAAACCATAGTAGGTCTTTTCCATCCTTTATTCACTTCCTAGGCACATAACTCACGAGACCACGATTTACAAAAATGGCTCTGAGCACTACGGGACTTAACATCTGAGGTCATCAGTCCCGAAGAACTTAGAACTACTTAAACCTAACTAACCTAAGGACATCACACACATCCATGCCCGAGGCAGGATTCGAACCTGCGACCGTAGCAGTCGTGCAGTTCCAGACTGAAGCGCCTAGAACCGCTCGGCCACAGCGTCCGGCCACGATTTACAGTCTTCTTAAACTCTGCCCATAATCCCTCAACGTCTACTTACTGGAACTAAGTGACGCCAATTCACTCTGTAAATGGGATGCTAACAACTCTTCATCTGCTCTATCTAGCAGAAACTCTCTCCTAGCCTTCTTGCCTGGTTTATAAACTTTCGTAAGCATAGTTGCTATAATTACATCATTATGTGATCTTATTTCTATTGGAAAATTAAGAGACTTGGGTCATCCTGACACTAAAGGAAAAATTACTAACATTTCCTTTTTGGGTGAAAATAGAACCAAAGTGAAAATAACGAATGCAGTCACCACCAACTATTTAGTTTTATTTGCAAAGCATAAATTTTTGGCTTCAGTACTTATGTAGTATGTAACGAGCATCTCGTCGAGGCCTTGAAAGCTCAAGGGATGTCGATCGGTCACTGTGCCATCGTCTGCCCTGCCGCATCATGCGGATGCGGCATGGAGTGGCGTAAGGTTATTACACCGCTCTCCCGGCTGTTTTGTCCAATTTCTAGGCTGTGGTGCCACTACTTCTCATTCAAGTAGTTCCTCAGTTGGCATAACGAAGCAGAGTGCACCACGTACCAGTCTTCCCACAAAGAAAAAATCACTTTTTGTTTTGGAAAGATTGGCTCGTTAAGGATACCTAAAAAAACCAGGACAAATCACACATCCTACGGGATACCTCGACTTGTAACCTTACCAGACAAACCACTAGGCTATGGATGTGGATACAGGATACGTCAGCAATGTGTTATTCGTTAAGGAGCTTCAGAATTTGTTAGGAAATACTTTCTGAAATAAAATCACCTGTTACGAAGGGATTCTCAAAGAAAATAATTTTTGAAGGGTAACCAGTTATTACAAATACCAAACGTGAGTTTAGCTTTGGATATACAGCTGATTCCCAAGTTTGTTGACATGCGAAGTGCAAACACATATTTCCCCCGTCCGTCAAAGTTACAAACGCCTCAGATTCTGACATATCTGCAGCCACTGCCGTGGTCTTCTGCATTGTAGTATATATGGCAGAGGACATCCGTCAACTAACTGTATAGCTTCTGACTTACAGTGCTCGACTTTTGGAAGAGGCCCTCTAGCTAGGGATATAAACTGTCCTGGCTTGGTCAGGAAGCGTAAAGAGTACTTTGCTGTACTCAAAAACATATCGTTCAAAGACGTCAAAGTTAGAATTTGTGAAAATATTCATGCAGACGCCACAGGACTCCCTCTGACAATAAACGTTGACATGTATTCAATTCTCAAACTGAGGACGATATTTTCGATGCAAGGGACTACACACCACCCCCTCTTTCTTATTAACCCGATCATCATCAAGAAGATTTCTTTCCGCATCGATACCTCGACCTGTCCTGTGAGACAGAGTCACGAAGAGAGCGTGCGGCTGCTCCCGGCGGAGGTTCGAGTCCTCCCTCAGGCATGGGTGTGTGTGTTCGTCCTTAAGATAATTTAGGTTAAGTAGTGTGTAAGCTTAGAGACTGATGACCTTAGCTGCTAAGTCCCACAAGATTTCACACACATTTGAACGAAGAGAGCTTACGAGCCGTTTCAACTCCATAAACTGACTAAAATGAACGTTACCGTATGGAATTAAAATTACACAGACAACATTTCTCAACATTCTATTCTGGAACTATTCAGTCGATGAGTTAGCAGATGTAATATTTTCCAGTTTCAGTATATTCGAGCAACTTACTTCGACCCAAGAGAACTGATCAGAAACGCTATGAAGATGAATGTCTATCGCCCTGAAGGTCATCGCTCTAACTTTGGGACAAATGGCACCAACAGTCAACTTGTACATAACATCTGCAGTCTGATATTATCATCTGTGGAATAGTTCTGTTCCAGAGCAGAGTTACACTTAACAAATTTGAACATTATTTTGGGCAATAATTTTGCGAATCCTTCAGTGGGACGCTTACTCAGCTGCAACCAATAGAGATAGCTTGTTAAGAGAAGTTCAATCACCAAATATTTCTGCAGTTTGCGTTTCCAGAAATGGGGTTCAAACCAGAGAGGCATATCAACTTCAGGGGATTCTCTTTTATCAGGTCGGGTAGACCAAACGAAAAAGGAGGTGTAGGTGTCCTACTGCGGAAGCATTTACGTTCTCGAACGTGCAGATCGGTTCCCCCTCTGACAAATGTTAGAAATAGCGGTAGTGTGAAATAAATAACGGTTTATATCATTTACCCTCTTATCAAGATGTTACTCCCCGAAAAGTAACATAAATGAATCGGAAAGAAACACACTATTGTCCCAATTAGAACCTCCACCAGGGCTGTGTGGGAATTTCAACACCCAAAGCCCAAATTGGGGGAATTTGTATATGGACAGTCCTGGACAGAGATTAGCTGATATGCTAGAAGGTAATCGCCTTCTAATTCTCAACGAAGGCTCACCTATTCTTGGGTGTCTTACCCACAAAAGCTGTTTTGTTGTACGTCACGTTGTCATTGCTACCATTCGTCAACACAAATGGCTCGAAGCACTATGGGACTTAATATCTGAGGTCATCAGTCCCCTAGACTTAGAACTACTTAAACCTAAGTAACCTAAGGACATCACACACATCCATGCCCGAGGCAGTATTCGAACCTGCAGCAGCACGGTTCCTAACTGAAGCGCCTAGAACCGCTCGGTCGTCAATGCATCTCCTTAGTCACTATTGCATGACATATAAGGATCGGATCTTTTTCCTGTTGTTCTCACAGTACGAGCGAAGGCGAGAAATGTGATTTTTTTTAGCAATAGTTTTGGAACGTCAAGAAAAGGAATTGACACTCTTGCAAAAAAAGCAGTAAAATCACCGAAGTTCCATTTTTCAAAGTATTTAATGAGGCCGCAGAATCCTTCACGCTCTAACAGCATGGAATTTCATTTCAGGTTACAAGCTGCGTGATATCGTGGAATAAACAATGCTCAAGATTGATTGTCCTATGTCATCTGCCGCTTAATCCGTATAAGTTCTCCTTGTTTTGGGGAGCTTATCTGCTATACCAGAAGAAAGACGCTCAAACTATGACAATTTGAAACAAATGCATTACACAAGGCATTAAAACTCTCCAGTATTAACACTATCTGTCGATCAAGATCGAATCTATTTGCCCAGTTCTAGAGAAATACATTTACACACTAGCCCGGTAGTTTGACCTAAATGGCCTAATAGTTTCAACCGAGAAACATTCTGTAGTTCATTTCAGCGGCAGGGGGATCAGATCAACCAGGTGAAGCGTGTTATTTGGTTGTCTCGTCTCCTCGCTAGTGACCAACACTAAACATCTTGGTCTGGATTTTGAAATGCGCTTAACGTGGACTGATCACACACATAATAAAAAAAAAAACAACGGAAAACAGCATTAATGGGAAGAGATCCATCGTTGTAACTTGATGGGGTGCATACCCTTACATTCTCTTGATCATGTACAAAGGCCTCGTCAGCGCATGTTTCGTGTATCACAACGCTGCCAAACGTCCACTTCAGAAACTTGACACGGTACTATTTCGATGCCTGTTAATGTGCTTTAGGGCAATGCGACCGACTTACTAGAAAAATCTTCTGAACCTCTAGTGTGTGTTCGAGGTTACTACTTGACGAGAAACTGTGTTTTTCCCACTGGAGTAAAGAGAGTATTAATAGTAGGTTAATTACCCCACTAAGCGAAAAGAGACAGTCTTTCATTGACAAGCCTTACAGCATAAGTATGCTATCTTCTCCCTACGCCAGGGCAAAATAGGACTCAGTGCAAACCAACGACCGTTAGATTCAATTGGTTATCCATACAGTCGTATATGAAATTCAGTTCAGATACCAATTTAAAACTTCGAAGTTCACTCTCATAATTTTATGAAAGCAGTTCCAGCAAAATCTATCCTAATTTCACTGTTTTATTGACAACAAACTGTTCATGTATAAACTGATACCTCACGATATCAAGAGTTTTGGACACTAGGATGTGGCTTTCTTGTTGCCAAGTACTGTAGAAATTTTCCACACATCTTCGTCTACCCCCATATTGGAAATTTATATTAAGGAGTGGCATCGATACGAAGAGCTTTCATATTTGGTCGTCGTTTGGTGCTCCAGGATATAATTGTAGCATCAGACTCCAAAAACGTATTGCAGTATGCTGAAAACACAAAATGAGACGGCAAAAAAAAAAGTTCAAATGTGTGTGAAATCTTATGGGATAACTACTAAGGTCATCAGTCCCTAAGCTTACACACTACTTAACCTAAATTATCCTAAGGCAAACACACACATCCATTCCCGAGGGAGGACTCGAACCTCCGTCGGGACCAGCCGCACAGTCCATGACTGCAGCGCCTTAGGCTGGGTTTACACTAGCAAGTCGCTTGCAGAAATTATTGCTGCAAGTTATTACGATCCGCTTGCAGCTGTGTTTACACTACAACGCAAGAATTAAGCAAGATTCTTCCGCAAGTTCTTTGGCAGGAAACTTGCGTCCATAAGTTGCAGATACTGTTTACATATGCTTTCAGTACCACTACGAGTGTCTGCCGAAGTATTAAATGACAAGTAGGCGTGTGAGATATGCTGCAGCTCTTGTAATTGTAATGAAAAACGTGAAAAAGAAAAAGAGAAGTATTTGGGTTAGAGAGTGGATAATGAGAAGATCGCAATATGGTGCCTATAATAACCTTTTGCAAGAACTTAGTATCGAGAGCATGGATACGTTTGAAAACTTTTGCAGAATGTCCTCAAATTATCTGGAGTGTTTGTTGACATTAATAGCGCCCGTCATATCAAAACGAGACACAAAGTTCCGTACTGCTATTTCAGCAAAGGAACGTTTGCTTGTCACTCTACGATTTATAGCTACAGGTGAGCTACAAATAAAATAGGCCTTTTCGTTTATTTGTGTGAAACATAGAACGAAAACAAGTTTAAATTTTAAAATCTTTTTTTTGTAGGAGACTCATACAAGTCCCTGATGTACTTGTTTCGTATTCCGGTCAGCACGATTTCTCTGATCGTACCTGACGTAGAGCCATTTTTGACGTATTGAAAAGGGAAAATTATTTGAAGGTATGTGAAAACACAACAATGAAACTAAATTTTTATTGAAATAAACTGCATTTTACAGAATGATATACTTATAAAAAAATTTTTCTAATGCTCGTAAAATGGATAGTGACTAGCTAATTAAATAGAACATGTAATAATTACACATCATCTGTTTCTAGACTCCTGGAACAACAAGCGAGAGGATGCAGGTGGCAAAGGGGTTTGAAGAGAACTGGAACTTTCCACACTGCATTGGGGCATTGGATGGGAAGCATATTGTGATGAAAGCTCCAAAAGACAGTGGAAGCTATTATTATAATTATGAACATTGCCACAGTGTTGTATTATTGGCACTTGTAGATGCCAGTTACAAGTTGTTATACATGGATGTAGGCTGCAATGGAAGAGTTTCAGATGGTGGTGTATTCAGTACCTGTTTCTTATCTTCAGCCTTGGAGCAAGGACATCTTGACATTCCTCTGCCCAAACCACTTCCTGGCAGAGAAAAGGACACCCCCTTTGTAATCATTGCAGATGATGCATTTCCAATGAGGTCATATTTAATGAAGCCCTATCCATTCCATAACCAGCCAGGTCCGAACAGAGTGTTTAATTACAGGTTATCGAGGGCCAGAAGAGTTGTGGAAAATTTTTTTGGACACATTGCACAACGGTTTAGGATATTGAGGCGTCCTTTGTTACTAGGTCCTGAAAAAACTGTGACAATAGTTTCAGCTATATGTGCCCTACACAATTTCTTAATGGACAGGAAAGATGGCAGTTATGCAAACCGAAGTAATTTTGATGTAGAGGATGTACAGAATGGTGAGGTAATAGGGGCCTCATGGAGGAATTAAGAGCAAGGAACACACAATTTAATCCCCATTCAAACAGGGCAATGTAACAGAAATTCTCACGATACTAGAGCAATTCGTGAAGAATTCATGAATTACTTTGTATCGCCATTAGGTGAAGTACCTTGGCAGTACAGATACATTTAAAATGTAAACTGTAGACTTGGAAAATATATTTGCTGCCTGCGACTTACCATTAAGTCAAATAGTGATGTTCTTTTCTGTGGTTGGCTGCCCCAGCACTCATTTCACTACATTCTATATGGCCCGAAGCATGTTTTTGGAGTTACTGATTTCTGACATTACATACATGTTCCTGGACTTTATAGTAAAGTTTCTCAGTAATTTTGAGTAATTTTCTTTTAACGTGCAACTGCAGGACCAGTTGAACACTTGTTTACTTAATGTTAAATTGCAAAGATTGGCTGCAGTGAAAAGAAGTATAAAGCCTATCAATATCTGCAAAGAAGCGTGTTAGTAAGTAGTGAAATTCAGTTTAAGATCAGAAGAATTGGAGCTTGCACTACTTGACAAGGGTTGTGCCTAATTTTGTTCCACATGGCCATAATGTATGGGCACTCAATGTAATTACAGCTGCACAGAAGATAGAACATCATGTGTATGGTATGCTGTGGTACAGTAGGGTATTCTATGAAATCGACTATTAATGAATAATATATTTACAAATTAACAATTATGATGAACGGACAAGGAATCTTCTATAGTTTGGTTTCTTTACAGACCTTATCTTACCTTTGTGTAATACCTTTAAATTGTGAACTGTGTGTTTTGTATGCTTATTCCATTATATCCCTTAAACATTTTTAGAAACAGGAGAATATTCATTCATATTCCATTTACATTATGGCGCTCTTGTCTTGTATAAAATCTCACATTTGGAGAACTGTATACTATTTTATTTATAGAAATTGTAGATGTAGTCAGTGCCAGTACAAAGTGACATAATGGCACTGGCTCAACTGCATTTAAGTTATTTGAGGAATCAAAATGCAAACAGGTTCCTCCAACATTACTGCAAATTGGTATTCACAATACTTGGCAATTTATGTTCACTATTTTGTTCTGGAAGGTAGCAATATGTAGGCAATGTTTTTTATTGGAGGATAACATGGGAAATGGCAGCTAATATGTCTGATATACTATATTTGACATTCAACCAAACATTTCAATTTTGAAATAAACTATAGTCTGCACAATAAAATTTACACAAGGAGCTGTGCAGGCCAAGAAAGGATCACAATATTTTGCACAGTACAATTACAGCTTCAACAGAGTTGTGTAGGCCAAGAAACTAAGCACAACCTACCATTCAGATTATTTATGAACTGTCTTTCATTTGTTATTAATATAATCTTACATTTGTGGCTAATTATTTTGGCACAGAATTGGAATACAACTACTTCTCATACAATCAGCATTAGTGTACCACATTTAAGTTTCTAGCTAATAATCATACAGATTTAATAAGCATTTACTGTTCCTATATGTGAAACATTTAAAAAATCAATTTCTGAAGATGTTATTTGTAAGACCTTAACAAAAGCCCAAAATGTACACATTCCAGTGAGCCTAAATTCACCAATCATTATAGGTTGACTGAGCCATTTTTTTAAAGGTTGTTGAATAAACACTACATTCTGAAAATAAAATGTTTTATTTCGGTATCATACAGATATTCTATTATCATTATTCTATGTTTATAAAATCTGTAACATTAAGTACGCATTGACTGGCAGCACTTGCATCTCTCACTGGCGAAACTGGAGTGGATGGTATTTCTGCACTGCCAATCTCGCTTATTTCAATGATGTTTTTCAGAATCATTATTTTCAGTTTGTTTACATTTTTTTCATTCTTTAGTGACCGCAGCTCACTAGCCACATAATCTCCAAAGGTTTGGAAAGCATCAATTTCCTGGCCCAGAATTTTTTCTGCCTTTTCAATGAGCCCATTACCACTTCCTTTAGTCTCCTTTCTTTTTCGTTTCTTCCCATCATTAGCAACAGGCACATCATCTCCTGTAACTATTTCTTCTTCCTGCAAAAAGTAACAAAATTGAATATAACAGCAGATCAAGGAATACAAGAGGCAAACAAATGGAACATAACTAAGTTTCCATACAGTGTCGATAGACTTCATTGGAAGCATATTGCTCATACTACAACCAAAAGACAGTTAAGGTTAATAGAATTTAAGTTCACGATGTAAAATGTGACTAATACATATTAATTATACCATTTTGTACTATCTGTGTTAATGTTATGCGAGAACAACTATTGTGTAAGTCAGCAATCAAAAGATTGTTTTGAACATCACAGGGCTTTACAAGCCCTGGTTCTGTTTGTGGTGGTATTATGAAAATAATTTATTTACATTCCCAAAAACTGGATCTACTCAATACTATGACTAATGATCTTACTGCAAATGTATAATTCCACATGGCAATCAAATTTGCAGAGACTAATAGTTTCATATTACGTGGATCATTTAGCATAATAAATTGTAATAATGTGGAAGGAGTCATTATACATAGCAAATTAATTTGTGAACATGTCTACATGCATTTATAAGGCGTATATATTTTTTATATCCATAAAAGTCTATAACATACAAATTCGTTAGTACCCACCACCTACTGCACATCACAGTAAAAGAAATTCTTCTACGGAAAAGGAGTTGTCAAAGAGAAACTTTTTCAGTTTCTTTTCAATTTTTTACTTTACTATCTGTCAGACACTTCATATCACTGTGTAAGTAGTCAAAACTTTTAGTTGCAGCATGGTGCGCTGAAGACAACTTTAATGTAGAGTAATTAATGAAATTTCATTAAGGCATAAATAGACTGTGAAGCAGTAGTCAGTATACCCAATACCTTAAACTGGTCTCTACGGGATGATTGTGGGTGAGCATCACATATTATTCTCACAGCAAGCTTTTGGACAATGAAGACTTTCTTACTTAGATATGAGTTGCTCCCAGAACACTATTCCATATAACACTGTATGAAAATATGTCAACTTACTGATTTGTCTCTCCCCAATGATTCTTTCAGTTTTAATTTTCATCAATATGGACACCTAAGAATTTTGAAGTTTCCACCCAATTCATTATATCCTCACCATCTATTAACTTATCACTGGTGTAGTACACAACTGGATGTGCAGGACTGATTTTTTTTTTCTTTTTAAATTGAGGGTGGGACCATTTGCAGAAAATCAGGCAACGATACTTTTAACAACACTGTTTACCAATTCTTTTGTTGAAGAATGCTTGGATTGATTACAATACTAGTCTCATCAACAAAAAGAATTAATTCTGCTTCTTGGATATTAGCTGGAAGGTCATTCACCTACATGAGGAACTATAATGCTGGAAGGAGATAAGTGTTGTGCTGAAGCATTCAGTAGAGAAATACTACACAGATACTTAATTATTGGGCTCTGAACAGTGATATTATGCTAAACAATCATTTATTAAGTGTTATAAGAAGCCTTAAAAAATATGAACCCACCCAAATCATTTCCACAAATATTGAGGCAACAGACAGTGGTGTAAAAACAAGGTTCTCAAACATCTCAAGGGGGATAAATAAATCATGAGAGTACACTATCACAGTATTTAGCAGTTAATTCTTTAACATAATACAGATAGGTGGTAAAAGTCATAAAATTGAAATCTCACAATGAAGAGCAGCCTACCCCACTTTTACTTCCCAACAAGGGGCTACAGTAAACAAACAAGGAATCCCAGCTTAACTTCACAGCTACTTACCTTTGTTAATAGCGAAGATATTCTGTTAGAGGTTGTGGCAACACTACTCTCTAGAAATTTCATTGCTGAAAAATACGGCCACCGAGAATCCGAAACTATGCCAGGAGAGCCGCTTTTAATTTTCTGCAGTTTCCTAACTTCTTGAGAAAATTGGGTCTTTAAGTTGTGCCACTTTCTTTGTACCTCTTTCACTGACGTGTCGAATATTGACGAGATTTCGTTCAATGCACACATCTTCTTCATTCTATCCTTAAAGTCCCGGTTGTGTACGTCCCAAATTTCGGGGTAGCTCTCCACAGCTTCAATAAAATTTTCTGTGTCCTGTTTCGTCCACTCTCGTTTCTCCTCCATTTCTGAAATTTGTTGGCATATAATACGTGAGATAGCTGCATAAAATTAAGTCACCACATTAAGTAAACTGTTAAATATGAGTGTTATGCAGACGACATACTATAACTTGCGCTTCCTACTTGCAGGAAATAGAAATAAATCCTAAAAGCTGCATGTCACTTGCAGTTAGCTCTTGCGTGGTGTTCACACTGGAAGCGGAAAACGTGCAGCAAGCAACTTCCGCAATAAATTGCTACCGTCGCAAGTCGACTTGGTGATAAGTTTACACTCGCAACTCGCGCGGCAAGTTCCTCCGCGCAAGTAAATTGCTGCAATATGTTGCTAGTGTAAACCCAGCCTTAGACCGCTCGGCGAGACGGCAAAAGGAGCTTCCAAAAAACGGAAATTATACAAAGGACCGTCAAATGAAAACGAGACAGTTGGAAAAAAGTGAGTAAACTGTTTATTATTTTAAAACTAGTAGTCATAACTGTTATGACATTTTTCCACTGTGAGACAAGACAGTCTAATGACTTCATGGAAAAATGTTAGCGGATCACTACGGAACAATGATTGGGGCGGGCCCACATGTTTTCAAAGTTGTTTCACACTCGCCGCATATGTTTCGCTGGGAAGCTCTTACACATCTTCCACACAGTCTCTCCTCGTGCGATTTCCATATTTTTTGAGAAGGACGTTCCTGGCGGTCGATTTGCTTCGGACGAAGAGGTTCAAGCCTGTGTGCAATCATGTTTCGTTAAGCAGCTGCAAACATTTTTCCATGACGGCACTTAACCGTTTTGTCTCACAGTGGGATAAATGTCTTAACAGTTATGGCGATTACGTTTGAAATAACAAACAGTTTACTTAGTTACTATCTTCCATCTGCCTCGTTCTCATTTGACTGCTTTTATATAAGAATCACTGCAAAATAATATATGTATGTACGTCTCCTATCTGTGGGCCCCTGGTCGAATAGGATTTGTTTACAATGAAAAGTTGACCAATAAGCGAAGGAATCTAGTGTACCTGAACTGTAATGAATGTTCGTATACCATGCTATGATTTCGGGATATGGTTGCAGAAACTGGTCAGAAAAGAATGAACAAAGGACTGATGCTTTTCAGTTTGCCATAAAAGTCACCGCTACTCTACAATGCCATCATTAATTAGAAAAGCCCGTGGTTTCGAAAATCTTAGGTGAGAACGTAGCTGATAACAATCCTTGTGCGAGTAAGTACCAAACACGGTTCATCTCTTTCCCCACTTCCATCGGGTAGGCGACAAGGATAGCCTTACTGCGACTCTCGTAAGACAGGAGGAGGCTGTGAATTGTTCCCCTGCATTTTCTTCGAAGCACCGGAAAAACGCTTACTGCACACTCTTGTAAAAATGAAAGTGCCGGTTCCTAAAAGTACTTCTCTTTTAATGCGTCACGAAGATACTAAAATATACGAAGCGTCTTTTGATTTCTACGCGTTATTAACGTGTGTTTATGAAATTCAGTGTATCTATTAGTGGTTGCATAATCTTCTTAATCTCCAGATATATGCTCCCTGACCTATGTTGAGATACTTTTTATATTTTGTTTCGTTTGCAGTTGCTATCATATTACAATTCCTTAACTGTAAGTATTGTTCTGAGCGTTGATATTGTACACGTAGAATAATGTTAAATCATTGTTCAAAGCGTTATTGCGATTTCTCTGTAAAATATTTTCGTATCTGTATCAAGCTGTTGGCAGTACGTATCATTAAACCCAAAACCATTAGAAGCATAGAGGCTCGGATTAGATAAGGATAGGGAACGAAATAGGTCGAGTCGTTTTCAAGGGAATCATTCCGATATAATCGTTAAACAGTTTAGGAGAGCAGTGGAAAATCTAAATCTTAAACGTAGGACGGGATTTAGCGCGCCGCTCCTCACGAATGCAAACTCTATGGTTTAACCGCTGACTCATTCGTTCACCGTAACTCATCTCTGTGTGCTCGCTATAATGCTGAAGTAATAGCTGTAGCAACACTGGTGTTCCCAACACGCGAAGCAGCACAATGTCCTTTGGACTGAAAGCGGATAGTTTCCATTTCCTGTGCGACTGTCTTCATGTAGCCTTTCCTAAACTATTTAAGGTGAATGTTATGATTACTATTTTTTCAGAGAATAGCCACTGGTTATTCCTTCTTTCACCCTTACCAAACGAATATAGCGCTCCGTTTCACTTGATATACATGATGACGCGATTTTAACCTTTCTACTTTTTTGGATTTTTCTATTTTAAATATCTCGCGTCTAGAACAAGTCACAATTCTTGCACCCATATTTCGCATCTAGTATAATTAAGAAACTACTAAGTCTAACGAATGCTGGTTTACTCGTTCAGTGGGTGGTTGGTAGATCACAAACCTACGATTCGTGTTTCTACCCGCTGTTGACCCTCAGATATTGATTCTGGTGTTTTATCAATTTTCATCGCTAGCTCCAAACTCTTCCAGAATGTGACAAATGGCAATTAACACAGCTGTTCGAACTCCACGTTAATCAGCAAGTTTTACTGTAAACGTTTGGAGGGTTAGTCTGCTGATGAAGGAAGGAAAGAACATACAACATACCTAAGATCATCTCTTCTGAAACCAGAGATGCGGAGTTGTTTATGATGTATCAGTGTATCGAGTTTTCGATAAATGAACTAGTGATCTGGATGATACCGATATATCGAATTAAAATATCGATTGTTACGCGATTCGTGTTACGCCAAGACTGTTTCTTATCTGCAAAAAGTTGTTGGCTTTGAAATACAAGTATGTTGTTTAAGTTTTTTGTGTGAGAGATCTGTCAGTGTTTCGTTCTTGAATTTTACTAACGTCTTTTCAAGAAATTTGTTTAATTTTGATAATAAGGTGAAAAAGTTCCATTAATTTTAAAATAAATGAAATTCACAGGATTGGCTGCACTGAATGTTTATCAATATAGACCACCTACGGCGGCACAAAAGATATCGAGGTAGCTATGACTGAACAAGTTTATTTGTCAAAGATTAATAGCATGTCCACTTCGACGTGAATTGAAACAAAACCTAAAATAAGTAACTTTTTGAAGCAGAATAATAAAGCTTCTGGTGGTTGAAGGCCAGATAGATTGTCACTGAAACTGAGTTCATTAAACACATAATTTACAAAAGTCAAAGTGTCATATGACGATCAGACTTAAAGTACAATCTGAATGAACGAAGTTTAAGTCCTGTATGGAACAAAATTGTCAAAGTCGAGCACCTAGCCGTTTGAAAGTTAAACAAGAATGAATTTGGGAATTAAGTCTGCCACGATGAAAGAGATTCTATCTTCTTTGGCCACAGCTGACAGCTCCCGGGATGGCGTAATCAGATGTGAATGGCAGCGACATCGTAGTGACGGCTGTTGAGTAAGATTCGCGTTTGATGGAGTGTTTGTGGAATCGGCGCCTGGCCCAGAAAAACTCTCTCTGACTGAACTGGTCTGGTCTGGCCCAAGCGCTATACTGAATACCACTCGGCGCTAGGATGGAGCAGGACCTATTTTTGATAATATGTCTTGCAGAAGAGAATAGATACATGCAGCCCGTGGCTTATAGTGGAACTTAGGTCACCTCCTATTGGACATCTACTTCTACATCGACTCGGATACTCTGCAAATCACATTTAAGTGCCTGGAAGAGGGTTCATCGAAGCACCTTCACAATTCTCTGTAATTCCAATCTCGTATGGCGTGTGGAAGAACGAACACCTATATCTTTCCGTACGAGCTCTGATTTCCCTTAATTTATCATGGCGATCATTTCTCCCTTTGTAGGTCGGTGTCAACAAAATATTTTCGCATTTGAAGGAGAAAGTTGGTGATTGGAATTTCGTGAGAAGATTCCGTTGCAATGAAAAATGCCTTTGTTTTAATGATGTCTACCCCAAATCCTGTATCATTTCAGTGACACTCTCCCCTATTTCGCGATAATACAAAACATGCTGCCCTTCTTTGAGCTTTTTCAATGTACTCCGTCAATTCTATATGGTAAGGATCCCACACCGCGCAGCAGTATTTTAAAGAGGACGGACAAGCGTAGTGAAGGTAGTCTCCTTAGAAGATCTGTTACATTTTCTAAGTATCCTGCCAATAAAACGCAGTCTTTGGTCAGCCTTCCCCACAACATCTTCTATGTGTTCCTTCCAAGTTAAATTGTTCGTAATTGTAATTCCTACGTATTTAGTTGAATTTATGGCCTTTAGATTTGGATGGTTTATCGTGTAACCGAAGTTTAAGAGATTCCTTTTATCACTCACGTAGATGACCTCACACTTTCGTTATTCATGGTCAATTGCCAATTTTCGTACCATATAGATATCTTCCCTAAATCGTTTTTCAATTTCTTTTGATCTTCTGATGACTTTAGTATTTGATAAACAACAGCGTCATCTGCAAACAACCTAAGACAGCTGCTCAGATAGTCTCCCAAACAATTTATATAGATAAGGAACAGCAAATGGCCTATAACATTACCTTGGGGAATGACGCTCGGAGCATGGCCGTCTGTCTTCTGGAAAACTGCTCTCTGTGTGTTAAGTATCTTCGAAGCACTGATGTGATGCTGGCTGCTGTCAGTGCATATATTCAGCCTCGGTACAACTTTGGGAATCAGGTTGAAAGTCCCCTTTAATATATTTACTAAAACTCTTTTTCTGGTATGTGACTGAGCCATCGTTTCATTAAATTATCAAGGTTCCTTATCAGCTTAAATCAAGTGTTATAAGTCAATATGTCACTAGAAATATTTAATGAATCTTCGCTTTGTTAAATTAATTTCCTGCGCTGTATAAAAAACAGTGATTACTTTCAATACATATCAAAAGAATGTAAAAAAATATCGTTAATGAAACCACATAAATCGGCGAAATCAATTTATATATCGACAGCATAATAACTGTGTGTGAATATCGGTACTATTTCGACAAAATACTCTTATTGACATTTCAGACATATTGTTACCGAGGGTGTCACATTTATGTTGGGTAGTTAATGCAGGGTAATGATATTTCGGGAATACGTTTTTCTAGGTAACATATTCAAGTTATTAACATTATAGTATCGCAGGTTAATGTAAACGCGAGATAAGCCATTAGAAAATGTGAAATGCTGAGACATTAATATCCGGTGCCACCGCCAGAATGTTGAACGCAAGCACGGAAACGTGCATGAATTGTTTCGTTCAGGTGCTGGATATCAGTTTGTGGGGTGGAACTCCACGCCTGATGCACTTGGTCGGTCAGTACAGTGGCGGTTAATGCTGATTGTGGATGATGCTGGGGTTGTCCGATATGGCCCATATGTGGCCGATTGAAAACAGATCTGATGATCGAGCAGGCCAAAGAAACAATCGACACTCTGTGGAGCACGTTGGGTTACAACAGCGGTATGTGGGCGAGCGTTATCCAGTAGGAAAACACTCCTGGAATGCTGTTCATGAATGTCAATACAGCATGTCGAATCAGCATAGTGCCTCACAGATTTGCAGTCAGGGAGCGTGGGGTAACAACGACATGTCATACGAAATCTCACGCCCGACCTAACTCCAGGTGTAGTTCCAGTGTGTCTAGCACGCTGACAGCTTGGTTGTAGGCACTCAACTGGCCTCCTTCTAACCAACACACGACCATCACTGACACCGAGACAGAACCAGCTTTCATCACAAAACACTCCAATAAGCTCTCACTTGATCCCACTGAAGTCGCAGATGGCAGTGGTTTATGGTCAGTGGAATGGACGCTACAGGGCGTCTGACTCGGAGCTGTCCTTGAAGCAACCTATTTGTAACAGTTCGTTGTGTCACTGTGGTACCAACTGCTGCTCATATTCCTGCTACAGGTGCTGTACGATGCGCCAAAGCCATACGCCGAACACGATGGTCTTCCCCCTTGGTAGTACCACGTGGCCGGCCGCAGCCCGGTCTTTTTGCGACCACCGCTGCCAGTGATCATGTATAATGGCTACATTTCTTCAAGTTTTTCTGCAGTCCACGCCCGGGTTCCCGGGTTCGATTCCCGGCGGGGTCAGGGATTTTCTCTGCCTCGTGATGACTGGGTGTTGTGTGCTGTACTTAGGTTAGTTAGGTTTAAGTAGTTCTAAGTTCGATTCCCGGCGGGGTCAGGGATTTTCTCTGCCTCGTGATGGCTGGGTGTTGTGTGCTGTACTTAGGTTAGTTAGGTTTAAGTAGTTCTAAGTTCTAGGGGACTGATGACCATAGATGTTAAGTCCCATAGTGCTCAGAGCCATTTGAACCATTTTTTTCTGCAGTATCACAGAAGGACAATCTAGCTTCTCGTAGCCCTATTACACGGCCTCATTCATACTTAGTGAGGTGTTGATAATGGCGTCTATGTCACCTTAAAGGTATTCTTGACTAACATCAACTCACCATGCCCAATCCCAACTAACACTCACGACAGTTACAGCGAGTATTTAAAGCAAATCAGATCTGCATCCTCGAAGTGGCGTTACTAGCGCCACTCTTATGTCAATAGCGCGAAAGTTGAATAGACATTATCTTTCAGAGGTAGAAACACGCCCACCAAATTTCGTTTATGTCGCATAACTCCTTCTCGGTGATGTGATTTTTTTCCCGTTAGTAGACATGATAAATTTCATTTTGTTATTCATGGGTATGATCATTTATACAAAGTCCTACACTTACGGACATGTTGTCTTGGACAACAGTGTCAGTATCTTGTACAGGCAGTGCTGGCTACGGCCGGCCGTTGTGGCCGAGTGGTTCAAGGCGCTTCAGTCTGGAACCGCACGACCGCTACGGTCCCTGGTTAGAATCCTGCCTCGGGCGTGGATGTGTGTGACGTCCTTAGGTTAGATAGGTTTAAGTAGTTCTACGTAGTTCTAGGGGACTGATGACCTCAGCAGTTAAGTCCCATAGTGCTCAGAACCATTTGAACCATTTTTTTTTTGCTGGCTACGGTACAGTGCTGCGTGTATTGATTATCATCTTGCGAGATAATGTTCCATGCAGCTTTCAGATATTCCAGTTAGTCAAGAGATTTTGCGGTAATGTATACATGATCGTATGTTGTCCTACCATACTCGACATATACTCAGCGTGGAACCGACTGTGCTGTTAAAGGGAGCTGGCGGACCACGTGGGGAGTGTAGTGGCTAATGCGATAATTCTTCAGATGAGAATTGCGTTACTGGTAGATACATCCGTCTGACACTGCAGAGAGAGCAGTACAACCTGATGGGCAATTTTGTGGATGTATCCAGCAGCATCCCCTGAACAGCAGCAAGAAGTGGCCGGTCATTATCTTATACAGCTCCCAACACGTAGGTGTCGGTGTTGGTTCTACGTGTCTCTGCCTGAAAAAAAAATGCTCCGGTTACAGCTTTTCTTGTCGACACCACACTCCAAACCGACCACATCTTACGTTTATGCTTAACCCACTTCTATCATTTGACAAAACTTTGCACGACTGATGCCTCGGGTTATGTTCTTCACTACAGCATCAGATAAGCTTTACCAATGAACTGTGGGAGGAAGTCCGGTGAGTGACATTCTTGTTCACAGCGTGGCTTCCGGTGAAAGTTCCTTTATCTCAAGTAGTAAAGGGTACTAACTGAAAAAAACTACAATCGCTGGG
Source organism: Schistocerca cancellata (assembly GCF_023864275.1). Classification (NCBI taxonomy): domain Eukaryota; kingdom Metazoa; phylum Arthropoda; class Insecta; order Orthoptera; family Acrididae; genus Schistocerca; species Schistocerca cancellata. Next base: position 590,560,101 of record NC_064629.1, read on the forward strand.
CACATCTGCTTCCACATGGAATCAAACCTGAGAAGTTCCTTAATGTTCATCGCTGACTTTCTAAAGCCGGCCGGTGTGGCCAAGCTGTTAAAGGCGCTACAGTCTGGAACCGCGTGACCGCTACGGTCGCAGGTTCGAATCCTGCCTCGGGCATGGATGTGTGTGATGTCCTTAGGTTAGTTGGGTTTAAGTAGTTCTAAGTTCTAGGGGACTGATGACCTTAGAAGTTAAGTCCCATAGTGCTCCGAGCCATTTGAACCATTTTTTTGACTTTCTAAGACAGAGATTACTTATAATTTGTGTTGTGATCGACATGTGTTCAAAAATTTTTGGTTGCCTTGTGACAAGCGTAAATCTGTATGGCGCTGTCGTCCGTATTGAGGAAGACAAACATGTGTTCCTTTCTTGGACGACTGTTACCAAAACTAATACGCAATTACCACCTTATGCCTCCAGTATTATCCAGTAAAGTCTGCAACACAGTTATGTAAAACGATTATAGCAGCCTCAGAAGTAACAGTTTCAAACTGTGGTTCAAAGGCGCAGAGACTAGTTCGTGTGATAGCCCAGCAGTGTCTGTTATTGATCACGCAAATGCAGATACGCACCCATTTCTTGTGGAGGCAGTAACATGGAGAGTGGATGATGTACAAAGCATATCTAGTAAATAATGCAGTAGTTGTAAAGCAACTGAAATCACATTCAGAAGGACCGGGATTCGAACGCCTTTCTGGTCATCGACATTTCACAAAATCACTTAAGACAAATGCCGGTATGGTTCCATTGAAATGAATACAGCTTCATTCCTGTTCCAGCCGAGATTTTAAGTCGACATTAATGACACGTCGTCATAGAACGTTCAACCGTGCTCTCGCATCCGTCAATACAGAAGAACATAGCAGGTAACAATGCCATGTTGAAGTTGTAATAAATGCTTTTATTACATGAGTCTTGAAGATCTTAATGTTTGCACCAAAGATGGTCACACAGTGATGAAATCGATTTGCTGTAACAAATAATTTCAAACCTCTTAAGGCCGATGCTGTCATTTTTCTTGTTAATAGCACAGTAAAACTGTAGCTTAATCTCAAGCGAATAGTTAGTCAAATCTTACATGCCTACGCAGGCAAATAATGTCTGGGAACAATGTTTACTGCAAAACAGGTAAAAAACGAAGCTTAATACCGCAGAAAGGGAAATGTTAGTCTAAACACGTTTTGCTATTAGAAGCAAACTTCACGAATCTTTCAATAGCTACCGTTGGAAAATCCTATCGCAACTCCTCTCTCAAAACGATAAAAATCGCATCATACGTAAAAGCTGTCAGTGGTATAAAAATAAGTATCCACTAGCTTGTTGATGATACAGAGGCTGAAACAGACCAAAACATAACTAAATTCGAAGTAATATAAAGCCCTCGGATTTCCAGCCGGATTAATAAGTCGCAATGATGCTACCTCTTTACGAATTTACTCGACTACAAACGTGGGACTTGTATATAAGTTCATATCATCCGGAAAGATGAGACCAGAAAGTAAAATAACACACAGTGGAACTGATCTCCAAAGCTACCGTTCTATTTGGTCACTTATATTTCTAGCGAAATCCTAGAATATAATCTAGCCGGCCGTGGTGGCCGTGCGGTTCTAGGCGCTACAGTCCGGAGCCCCGCTGCTGCTACGGTCGCAGGTTCGAATCCTGTCTCGGGCATGGATGTGTGTGATGTCCTTAGGTTAGGTAGGTTTAAGTAGTTCTAAGTTCTAGGGGACTGATGACCACAGCAGTTGAGTCCCATAGTGCTCAGAGCCAGCCATAGAATATAATCTAATTTGAAACATAATGACCTACCTGGATCGACATCCACTGCTCCATGGTGACGGTCATACAGACTCCCCTGAGGAGGAGATAGTAATAGGCATCCCTGAAATGAAGAAGAAACTGAAAGTTTTAAGAAAAAAAAATAACTCGCCACATCCGGATGGCATCCTAATTCAGTTTCACAGAGAATACTCTACGATATTAACTCCTTACTTGGTATGCATTTGTCGAGAATATGTCGCCCATCTCAAAGTTTCAAGCGACTGGAGAAAAGCGCAGTTGACTCCTCTATATATATAAGAAGAGTTAAAGAACAGACCCGCAAAATTACAGACCAGTATCTTTATTCTTGAATATATTCTAAGTTCGAACATAATAAATTTCTTTGAGAGGGAAAGGTTCTGTCCATGTATCAGGACGGGTTTAGAAAACATAACTCGTACGAACTTGGTTTTGCCCTCTTCTCACATGATCTACATCTACATCTACATTTATACTCCGCAAGCCACCCAACGGTGTGTGGCGGAGGGCACTTTACGTGCCACTGTCATTATCTCCCTTTCCTGTTCCAGTCGCGTATGGTTCGCGGGAAGAACGACTGTCTGAAAGCCTCTGTGCGCGCTCTAATCTCTCTAATTTTACATTCGTGATCTCCTCGGGAGGTATAAGTAGGGGGAAGCAATATATTCGATACCTCATCCAGAAACGCACCCTCTCGAAACCTGGCGAGCAAGCTACACCGCGATGCAGAGCGCCTCTCTTGCAGAGTCTGCCACTTGAGTTTGTTAAACATCTCCGTAACGCTATCACGGTTACCAAATAACCCTGTGACGAAACGCGCCGCTCTTCTTTGGATCTTCTCTATCTCCTCCGTCAACCCGATCTGGTACGGATCCCACACTGATGAGCAATACTCAAGTATAGGTCGAACGAGTGTTTTGTAAGCCACCTCCTTTGTTGATGGACTACATTTTCTAAGGACTCTCCCAATGAATCTCAACCTGGTACCCGCCTTACCAACAATTAATTTTATATGATCATTCCACTTCAAATCGTTCCGCACGCATACTCCCAGATATTTTACAGAAGTAACTGCTACCAGTGTTTGTTCCGCTATCATATAATCATACAATAAAGGATCCTTCTTTCTATGTATTCGCAATACATTACATTTGTCTATGTTAAGGGTCAGTTGCCACTCCCTGCACCAAGTGCCTATCCGCTGCAGATCTTCCTGCATTTCGCTACAATTTTCTAATGCTGCAACTTCTCTGTATACTACAGCATCATCCGCGAAAAGCCGCATGGAACTTCCGACACTATCTACTAGGTCATTTATATATATTGTGAAAAGCAATGGTCCCATAACACTCCCCTGTGGCACGCCAGAGGTTACTTTAACGTCTGTAGATGTCTCTCCATTGAGAACAACATGCTGTGTTCTGTTTGCTAAAAACTCTTCAATCCAGCCACACAGCTGGTCTGATATTCCGTAGGCTCTTACTTTGTTTATCAGGCGACAGTGCGGAACTGTATCGAACGCCTTCCGGAAGTCAAGGAAAATGGCATCTACCTGGGAGCCTGTATCTAATATTTTCTGGGTCTCATGAACAAATAAAGCGAGTTGGGTTTCACACGATCGCTGTTTCCGGAATCCATGTTGATTCCTACATAGTAGATTCTGAGTTTCCAAAAACGACATGATACTCGAGCAAAAGACATGTTCTAAAATTCTACAACAGATCGACGTCAGAGAGATAGGTCTATAGTTTTGCGCATCTGCTCGACGACCCTTCTTGAAGACTGGGACTACCTGTGCTCTTTTCCAATCATTTGGAACCTTCCGTTCCTCTAGAGACTTGCGGTACACGGCTGTTAGAAGGGGGGCAAGTTCTTTCGCGTACTCTGTGTAGAATCGAATTGGTATCCCGTCAGGTCCAGTGGACTTTCCTCTGTTGAGTGATTCCAGTTGCTTTTCTATTCCTTGGACACTTATTTCAATGTCAGCCATTTTTTCGTTGGTGCGAGGATTTAGAGAAGGAACTGCAGTGCGGTCTTCCTCTGTGAAACAGCTTTGGAAAAAGGTGTTTAGTATTTCAGCTTTACGCTTGTCATCCTCTGTTTCAATGCCATCATCATCCCGGAGTGTCTGGACATGATGTTTCGAGCCACTTACTGATTTAACGTAAGACCTGAACTTCCTAGGATTTTCTGTCAAGTCGGTACCTAGTATTTTACTTTCGAATTCACTGAACGCTTCACGCATAGCCCTCCTTACGCTAACTTTGACATCGTTTAGCTTCTGTTTGTCTGAGAGGTTTTGGCTGCGTTTAAACTTGGAGTGAAGCTCTCTTTGCTTTCGCAGTAGTTTCCTAACTTTGTTGTTGTACCACGGTGGGTTTTTCCCGTCCCTCACAGTTTTGCTCGGCACGTACCTGTCTAAACGCATTTTACGATTGCCTTGAACTTTTTCCATAAACACTCAACATTGTCAGTGTCTGAACAGAAATTTTCGTTTTGATCTGTTAGGTAGTCTGAAATCTGCCTTCTATTACTCTTGCTAAACAGATAAACCTTCCTCCCTTTTTTTATATTCCTATTAACTTCCATATTCAGGGATGCTGCAACGGCCTTATGATCACTGATTCCCTGTTCTGCTCTTACAGAGTCGAAAAGTTCGGGTCTGTTTGTTATCAGTAGGTCCAAGATGTTATCTCCACGAGTCGGTTCTCTGTTTAATTGCTCGAGGTAATTTTCGGATAGTGCACTCAGTATAATGTCACTCGATGCTCTGTCCCTACCACCCGTCCTAAACATCTGAGTGTCCCAGTCTATATCTGGTAAATTGAAATCTCCACCTAAGACCATAACATGCTGAGAAAATTTATGTGAAATGTATTCCAAATTTTCTCTCAGTTGTTCTGCCACTAATGCTGCTGAGTCGGGGGGTCGGTAAAAGGAGCCAATTATTAACCTAGCTCGGTTGTTGAGTGTAACCTCCACCCATAATAATTCACAGGAACTATCCACTTCTACTTCACTACAGGATAAACTACTACTAACAGCGACGAACACTCCACCACCGGTTGCATGCAATCTATCCTTTCTAAACACCGTCTGTGCCTTTGTAAAAATTTCGGCAGAATTTATCTCTGGCTTCAGCCAGCTTTCTGTACCTATAACGATTTCAGCTTCGGTGCTTTCTATCAGCGCTTGAAGTTCCGGTACTTTACCAACGCAGCTTCGACAGTTTACAATTACAATACCGATTGCTGCTTGGTCCCCGCATGTCCTGACTTTGCCCCGCACCCGTTGAGGCTGTTGCCCTTTCTGCACTTGCCCGAGGCCATCTAACCTAAAAAACCGCCCAGCCCACGCCACACAACCCCTGCTACCCGTGTAGCCGCTTGTTGCGTGTAGTGGACTCCTGACCTATCCAGCGGAACCCGAAACCCCACCACCCTATGGCGCAAGTCGAGGAATCTGCAGCCCACATTGTCGCAGAACCGTCTCAGCCTCTGATTCAGACCCTCCACTCGGCTCTGTACCAAAGGTCCGCAGTCAGTCCTGTCGACGATGCTGCAGATGGTGAGCTCTGCTTTCATCCCGCTAGCGAGACTGGCAGTCTTCACCAAATCAGATAGCCGCCGGAAGCCAGAGAGGATTTCCTCCGATCCATAGCGACACACATCATTGGTGCCGACATGAGCGACCACCTGCAGATGGGTGCACCCTGTACCCTTCATGGCATCCGGAAGGACCCTTTCCACATCTGGAATGACTCCCCCCGGTATGCACACGGAGTGCACTTTGGTTTTCTTCCCCTCCCTTGCTGCCATATCCCTAAGGGGCCCCATTACGCGCCTCACGTTGGAGCTCCCAACTACCAGTAAGCCCACCCTCTGCGACTGCCCGGATCTTGCAGACTGAGGGGCAACCTCTGGAACAGGACAAGCAGCCATGTCAGGCTGAAGATCAGTATCAGCCTGAGACAGAGCCTGAAACCGGTTCGTCAGACAAACTGGAGAGGCCTTCCGTTCAGCCCTCCGGAATGTCTTTCGCCCCCTGCCACACCTTGAGACGACCTCCCACTCTACCACAGGTGAGGGATCAGCCTCAATGCGGGCAGTATCCCGGGCAACCACAGTCGTAGTCCGATCGGGGGATGCGTGGGACGAGCTGGCCGTCCCCGACAAACCCCCATCCGGACCCCCACAGTGATGCCCATTGGCAACAGCCTCAAGCTGTGTGACCGAAGCCAACACTGCCTGAAGCTGGGAGCGAAGGGATGCCAACTCAGCCTGCATCCGAACACAGCAGTTGCAGTCCCTATCCATGCTAAAAACTTGTGCAAAGAACGTCTGAACTAATCTACAGAGAGCTCAAACAAAACGACAAAATTGAAGCGGTTATTAAAATACAAGATTGCCTAGTAAATGCAGTAATGCTGCCACTTGTGCACTGCTGACACACTGCTCGGCGGCGGAAGGAGACTACGCGATTTAACACTATTCGAGTACTAAAACGTGATGCTACAACTCTCAAATACTATAATACGCCCGAAATTTATGTGGTAGAGCTAGGAGTATACGACTTGCTGCTGCAGCTGCTTATCCAACGGCGGCAGGGAGCACACTGACTGTGACCAACCGACACTGGCCGTTCAAAACGAAAACAGATGACAGACGACTACGCGAATTTACACTATTCAGGTACTAAAACGCGATGCTACAACTCTCAGATACTATAATACGCCCGAAATTTATGAATTAAACAATGCAAGTACCAAAAACACGCAAAGAAATTAAGAATTAAACTATGTAACAAATGAGTGAGCTAGGAGTATACGACTTGCTGCTGCAGCTGCTTATCCAACGGCGGCAGGGAGCACACTGACTGTGACCAACCGACACTGGCCGTTCAAAACGAAAACAGATGACAGACGACTACGCGAATTTACACTATTCAGGTACTAAAACGCGATGCTACAACTCTCAGATACTATAATACGCCCGAAATTTATGAATTAAACAATGCAAGTACCAAAAACACGCAAAGAAATTAAGAATTAAACTATGTAACAAATGAGTGAGCTAGGAGTATACGACTTGCTGCTGCAGCTGCTTATCCAACGGCGGCAGGGAGCACACTGACTGTGACCAACCGACACTGGCCGTTCAAAACGAAAACAGATGACAGACGACTACGCGAATTTACACTATTCAGGTACTAAAACGCGATGCTACAACTCTCAGATACTATAATACGCCCGAAATTTATGAATTAAACAATGCAAGTACCAAAAACACGCAAAGAAATTAAGAATTAAACTATGTAACAAATGAGTGAGCTAGGAGTATACGACTTGCTGCTGCAGCTGCTTATCCAACGGCGGCAGGGAGCACGTGACATGATATCCTGCGAACCACGTGTGGAGGACAACAGGCAGATCCCATATTCCAATGTTTCCGCAAAGCGTTTGACACGGTGCCCCACAGCAGACAGTTAACGAAGGTACGAGCGTACGGAATAGGTTTCCCAGTTATGTGAGTGGCTCGAAGACTTCTTAAGTAATAGAACCCAGTATGCTGAACTCGACCGCGTTTGTTCATCGGAGACAAGGGTATCATCAGGAGACCCCCAGGAAAGCGTGATTGGACTGGTGTTATCCTCTACGTACATAAATGATCTGACAGACAGGGTGAGCAGCAATCTGCGGCTGTATACTGATGACACTGTGGTGTAGGGAGAGGTGTCGTGGTTTAGTGACTGCAGGAGCATACGTGATCACTTAGACAAAACTTCTAACTGTTGTGAAGAATGGTAGATTGCTCTAAATGTATAAAACTGTAAGTTAATGCACCTGAGTAAGAAGAAAACAGTATCATAATGTTTGAATACAGTGTTAGTAATGTGCAGCTTAACACAATTACGTCGATTAGATATCAAGGCGTAACACTGCAAAGTGATATGAAACGTAGGAAAGGCGAGTGGCCGACTTCTGTTTATTGGGAGATCTTTGGGAAGATGTGATTCATCTATAAGGCAGACCACGTGTAAAATGCTGACGTGACACATTCTCTAGTACCGCTCGGTATTCTGAGATCTCCACCACGTCGGATTAAAGGAAGATATCGTAGTAATTCAGATGGTGACTGCCAGCTTTGTTACGAACAAGTACGATCAACACGCGACACTCTTCGTGGACTGAAATGAGAATCCTTGGAGGTAGACGACGTTCGTTTTGCGAAGTGTTGAGAAAGTAAAGGGAACTGGCATTTGAAGCTGACTGCGGGACGTTTCTACTGTCACCAACGTAAATTTCGAAAAGGACCGCGAAGATAACATAGAAATCGGAACTCTCACGGAGACACAGACACAGTCGTTTTTCCCTCGTTCTGTTTAAGAGTCTAACAGGAAAGGAAATTATTAGTAATGGTGCAAGGTAACCTCCGCCATGGCTTACGGGATATGTATGCTGATATAGAAGTCGATGGTCCAAAATGTAGGCCTGACCACCCGAAACCTAACTCTCACTCTTTACAAACAATTCTTAAACAATTGTAACTAGGTAGATTCGGTGTTTCGTTGACTCCTGGTAACTTTTGATTCACTAAGTTTTCAACTCATTCACCGATATAGTAAACTATTGTGTGCGCCAGTGCCACGAGGAAGTTTAACAGAGTCATAAAGTCATGTCTGCTTACACTACTGATAATCACTTGAATAACATACTCCCAAAGACACATCTGTCATTAGTATCTACAATGGGACTTTGACATTTTTAGCGCCGTACATTGATATATATTGTACGTATGAGGTTTTCATAATCATTTCGTGCATTTGACGTTACGTGAAGTGTGGTTTAAGATCGTGCATGTACACTCACAGATAGATTGAAAACTTTCTGTACCTGATGATGATTTGTAATAATTTAAATAGATTTCCGTGACAAAAGTGTTTCATAGCAACTGCTGATGGCACAGTATAATTTTAGATTGTAAACGGCCACCAGTGGTTCTTTCGATGATGGTGTTAAGCAAGAAACAAAAAACAAAGACCAGTGTCAGTGTATAACGTACGCGAGTAACACTACTAATTGTCCACGTGGCAGACAGATCAATGGTAAATACTTGGGCCTTTTCTCAGAAGGGTTGTTTGTCCTGAATGGATCTAGTTTTTCCAACTGTCGTAAGAATAGAGCTTACGAGTCCAGCGACGAGAGCTCCTTCTTGAGGTTTCCGTTTTGTGAAGGAATTCGCGCTCGTAAAAAGCGAGCCGTCAGTAATTTGTTACGGTCGGCTGGCCGCCAAGTGAGTCCGGCCGAAACGGCGGGCGGCGAGCGACACACGGGGCAGGCCGCCGCTCGCTTCGGACCGATCGCGCCCGGAATATCAGCCAGCCCGCACGCCCGCACGTTTAGCCCAAAGCGTGCGACGGCCAACCAGGAAATCGGACTGATTGATTTTCTTCCAGCGTGCATAATGTCCAATTTAAAATTTCTCTGTGATTGTTCTCACAACGCTAGAACAATAAAAATCATTCTTGCTGAGCATTTCTAGTGGTAAACGTGATATTTTGTACATACTGTCTGAAGATGTGTCCATTTTCAATGCTGATCGAACATAATGCAACAAAATACCTGTTGGGATCACCATCCTCTTTACACGAACATTTTCGGTGTGCCCAATGGAAAATATCCTTGTTTTTCACTCTATACGCACAAACAAGACAGGCAGTCATACACCGAACAGTCGGAACATTATGACCACCACCTAATAGCCGGTATGTTGCACCTTAGACACGGACAACAGCGGCGATGCGTCGTGGAATGGAAGGAATGAGATCTTGGTAGGTCGCTCGAGGGAATTGGTACCACATCTGCACATAAAAGTAACCTTATTTCCGAAAATTCGGGGGATGGGGGCGATGAGCTCTGACGCCACGTTCAATCACATTCCACCTGTGTTGGATCGGTTTCAGATCTGGCGAGTTGGAGGGTCACCACAACAACTGGAACTCGCAACCGTGTTCCTCGAATCACTCTTGACCTTGTGGCATGGCGCACTATTGTGCTGAAAAATACCACTGCTGTCGGGAGACATAATCGTCATGAAGGGGTGTACATGGTCTGTAACCAATGTACGATACTCCTTGGCCGTCATGGTGCCTTGGGCGAGCTCCACTGGACCTATGCATGCCCATGCGAATGTTCCACAGAGCATAATGGACCACTGCCAGCCTGTCTCCGTAGGTGTCAAGGAACCCTTCCCTTGGAAGACGACGAATTTGCGCCCTCCCATCGGCATGATGAAGAAGGTATCAGGATTCATCAAGCCATGCTGCCACTGCACCAGCGTCCAGTTCCGATGGTCGCGTGCCCATTTCCGTCTATTTGCCGATGTCGTCGTGTTAACATTGGCAAATGTACGGGTTGTCGGCTGCGGAGACCCATCGTTAGGAGTGTTCATTACACTTTTTGCTTAGCCACACTTGTACTCTGCCCAACATTAAAGTCTGATGTTAGTTCTGCCACAGTTCGCCACCTGTCCTGTTTTATCAGTCTGCCCAGCCTACAATCCAGCATCTGTAATGAGGAGTGTACGCCCAACCGGCCACGTCTGGACGTGGCTTGACCTTGGTTTCGCCACGTGTTGAAGACACTCACCACAGCACTTCCCGAACACCCAAGTCGTGCAGTTTCCGAAATGCTCGTGCCGAGCCTCTGGGTCATCACAGTCTGCCCTCGATCAAACTCAGATAGATCGTGTGCCTTCCCCATTCTACACACGGACAGCACGCTCACTGACACTACGTGCACTATGCGTGTGTCTGACTAGCAGTCATTCCTCGCCAGGAGACACCGCTATCGCCTGGATGGGTTTACATCGATAATTGGTCGGTGGTCATAATGTTCTGGCTGATCAGCGTATATCAATCGAATATGTTATTAACTTGACTCTGAAGAAAGTAATATCGTTCAAGTAACTAGGGGCAATACTGCGACACGTGGTAGTGTCTAAAGTAGACTACCTGATGAAAAGTATCCGGACACCCCTATGTAATGCGGAATTGAACACTAGATGCCACGAGAGGCGGACGCGACAGTATGATTGTAGGCGGGGAGTTCCGTGTTCTCAGTAGAGAAGCGGTAACAGCGTAATGGTCGGTCAGGAAACTCAGTGACATTGTACGTGGGCTGAACACTGTATGTCACCTGAATAACCAATCCATCAGCAACAATTCACCACATCTAAACCAAACCAAGTCTTTTGTTGTGATTTGTTTGTGGAGTGGTAACGCGAAGGAAAAACCGCAGTTGAACCAAGACCAGGAAGACGTCATGTAATGACTGACAGTGACCGTCGACCATTGAGTAGAGTGGTTGTAAACAACAGCGTGAAATAAGTGGATGGAATTATTCGTGAGTTCTGAAGTGCTACCGAAAGTCTAGCTAGCACAATGAATATGCGCAGGGTTCAACAGTCGAACAGCTCCATGTTAGCCATACATTTTTTAGTGCTAAGTGACGCTAGACACGGTGGATATAAAGGACAACGCCACTGAGCAGTGGATGACTGGAAACTAGTGATTTGGTGTGCTGAATCACGATACATCCTGTGGCAATCGGATGGGTGAATTTAGGTTTGGGGAATGCCAGGGGTACGTAAGCTGCCATCAAATGTGTTGCCAACAGTGAAGTACAGAGGAGGTTGTGCTACAGTATATGCACTGTTTTCCGTGGTTAGAGTGTGTTCCCCTTATTGCAACTAAGAGAACGCTAAATTCGGAAGGATATGAAGAAATTTACAGCATTGTGTACTGTGTATAGTACGGGAACAGTTCAGAGGTGATGATGGTTGAAATGGCTCTAAGCACTGTGGGACTTAACATCTGAGGTCATCAGTCCCCTAGACTTAGAACTACTTTAACTAACCTAAGGACATCACACACATCCATACCTGAGGCAGGATTCGAGCCTGTGAGCATAGCATCAGCGCGGTTCCGGACTGAAGCGCCTAGAACCGCTCGGCCGCATTGGTCAGCAGAGAGACGATGCAAGACCAGTTGTCAAGAATAGGAATTTAGAAATAGAGACCCTAGGTGTAGCGAAGCAACTTATGTCACTTATTAAAGACCAATCTTCCAGTTCAGACTGTATATCAATTAGGTTCCTTTCGGATTATGCTGATGATATAGCTCCATATTTAGTAGTCATACAGAACAACTCGCACGACGAAAGATCCATAGATAAGAACTGCAAAATTGTGTACATGGCACCAGTACACAAGGAAGTAAATAGCAATAATCCACTGAATTGTAAAGCAATATCTTTGACATCCATTGGCAGTACAATTTTGGAATATATACTGTGTATGGTCATCATTAAATACCTCGAAGGAAACGATACCTTTACACATAACCAGTGTAAGGGGTCGGTATAATTTTGCCCCTTAACATACTATTTTAAATATAGAAAGGCAATCTACTCATCAATCCGAGGAGTTTGATACCATGCATGCACTACTTCAAGTAAAGTGATACTACTTTGTGTAGTACGTAGAGTAATCATTCATACGTGGCTGACATGAACTCAACACTACCAAACATTCCCTACTTTGCATGTTAATAGTTATATAGTATCACAATCACTTTGAACTGAAGTGGATGCAGGGAGTTCCAAGCTATCAACAGAGGAAGAACATGGAACACATTTAGAGAGGGGCCATAAAAAGCTGACTCTTCCCAGCAGGGAAGCAAGCACCATTAGCACAGAGCGAAGCTGGTCGTTTATGACAGTGCACAGCTAACAATAGGCCATTAAGCGAGCTTCTCTGACTCACACCAGCCTGAAACAGAAAGAAATATCTTAACATAGCAGGGGTCCATGTGGCCACTGTTAGAGGACCAATACACGGAATTCGCATTTACAAAAAATGTGGAGTCACTCAAAATCAAGTTAACATTGAGTCAGAGATGAATGTACAGAACACAAGTCGAAAGAATATACCTGATGCCTGGGAAAGCTTCTAGGAAAGGAATGCTTTCAGAAGCACAAAGGGAGGTTACAAGAACACGATCTTGCACGTGGACTACCCATGTATGGGCGAAGTCTCAGAGGACAGGAGCGAAACATGAATGCTATAGGGCACAAGGAAAATAGTTTCCACCCCCAATATGCTTCTCAAGCCTTATTGGTCCAAGAAACAACGCAAGTCGTACCACAGTCAGCATTGGCCACTATGACTCGTGGTAGGGGATAAACACAACGTACAGTGGGGGGAGCCAAAAACATATACAGGACGGTCTTGTCAGAGACGAGAGGAGAGGTATCTTCAGACTGGAGCTATAGGTAGAAGGGAGAGAAGTCTCTTCAGGCCAGGGATTTGTGTAAACGGAATACTTCCAGTTCTGTGAATCTAGGAGAGCTTTTTGGTGAACATTTGCGGTCACAGGATGCGAAAATCTCGTAACATCTCCAGAGTGGAGATTACGGATTTCGACCCAAGTTAGTTATGTTCTGCAGAACAATTAAAAATTGCAGAGGTGTACATGTCACTAAGCCAGAGCGAGTGGACATTGCAAATAGTTTGGCTAGCGAAAAACACAGTTTTCGCCTCACAAAAACTCATGGCAGTTTCCGACTGCTGATACAATCAAGGCCAGAATAGTACTGAGGTTTACAGGTTCACACAGAGTCGATGTGCTGCCATCGTCATACGCCACTGCCGACCACAGGAGTCGCCGATAAAGCACAATAAGTATCACGTTTGCTCAGGTGCTCAGTAAGGGAGTCACTAGCTTGTGTGTGCACTTCAGTTCTACTGGAGATTGGAGTTGTGTTATGAAGTTTCTTCTCATTCCCTCATGTCCATGCTAGCCATGTATTGTGTGTGTTTTCATAGGACTTAAATGCCGGGATAAGTATCGGTAAATATACGATACTTTCCAGCTAAAATAGCATTGACGACAGGGCAGATTGAAGTGTTGTGAGTGTAATATTTTGGAGGGTAAATTGTTTTGTGATCATTGTACTGTAAGTTATGCTAGGGATTCTTTTCTCATGTAGGAACGTTTTTGAAAAGTTATTATGTATTCATGTTTCGATTCAGTTTGTGAAATCATAGTCAGGATCTTCCTAACTATAGAGGATTTTCCAACATCACCACTTGAACCTGATGCATATGATGATTCTGTAATGAAAAATTTAGTGTAGGTAATAGTTGTTTGGCCGGCTGGGGTGACCGAGAGGTTCTTGGCGCTGGAGTCTGCGGTCGCAGGTTCGAATCCTGCCTCGGGCATGGATGTGTGTGATGTCCTTAGGTTAGTTAGGTTTAAGTAATTCTAAGTTCTAGAGGGCTGATGACCTCAGAAGTTAAGTCCCATACTTCTCAGAGCCATGTGAACCATATGAATAGTTGTTTGTGTGTTTTAGAATAGAGGCTACCCCACTGAAATATATTAGAGTGTGTATGACGGCAGTTATTCTGATGTCTGATCGTGACTTCCTCCTGGATATCCTTACCTTGTAGGTCCTGAATTCACAGGCTCTTTAATTCTGTCAGGTATCTCCGTGCGTGGGAAGTGGTAAGGACATGTCATAACGACTGGGGGAGTACGTTAGATAATGGCGATGCTACCAGGACACTTTTCTGGTTGAGAGATTAGCCTGCCAGGATACTTTTGTGATTGAGAGATTAGACTGTCAGTTGAAAAATCAGACTGTCTGGATACTTTTGAACAGCGTGAAAAATTGCCAGAATACGTTTGCAGTTGATGGAACAGTTTTTTGGGTGATATTTCAGACTGTGCACATATTTTTGAGTAGGGTGCAATTGTTAGAATACCGTTAATTTAGCAGTGGACACTATTAGAATACGTGGGTGGCAAGGACACGAGATTGTTACAGGTCAATTTGAGGACTGAAATGACATATGTAATGATTTATGCATACGATATGTTATCTTGTTGAAAGTTAAACTTGTAAAAGATTGTTAGCACATTTCAGTGTTACCAATAGTAAGTTTACGTTAATAAATGTCAAGAGATTTAGTAAAGTAGCAGCACTTAGTAGGTGTGGAATTATGTTGTTGGAAGTTAGAGGTTAAGTAACTTCAAACTATGCCAGATTTGGAAGTGCAATTTAGCGTTAAATGTGTTACTTCTTTTGTAATTAGATTAAATTTGAATTTTTGAATTCAATTAAAGTCAGTAGTTAGATACACTTAATAATTTTATTTTGTGTTCGGCTGGCACACAGGTTTTGTCACATTGTTGATGTGTTGGATTCTGTTCCAAACATCGTTGAAAATATTCTTGTATTAAATTGAAAGAAAGTGTGCACTGTAAACTAGAATTCGTACAGGACTATGTATGTTGCTGTGGAGGCGCGTTAGGTCGTAAAATCGTATGTTGATGAAGTCAGGCGCGGAAACAGCGCGAAGTTCAGAGAGCGTTAGAAAGATCGGAAATGACGGAAGAACGTAGAACAGATCAAAGCTAGGTGGTAGATGAGGTGGAAGGGATGGAGAGTGCGTCACAGGAAGAACAGTTGCATGAACAGCACGATTTAGCAGCCGCAATGTCACGTCATGAACGTCACGAAAATGAGACAAGTTGAAGGCATCACATTAAGGAACTGATGATGGAAACGGTGCTGAGGCAGATCAAGCCAGAGACGTAACTGCAGATGATGCTAGGTTGGACTATCTCGAACCGCGTGTAGACGTAAGAGACCAATTGTCACATGACTCGACAGAAAGTATGAGTGTAAGTGCACCTGCACTTCATTTGGTACAGGAGAGACAGGGTAGGGAAAAGTTGAATGAAATGACTACCTGTAAAGATTCAACTGTGTCTAATAGTATGTTTCAAATGTTGCAATATCTGATTCAACAAGGTATACAAATGAATACATGCATGCAGAATCTAAGAACAGCAACGCGTTCGAACATACAGAACCTAGATAAACAGGCAAACAAAGGCATACGAAAGTTAGGACAAGGACAAGATCAGATTCGAAAGGAGGCACAGGAATCACGAAAGGTGACTGAAGCTCTCCAATTAGGTCAGAGACAGATGCACACAGATATTGATGAGGTACAGAAAGATATGACAAAGTTACGTGACGAAAGTCACCATAGTGTCAAAGAGGTAAAGCAACAGGTCGATCTCCTTACGACAAAAACATCTCGAAAAGCACAGCAGGTCACAGATGAGACGACAGTTCGATGAAGGGTTATCTAAGCAGCGTTAAAGAGATTCGATAATCGTATTCTGACGATCGAATCGAAAACCAAGGAGCAGTTTCAAGGACTGTGAGCCGAATTATTGCAAAGTATCGATGGTCGTGGTGACAATGACAGCGTGTGTTCAGAGTCAATTACGACATCTGAATCCACGGCAAATACGAATAGGGATACTATGAAAGTCGCGGGAAGGTCATCCGAAGCAGCTAACGAGACGCAAAAAGGTCGCGACAACGTAGAAAGACTCGCCCGTAGCGGCTTATTTGAATGTAGAAATGTGCAATGTAACAAAAAGGGCGAAAAAACTGACATTTCGATGCACACAATGGGTACAAATAGGTTCCAAATGAGCGTACCAAGTGAACAGAGACAGAGCATACCTAATATAGAGACGGAATTACGTGCAGAACATCAAAATGCAATAAGTCAGATGCAGAGTGTGACGTATGCTGATTAACATTTAAGAGAACAGTATACCTCACCGAAGCATGTCACTGAGGTACCAATAATTTCTTATGCAGAACATTACAGGCCATACCAAAATCCGACATCACTAGCAAGAATGGACACAGATACTGTAATCGAAAGTATGTGCAAACGTAGAATACCAATTACAATGACGGAGAATGTAGGCCATAGAGCTCAAATTGCAAATAATTGCGTACCATTACGAAGATTTGACACTCGTTTACATGACAGAGGAAGTGTGCAAGTGTGGCGGTACAGAGCACAAACGATTTTGACAGAGGTATGATTGGAGGGAGGAGTGGCATAGAACTAACACCGTATGGTGCATATACAAAATTTAACAATTACCACTTCCTCAAACAAAGGAAATTTTAACACTACAAAGAAGACGGAAGTTCCTTACATCCAAGAATGTTTATTAATCAATTTCAGATCGGTTTACCTGAACGTACGCCACTATCTTACCAACTAGACTTTATTTGTGCACATATGAACGGAGCAATTGCAGAAACCATGTAGAGAATAGCTCAATCGTGTAAGTCGTATGAGGAGTTCAAGTTATCATTTTTGTCGCGATATTGGTTGCCTGAAGCACAAAACAGAATTAAATACCAGTTGCTTCAGAAGACAATGTGCGAAAGTTCGAAAGAGAAGAGCCCGGTTAAGTTCTTTGAGAATATAGTCAAGAAGAACCATTGCTTAGACAATCCACATATGGCGGAGATTTAATGCGATTGTGCACGATGAAACTGTCATTGAGGTATCAACAGTCATAAGTGGGTAGAGCAGGAGATAATCTGCAAGCCTCCAAAGGAATTTTTCGAGAATTCGACTTTATACTCAGCGAAGATGGCTCACGAAAACGTCGAAATCAGCAGGACAACAACAATGATAGGCAGAGGTCAGGAAACGGAAATAATGGCAGTGGTAATGGGTATAGACAGAACTCAGGACGTAATAATGGACGTAATCAAGGACATGGGAATTCATGTCGGAAGAATAATGGCAACAACAGTCGCTGCTTGAGAAATAATAATAATAACAGGAATGGGAATTGGCGAAATGGTGATGATAGACAAAATTGGTTTCACCAGCAAAATCAGAATTTCTCGAATTCGAACAACTCTCAGGAACCAGTTAAGGGTATATAGAATACGAGTGTATCAAATAATCAGACGAAAAACGAACAACGTGAGGTTGACATTTGTCCACCTAACCCAGGGAAATGTAAGAATTGACTAGTTATAGAAGTGAGGGACCAGATGGATAACACTCGACCCACAGACGACTGTATAGTTAACAAAAAACATATTAATAGACTTGTATGTGATTCAGGGAAGAGTAACCAGTAATAGGGACCGAACAAATAAGTTCGGAAATACAAGTTTCAGGTTGGGACACGATTGACTGGTACTCAATTGATGGAGAGGCAGACGTCCCACCAATCGAAGTAACACCTACAGAGGATGATGAAGCATTGCATTGCTTATATCAAACGTTTGACAGAGAGAGAAGAACGGGGACGGTTCAGGAGGATAACGTGCCATCGAGCGAAACGCCAGTTGGGCTACTGTTGGATAGCAAAGTTCATGTTTATAATTCGGAAAACTAGGTTGCGATTGGGCTAGCAATAGAGAAGTGTTTTTCGAAGTTAGACCAGCAAAGACTAGGAAAGACATCCATAATATAGGAGAGGAAGTGATTGACGTACATCCACCACAAAGCTTGGTGTCTGAGAGTACACACCAACATGTTCGAATATGATTAGATTGAGGATGCACTCAGGAAAGAGAGTGATCGCAGTGTGTCACTCGAGATACACCCAATAATTAGGGCTCAAGTGGGAGACAGAATGATAAATGCAGTTATTGACAGCGGAAGTGACACGACAGCCACTTCAGAACAGCTGTTTAATTAATGTAACGGTGAAAATGAACTCCGATACTCAAAACACGAAAAGTAAGGGTCAAAGAATCAATTGTAGGTCATTCCACTGATATCACAAAGCAGACTAGACAGCATTTACGTGTCAACGACACACTAAAGAGACTAATTTTGTAACTGTGCTAAAGTTATGAATAGAAATGATTCTTGGGGCCGATTTCTTGAATCAATAATGAGCAATTTTGGACATGGGAAAAGGGACCATGACATTAGGTGGTGTTACTCTTTACTTTAAAGAGAAGCTTGGAAAGAACAAGATGCCCAGTGAGTACATAAAATTAAGTACGCAAATTGAGGGGTAGGTGTCAGAAGACAAACATCCACAGTACGAGTGGTCAGATGAACCACAGTTCATAGATCCAGTGTTGCTATATGACATTCATCAGGAAATAGATATTACAGGAAGTAACTAATATCTCTCAATATGATATGAAAGAGTTAGTTTCTGTTGGCTGATGACACTAGCTTGGTAGTAAAGGATGTTGCATGCAACATTGGCTTGGTTTCAAATAGTGCAGTACATGACCTAAGTTCAAGGCTTGTAGAAAACAAACTAACGTTAAATGACAGTAAGACTCAGTTTTTACAGTTTCTAACACACAATTCAACAAAACATTTCGTTTTAATTTCACAGAAAGGGCATATGATTAGTGAAACTGAACCGTTAAAATTTCTAGGTGTTCAGATAGACAGTAAGCTGTCGTAGAAAGCCTATGTTCAGGATCTTGTTCAAAGACTTAATATTGCTATTTTTACTATTCGAACAGTATCAGAAGTGAGTGATTGTTCGACACGAAAATTAGTCTTCTTTGCTTATTTTCATTCGATTCTGTCTTATGGTATTATATTTAGGGGTAACTCTTCCTATTCTAAAAGGACATTTTTGGCTCAGAAATGGGTGGTTCAGTCAATAAGTAGTGTAAGTTCACGAACCTCTTGTCGACCCCTGTTCACAAGTCTGGGTATTTTGATAAAGCACCCATATTCAGAATATTAATTCATGATAATTTTTAAGAGACAATAATTTTTACATGCTTTTACATCACATTCAAATGTTAATATTAAACTATTAGAGAACTGATGACAATTTAAATTATATAGACTAGTTGAAAAATTGTAGTTCAAGTAATTATTTGAAGGAAGTTTCCTTATCTTCAACCATTGTCATCCTCACACTGAGGGTGTATGATTTATAAGGAAACGTATAAGATGTAACTCAAACTATACATAATTTTTGGCATTCATCAGTATTAATTTTCTGAATGACAGATAAAGGCCATCAATATATAACTGTTGAATTAATTAATACTAATTTTTGGTATGGAATTAGAGTATGTGACATGTATAAATAAAATCATAGAATTGAAGCATCCAGAGCCTATATATCCACATATATATGTATATCCATTAACAGTGACAAACTTTACACATCACATTAGTTAGAAAAGCCGGACAATAGGTCTCATATCACCCGTGGGAATTGGTTGTTCACATAAAAAATTTTGCATAATCTTATGTGATGTTAATCAACACCTCAACCATTGATTCACCCCTGCAAAAAATTAACTCTGAAGTGCAAGGCTATGAAAGGAGGTGGTATAATTTTGCCCATTAACATACTACTTTAAATATAGAAACGTAAACTACTCATCAAACCAATGAGTTTGATACCATGCATGCTGTACATCAAGTAAAGTGATACTAATTCGCATAGTACGGAGAGTAATCATTAATACATAGCCGACATGAACTCGATACTAACAAGCATTCCCTACTTTTCATGTTAATAGCCACATAGTATCACAATCATTTCGAACTGTAGTGGACACAGGGAGTTCCCAGCCATCAAGAGAAGTAGAACATGGAACACATTTCGCAAGAGGCCATAAAAAATCGACCCTTTCCCGGGGAAGCAGGCACTATTCGTGCAGCCCAAAGCTGGTCGTTTACGACAGTGCACAGCTAACAATATGCCATTAAGCGAGCTTCCTTGCCTCACACCTGCATGGAACAGAAAGAAACATTTTATCATAAAATCAAATGGTTCAAATGGCTCTCAGCACTATGCGACTTAACTTCTGAGGTCATCAGTCGCCTAGAACTTAGAACTAATTAAACCTAACTAACCTAAGGACATCACACACATCCATGCCCGAGGCAGGATTCGAACCTGCGACCGTAGCGGTCACGCGGTTCCAGAGTGAAGCGCCTTTAACCGCACGCCACACCGGCCGGCACATTTTATCATAGCAGGGGTCAATGTGGCCACTCTTGGAGGACCAATACACAGAATTCGCATTTACAAAAAAGGTTGAGTCGCTCAAAACTAAAGTTAAGAGCGGGTCAGAGGTGACTGGATGGAACACACATAGAAAGACGACATCTGATGGCTGGGAAAGCTTCTAGGAAAGGAATGCTTTCAGAATCACAACGGGAGGTTAAAGAGAACACGAGATTGCACGTGGACAGCTCCTGTATGGGTGGAGTCCCAGAGGATAGCAGTGAAACATGAATTCTGTAGGGTAGAAGGAAAATAGTTTTCACCCCCAAATGCTTCTCAAGAATCATTGGGTCAAGAAACGACTCGATTCGTACCATAATCAGCATTGGCCACTATGACTTGTAGTATTGGATGAACACAACATAGAGTGGGGGGAACCAAAATGACATACAGGACCGTCTCGTCAGAGAGAATTTTTTTTTTTTGAAATCTGTGATGAGCTCCTATGCAACCAAACTGCTGCAGTCATCGGTCTCGAGACTTACATACTACTTAATCTAACATAAACTAAGTTACGCTAAGGACAACACACACACCTATGCCAAAGGGAGGACTCGAACCTCCAATGGTGAGAGCCACGCGAACAATGGCAAGGCGCCAAAGAATGCATAGCTATCCCATGTGGCGTCTCGTCAGAGAGGAGAGGAAAGGTATTTTCAGACTGGGGCCGTAGGTACAAGGGAGAGAGGTCTCTTCAGACCAGGGATGTGTGTAGATGGAACACTTCCTGTTCTGTTATCCTAGGAGAGCTTTCTGGTGAACATTTGTGCCCACAGGGTGCGAAAGTCTCGTAACATCTCCAGAGTGGAGATTACGGATTTCGACCCGAGTTAGTTATGTTCTGCAGAACAATTAAAGATGGCAGGGGTGTACTGTCGCTAAGCCAGAGCGAGTGGATATTGTAAATAGTTTAGCTAGGGAAAAACACAGTTTTCGCCTCACAAAAACTCAAGGTAGTTTCCGACTGCTGATACAGTCGAGGCCAGAATACTATTGAGGTTTACAGGTCCACACAGAGTCGATGTGCTGCCATCGTCATACGCCACTGCCGACCACAGCAGCCGGCGATAAAGCACGATAAGTATCACGTTTGCTCAGGTGCTCAGTAAGGGAGTCACTAGCTTGTGTGTGCACTTCAGTTCCACTGGAGATTAGAGTTGTGTTATGTAGTTTCTCCTCATTCACTCGTGTCCATGCTAGCTATGTATCGTGTGTGTGTTCATAGAGCTTAAATGTCGAGGTAGGTATCGGTAAATATACGTTATTTTCCAGCTAATATAGCATAGACGATAGGGCATATTGAAGTGTTGTGAGTGTAATATTTTGGAGAGTAAATTGTTTTGTGATCATTGTACTGTAAGTTACACTAGGGGTTCTTTTATTATGTAGGGACGCTTTTGAAATGTTGTTATGTGTTTATGTTTTGATATAGTTTGAGAATTCATTATCAGGATCTTCCTAATTATAGAGGATTTTCCAACGTCACCTAACACACACTTGAACCCAATGTGTATGGTGATAATAAAAAATGTAGTATAGGAATAGTAGTTTGTGTGTTCTAGAATAGAGGCTACCCCACTAAAATACACTCCTGGAAATTGAAATAAGAACACCGTGAATTCATTGTTCCAGGAAGGGGAAACTTTATTGACACATTCCTGGGGTCAGATACATCACATGATCACACTGACAGAACCACAGGCACATAGACACAGGCAACAGAGCATGCACAATGTCGGCACTAGTACAGTGTATATCCACCTTTCGCAGCAATGCAGGCTGCTATTCTCCCATGGAGACGATCGTAGAGATGCTGGATGTAGTCCTGTGGAACGGCTTGCCATGCCATTTCCACCTGGCGCCTCAGTTGGACCAGCGTTCGTCCTGGACGTGCAGACCGCGTGAGACGACGCTTCATCCAGTCCCAAACATGCTCAATGGGGGACAGATCCGGAGATCTTGCTGGCCAGGGTAGTTGACTTACACCTTCTAGAGCACGTTGGGTGGCACGGGATACATGCGGACGTGCATTGTCCTGTTGGAACAGCAAGTTCCCTTGCCGGTCTAGGAATGGTAGAACGATGGGTTCGATGACGGTTTGGATGTACCGTGCACTATTCAGTGTCCCCTCGACGATCACCAGTGGTGTACGGCCAGTGTAGAAGATCGCTCCCCACACCATGATGCCGGGTGTTGGCCCTGTGTGCCTCGGTCGTATGCAGTCCTGATTGTGGCGCTCACCTGCACGGCGCCAAACACGCATACGACCATCATTGGCACCAAGGCAGAAGCGACTCTCATCGCTGAAGACGACACGTCTCCATTCATCCCTCCATTTACGCCTGTCGCGATGTTGGGGCGTGAGCGGAAGACGGCCTAACGGTGTGCGGGACCGTAGTCCAGCTTCATGGAGACGGTTGCGAATGGTCCTCGCCGATACCCCAGGAGCAACAGTGTCCCTAATTTGCGGGGAAGTGGCGGTGTGGTCCCCTACGGCACTGCATAGGATCCTACGGTCTTGGCGTGCATCCGTGCGTCGCTGCGGTCCGGTCCCAGGTCGACGGGCACGTGCACCTTCCGCCGACCACTGGCGACAACATCGATGTACTGTGGAGACCTCACGCCCCACATGTTGAGCAATTCGGCGGTACGTCCACCCGGCCTCCCGCATGCCCACTATACGCCCTCGCTCAAAGTCCGTCAACTGCACATACGGTTCACGTCCACGCTGTCGCGGCATGCTACCAGTGTTAAAGACTGCGATGGAGCTCCGTATGCCACGGCAAACTGGCTGACACTGACGGCGGCGGTGCACAAATGCTGCGCAGCTAGCGCCATTCGACGGCCAACACCGCGGTTCCTGGTGTGTCCGCTGTGCCGTGCGTGTGATCATTGCTTGTACAGCCCTCTCGCAGTGTCCGGAGCAAGTATGGTGGGTCTGACACACCGGTGTCAATGTGTTCTTTTTTTCCATTTCCAGGAGTGTATATTAGGGCATGTATGACGGCTGTTATTATGATGTCTGATTGTGACTTCCTCCTGGATCTCCTTACCTTGCAGGGCCTGAGTTCACAGGCAGTTTAGTTCTGTCAGATATCTCCGTGCGTGGCAAGTGGTAAGGGAGGGTCGTAACGAGCGGGGGAGTATATTAGACTAGCAGAAATTCATAAGATATTGTTCTTGGGAAACACAACTTGCTGTTTATTAGCACAAAGTAATGAGTGCTATCGACGTGGGATCTCAAATTGATTCTATATTTATAGATTTCCAGAAGATTTTTGACACAGTTTATCATGCGTGATTTCTTGCCAGATGGGCCACAATTTCTAGTAATTGACAGGAAATCATTTATTGAATCTGGAGTAATATCTGGGTCTGCCCAAGGAAATGTTATAGGCCGACTGCTGTTCTTAATCTATTGATCTTAGGGGACAATCTCAGCAGACCTCTCAGATTATTAGCAGATGATGTTGTCCTTTACCGTTTAGTATAGTCATCAGAAAATCGAAAACACTTGCAAAATGATTTCGAGAAGATGTCTACATTGAGCGAAAAGTGGTAATCGAAACAGACATTTAAAAATTGCAAGTGCGTCAACATGCGCAGTTTAAAAAATAAGTAAGATGCAAAAAATCTACTAAACACATAAATTTAACTTGTTCATCCTTTTATGGAGTTTCGCTGCCCTGTATGGGATCCTTGTGAGCCATGGTACAAATTGCTGTTTTGAAGAGCGCGCCGCAGCGCGTAGCGTGAAGCAGTCGCCCTCCGCGTGAAGCAGTCGCCCTCCGTTCCTGGCGGTGGCGCCGCTGTGGCAATCGCAGCTTTGGTGTCTTCCTCTGGTGGAAAAGGGGAAAAGTTGCCTGTTCACGTGCATTTGAGGGGCGCTATGAGCTCGCCAGGCGGTCAGTTGGAGTCAGTCTGGGAGTCGGTGCAGTGAGTCGACAGAGTCGAAAGGGAGACACTCGCATGTTAGTCAGCTCTAAATTTCAGTCGCTGTTGGGTTGTGGACTGAGTCGGGTTCGTCGTTACTCCACTGTTGGACGAGTTGGCAGTCAGCAGCAGGCAGGTCCGCACGGTGCAAGTACGCGCCGGGACCGTGGTCGACGCAGACGGCAGGCCGTTGGTCGATTGGTCGGCTGGTCGTCGGATGGCGACATGTGGTCTGCTGAGCACTGATACCAGTATCAGTCGGGAACAGTTGGCAGCCAGCAACAGTCGGCTCCGTATGGTGTTAGTATTCGCTGGGACCGCTGTCGGCGAAAGCGGGTTGCCGTTGGTCGTTTTCTGAGCCAGTCGTCTTAGTCGACGACGTCTTGGATCCTCAGGATGAACACCATTTTCCGAGTCGGGATGTGGTTGGACCTTGTTGGTTCGTTGTAACTGAGCAGCGACGTAGTCTCCACAGCGCGAAGCCAGGCCGGGGTTTTTTGCGGCGGGCACGCGCTGTTGCATTTGGAGGCGCTAGCTGCGAGAGCGACTTTTCGCTTTCCTCTGAAGCAGGATCCTCAAGTTGAGTAATAACACTCCTGGAAATGGAAAAAAGAACACATTAACACCGGTGTGTCAGACCCACCATACTTGCTCCGGACACTGCGAGAGGGCTGTACAAGCAATGATCACACGCACGGCACAGCGGACACACCAGGAACCGCGGTCTTGGCCGTCGAATGGCGCTAGCTGCGCAGCATTTGTGCACTGCCGCCGTCAGTGTCAGCCAGTTTGCCGTTGCATACGGAGCTCCATCGCAGTCTTTAACACTGGTAGCATGCCGCGACAGCGTGGACGTGAACCGTATGTGCAGTTGACGGACTTTGAGCGAGGGCGTATAGTGGGCATGCGGGAGGCCGGGTGGACGTACCGCCGAATTGCTCAACACGTGGGGCGTGAGGTCTCCACAGTACATCGATGTTGTCGCCAGTGGTCGGCGGAAGGTGCACGTGCCCGTCGACCTGGGACCGGACCGCAGCGACGCACGGATGCACGCCAAGACCGTAGGATCCTACGCAGTGCCGTAGGGGACCGCACCGCCACTTCCCAGCAAATTAGGGACACTGTTGCTCCTGGGGTATCGGCGAGGACCATTCGCAACCGTCTCCATGAAGCTGGGCTACGGTCCCGCACACCGTTAGGCCGTCTTCCGCTCACGCCCCAACATCGTGCAGCCCGCCTGCAGTGGTGTCGCGACAGGCGTGAATGGAGGGACGAATGGAGACGTGTCGTCTTCAGCGATGAGAGTCGCTTCTGCCTTGGTGCCAATGATGGTCGTATGCGTGTTTGGCGCCGTGCAGGTGAGCGCCACAATCAGGACTGCATACGACCGAGGCACACAGGGCCAACACCCGGCATCATGGTGTGGGGAGCGATCTCCTACACTGGCCGTACACCACTGGTGATCGTCGAGGGGACACTGAATAGTGCACGGTACATCCAAACCGTCATCGAACCCATCGTTCTACCATTCTTAGACCGGCAAGGAAACTTGCTGTTCCAACAGGACAATGCACGTCCGCATGTATCCCGTGCCACCCAACGTGCTCTAGAAGGTGTAAGTCAACTACCCTGGCCAGCAAGATCTCCGGATCTGTCCCCCATTGAGCATGTTTGGGACTGGATGAAGCGTCGTCTCACGCGGTCTGCACGTCCAGCACGAACGCTGGTCCAACTGAGGCGCCATGTGGAAATGGCATGGCAAGCCGTTCCACAGGACTACATCCAGCATCTCTACGATCGTCTCCATGGGAGAATAGCAGCCTGGATTGCTGCGAAAGGTGGATATACACTGTACTAGTGCCGACATTGTGCATGCTCTGTTGCCTGTGTCTATGTGCCTGTGGTTCTGTCAGTGTGATCATGTGATGTATCTGACCCCAGGAATGTGTCAATAAAGTTTCCCCTTCCTGGGACAATGAATTCACAGTGTTCTTATTTCAATTTCCAGGAGTGTAGTTACTTCTTTTTAAATCTGGACTGTTTTACGATTTGTTCGTTATTTGTGGATTGTTGTTTCCTCAGTCGTTCATACGTGTGATAACAGGTGGTGTGTGTTGTTGTCTAGAACCCGCAGCCTTCTTACGTTGTGATTTGACAGTTGTGACTTGTGTTTTCTGTATTCTTCTAAACTTGTCTTGAGTGATGTTTGATGCCTGGATCTTGGTGATGCCGAGTTAGAAGGTGTAGGTATCTTGATTTACTCGACATCGGCCGATATTCTCTGTGGTTTGAGCAGTTGGATCTGACGGTTGGAAATCGATCAGATGGTCGGTCGGAGGGCTAGTATGTCTGTCGGTTGGAGCTGCCTCTGTCATGTTTGTCGGATTCGGCGTGTTAAGGAATTTATTGCTTGGAGTGTAACGGCCTAATTCCTGAAATATGTTTTGATCTTGTCTATCATCTTGAGAGGCGGTATCTGTGTACTGTAGAGCATGTTAACTTACTTGGCCAACCTTGAATAATTTTATATAAGATTGCATTTCATGGCTTTTATTTAAATGGTCATTTTAGTATATAAAGTTGCCACCCTTCCACCGTAAGATTTTTCTTAGAAGTTAAAATCAAGTTGCGCCTTCGGTGGGAAAGTTAATTTTTTAATTTTAGTGTTTTGTACCATTTCCATCCCTCCTACGGGGTGCATAGTTTGTGTGCTTGTGTGAATTGTTAAAAGTTTTAGTTTAAAGTAATCTGGTGTGTTGCAGATTTGCACCAGTGTAGACTTTCAGATGTTGTTGTGAGCAGTTGTAACTATGGCTGTGTCAAAAGGGAGCGGCAAGGTTCTCAGCCTGAAAGCTCATGCAGTCAAAAATTTGTTTCTTTCTGCCTCTGAATAAATTGTAACTTGATATTTAGAGGGTGCTTTCTGATTATAATTTTAAATCTGTTTCCTTAGAAGAAGCTTTTAGGAATAAAATTCCCATTTGTTAAAAGCAATTTGATTTTGATTTCATCAGTTACTCCCTAGCTACTACTTCCACAATCACATAGTGTGATTAAATGTGTTAATGTTCTTGATGAATCGCTAGTAAATAAAATAAATTTTTAGGAAGATTCTTTGAAGTTAAAACCACGGTTCACCTTGTCAGATAGGATTAACGCAGAACTTCGAAAAAGTTCAAAGAAGGACAACTCGATTTGTGTTACTGGGGAATTGGGGGAGAGTATCACGGATATTATAAAAGGGTTGAATGGTCGATGTTAAAACAAAGGCACTTTCCGATGCGGTGAAATGTTTTCAAGAAATTTCAATCACTTAATTTTTCCTCTGAATACGAAAATCTGTTGTTAACTCCAACCTACATAGGGAGAAATGACCATCGTTATAAAATAAAAAGAAATCCGAGTTCACACGGAAAGATTTGTGTGTTCATTTTTTCCACGTGGTATTCTACGGTGAACGGTCGAGAAATAATATACAATTAGTTCTATTGACTCTAACAAACACTGAAGTGTGAATTGCAGAATAGCCACGTAGACATAGATACGAAGTGAAAAGAAGTAGTAACCTCAATCAATTATACATTGGATAAATGGAGGGTTTCGATCATCTGACACGTTGCAAGAAAATTATAGCGTAACAGTGGTTACACACCCTAGTGGGAGACACTCGTGATCAGTTTACATGATTTAATATCTTCACTACCAGTTAAAATGTAAGATGCCGTGGTGTCCTGACCTTCATTGCTTACACATTCCGCCTTCACAATCATATTCCGCACATCAAGACGCTTCATTCGAACCCAAACTCGATAAGATAAAGTCAATGTTGTATGAATTCATGTAAACAATATGCAAATAACTAATAAATCGCAATCGCGCACCGTAGTTGAAATACTCGAGGCTGGTGCACAACACACATTCAAGACACGACGGTCACAAAAGCTTTTATTTCAGGAGACGAAAACACCGCACGCCTGGACGCCGGTCCCATCAGAGGTTTTCACAGGGTGCTATCTACGTCGGCCGGCGGCCGCCCGTGGAGTGAAAGGGGGAACGACCCCGTGATCGGCTTAAAAGCAAATTCCGCTACATTGTGTGGAAGCGACCAGCCTGCGCATTCTTTACAAACAGAGCACGCAGTTTCAGAGACTTTCACAGGGAGACAGCAAACGCCAAACGCCGATGCTACAGATTTCCAGATTGGTTGCCTTAAACGAAACGTCGTTCTCCAGTTTTAGAAGAGCAATGCTGATTGGCAGACGATATTTCTGACGCCTTGAGCTGAAGGAGTAATGGAACAGACTGAAGGATACCCCTTCACGTCTGGCGTGGAGATGGCCCGTTCCGTTGTCGCTCTTGGATCGAGAACACGTAACAAGAGCGTGTGTGCTCGTACGTGTACTCAAAGAGCGAGGAACAAGTCTTTCCTCAGTACTTCACTGGGAGAGCACCTCTGTCGAGAGCGAATCAGAGTGCGACTCTATATTGAGTCCTTGCGATTAAGCGTCGTTCACTATGTTGGCCGCCACACTTATTGTGCTGTGTGAATGGACAGAGTTAAAGTTAAACGTCTGCGAGCGAATTTTTGAGTGGCATCGCAGTGGTCTGCTTATCTTACTGGTGTACCACGCCAATAGTTAGACTAGGGGCGAATAGGAGTTCTTGACTTCATCAAAGGGAGAGTTTGATTGGCGAAGGTCAATCCAGATAGAACGAGAGTTATCTTATTTGTCAGCAGCGAGCGGCGCAGACAGCAGTCATCGCAGCTTACGGTATTGTGCGCTACAGCTCTTGCGAGCCCCATGTTTCCTCCACAACAGTACACTTCACTGCATTTCACATGCGACAGCCTCGACCGTACCTAGCAACATTCTAACGGATAATTTTTCAAGTTGAGTAGGCGCGGGTCTCAGTCATTCTGCCAAGTCAATAACAATCTTTAACTTTCTACAGAAATTTCATTAGCGAATTCCATCCTTGAGAGGTAACTTCACATTCCGAAAAGAACCCGGAAATAACTTCAATTCATAAGTAAAGGTGCCATTGTGATTTCTCAGAATTTTAGCAAAATAAATAATAATTTTCGTTAGTTTCATGTTTTTCTTACACTAACTAGCACTACTCCACTACCCAAGTATCCCACTAGTTACGTAAGAAATTTTGTGAATTTTTGTGTCATTTCCTTACAGAGGACGACTCCAGAAGATCTTTATTGCTGAAAATTTTTCAGGCATTTATCTTTAGAACGTTAGGAGGATCTGTCTGACTTCTGCAGTAGTGTGGAGGTGGAAATTGCATCTTGCACGAGCCACAGGGTAAAGAGTACATCTCTGATTAATCCGTTGCGCAGAATGACAGAATAGTAACCCCACACGCTCACAAACATTAATAAATACCGCACTATACAAGCAGAGAAAAGAACACCAAACTATTGTACGTTAAATACAAATATGAGGACGCTGATTCGTATAAAATTTTGATCCATACGAAAAACAATCTAAATAACCTGAAGAACTCTTAGTGTTGCCAGTCGGAGTACTATTCACCTCTAAAACAAGTTATACACATTGTTCGGGATTCCTGCCTGTAAGCAACGTTCTTGATGCATGAAATATTTTTCTCTAGGGGAGAATCGTACACCAGTTGCGATCTATGAACGCGTCCAATCTCATACAGGAAAATGAAATCTGAAACCGTTGTGCGTGTAAGAAGCCTCAAACAGACAATCAGATTTTCTTTATCAAAATTCATGTAATATGTAGAGCCTTTAATAAAAGATATAGGTGTCTGAACAAGCACAGAAAATAGTGCTTGCTACATTCATTAAATCGCGATCAATATACTGATAACTTGTTGTCAGTTTCCAGGACGCGAAGTGAAATTACTGCTCTGTTCAGATCTTTACACGGAAAGAACCAGTCTATGGACTGAAGCTTATTCATTTGAGAGGAATACATTGTTTAGTCCATGCTGAGTTGAATGGCTTTGGTCATTACTGAACTGCAAATCGCTGCAGAACCTCATACGGCCTCGATTTGCCCTCCATTGTCAAGGATCAGGCAAGCAACAACAGTTTCCAGTCCTGAGTTAACACAGTTCTGTATACAAGATTTGACATTCCACTGTCTTTTACTGATACTATCTTCTGTGATACTAGCTACCCGATAACTGTTTATCACAGTAGGGAAATCAGATATCGTCTCTGTTGCATGTTTATCTGCAATTTTTGTAGTAACAAAATTGGATTAACAAATCAAATGATACATGAATTGAAGGGCGTTTTTAGCGTAAGATGGTTAGATATACATTTTGTTCCGTAGATCCATGGTGAGAAGATCATCAGGGATGTAGAACTAGTCATAGAAACAAAAAATACGTAGTAAGTGTTTATAAAAGAAGGCATATGTTATTGTTCCGAGAATATTCAGTATTCTGCCACAGTGTGTACTTATACACTGAAATTTTTCCTTAGTTAGTAGATGCAGCAAACAAGCAAAGCAATATATCAGCAAAAAAAAATTAAAAAGAAGGTGTCCGTCAGTCTTCAACAGTCGTTTGTAATGAACAATGTTTTTTCGTGGCGCCACTGTCTGTTACGTAGTGACTGGTCTCGCTTCTCTAACGAGAATTGGCATTCTCCTCTGACCTCTCTGATCAGCAAAGTATTTGCGCTCCCTACTTTCACTCATTGGGAGAGTCGTTCTTTTTGGTTATTTGACCGCCGCATAACTTCTTTCGTGAGGAAGACGTCAAAGGGGCAATGGACTCAAAAAACAAGCAACGTTGCGTCGCTGCATGTCTAATACTCTAAGATAGGAATGGTAAAATTCTCCAGATCATGACACTAAACAAATTAACAATATGATTGTCTTAATACAACAGCAGTGAATGGGCGTCTAAAGATCTATGATTTATGAAGTTTAAATTACGGATACACATTCGTTGACTTATTCCTTGTTCCGCAAGTGGAGTCTCAGTTACAAAACTGGGATGTAATATACTCGTTTTTTAAGGACGCCTGCCAGATAGCACTTTATCACGAGGTGGCTCAGTGATTAAGTCTCTCGACTAGTTTTCTTGAGGACAGCGATTCAAATCGCCATCCAGGCATCCAGATGTAGGTTTTCCGTGCTGTAAATCACTCTAGACAAATAAGAGATCGGATCTCTTGAAAAGGACACTGCCAATTTTTTCCGCATTCTAATCTTCTGCTTCGTATCAAATGACTTCGTCATTGACGCATCGTTAAAAGCTAATCCCCCCACCATTTTTCCTTTTTATTTTCTCACGTAATATGTATTTAATGAAGGCGACATTTTTCCCTTCAGCTGTTGTGTTAACTAAAATCTCTTCTTACTCACACAACTTGTTTCGAGTTAAAAAGTCGTTTTCGGCATTTGATCTGTGTAATAAGAACAAGAAGTTACGGCCTCGAAACTGGAACAGAAGAGTACCAACTTAGCAATACTGGCTCTATGACTTATCGTAGATGATAGACTGAAGTAAGGCTAGCCTACGTTTATAGCATTCGAGATTTAAAGAAAGCTTTTGACAATGGTGACCAGAATACACTGTTTGAAATTCTGAAGGCAGCATGTGTAAAACAGAGGGAGCAAAACCTTGCTTACAACTTATGCAGAAACCAGTCTGCTGTTATAAAAGCTGAAGGACACTAAAGAGAAGCAGTAGTTGATAAGTGAGTGAGACAAAGGCTGTAGCCCATACTCGGTGTTATTCTGTCACTACACCGACCAAGCAGTAAAGGAAAACGAAGGAGAAATTTGGAAAGGGAATTACTGTTCAGGGCGTCGAAATTTAAAACTTTGAGGTTTGCCAATGTCGTTGTAATTCTCTAAGAGACAGCAAAGGACTTGCAAGAGCATTTGAACGAAATGGATATTGTCTTGAAAGATGTTATAAGAAGAATATCAGCAAGAGGGAAAAGAAAGGCGGTTGAATGTGCTCGAATTAAATCAGGCAACGTTGAGGGAATTAGATTTGGAAATGAGATACTAAAAGCAATAGTGTTTTGTTATGTTTGTAATGCATTAACTGATGATGGCCAAAGTAGAGTGGATATAAAATGCAGACTGGCAATACTAAGAAACAAGTTTCTGACACTTCGAACATAAATGGACGTAAATCTTTTCTGAAGGTATTGGTCTAGAGTGTAGCCTTATACGGCAGTGGAATACGAATGATAAACCGTTCAGACAAGAAAAAATAGAAGCTTTTCAAACGCGGTGCTACAAAAGGATGCTGAAGATTGTATGGGTGAAACAAATAATGCCGGCCGCTGCGGCCGAGCGGTTCTAGGTGCTTCAGTCCGGAACCACGCGGCTGCTACGGTCGCAGGTTCGAATCCTGCACCGGGCATGGATGTGTGTGATGACGACAGATGTTAAGTCCCATAGTGCTCAGAGCCATTTGAACCATTTTTGAAAGATCTTGAATTTGCTTATGGAGGGAGGTGTGGGGAGTAAAAAACTATAGTGGGAGACTAATGGATAATTACATTAAGTAGGTTCAAATGGAAATGGGATGCAGTAGTTGTACAAAGAGGAAGCGGCTTACACTGGATAGACTTGCATGGAGAGCTGCATCAAATCAGTCTTCGGACTGAAGACTACAACAGCAGAGGTATGATCTCCTTAGCTTGCATAGTCTCCAGGTTTGAATCTTGTGGTATATACTGGGAAAAAGAAAACATTATCACTTTACGATAATCCCCTGTCTCCGAAGGACTTATAGGTTTTTGGAGAAGAATAGTACAATCTTTCATTGCCTATAACTCATGTCTTGCAAGTATCTTTTTCCGGGTCGATTTAGACTGCTTAAGATGCGGAAGGTGGCGCTAATGTTTGTTGCACGGGTTTTCGTGCTATTTTGTTCATCTTCCGTACATGTCTGCATACCCACTGCTCGTCCAAGTGACGTGCAGGACAACACTTTACGCGTAAACACGACTGACTGCCGTCAATACCTACCATCACTGCCCTTCTGCACACAGTACTCAATTATGTCACCCTTTTAATGCCTACAGAAAGGTCGTACCACAGTTAGTCTGTTTTCGATATAATTCCTTAAAGGCCGTTCTTTACGAGTGTTTTACAGCATTCATCGTTTCCTGATTCCAGTGTGCCAACAGTTTCCATTACATAGACGGCCTGCTGTTCAAACCTTGCTGGCCTCTTTGTCTTCATATCCTCTTTCGTCGTAAAATTTATTTCAAGGTCCCATTCCTTAAATTATTTAATTTTGTGAACATCGATTCTAGTTACCACGTGTTCATCGTTCCATGACAAGGAATATAGTTGGATGCTACCACATATTCTAAATATTTAGGTGTCGCATTTCATCGTACATTGAGTTACACGCAGCATTTCCAAAACGCGTAACTGAATGTGGAAGCAAGAAATAACATCGTAAGGCAGATAACCGTGGGCTCACAGCCACGGACGTTAAGAACAACGGCATGCTCAGAGACAATATACGCATGCTGTGTATGGTAGCATCCTTCCCACGCCAAAGAAGTCGACAAGGGACAATATCAACGATGCAGAGTTATTACTAGATTTAACGGCGCACACATCTCGCCACGGTATATCATCTGACAGGGGTTGCTCCCAGGGATTTGCTTCATGAGGTTGGTGCCAGTGGTTAAAGAAAAACAATGCAGCTTAGGTATTCATTACATGATTATGTAACAATCATCCAGAACTGAGGTCAAGGAAAATATATATGAAAGCAAACAACATTTTGTAAATGATTCCATCCAATGCAAGAAATAAAATCTGGAAATTGCACATGGTAAACGATGAAAATCTCCCTCTCTGCCACCACGGGAAGTGGACTGCATGGCGTTCTTCTATTTGCTAATGTTCTGGAATCGGGAGATCCAGAAGTAATCTCCAAAAAAGGGGATTTCTAGTCGTCACTGCCAAATACGGCAATGCTGGCTCTGCCGGGGTCATTGGTACCAACCGACTGTCGTGTGATCCTCCGCCAGTGGCGTCATCGGATGCTGTAATGAGGGGCGTGGGGTCAGCACACCGCTCTCCCGGCCTTTGTCCGTTTTTTTGACCTGGAGCCGCTAGTGTTATGACGTAAAGTCAAGCGCCGGCACGCCAGTCGGGAACGATAGAGAAGAGATGGCTGTGAGAAGACGTCAGCCAATCGCACTCTGACTGACCCCTCTCCAGGATGACAACGCGATAGCAGCGACTCCTATGTGGAGAGGACGTAAGTGTGAAGGTTCAGATGACGCTCTCTACCCTTCCAAAGGTTTAGTCTGGTATGCCATCCAGTGCTGGCACAACCACAGCCGCGGTTGTGGCTGCGAAGTCTACACAGGGATAAAAAATCAAAGGCAAAATGTCTACCACAGATGGCATCTGGTAGTAAACAGCCTGACGATGTTGACGTCAACCTCTCTGACGTCTACCTCGATTCTTCTTTAGAGGAGATGGAATTTGGTGTCGGACTACGGGATCCATCTCGCCCCAAGACTGAGCCTCCACCCGTTGTGGGCTCTCCTCAACGGCAAAAAGTCAGCATGAAAGTGCTACCGATGTGATAGATGGCTCCCATCCTCCAGTGGAACGTTAATGGGTTCAGGACACATGTGGAGGAACTGTAGCTCCTGGCACGAGAATGCCGCCTGTGCATGTGTTTGCAGGATACACGTTTTAAAGCAACTGATGTCCCTGTCCTATGGGGCTATACACTCTATAGTAAGGATAACCTGACTGGGGAGAGGGCAAAGGGAGGGGTTGCCGTGTTTGTCAATAATGCGCACCGCTCCTCTGCTCTCCCCCTGGCTAATGATCTGCAAGCAGTTGCAATTGAAATTCATGCACGCAGGAGGGTAACAGTTTGCTCGCTGTATTTACCTCTGCTAGATGCAGCAGACTCTAAGGCTCTCACAAGTCTTAAGGAAGAATTCCCCTGATCATTTCTCCTCATGGGAGACTTCAATACCCATCATGTCCTGTGGGTCTCGATCTCTACTTGCCCTTGGTGTTTGCCGGCCGATGTGGCCGAGCGGTTCTAGGCGCTTCAGTCTGAAACCGCGCGGCCGCTACGGTCGCAGGTTCGAAGCCGGCCTCGGGCATGGATGTGTGTGATGTCCTTAGGTTAGTTAGGTTTAAGTAGTTCTAAGTTCTAGGGGACTGATGACCTCAGATGTTAAGTCCCATAGTTCACAGAGCCATTTTTTGCCCTTGGGGTTTGTTTTTCGACTGCCTGCTGACATCTCAACAGGTGTGCATCCTAAACACTGGCACTCCCTACACGTACACAAGAAAGCACACCTCACGCACACCACGACCGCCAACTACAGCATTTATGGCCGGCCCAAGATGCTGGAGTTGGTGGCCTGTGTGCATGAGCTGTGCTTGCTTGTGTATGTGTGAATGGTGTGTGTGTGTGCTTCTCATGTTGCGTCAGGCATGTAAGTTCCTCGCAGCTCCAACTTCAGCCACATAGCATACTGTTGTTCATCCGCCTTGGAACGTCTTTTCACTGACAGTACACGAGCCAAAATGCCGTTTGGGATCCATGTGCAGCGTGTGCTGGAGTCACTTGGTGTGGAGCATGTACAGCCCCAAATCCAGGGTTTTCACTGCCTGCCGACATGGTTATTGCAGAGGCCCAGCGTCATTTTAGATTTAGTGCAGTACAGGAGAGATTTCACTCCTGTTTCTGTTTTTAATGCAATATTTTTTGACATTTTATATGAGCACCACACAATGTAGCTGTTTTTACAGATGGATCTAATCGAGGGGGGGGGGGGGCGGGGGGGGACTCTGTTGGTTGCTCTGTCCTTTTCCCTGATTGTGTCATCAAGGTCCGACTGCCTCAAGAATTTATTAAGAATTTATTGTCTTTGACGCAGATTTATATGCGATCTTGCGGGCACTCAAGCGGATGAGACGTTCTTCTAGTTCTAAATTTCTTGTCTGTTCCGATTCTCTGAGTGCGATCTCCAACGTTTGTACCCTGCTGATAAAGTAACCCAGAATATCCAGGATGCCCTCCTCCAGCTGCGATGAATAGGGAAAGGGATGCCATTCTGCTGGGTACCAGGGCACATGCGTGTTTGGGGGAACGAAAAGGCTGGTCTAGCGGCCAAGGAGGCGTGTCGTGCTCCTCAGTTATTTCAGTGTGCCATCCCCGTGCATGCTATCACCTCGCTGTTGAGGCACAAATTCATGCGTCGGTGGGAAGACGAGTGGCTGGAAGTGGCCGAAAAGAAGCTCCGTGTAGTAAAGCCCACAACTCGGCCGTGACGTAACCTCCTTCCAGCCACGTCGACGGGAGAGGTCCTCCTTACTCGTCTTCGCATAGGCCACAGCCCTATGACGCATGGCTTCTCAGTCCGGTGAGAGGACCCTCCAGTGTGTGGTGCTTGTGGCGTGTAGATCACTGTGCGCCATATTTTATTGGACTGTGATTTATTTTCCGACCAGTGGACCGCGGGGGACTTGTTGACGGATTTGCCCTCTATTTTAAGTAACGTTCAAACGAATGTGGCACTCAAGTTTTAAGGTTTGTGAACTGTCCAACATTTTTCCGAGATTATAAGGAGATGGCATTAATGTGTTAACAGGGTGACTAGCTCACTCAAGTTTTATGCACGTGATCAGTCACATTTCACAGTGCTTTTCTGTCAGCTCCTCTGTGTTTTAATTTCTTGTACAGCTACGTTCCCTCTTTTTATTTGTTTTAGCGCACGTGAGAGACTGACTGCGTGGTCATTTCGAGTGCATGAGTGTGCAACAATTTTGGAATGTATCTCCACATTCTTTTGTTTTAATGAGTGTCAGGGCGCTGATGACCTCACCGCTGAGCGACTACAAGATACACACACACACAAACACACACACAGTCTCGAACTTTACACTCTGATAGGCGAATCGTGTGGATCAGCGGAATGGCAGCGACCAACGACCAGCTGCCTGCGGCGACCGGAGGAAGGCCCTTCAGGCGTCACACAGCAGGCCGCATGGCACATTCCAGTGAACGCCACCGTTATGCGCCAGCTGCTGGGGTCCTAATTAACTGCTGAGCTCGCTAATTAATGCTCAGTTACAAAGCCATCTGTGAGTCACATGAGAAGATGCATAAACAGGGAGACCGTAGGCCACCACATTCCGTGTCAGAGGACCGGACACACTTCCTAATACTCAGTGCCGTGAGACAACAGCGACTGAACGAGGCTACAGGAACCTCTACCAAACTCTTTGACTATTTAGATTTCCTGGCGGTAATCACTGACAAACAGATAACACAGTTGGTGAAAAACAGACTGATGAAAAAAAAATCGCCACAACAAACAATAATTACTGTTGAGTAATGAAATGTCGGGAATACATTCTTCTAGGTAACATATTTAAGTGATTAACATTGCAATATCACAGGTTAAAGAAGCGTGAGAGAGGTCATTGCAACTAAGAAATGCTGGTACATTAATAACAGATATAACCGCCACAATGTTGAATGGAAGCATGCAAACGTGCATGCATAGCGTTGTGCATGTGCTGGATGTCAGTTTCTGCATGGAATTGCATGCATGTAGTGCTTGGTCGGCCAATAAAGGGACTGTTAAAGCTGGTTGTGCGTAACGCTGGAGTTGTTGTCCAATTACATACACTACTGGCCATTAAAATTACTACACCACGAAGATGACGTGCTACACACGCGAAATTTAACTGACACGAAGAAGATGTTGTGATATGCAATGATTGGCTTTTCAAAGCATTCACACAAGGTTGGCGCCGGTGGCGACACCTACAACGTGCTGACATGAGGAATGTTTTCAACCGATTTCTCATACACAAACAGCAATTGACCGCCGTTGCCTAGTGGAATCGATGGGTTCAGGAGGGCAATATGGAACGCCGCGCTGGATCCCAACGGCCTCGTATCACTAGCAGTCGAGATGACAGGAATCTTATCCGCATGGCTGTAACGGATCGTGCAGCCACGTCTCGGTCCCTGAGTCCACAGATGGGTACGTTTGCAAGACAACAACCATCTGCACGAACCATTCGACGACGTTTGCAGCAGCATAGACTATCAGCTCGGAGACCATGGCTGCGGTTACCCTTGACGCTGCATCACAGACAGGAGCGCCTGCGATGGTGTACTCAATGACGAACCTGGGTGCACGAATGGCAAAACGTCATTTTTTCGGTTGACCCAGGTTCTGTTTACAGCATAATGATGGTCGCATTCGTGTTTGGCGACATCGCAGTGAACGCACATTGGAAGCGTGCATTCGTCATTGCCATACTGGCTTATCACCCGGCGTGATGGGCGTGATGGTATGGGGTGCCATTGGTTACACGTCTCGGTCACCTCTTGTTCTCACTGACGGCACTTTGAACAGTGGACGTTACATTTCAGATGTGTTACGACCCGTGGCTCTACCCTTCATTCGATCCCTGCGAAACCCTATATTTCAGCAGGATAATGCACGACCGCATGCTGCAGGTCCTGTAGGGGCCTTTCTGGATACAGAAAATGTTCGACTGCCCTGGCCAGCACATTCTCCAGATCTCTCACCAATTGAAAACGTCTGGTCAATGATGGCCGAGCAACTGGCTCGTCATAATACGCCAGTCACTACTCCTGATGGACTGTGGTATCGTGTTGAAGCTGCGTGGGCAGATGTACCTGTACACGCCATCCAAACTCTGTTTGACTCCATGCCCAGCCGTATCAAGGCCGTGGTTGTTCTGGGTACTGATTTCTCAGGATCTATGCACCCAAATTGCGCGAAAATGTAATCACATGTCAGTTCTAGTATAATATTTTTGTCCAATGAATACTCGTTTATCATCTGAATTTCTTCTTGGTGTAGCAATTTTAATGGCCAGTAGTGCACGTGCTAGACTGGAGACAGATCTGACGATCGAGCAGGCAAGGGCAGCATGTAGACACTCTGCAGAGCATGTTGGGTGCAACAGCGGTACGTGGGCGAGTATTCTCGTGCTGGAAAACACCCCCTGGAATGCCGTTCATGAATGGCAGTACAGTGGTCGAATCACCAGACTGAAATAGAATTTCGTAGTCAGGGTGCGTGGGATAACCACGATAGTGCTCCCACGGTCATACGAAATCGCGCCCCAGGTCATAACTACTGTGTATGTCCATTGTGTCTAGCACGCAGAAATGTTGGGTGCAGGTCCTCAGCGGGCACCTAACCAACACCCAGCTATACTGGCCCCAAGGCAGAACCTACTTTCACCAGAAAGCCCAACAGATCTGGGAACTCATAACCTCAGATGTTAAGTCCCATAGTGCTCAGAGCCACAACAGATCTCCACCCTGCGCTCCAATGAACTCTCGCTTGACAACATTGAAGTCGCAAATGTTGGTGGATTCGAATCAGCGGAACGCACGCTACAGGACGTGTGACTCGAAGCTGTCCTTGAAGTAACCGATTTGTAATAGTTCGTTGCGTCACTGTGGTGCCATCTGTTGCTCAAATTGCTCCTGCAGATGCAGTTCGATGCGACACAGTGATACGCCGAACACAATGGTCTTCCCTCTGGTAGCAGCGCGTGGCCAGCAGGAGGCCGGTTTTCTTGCGACCACCGCTGCCGGTAATCATGTACAGTGGCTACAGTCCTGCCAAGTCTTTCTGCAGTATCGCAGAAGGAACATTCAACTTCTCCTAGCCCTATTACACAACCTCGTTCATAGTTAGTGAGGTGATGATAGTGGCGTCTTTGTCATTTTAAAGGCATTCTTGACTAAAATCAACTCCCGAATGCTGTCTCAAAGGTAATTAACGCTCACCATCGTTACAGTGTGTATTCACAGTAAACCTGAGTTTTATCCTCATAGCGGGGATACTACCGGTACACTTATGCGACTAGTGCCAAATCTGAACAGACATCATCTTTCAGACGTAGAAACACGCCTACCAAATTTTGTTTACGTCACACAACTCCTTCTTCGTGTTGCGGTTTTTTTCCGTCAGTGTATGTACGATAGGGGCGTTTCTTCTTATAAATAAAGAGGTTTCCTAAGGACAGTGCTTCACTCTTCCCCTGCAGATTTTTTTTAAAAAAAGAACTGAGCCGCGAGGGGTAGCCGCGTGGTCTCAAGCGCCTTGCCACTGTTCGCACGGCTCCCCTCGTCAAAGGTTCGAGTCCTCCCACGGGTATGGGTGTGTGTGTTTTCCTTAGCGTAATTTAGTTTAAGCTAGATTAAGGAGTGTGTAAGCCTAGGGACCGATGATCTCAGCAGTTTGGTCCCGTAGGAATTTACACCTTCAACATCAATATATGCTCTGATCAAACGAGTGAACCAACGATTAGACATTCTTGCGGGTTACTGTACTTAGCTGGTAGTCTGCACACAGAGGCAGTTAAAGACACCTGTAGTTAAGGTGTGTTTATTGGGCAGTGCGCGCATGGAGTAAAGTACACAGTAAGTTTGATCGCTTTTTCACTCGTTTGTTCGTCGTATATTTTGGGACAAACTGTAAATGAGATTCTAAGAATGTCTACTATTACATAAATCGTCGGAACCGTTTTGACACCCTTAACACAGAACTGTCAAACAAATATCACTGCCGAAAAAGCATTTGACTCAGTACCACACGAGGCTTGACAACGAAAATATGATCTTATACGGTATCACGCAAAATTTTCGCTTGGACTGAGGGAACCTTCGTAGAGAGCGCGCAGAAATTTATAGTGAATGGATATTCCTTGACAGATGTAGAAATAACGTAGTGGTGGAAGTGGAAGTATGTCGGGACCCTTCATGTTAATGTTATATACTAATGACCTGGTAGACAATACTCAGAGTAACTTCTGACTTTTAGCAGATAATGCAGTTATCTACAATGAAGAACTATTTGAAAAAGAACCAATACTGATGGGTCTTCAAGTAATGCATCAACTGGCAACTAGCTTTAAATGTTCAGTAGCATATAGTTGTGCACTTTACAAAATGTAGAAAAGTGCTAACCTGTGACTATGAAGTAGTATAATATGACGACTCTGGGCTAGTTTTAGGACGTATATACCTACCGTACTGTACTTACAAGGGAATGGTCCAATCCGACGCTTGGAAACCCACTCTTAAATTTTTATGCGGGAAGATTACAGCGAAAGAAATGCACTGTCAAAATTTTAGCTTCTATGGCGGGCTGAAAGTATTTTTTAAAAACTGTTGAAGTTACTCGTTTTGGTCGTACGAAGAATCGCTTATGACAGCGGTTTGTATAGTCCCTTCTGCCTAGCGCGTGATCGACTGTAACTAGAGAGAATAGCGTCGAGGAATGCTTATATCTGGAGTGACACAAGCGAATTTGGAACCAAACCATACAAAAAATTTGATGTGTCATTAATGTTTTGAACAAATGACATTTCGTATCGACAGCTAAATTGTTCCATGTGTAATTCTTACAAAGGTGATCAGCAGAGGAAAATAAATCAAGACCGTGCGTGATGTTACATTACAGACAACTTCTATCAATCGTGACTTTAATTTATTGATATGAAATATCTCTTACACTTACATCATTTTATAGCAATACCTGTAACATGGTTCTTATGACAATTTTTGAGCAATTTTTATTATAATAACAATGAAACAGTTCCTTGTTTATTCCCTATAATCGTCACAATAAAGTGAAGTGTCTTCTGAATGTCGAAAACAAACATTTTCCTTACACCAGGCACACATGACGAAAAAAAAATTACTGCTTTCAGGCATGTGACGGTAATTACTACTTTTATCGATACAGAACTGCGGTGGAGTAAGAAAGGTCGTTACAGTTGCTTTGCCTATTTTACTGCATACCGAGCATACGTAAAGCAATTCGCAAAATGTGCTGATGCCAACTGATGATGCAGAAATGACTGAAATTTAAGAATACTGTTCCCCTTATAAACCTCAAATGACAAGGAATTATCGAAAATTATATTTCCCGACAGTTTCCTTAAAAATACTTTCCACAGTCATAAAACGTC
The DNA here is from genome assembly GCF_023864275.1 of Schistocerca cancellata. Taxonomy (NCBI): domain Eukaryota; kingdom Metazoa; phylum Arthropoda; class Insecta; order Orthoptera; family Acrididae; genus Schistocerca; species Schistocerca cancellata. The sequence goes on from NC_064629.1 coordinate 590,602,790, forward strand.
TTTATCGAGAGTCGCATTGGTTGTTCTGGGTGGAATCTGAATTAATCAACAGGGCTCTCGTCGTCGTCCTGAAAGACAGAGGTATCGTTACGTCCAGGCTAAGAGTTCTACAAAAGCGATGCATTAATTTCTGCAACTGAATAGAAACTCATACTTACCACTGTCATTGTTGTGTATGAATGTGTGGTGGCTTTAACCGATTGCACAACAGACTCCCCCTTTATTCGCCTCGTAATGGTGAAGTGATTTTTGCTCGCAGTTCTTTCACTAAACCTGACTAATCGGCGTTAGACACAGCAGATGTGAGGATAACAGCAGGCTTCGTCTTCATGTCAGCTGTGAATTAATGGTATCTCCTGTACTCTTTTACGTGAAGTAAACTTCGTTGTTCTGAGGCTTCCTATACTGCATGATTTCTTGAATCTGCTTAACCAGGTTGACGAAGACTTGAAATCAGCAACATTAATCTCAACTGCGATTCGGAGGGCCCAGTTTCTTAGATCTCCAACAGTAATGGTACGTTGAATCTAATGAGCAGCTCGACGTGTTTCATATCTCAAGAAAACTCCTCTAAAGAACTGTTGTTTGTATTAATTATTACAGTTTAGGGGTTCACGTTGGTTATGAATTGGGGAGGGGGCGGGGTAACATGACTTTGCGCCACCCTCCATAGTAAATCTAAGGGATAGTTTTTCTTCCACACATTTACAAGATTCATTTCGGTGCGTATTTATTTATTTGTGTAAGTCTTCCTTCCCTTTATACAGCTCAAAGCAGATTTTACGAAGCAAAACCGAGTTTGGACGCTGCTCAATATTACGCGTTAAGCACAATGAACATTAATTCAGTTTTATCTCCATTTTCAATACTTACACTACTGAAAAAGCAACTAGAAATTATTATGGTTTTTAGATGAGTTGCAAATTTGAGTGAAAAATAGCTGCGAACAACTGTTTCAGAGAAACTGTCAAGTAAACTGAAATTGTAGCCGCCTGGCGGGCTACGAATTTGGCAATTTTCTACATTTTTTGAAAAGCACTTGCCGCACATCATAGCAGCTAAAATTTTGACATGGCCTTCTTTCGGTGTGTTATTCCTGTACAAAAAAAAAAAAAAAAAATTCAGGGCATGTTTCGACATCGTCATGTCTGATTGAAGCATTCCGTTCTTAGTACCGCACCCATGACGTCACACGTGCGGGTTGCTTACATGCAGGAGCAGAATAGTGGCGAAATATTCTGTCATCAGTGACCTCACATAGTTTCGTCAGCAAAAATTCTACTTCGTCAATAAATTTCTCTTTCTTTCTTTCTCTGTTAGACATGCACACTGTAACACCCCACCCGTCACTTATCTGGTTTTGGCGTGTGTTCGCCCCAGCTAATTGACTAACAGATGAACAGAGAGTGCAAAACTGCCACAATATCGGATAACCCCCCCCAAAAAAAAGTAATAAGGCCCTGTGGCTCCTGACTGAACTGCGGTGGCAGTGTTGACATTAATTGATTCAGAATTGATCACTTTTAATTAAAAAGGGGTGCACATTGATGTGATATTCAGCTATTGAACACCAGATGCAAATGTTGAACATAAAATTATTTAAGAAAGTGACTTAGGATTTCAACTACTTGATTGAAAACAGATGCAGTTGATTAACACAAATTTATTTTAACTCCCGACCTTCAATGATCACATTACAAGACTCTCCTATCAGGCAGAGGTAATAAATTGCGTTTGCGTGGAGTAAAGCGCGATAACTCAAAAGTAATTCCTATCGACTGACCCAGGCGTAAAGCGAAGTGCGAGAAGAATTCTACAATACACGGCCCATGATCGTAAAAACTTTGCCGACGTGATCCAACAAAGTAATCAGTGGCCGGAGCGGGCGCAATACCACCGAATACAGCGTGGCGGAGCGTCATCGTGTGGACGTCGGCCGACCTCATGGTGCTGCAAGGCTGCGCTCGTCTATTCACTCCTCGCTATCTTGCTCAGTACATAGCTGAACCAAAACTTCCTATCTCCAAGTTCAATCGTTCCATTTGCTAAGTCCTAAACTGCAGAGATGCTCACTCTTTCTCAGGCAAGATGAGTAAAGAACGCCACGTCCGCACTCTAGGCAAGCTGGCAACAGAAGACTACTACAGAGACTTGTCCTAGTCCGCTCTTTGCCTCGGTTTCCCCTCCAGCAAAATCACTTACGCCAATTGCAGCGCAAGTCGCGTCAATTATGCGTCGCTTTCCAGCGCCGACCAATGCCTGCTCTGGGAAGTGAACAAATTCCCACAAAATTTCCCTTCCTCTCAACTTCTGCTATTTAGCTCCTCCCAGGCCACCCACCAAGGTTAGCGTCTGCACAAAACACCAATTTTTCCGGAATTCTGACTCCCAGGAGAGTACTTCAAATTCCTTGGTCCTATGTTCCCATCGGAGGCCAGCGCATTTCATTCTGTCGCTCTTCACCTGATTTACTTCAGACTCTGCGGACTGTGAATTCAGCGTGAAGTTGCTATAGTCACGAACACGCATATTTTGACCTCTGTTGATCACTCCACCATAGCTTTGCGCGGCTTTCTCGCATGTTTCCCTGAAAACGGGATGATGGACATTTATCAACAGGCGTACAAGTTCTCCGTCTGCTTCCTGGTACACCAGCATGGGGTCAACTACCCACTCACTGTCACTCATCTTAAGGCTGCTGGAGGCCGCACTCCATTACCGCTTTCTCAGAGCTTGAGCTGCCCTAAGCTGCCTATTGTCGCTTCCCTTCGCTGCTCCCCAGCTGGCTACAGTCAGTTCTGAATACTTCCCTGGGATAAACTAGCCTCCAGTAAATCGACGCATTTCCACAAAGTTTTCATGTCGTGTGAATTACTTTAAAACCATCACCCGACATTAATTATTCCAATACGTCCATACTATACCCTCTACAAGATGCATTGTGCCTTGTCAGTCATTTTTGTTCAGCCCTACTGTTCGCTCAGAATGAGTTAGATGATCTTCAATGACTTCATGTAAGGGGCATAGTTCTTGCCATCTTACAACACAAACACACACAAACAGCATAATATGTATGCAGATGTATTGACATGACAACACTGGCGTAACTTACAGTACTTTCACTTCTAAATTGTCTATATTATTTGTTAAAAATATGCAAGATTCATCAGTAACATGCACACATGCAGACACACATGCACATTAACTGTCACAATGTTATTTTATGCCTAAAATGTCAATATTATTTATAAAAAATACATGAAGATGTTGATAATATTTGTGTAACTTACAGTGTTTTGACATCTAAAATATTTGTATTATTCATCAGAAATTCATAAGCTACATCAGCAACACACATACATTATTCATGTCAAGTGGCACAATGTTATTTCCAATCTAAAATATCTGTATTATTTTTCAGAAATACGTAAAGAAATCACAGTTCTGGTGTGAATTGCAGCATTTCCTTGTTTCAGATGTCTGCATTACTTATAAAAAGTATGTGAATTTTTGAGGAGTGCAATTATTGTATAACTTACAGGAGAGTGGGAGAGGGGGAGAGGGGGAGAGGGGGAGAGGGGGAGAGGGGGAGAGGGAGAGAGGAGGAGAGGGGGAGAGGGAGGGAGAGGGGGAGGGAAATTTACTGACGAGACAGAATTTTTGCTGCCGAAACCATGTAAGATTGCTTCCGACAAAGTATCTCGACGCTCTCCTACCCCTGCGTATAGGCACCCATCGCGCGTGACATCATAGGTACAGTGATAAGTACGACACCTAGGCACTTACATACCAAAAGTGTCCCCGATTCGACATAGTTATATTATTCTACAATATCCATAAATCACAGTTTGAATCAGTCAGCTCTCATAAATACACAGGTACAGCTGTTTGCAGGGATATGAAATGGAATGTTTGAAAAGTCTTAGTCGTAGGTAAAGCAGATGTTAGACTACGGTTGGGTAGGACACTGGAAAAATACAGTCAGTCATCAAAAGAAGGTGTTCACAAAGCACTCGAGCGACTTGTTCTACAATATTGGTCGAGTGTGTAGGATTAGCAAAGGAAAATGAAATTGCACAGTTTGGGTAGCATTAAAGGTCACAAATTGTTTGACTCACGGCAGATCGTTATGAAAGCGCTGAAAAGCCTGAACTGCCTGAAACCTGAAGATACATCTGAATTATACTACTAATGCTTACTTATAAAATTTCAAGAACCAGTACTGAGTGAGGAATCCAAAAATACACTATTTTCCGTACGCATGGCTCCTGTAGAGATCGGGAAGACGAGAGCGGACTAATTATAGCTCGCACGTAGGATTTTCAGCTATCATTATTCCCGTGCTAGATTCGTGAAAGGTACTGGAAAAGAACCCTAGTGCTTTGTACACCAAGAAGTAACCAGTTCCATACATTTCACAGTGGTTTACAGAGTGTGAATGTTAATGTAGAATATTATGGTCTCAGTAGGTGGTTGATTTATTTCTGAAATTCGATAAAATTCCATTAGCAACCAAAAGAAAATCATGTTTGCGTCATAGTAATATCGTGCCAGCTAGTTTCGTCTCGCTCATATACCCTATATTTCAAATATTTCATTAAAATTTAAGAGATACACGTAATTAACGATCTCTCTGTAAGGTAGGATTAAATTCCTGACTCTCTTCGCTATTGGACTGCTACACGCGAGATGATCGGTGGCGGAATATGATGCTGCACTCGTCACAACCGTACAGGTGAAAATTGTGTTAATATGAGATCCCCATCTTAATTTCGAAAATATTCAATGCAATGTGGAGCATTAACTCCTTGAGTACCAGAGGCTTCTGCCCCAAACCACCATTTCATAAATTTTATTTTTAAGTGCCTGTGCCTTTCGCATGAAACCACCGATGCTATTGCAAGACAGAAACATCTAGCGGTATACTGAAGTACTTCTACGAATGTAGTGCACTATAGCAGTCATTTACAATGTTCAAGTAACGGTCGCTGCAGAGATTGTGCTATGTGATGTCGGAGAGTGTGAAATGTATTGTTTTTTTGTGTAGTAGTAATGTATAGCAGACAATTGACAGTGAAAGTAAGTATATCTTAAGCTATTGTGGTACACATTTGAGTTTGTCCTACTGCTTTATTAGTGGCTTCGAAACCACTGGGGCAGTATGTATTTTGATAAAATTTTATTTATTTTGAGGCCAATTTTTGCTTGTTGATTAGAACTATAATTAGTTTTAGTCATTATCAGCTCACGTGAGTTTAGATGATGATGATGATGATGTTTGCTTTGTTTGGTTATCAGCGCCTGTACAAATTTCCAACCTTTGCTCAGTCCAATCTCGCCACTTTCATGAATGATGATGAAATGATGAGGACAACACAAACACCCAGTCATCTCGAGGCTGGTGAAAATCCGTGACCTCACCGGGAATCGAACCAGGGACCCCGTGCTCGGGAAGCGAGAACGCGACCGCAAGACCACGAGCTGCGGACGGGAGTTTAGAGATGTGGGATTGTGTCTAGGAAAAATTCGAATTTGTTTTCAAATGTATCACCTGAAGTGATGGGTAGTGTAAATCTGTATGTCTCAGTGGTTCCAAAGTGAAAGAACTTCCTTAAGACAATCGACTGTTTACTTTTTGTCAACTTCTTCTTGTATTCGTTGTTTAATTTGTGAAAAATTTTAAAATAATATTTTCTGCGTACTGATGAGACTCAAAGGGTCAACAGAAGAAACTGTTGCGGGGAAGAGACATGCCAGTTATATCAAGTAGAATACAATAGGCTTTATATTTTTTATATAGCCATAGAACTTTAGTTCATGGCTAGTGACTTAGGTGAACAAAAGGGTTTGCTGATATTCGCGTGTTTTGTGTTAGTAGAATACGAAATCCTCAGGAGTCTACTGTGTTATTTTTTGTGACCTGACATAAACTTCCTATACTCGGAAAAGGTGTTATTTTCCGTTTACGTTAAAAGTTTTGTAAATTCCGGTATTTAGTGTATCTCAATTTCTGTATGATTTTGTTGAATCGTATACCCAGATAGTTAATTACAAATTCTTTTCTCTAAAGAGCAGGAAATGACTCGGTAATTTCAAGGAACACTGCTGGTGTTCCTTTCTCCAGATATTATCTTGTATCTACAAATAAGTATGAAATGTTTACCTCTCTCCCGGAACTCACAACACACCAATATGAGGCGTCATTTTACTCTTCGACGACAACACAAATACATCACTACGCTATACACACATTAGCTTTTAGTTAGTTAGTTGCATGTTCCGTAGAGCATCCTGTTATCGAAATGATATGGAACGAGTCAGTTTACGAGATATGTATATATGATTAGTGTCAACAGTAACCAACACAATTTTTAGTTCTACTCACGAAACAACCCTTAGAAAAAAAGGCTATTTATTTATTTATTTTTGCACGTCACCAGTTAGAAGTTCGGCCATGAATAAAAGGAATTGTCCAGGAGAAATAATTTTAGATTAGATCTAAAACTGGCTTTTGTATTGTCAGACATTTTACATTATTGGGCAAATAATGAAAAAAATTTGTTTCTTTATATTGAACTCATTTCTGAGACACTGACAGCTTTATAATGGGTAATGATGGTCATTTTTCCTATCGTTTTGCGGTTCTGGACATTACTGCTCTCCTCAAATTGTGATCGATTATTTACGATTAATTTCATTAGCGAACATGAATATGGCGACGGTCCAGATAAAATACCTAACTTCTTAAACAGGGTCCTACATGAATACGATGGATGATCACTATGTATTACTCTTACTACTCGCTTTTGTGCAATCACTACTTTCGTCTAAGTGGTGAGTTACTTCCGAAAATTATACCATAAGACATCATTGAATGGAAATACGCAAAAATGTCAGGAGATTAATTAATTTGTTTCCAAGATTAACAATTACAAGAAGAGCAAAAGTAGCTGAACTTAATTGTTGGAGAAGCTCAGTAATATGGTTCTTCCAATTCAAGTTTTCATCAAGATGTAAACCCAAAAAAATGGAACATTCTACCCTGTTTGGCGTCGCTTGTTCTTCTGCTACATAAATTGTTGATATGACTCTATTTGTTGTACAGAACTGAATATAGTGTGTTTTTTTCAAAATTAGGGAACAGTCCATTTTCAGAGAAACAAATAACGATTGTTTAAAAAATATTGTTATCATCCTGTTCCTTGGTTTTTACTATAATGGGATTTATTATAACACTAATATGATCTGCAAAAAGTACCAATTCTGCTGTTGTATGTTAAGTAGGTCATTCACATACTGTGTATAATGAATAGGAGTGCATTCAAATTATGATCCTGCAGGACTACCTCGTATACGTCATAGGAGGCCAGAGGAAGAAAGTGGCAAACTTCCTCAACTACAACCTTTTCCCCGACATCAATATGTTTCGCATTTTGTCACCTTCGATCAAGATACTGAGTAGTAGGTCGAAACTAGCTTTTAATAAAATAATGAAGAGATTCTAATTGAGTAGTTGTTATAAAACATAACATACTGTCAGAAACACGTCACAAAAGACGTTACGCTTTTATTATGATACCCTCCATGATCAAAGTTGCAGTATCCCGATGAATCTGCGCTCTCGACCAGAGGAAGTCGGTCTGTTTCTCTTATGTAGGAATAAATATTTATTTCAAGGATATGAAGAATCGATTGCAGAGTATAGTTCCTGATCAGCATTCAACCAATGCTCGGAATTACAGGTAAGACACATTCTATGATTATGACGGAAAAAGGCAATATGAAATCAGAAGCGCTAAGGCCTTGAGTGAGAATAGTGTGATGAAAAGTAAGTGGTAACCACAAGAAACGAAATCTACACGACTTCAAGGTCGCACTGTAATATAGGAGAGAGTGTGGTACTTGGAAAATGTTTCAGACTTTTGCCTGTTGCCAATCCTGTAATAGAAGCTCAGTATTTATTTTCTTACTCCATTTTTAAATGGCAGCATTTACTTTTTGTGTGCTGCAGTCTTTTTCCGAAATTACAAATATTACTCTGAAAAAGTTAGGTTTTTAGAAATTTGATAAAAACGTTCCAAAGTACATTATCATGTAGCTATTAAAAATATCGATATTTAAAAATGTTACAATCGATTAGTCGAGCGGTCTACGGCGCTGCAGTCATGGACTGTGCGGCTGGTCCCGGCGGAGGTTCGAGTCTTCCCTCGGGCATGGGTGTGTGTGTGTTTGTCCTTAGGATAGTTTAGGTTAAGTAGTGTGTAAGCATAGCGACTGATGACCTTAGCAGTTAAGTCCCATAAGATTTCACACACATTTGAACATTTTTTTGTTACAATGGAGAAACTATTATCGGTAGTGTATTTAATAGTTTATATCGCACTTTATTACCCTACTCCACACCAATAATCAGTGAGTGAAATCAAAGGAAGTGGGTGTATTATCAAAACCTAGTCACGGGTAAATACATTTTGAAATTGAAACTACTGGAAACGATTACAAATTTCTATTTTCAAGACAGGTCAAACTATTAAAACGTTGAAGAAACTCAATTCGTTTACAAATATCACATACTCCATGGTAGAAGACGTTCGTCCCTTGCAAGATATAAGATGGTTCATAAGCGATCCTGTATGGTTTGATCGTCCACATGCTATATAACTACTCTCCATAAAATTCTATAATAGTATTTTACTGCCGATAAAATTCTATAACTGAAGTATTAATACTGTGTTCCAAATAGCTTTAATGTGTTATACATCATTTAAATGTGTTGAATTCAAAATATTTACAAATACTGCATAAAACCTAACCGCATGTCTCACAGTAGCAAAAACAGTAGAAAATACCGGACACTTATTATGACGATTTCTAGTGCGCATTTCTTCATGTGATTCTAAAACCCGCCTCTAGATTGAAACACCGGCCGGGAACATACTGTTATTAAGGTACAACACTTTTCCAGCAGAGTGCACAGAAAGTTTCCATACATATCTACGATACAACAACTAAATGCATTTTAGTTTCAGATTATGTGACAGAATACGTAAAACAGAAGAAGGCACTGCTGTTGTTTGTGCCCATTTGCGTGGGACTACATTCGAACAGGCAAGGGGGGATTTCTCCCGTGAATTTAGAAAGCCATGTTCCACAACTTTGGAAATCAAGAATTTGGTTGACAAATTCAAACGTACAGGTGATGTCTTCGATGAGGAACATTTTGGGAAGCCGTCCATAACTCAAGAAGCAGTAAGCACATACAGGATGCGATAGAACGATGTGCCTATGCGTCTACCAGAGTGCTGGTTAGGGAGCAAGGTACTGCACAGTCCACAGTCTGGAAAACACTGCTATACATTCTGAAGAAACTTGCATACCAAGTTCAGATTCTGTACAAGCTTTAATCTGAGGCTTGTGCAGCCCCAAAGGCTATGTGATGTGACCTGCTCTGGAAAATTAGATTCTCATAGTACACGTATTGTTCAGTAACGAAGCAACATTCCACACCAGCGGGTATTTGAACAGACATACTTGTAGAATCGCGGCAAAGAAAACCATTCGCACTACAAGATTGACAAGAAGACACCCCGAAAGTGAATTTATGGTTTAGGGATGAGAAAGACTACAGTCAGTGGACCTTTTATGTTTGCAGAGAAAAAAAATTACCGGAGACGTGTTGTAAATCTTTATGAAGATACAATTCGTAAGAGATGGGATTAAGAAATCACTTATTTTCCGGCAGTTGTCGGTAATTACAAGGATGTAACTTTTCCGAGTCGAGAAACTGAACGTGGTTCTCAAAGGCTTTGAGTCCATCGCTCTCCGCATTTGTCTCTCTCAGATTTCTTTGAGTGGTGGTTATCAAGGCTAAACCGCACGAGGTGGAGATTAACAGCATACTACAGTTGACACAACGAAATAGAGATGCAGCTGACCAAGTCTCTCCAGCTATGTTGAAAACAGCGTCTCGCTCTGTCGAAGACTACTGGCAGCTATGACAGGGCAATCACTTTGAGATGTACTGATTTTTGCTTCCATTTGTTACATTTTGCATTATGTATTGCAGATTTTTAATTATTCTTTTTTCCACAGAACGTACGGAGATTTTATGCACTCTCTATGAAAGCAAGATGCGTCAGTAACAATGAAAAGACTGCACCAAATATAGTAGGTAGATAAACAGCTTCTGCGGAACGCATGTGCTACTCCGTCCACATTGCACGTAATTTAAATCTGTCAAATACACAATGTATATAATCTAAAACAAGCAAATGCCGAAAAGAACATACAGGTCGTCTAGGAGCGTTAAATGAGAAACGGTTCGCCATAGAAATTATACAATTTTGCGCCAGAAGTTTTCCTCTCAGATAAATTGCACAGATAATCTTATTTACATAACATGATGATCCAAACAAATGAAACTTGATGGTATTTATCCAGACACGGCCACCCTGCCATGTAGTTTATCTAGAAAAAATCAGTGCTTATCTGCAAAGCTGAAGATAGTGGGATAGCACATTTTCCTAAGCACGAAAGAAACAGCCATTCAGAGGCTGGATGGGTACAGCTGGTCGTGAATGTATGACACTCAGTACCAGATACAGGAGAAATAGCGAGGACTAACATGGAAACATTTACACGCAGACCATAAATCAAAGAATAACAATTAAAACTAGCGATAAAACCGCAACTCCCAGCGTGTTTCATGTGCAACCAAACTGACTATGTTAAGTAGGACTGCCCGAGGCGAAAAATTCATATGGAAATAAATGTTATGAAACGCTGGTCTCTATTTTCCGATATGGTTTCGGGCACAAACAGAAACTGAGATGTAAGCCATACTGTCCCAGGTGGGAACAGTGTGGACGAAGTTCGTGATCCCGCTATTGCAATCAGTAGTTCAACACAGCACAGTGACGGAAGCAATGTTTCGGAAGAACATTCACCTTTGTCAGCAATATTATTTGTAGTCAGTCGACCTGACACTGATAACAAGAAAACAGCTCCAGTAGTAAATGCTCAGAATCAGCCTAAGCACATAGTTTAGGTTAACAGTGCAGTTAATATAAACATATTATAAATCATGAGACACATGAAGTTCCAGCCGCAGGTGCGTCAGTGAGTTGGCAAAGTCCTAAAGCCAATCTCACCATTTCCCAGATGGAGGCAAATCAAATCGTAGCGTTGTATGCGGGAACGATAGCAGACTCTGAAAGGCAGATAGATATCCATACCACAGAAACAGTCACAGAACAAAAAGTTCAATCAGCGGAACAGCTACAAATGGCAACAGCTGAAACTAGATATCAGGGAGTAGCGCTGACTAAGCGTAGGAAGAAACAGAACAAGAACTCTCAGAGTCAAATATTGACCTCGTGGGAGTGGAGTGGATGTGATAATGATGTCAGAATTTGCAGGATCCCCCCACACCGAGCACAACCTCCCTATGGAAAAACGGGAAGGCGGAAAGAAAAGACGAAGCAGGGAACTATTGTGGGTACTGGAACTTAGCGTAAATACAGAAAAAAGGCGCCAAGTCAAACCTGAACAGCAAACGTAGACTTCATACAAAGAACGGAATCGATTAGCAAGAAATCGACACAGTCAAGGTGTGACAATTGTGAAGGCATTGTTAATTACGCATATAAAATTTTTTGCCATGATTTTATTTTTTTCTATTTTTTTCTTTTGTTACTACCGGCATATATAATTAAGATGATGTAACGTACTACTGTGATTTAAAAATGTAAAGATGTAATTGTGATTATTTCGTTTTTCAATGGATTAATACGTTTCTTGCTTTGTAACTGTAGGAAAGTTTGTAATTTCTTTTTTGGTATATTATTAATTGTGAAAAAGCAATCACGAACATTTATAAAGATTTACCTAATTTACGATAATGATATAAGACTTGTAGACAGGAGACAGCGATAGCGATATCGATAGTTGCACAGAGGATGTTTAGTGGAAGGTATGGTGGACGATGCGTCTCTGAAGCGTACGCGGGAAAATGATACCATGTTTTTATGAAAAGCACCAGGAATTGCATGGACAGTGATACCGAACTATAAAAATGTCAATTCGTTTTACCACTGCGGCACGTAATGCCATCGCCAGCGAATTGTAGGAGCAAATAAACCGGACTGTGAAAGTGACGCTAACAATTCTTTGTTGTGAGGGACAGGAACAGTGCTTTTATGCGAATGAACTTTGCTGGCATCGATATTCGTGTGGTGGAACTGCTGTCTTTCGCGTTCTATCAAGCCGTAAAAGTGGAGACTTTAATGAATTGTGCAGTATAGCTGACGTTCAATGACGTTAGAGAAATTTGAACTGAGAGAACAGAGTGGACATTATTTACAGTGAGCATAACGCAAAAGAACAATTCTATGAATTGTGTATTTGTGGCTGCGGCTGTATGAATGTGACGAACTGTGTAATTATGGACGAAAGGGTCACGGACAGTGCACACATTCTATAAATGAACGCTGTCTACGTAATATGCTTTGCAAGAGGGGACATGTCAACAACGGTCGCATACCAGCGTCTTGTAGTTTGTTAATCGCCACGGGTTACTGCGCGGAAACTTTGTTCGCGTTTCGCCGGAGAAGATTAACAAGCGGAACTGTCTGTATCCTGCTGAGAACATTGTAACCCGCCGACGTCGTGCTGCCCAGCGCAACACTTCGTATGCAACGAAAAGTTATTTCGCCGAACGCTATACCCTGATCTAAAAACTTTATTTTTCTATTGAAAGTAGTAGAATTATGGGCTCTATCGAAATCAGTTCTTTTCTTGTTTATGTTTGCTTTCTGCTATCGAAAATAAAAGTACCATTAGTGAACTAATAGTTGCACGGTAGTCATTGTTGAAACACCATTAAATATAGACTTCTTCCTCTCATTAGAACTCTTTCTCCTGGCATGTCAAAATCATTGCAGCCGCATTATTTTAGGTGATTTCATGTATTGTTGTGAGTACAAAAATGTAATAGTGAATAATAAGAGTATTTTTCGCGAAATACCGCTACGCGCGAAAATTACGGCGACCGCCATTATTGCCTGAGATCCGACCAATCACATAAAAGCTACTATTTCACCACTGTATTGCTACGAGGGGTAGTATTGAGAGATACTGGTTATACTCAAAAGTGCGTAGATGTATGGCGAATCGCACCAGTGCTCATGTAAATTGGAGATTTGTGGTAAGTTCTATGAGACCAAACTGCTGAAGTCATCGGTCCCTAGGAATACACAATACTTAATCTAACGTAAACTGATTTACGCTAAGGACAACACACACACCCATGCCCAAGGGAGGACTCGAACCTCCGACGGGAGGAGTCGCGCGAACCCTGGCAAGGTGCCCTAGACCGCAAGGCTACCCCCGCGGCGCTCATGTAATTATTAGCAGTTTTGTACGTGATTCACGTAATTTTGTCACCTCTTCTAAATTATGTCAGATATTGTCCTAATGTTTTTGAAGTTTCGGAGGATATATACGATATTTTGTTGACTCAGGTTATTTCCAGAGCAGTTGCTCGTAAATATTCGGTTTTTCAGTTCATAAATAAAGTGGGATTGTGACCAGTTGAGAAGTATAACAAATAGTTTGGTTGTCCAACTAAATTTTGGGTGACTTCACAGTTCAGATTTTGATAATTATTTTTCGTATGGGGTGACGTCACAACACAATAACGTTGTAAAACTATGAAATCTGCACTTTCACTATAACAAAATCTCATGACGGTTACAACTGCCTTCAAGAATTTTTATATGCTTTTGAAACAGAGATAGCTTTACTACAGGAAGTTGCCCTTTCGTTGAAGGGTCCACATACTGACACTTGTTGATGGCCGAGCATTGAAATCTGCAGCAATTTGCGGAAGGGTTGCACTTTTGTCACGTTGAAAGAATCTCTTCAGTAGACGTCGGTCCCGTTCTGGCAGGATATGTTTGCTGCTGCAGCGATTTCGAAGATTTGATGTTTTACCGGGTTCCTGATATTCACGGTACACTCGTGAAATGGTCGTACTGGAAAATCCCTACTTCATCATTACCTCGGAGATGTGTCCCATTGCTCGTGCGCCGACTATAACAACACGTTCAAACCTACTTAGATCTTGATAACCTGCCATTTTAGCAGCAGTAATCGATCTAATAACTGTGTCAGACGTCTGTTGTATTATACGAGTATAGATGTTGCCGACCGCAGCACCGTGTTCTGCCCGTTTACATATCTCCATATTTGAATGCGTATGCTTTAGTGTAGAACAGATACTGCGGCCAGATGTAAAGCGATTTCCATTCCAGGAACATAACATGGTTATCAGGTCAATTTATCCACTATTTAAAGAGCGTGGAGAACCCAGAGCTCTTGGAACTGATGTATAGACTTGCAACATTGCACGACGGGCTGCGGAAGAAACGAAAATGTAAAGACATATTTGAGAACAATGGAGTGACATGGTATTCTTGTACTTAGTATCGCAAGCACTCATTTCCCTGTTGTTTCGACGTCTTTCAGCCCCTTTGGTGCTACTCGAGAGGACTAGGCTATTTTCCGGTACCGCTTTCACCCTCTCCCTTCTTTCATCCTCATCCAACACGAACGAGATATCAAACTACATACACACCGTTACAGTCACCCAAACTTAATAGATACACTTAGCTACACAGCTTTCATGCTTCTCCACGGAAAGGTTCCTGCAGGAAATCCTTTCCAATTATACCGCTGAATCTGCTCTTTCATGCCATTCATGCCATACCCCTTTACTTTAATTTCTATACAATTATTTCTTACCAGCAGTGCGATCTCCTTGGCACCGAAGAAATTTTCTGATGGCAGTAAGCTCCATGTCTCCCGAATTCCACTCCTGTTTTCCAGTAACAGCTGTTGCCACATATTTAGTTATTTAGGCAGCCTTCACCTTGTAAGAAAGTATACTAGTGTTCTCTTGGAGTTAAAGTGACAAACCAAATGACATAGAAGCCTGAAGCGATAATTCAAGATTATAGCGACGGCTTTCCTGATTACAACTGGAACGTTTTACTGCTAAGCTACCGCGCTCGCTTATTGAATGGATGGGAAGTAGGTCATTCCCATTCACTGGCTGGACAGCTTAGTCTCCCTGACAACTTCTTGCTTAACTGTAGGTGACTAATGTTCCTTCACAATTCAGTACTAAATGTTCTTCGGTTCCGGCCGTTTCAGAGCCAGAAAACCCGCCTTCAACTCGTCTTGAGAGCAGCACCTGTGAAAATGGCAGAAAACATTTGGTTTCCTTTTGCTCAGCAAAAACAGGAGGCGGCAGGGCGAGGACGCAGCTGGAATCTTCCGCTCCTCAACGCGCGCAAAAACCCGAGTGTTCATCAAAACGCACCACTATCCCCGGCATTTTCTCTTAAAAGCTACAGATACCAGATTTTTCTGTGTCTTTTTTGACCACTCACATTCCTGAAACCTGCTGATGACAGGAAGCTTTTGTCTTGTATCTGGTCCTATCCTCAAAATGAGGCATTCATAACGACTTGACAAGTGTTCTACTTCATAAGTAGTCCAAGTACAGCAACTTTTTTGTCTCAAAGCCAAGAAATTTTGCAATTAACTTTTGACAATTAATTCTGTAATAAGCTATTTATAACAGATAAAACATCAGAAAATTGTTGGGCACTCCTTTCACGTAAAGTAGCTAATAAAGTTTTGAGCAACTGGTCTTCTAATCTCATTTTTATTCCCTTCTTTTACGAGCTAAGGTGGCCCAATGAGGCAACACAGGGCGTGTATTCGCGAGGAGCCGGTTTCAAATCCCGGTCCGGACAGCCCCGGATTCACTTTTTCATGATCTCACTGGAGCACATCAGATGAATGACGATATGACCCTTGTCACTGAGTTTCTAATGTAAGGCTAGTATTTCACGTAACAGAACGTACTACCACAGAATCTGTTTGCAACACCGTAATCTTTCGCACCCTGAGATACGCCAAAAAAATCTTACAACAAAAGAGTTATATAATTTTTATTTAATTTTCTTGATCTCGAGGTTTATTTTGAAGAAGATTACCGGTTTCATAGTCATGTTCAGAATTTATATCATAAGTAAAACAAAAAAGTATTACTCTTATACTAAACAGAAATTATAACATACACACGATATACCTCTCATTCTGCTACAGAGGAACAAGTCATAAACATACAAAAACAACATGATCCATGCTGTCTATGATAGCATTTGCATTCCATTTATAATAAGTGAAGCATCCACGGCTACTTTGTCTCGTGTTATGGTTACATGTTTATGACTTGTTGCTGTGCAGCAGGAGAGGTACATCGTGTTTATATAATTATTGTTTCGGTTTTTAACCTTTTAGTGTAGTACAAAGTAATGCAGTCTTTATTTACTTCTCTTGTAGATTCTGAAGATGGCTACTGCAGAGTCGAAACAGATCAAGACAAATAAATAAAAAATTGTGTTAAGCATATCATCGATCAGCAGATTATCATTTTATGTAAAATTTTAAAACTGAGTTTCACAAACACTTCGTCTCTCCTATTCCCTGTCATTTTTCTCTCTGACCATCACTAAGTGTCCCTCAGTGTAGGGTTTCCCTATTAGAAACCCTACATTCTTGATAATGTACAGAAACAGAGACATTTATTTTCCTATGAAGCTGCACTCATGGTGATATAATGCCATCTAAAAAGTGTAACGTTGAAAGGATTTATGACTGTTTCAATGAATTTAAAGTTTTGTCCTATAACATTCAAAAATGTAAGAAGCTGTAGTGAAAATTTGCTGTAGCTAATGTAATTTTCACGAACGCTCCGTAAATGAAAAACTTAGATAAGCTTATTCGAAAATTCTCCTTCTAAATCCTGCTGGTATTTTTTTTTTCACAAAGTATTCTGAGCCTCTCTTGAAGCACCTGGAAATTTGACTGCCACTATTTATATGGAGCTCATGCTAAACAATACAGCTGTTACTCGAATTTCATTTATCTGTACTTATCACCATCTCTGTTGTTAATTCAGTAAACGGAGGAGTAATGAAACAGGAACAATAGTCTAGAGTAAATCTATCTGCTCTGTAGATTGCTAGTCTACTCATTATTCGGGTTTTATCTCTTAAGTTCACTACACAGAAGTAGACGTGAATCACCTTCGAGGTGTCGGTAGACTTCGGGGTATACAAGTGAGCGCGATGGTTGGCATATTTACACGGCTGCTCATAGGGTTACCAAATACCTAGTAACCCTATCAAAATTTACAAATGTACAAATTGCCCCTTAGAAATTACACTGAAGTGCCAAAGGAACTGGTATAGGTATGGGTATTCAAATACAGAGTTATGTAAGCAGGCAGAATATGGCGCTGCGGTCGGCAACGCCTACATAGGACAACAAGTGTCTGGTGCAGTTATTAGATCAGTTACTGCTGCTACAATGGCAGGTTATCGAGATTTAAGTGAGTCTGAACGTGGTGTTATAGTCGGCGCACGAGCGATAGGACACAGCATCTCCGAGGTAGCGATGAAGTGGGGATTTTCCCGTACAACCAGTTCACGAGTGTACCGTGAATATCAGGAATCCGGTGAAACATAAAATCTCCGACATCGCTGTAGCCGGAAAAAATTCCTGCAAGAACGGTAGCAACGACGACTGAAGAGAATCGTTCAACGTGACAGAAGTTCAACCGTTTCGCAAACTGATGCAGGTTTGAATGCTGGGCCATCAAAAAGTGTCAGCGTGCGAACCATTCAACGAAACATCACCGATATGGGCTTTCGGAGCCGAAGGCCACTCGTGTATCCTCGATGACTGCACGACACAAAGCTTTACGCCTCGCCTGGGCCCGGAAACACCAACATTGGACTGTTGACGACTGGAAACATGTTGTCTGTTCGGGCTAGTCTCATTTCAAATGTTATCGAGCGGATGGACGTGTAGGGGTATGGAGACAAGCTCATGAATCCATGGACCCTGCATGTTAGCAGGGGACTGTTGAAGCTGGTGGAGGTCCTGTAATGGTGTCGGGCGTGTGCAGTGGGAGTGGTATGGGACCCCTGATATGTCTAGATAAGACTCTGACAGGTGGCACGTACGTAAGCATCATGTCCCATCACCTGCATCCATTCATGTCCATTGTGTATTCTGACGGACTTGGGCAATTCCAGCAGGACAATGCAACACCCCATACGTCCAGAATTGCTTCTGAGTGGCCCCAGAAACACTCTTCTGAGTTTAAACACCAGACTCCCCAGACATGAACATTATTGAGCATCTCTAGGATGCCTTGCAACATGATGTTCAGAAGAGATCTGCACCCTCTAGTACTCCCACGGGTTTATAGACAGCCCTGCAGGATTTATCGTGTCAATTCCCTCCAGCACTACTTCAGGCATTAGTCGAGTCCATGCCACGTCGTGCTGCGGCTCTTCTGCGTGCTCGCGGGGCCACTGCACAATATTAGGCAGATTTACCAGTTTCTTTAGCTCTTCTGTGTATATAGCCCCGAAGCGAACACTTGTAGCGGCTAACATATAGTTGTAACTCAAATGTTGAATGACGTTGGTGGTAATTTTGTCACACAGCATTTGATGAGGTATGCTTCAGTACACGTGAGTATTAGTCCATTTAGGTAAAATTTAATTCGCCGTTGTAATACATGCATTGAGACAGGAGGTCGTCGCTTTCAACTAATTCTCTGAGCTTTATTTTATCGACTGTTTATAATTCGAAAGATATATATTTCAGCACATTTATTTGATAATGAATCGCTGTGATTAATTGGTATTTGAGTTCTTGCTTTCTTAATTTCAATCTCTAAAGATGAGATGACAGGAAAAATCATTATGTAGGCTCGGAAAACTTCTAAAACAAATCATTTCTATCCCTTTGGCTTTGTCACTAAGTACATTCTGTTCACCTTTTTTCCATGAATCAACATTTTCGTCCATGTTGTCAAATCATGCACTGTCTCGTCAGCGTGGACATTTATGGGAGATTCATTTTGTGTCTTGTACGTTTCTACATGTAACTTATATCTAGTTCGGAACCTGCGTCCCATCTGACACACATACTTTACACGGCATTCATTGCATTTTGTCTTGGAAATTCCCGAACCGGAGAACTTGTTTTCGTTACTTTTTGCGTGTGGCAACCTGTTATGTCATACTGTATACTGCTTCTGCAGAAAGTAATTCTTACGTTCTATGATATCAACACCATAGATTCATTATCAAATAAATATAGTGAAACCCACGAAAATAATTTTTGTTTTAAAAAACTCTATGTTTATGTCAAAAAGTTCTAAAAATGTCAAAACCACATTGCATGTAGTCTGTATGTTTGATTCGGAACATAAACTGTACTTCTAAACATGTACAATTTCTAGACTGCTATTGTTTCGTGTTTATTTGCGATATTCAGCTATAAAAATGTGTGTTTATAACAACCTCCAGTGTGCATTTTCCTAGAACAACTTGGAAGCAGCTTTGTTACGGTTTACAGTGTATGATTTTAGTTCCCTAGTATGATAACGAGCGGCTCATAATAACTGATTTGTTTTGAAATTAAGAATATGGCAGATAATTGGTTAAATCCAGTAAAAAATACACATATAAACCAGTCATCACCTGCAGATGAGCGCGTAAGCCCTGTAAGTCCTGTAAGACAATAGGAGAAGCCAGCACAGATAACTGTTTTCATTTGTGTTTGATGATTACCATTAGTTGATTTATTGCTGTAGTTTACGTCAGTACAGAGATAAATAGTGAATTCTGATCATTAGGCATTAATCTCAGTGTACACAGTTTACGATCACCTACCATCTTTTTATTTTTGACCGAAGAGTTTAGAGACATCCCGTAGTTGGCACAAATGAATCAGCGAGCTAATTTGGGGTAGTTTTGAGCAGCATTTCTCAATAATGGCATTCTCATGTTTCATGTCAAAGAGTTTTCCCCAGATCTGAGTTTTGGACTAATGTATGGAAACAAGCAGATGTATCTAAAATATGGATAGCTCCTTAGAAAATAGCTTGGTAACTCTACTCCGTTGCAAAACTGCTTACAAGCAATAAGCAGTTGACGATATTTGTTACCATTACCTTTGGGAGGCGGATAGTGAAAACAGTAAATTACATTTAAAGGAACAACAAATGCTCAGAATCAACCCGTCCATTTCGATCGATTTAGTTTCCATATAATGCATAATTTGTCGTTTAAAGCCTCAGACTGCAGAGAGAATTTGTTAAGCGAGTGTACTGAGTTTTCTACGTTTACCTCGAACAGTTAATCTATGAACAACGCCGACGGCTTTCCCAAAGGTGAAACTAGATCAAAATGAAATCAACAACAGACTTCGTTTGTATGTACATTACAGTTCTGTAACGGTAAGATATAAGCACAGAAACTGTACGAAGCTTACGTACCTTGGTATGCCTGTTCAAACAAAACAAAAATGTTATTTATCAGCCCCAGGAAACTGTCTTTCCTCAAGTCTGGGTCAGAATGTGTTATGAAACGATTAACAAGAGTACAGCGCTGAGGATTCGTCGTGTACATCGCTTGAGAAACCTCTCTTAAAGTTATAATGCTGACATTTATCTGCAATCGCTCAACAACATATCTGAATAACCTCTCCACTCACGAGCTATTTTGTTTTCCTGGCCGATCCTCGTTACTTCATCTTAATTAAAAACAAAAATATCAGTGAATCTGTAGTCTTTTCCAAGGACAGCTTTAATGACGACATCGAGCAGTCGAGTGTCGTCTACCATAAATACTATCAATCTCTCGATGTTTTACGTCATACTTTATTTAGCAGATAGCGAAAGGGTATCTATTGTTTCAGGCTAATATTTCCTGTTTTATGACGCAGAGTTACATGTTAGTTACGAAGTTGTTACAATGCAAAACGTCACCAACCTGCAATACGCTGCTCTCGACGAAGACTGTCTGCGATGTCCGCACACTTCAGTTCTTCTTGAGAAACTGTGAAGAAGAATAAACTTTTAAGAACAGTAACCGACTGTAATCGGCATGTCGTGTGGAAAAGAAATAAGGAAGGTAGAAGAATCCTAAGGATTATGTACGACGGTAACCTCGGAAAGAGGCAGGTGACAGAAGACTTTGTATGTAGCTGCGTATTACTGATAGCAAGCACACTAACTTCCCCTACTTCAATAGGCAGATGGCAGAAAGAAGTTTTACGACAATGGAGTTTCACACAGGGAAGATTTGAGGCAGATATAGATCGCTAAATTTTGCATTCGTGATTGATACGAAGAGTTTCTGCATGACTGTCAACTATATAATACTAGTTTTTTCCCTTTTAGTTACTATCCTTTTCTCTCTTTTCCATTTCAGCACATCGGAGTGAAAATTACGTCAGAAAATTAAATGGATTCACAGTAGTCCCTCAATACCAAGAAACTTTGTCTCTTGCAGAGCATCTCCGACAGAGCCCTTTGCAAATGCTTCATTAAATGTCATTTTCCGCCATAATTTAACAATATTCGTGCGAAGTGCAGTTGGAAGTATACTGAAATATACAGAGTAGTCAGAAACTTTAACGATGTTGTAGGGGAGTTGGGCTGAGAAATAACTGCTCAGAAAGAAATTCAATACGTTGCTCTGTTTCCAAGTTTCCAAGTTCCGTTTCAGCAATGAAGTTAGCGAATCAAGTAGTGGCACGCGCACGTTCATGCAGCCTGCCAGAGGTAATGTCGCCAAATTTGTTCTACACTCCTGGAAATTGAAATAAGAACACCGTGAATTCATTGTCCCAGGAAGGTGAAATTTTATTGACACATTCCTGGGGTCAGATACATCACATGATCACACTGACAGAACCACAGGCACATAGACACAGGCAACAGAGCATGCACAATGTCGGCACTAGTACAGTGCATATCCACCTTTCGCAGCAATGCAGGCTGCTATTCTCCCATGGAGACGATTGTAGAGATGCTGGATGTAGTCCTGTGGAACGGCTTGCCATGCCATTTCCACCTGGCGCCTCAGTTGGACCAGCGTTCGTGCTGGACGTGCAGACCGCGTGAGACGACGCTTCATCCAGTCCCAAACATGCTCAATGGGGGACAGATCCGGAGATCTTGCTGGCCAGGGTAGTTGACTTACACCTTCTAGAGCACGTTGGGTGGCACGGGATACATGCGGACGTGCATTGTCCTGTTGGAACAGCAAGTTCCCTTGCCGGTCTAGGAATGGTAGAACGATGGGTTCGATGACGGTTTGGATGTACCGTGCACTATTCAGTGTCCCCTCGACGATCACCAGTGGTGTACGGCCAGTGTAGGAGATCGCTCCCCACACCATGATGCCGGGTGTTGGCCCTGTGTGCCTCGGTCGTATGCAGTCCTGATTGTGGCGCTCACCTGCACGCCGCCAAACACGCATACGACCATCATTGGCACCAAGGCAGAAGCGACTCTCATCGCTGAAGACGACACGTCTCCATTCGTCCCTCCATTCACGCCTGTCGCGACACCACTGGAGGCGGGCTGCACGATGTTGGGGCGTGAGCGGAAGACGGCCTAACGGTGTGCGGGACCGTAGCCCAGCTTCATGGAGACGGTTGCGAATGGTCCTCGCCGATACCCCAGGAGCAACAGTGTCCCTAATTTGCTGGGAAGTGGCGGTGCGGTCCCCTACGGCACTGCGTAGGATCCTACGGTCTTGGCGTGCATCCGTGCGTCGCTGCGGTCCGGTCCCAGGTCGACGGGCACGTGCACCTTCCGCCGACCACTGGCGACAACATCGATGTACTTTGGAGACCTCACGCCCCACGTGTTGAGCAATTCGGCGGTACGTCCACCCGGCCTCCCGCATGCCCACTATACGCCCTCGCTCAAAGTCCGTCAACTGCACATACGGTTCACGTCCACGTTGTCGCGGCATGCTACCAGTGTTAAAGACTGCGATGGAGCTCCGTATGCCACGGCAAACTGGCTGACACTGACGGCGGCGGTGCACAAATGCTGCACAGCTAGCGCCATTCGACGGCCAACACCGCGGTTCCTGGTGTGTCCGCTGTGCCGTGCGTGTGATCATTGCTTGTACAGCCCTCTCGCAGTGTCCGGAGCAAGTATGGTGGGTCTGACACACCGGTGTCAATGTGTTCTTTTTTCCATTTCCAGGAGTGTACATTTGGTTTTCTCAAACGGAACAACATAACTTTTGCGCACTTAGCTTAAATTTATGACTTCAAAAAGGCACATCTTAGAATGGTAATGAACATTTAAACAAGTGGTAACTCACGGACCCACAGATTTCTGTGCGTTACAGCATTTTAGCTCGTGCAAATGCTTGAATTTGTGCGCGGGACGAACTTTAATGCTAAATAAATAGGAGACGGCACAACGTATAGATTTTTTTCTTAACAATTATTTCTCAGTACGACCTCTCCTGCAACATTCATTCAAGCTTTTGAGACACTTCCTGCACACCCTGGATATCATTTCGAATCACATAACGGAAAAACGACACCAGCAGTGTGTTGGTGAAACAATTAATTCAAAGCGCCGATAACGCTACAGCTAAAATCAGCTGGCCAGAATTAGTTAGAGAACAAAAGAACGCAGTTGGGTGAAATAATTGTGTGAAATAATGCACGAACTTATAGTTCTATCGTTGGAATAAACATGAAATAAAACTGAAATTCGTCACGTAGTAAGTATTTAACACAGCTATGCTTCAGTCACATAGAAATAATAACGTACGAAAACGACTTTTTAAAAAAGGAATGGAGAAGAAGTGAAAGAAAGAGGCAAATTGTGCAGATCATTAGCCTGTACACACCATAAACATGTGTTAAACAGGAAGTAATCAACGAAAGAAATATCTTTGTATAAATATTGTACTCCTGTGGATAAAAAATCAAATCTTTCTATGAAATTCATAGCAGTTAGCCTACTTGTGCTATTAAAAACCTTTCTTGACGACCGTAACCTTTAGTCAAAACAGAGTCTTCACTAGCACTATTCTGAATTTAAACGATCACTGCGATGGAGATGTATGACACAAAAATGCGTAACCGCTGCGAAATTTTCATCTAAGGTATAGAAGAAACTAAGCGTTTTTAAGAGCAAACTTATATGCTTTGTATTTAGATCGATAACATGTTTTACTGCATTCAAAATTCTGCCTGTTACGTACCTCATGGCTTTTGGTGAATTTCTTCAGTCTGACTCCTAGCTACGTTCCTGTGTTGGCAGGGACATGACGGCAGCAAGAAGTAAATTTATCATTTTCCTCTTCCGATCACATGGCGTCAGTATGCAATGACCGTTCTTCAAATAGACACAGTATACTCTGATTCCACATTGAATTTCTACAAAGCTGAAGTTTTTGTACTTTTATTTCGTACCACATCAGTACGAAATATTTGTATTCAAAATTCCTGCTTCCAGATTCTGCTTTGATCAGAGCAGTGGTAAATGTTATTGCACTTTCCGTATTTTGTTATCTTTTCTAATTAGTCACAATTTAGACCTCATTTTATTAATGAAGTATCAAAGTCACAGAATAAATGAATATTTCTAAATTCACAGAGGGCAGTAAAATCACAGAAAACATGAATATATTTCTCACGTTTTTATTCACGAGAATGACAAAACTTCACCCTCACAAAACAGCACAGATTATCGTAGTCACTAAGTATTAAGTGTTCCCTATTACGTGATTAAAATGACTTTCATGTTGCAATACCAACATAGCGGGTTCTGTAAAACAAAAAGCACAGAAATTGTGATTAAAGACCGAAATTAAGCAGTTAACAAGAAGAAGGAGCTGCATCTAGAAGCAGCAATCAGCATAGACCCTAATACGTGGATTTGCAGACTAAAATACTTAGGACTTAGAAATAAACATTTATACCGACCGGGAATGTGACTCATCCGCTAAAGAAGTGACTTATAGAACACTTGTTCGATTGATTCTTGAGTACTGCTCATCAGAATCGGCCCTGACCAGGTTGGATTATTAGAAGAGATACCGAAGATCTAACTAAGAGCAACTCGTTTAGACACAATATCGTTTAGCTAGAGTGAGAGATTTACGAAGATGCTAAAATAAACTCCTGTGGCAAGAAAGGCGTTGTGCATCACGGAGAAGGTGACTGCCGAAATTCAAAGAGCGCGTGTTGCAAGACCCTTGCAGCGATACAGATAGCTGCACCGTAGGTGCAACCCCAATGCCCAATGGAGGGGTATCTATTGAGAGACCAGATAAACGTTGGTTGCTGACGAGGGGCAGTAGCCTTTTCAGTAGTTGCAGGGCCAACAGTTTGGATGACTGACCGATGTGCCCTTATAACATCAACCACAACGGCCTTGCTGTGCTGGTACTGCGAATGGCTGAAAGCAAGGGGAAACTACAGCCTTAATTTTTCCCGAGGGCATGCAGCTCTACACTATGGTTAAATAATGATGGCATCCCCTTGGGTAAAATATACCAGAGGTAGAACAGTCCCCCATTCGAATCTCTGGGCGAGGACTACTCAGAAGGATGACGTTATCAGGAGAAACAAAACTGTCATTCTACGGATCGGAGCATGGAATGTGAGATCCCTTAATTGGGCAGGTAGGTTAGTAAATTTAAAAAGGGAAATGTACAGGTTAAAGCTAGATATAATGGGAATTAGTGAAGTTCGGTGGCAGCCGGAACAGGACTTCTGGTCGGGGAAATACAGGGTTATAAATACGCAATCAAATAGGGGCGATGCAGGAGTATGTTTAATAATCGATAACTAAAAGCAACACGGGTAAGCTACTATGAACAGCATAGTGAGTGCATTATTGTAACCAAGGTAGACACGAAGTCCACACCCAGCACAGTAGTACAAGTTTATAAGAGAAGATTGAGGAAATGTATGATGAGATAAAAGAAATTATTCAGATAGCTCAGAGAGACGAAAATTTAATAGTCATTGGGGACTGGAATTCGATAGTAGGAAAAGAAAAAGAGGGAAAAGTAGTAGGTGAATATTGACTGGGGAAAAGAAACGTAAGAGGAAGCCGTCTGGTAGAATTTTGTACAGAACATAATTTAATCATAGCGAATACTTGGTTTAAGAGACATGAAAGAAGATTGTGTACGTGAGAGAAACCTGGAGACACCGGAAGGTTTCAGATTAATTATATAATGGTAACACAGAGACTTTGGAACCAGGTTTTAAATTGTAAGAAATTTCCAGGAGCAGATGTGGACTCTGACCACAATTTATTGGTTATGAACTGCAGATTAAAACTCAAGAAACTGCAAAAAGGCAGGAATTTAAGGCGATGGATCCACTGAAAAAACCAGAGTTTTTAGAGAGTTTCAGATGGAGAATTATGGAACGACTAAGAAGAACAGAAGGAAGGAATACAGTAGAAGAAGAATGGGTAGCTTTGTGAGACGAAATATTGAAGGCAACAGATGACAAAGTATGTAAAGAGGCAAAGGCTAGTAGAAATCCTTAGGTAACAGAAGACATATTGAACTTAATCGATGAAAGGAGAAAATAAAAAAAAATAATAAATGAGGCAGATTAAAGGGAATACAAACGCCTAAAAAATGAGGTCGACAGGAAGTGCAAAATGGCTATGCAGGAATTACTAGAGGCCAAATGTAAGGATGTAGACGCATAGAAGCATATATTGCTAGTGGTAAGATAGATGCTGCATACAAGAAAATTAAAGAGATCTTTAGGGAAAAGAAAATCACCTGTATGAATATCAAGAGCACAGATGGAAAGCCAGTCGTATGCAAAGAAGGGAAAGCAGAAAGGTGGAAGGAGTATATAATGGGTCTATACAACGGAGATGTACTTCAGGGCAACGTTATTGAAATGGAGAGGACGTCGAGGAAGATGAGATGGGAAATAATATACTGCGTGAAGAATTTGACAAAGCACTGAAAGACTTAAGTCGAGCCGGCCGGGGTGGCCGAGCGGTTCTAGGCGCTTCAGTCTGGAACAGCAAGACCGCTACGGTCGCAGGTTCGAATCCTGCCTCGGGCATGGATGTGTGTGATGTCCTTAGGTTAGTTAGGTTTAAGTAGTTCTAAGTTCTAGGGGACTGATGACCTCAGATGTTAAGTCCCATAGTGCTCAGAACCATTTCAACTTAAATCGAAATAAGGCCCCGGTAGCAGACAACATTCCATTAGAGCGACTTATTGTCTTGGGAGAGCCAGCTATGACAAAAACTCTTCCATCTAATGAGCAAGATGTATGAGACAGATGAAAGACCCGGTGACTCCCAGAAGAATATAGTAATTGCAATTCCAAAGAAAGCAGGTGCTGACAGATTTGAAAACTACCGCACTAGCAGTTTAATAAATCACGATTGCAAAATAGTAACACGAATTCTTTACAGAAGAATGGAAAAACTGGTAGAAGCCGACCTCGGGGAAGATCAGTTGGGATTCCGGAGAAAGGTAGGAACACACGAGGCAATACTGACTCTACGACTTCTGATAGAAAATTGGTTAAGGAAAGATAAACCTACGTTTATAGCATTGGTGGACTTAGTGAAAGCTTTTGACGATGTTGACTGGAATACCATATTCCAAATTCTAAAGGGGGACGGCATCAGAAGGACTGCATTCGCACAAGACATACAGCGCCAACTCGAGGCGTGTGGTATTGCGTACAATAACAAATAACAGTTGACGCGTGTCTAGGGCACTGTGATTAGTTTGACCTACGTGAATGACATCCTGCGACCCGTAGCCATACGCTTTCAGCACAACACCCCAGACGACATTTATCAGCTAGGCAATTCACGACCACATGTTTCCACACGAACACCTGAGTTCTTGGTGCTCTGGTCCGCCAGATCACCAGACTTGACGCCAATCAAAAATGTGTGTAGTATGGTGAAACAACGCGGGCAGTGCTGTGACCCAGTGCCGATCACCACAGATGACACCTTAGGGACCAGGTGAATGCAGCATGGATGGCTATACCATAGGACATCATTCATGCTTAATACGCGTTGATGCCATCACGCATGGAACAAGTTATCAGTGCCCATAGCGGACCCTGTGCCTTCTAGGCAACAGGACACATGCCGAACGCAGGTGACTGAAATGGTAATCATTTCTGCAGAACAAATGTCCTCTCTCTAGTCATTCAAGGTGTTTTGTTTTTTCTGAACATTAGTGTACTTGCCATTCACTGAAAATCATACTACGACCGTTAAGATTCTGTGATCAATAATGCTATGAAGTAGGCTAAAGTGGTATAGTCTAGGCTCCACATGAGAAATGTTTTGTATTTCCTTTTAATACAGGATGAGTCAGGCGGAAGGGTACATGCTTTGAGGGCTCATGCTATTAGTGATTCTGAAGAAAACGTACGATGCCCTATTCCGAATGGTTTCCAAGATAGAACACATTAAAAGTCAGTTTTGTACCTTTTCTTGAATAAATCGAAAACTACGCACTCTAACGAGAATGTGTCGCAGTACAAAATCAAACTACATTAAAATTCCTACACTACTGGCCGTTAAAATTGCTACACCGCGAAGATGACGTGCTACAGACGGTCGGCAGCTCGTGGTCGTGCGGTAGCGTTCTCACTTCCCGCGCCCGGGTTCCCGGGTTGGATTCCCGGCGGGGTTAGGGGTTTTCTCTCCCTCGTGATGACTGGGTGTTGTGTGATGTCCTTAGGTTACTTAGGTTTAAGTAGTTCTAAGTTCTAGGGGACTGATGACCATAGATGTTAAGTCCCATAGTGCTCAGAGCCATTTGAACCACTTTTTTTTCCACAGACGAGAAATTTAACCGACAGGAAGGGGATGCTGTGATATGCAAATTATTAGCTTTTCAGAGCATTCACACAAGATTCGCGCCGGTGGTGACACCTACAACGTGCTGACATGAGGAAAGTTTCCAACCGATTTCTCATACACAAACAGCAGTTGACCGGCGTTGCCTGCTGAAACGTTGTTGTGATGACTCGTGTAAGGAGGAGAAATGCGTACCATCACGTTTCTGACTTTGATAAAGGTCGGATTGCAGCCTATCGCGATTGCGGTTTACCGTATCGCGACATTTCTTCTCGCATTGGTCAAGATCCAATGACTGTTAGTAGAATGTAGAATCGGTGGGTTCAGGAGGGTAATACGGAACGCCGTGCTGGATCCCAACGGCCTCGTATCACTAGCAGTCGAGATGACAGGCATCTTATCTGCATGGCTGTAACGGATTGTGCAGCCACGTCTCGATCACTGAGTCAACATATGGGGACGTTTCCAAGACAACAACCATCTGCACGAACAGTTCGACGACGTTTGCAGCAGCATGGACTATCAGCTCGGAGACCATGGCTGCGGTTACCCTTGACTCTGCGTCACAGACAGGAGCGCCTGCGATGGTGTACTCAATGACGAACCTGGGTGCACGAATGGCAAATCGTCATTCTTTCGGATGAATCCAGGTTCTGTTTACAGCATCGTGTTTGGCGACATCGCGGTGAGAGCACATTGGAAGCAAATGGTTCAAATGGCTCTGAGCACTATGGGACTTAACTTCTGAGGTCATCAGTCCCCTAGAACTCAGAACCACTTAAACCTAACTAACCTAAGGACATCACAGACATCCATGCCCGAGGCAGGATTCGAACCTGCGACCGTAGCGGACACGCGGTTCCAAACTGAAGCGCTTAGAACCGCACGGCCACACCGGCCGGCACACATTGGAAGCGTGTATACGTCATCGCCATACTGGCGTATCACCCAGCGTAATGGTATGGGGTGCCATTGGTTACACGTCTCGGTCACCTCTTGTTCGCACTGACGGCACTTTGAACAGTGGACGTTACATTTCAGATGTTTTACGACCCGTGGCTCTACCCTTCATTCGATCCCTGCGAAACCCTACATTTCAGCAGGATAATGCACGACCGCATATTGCAGGTCCTATACGGGCCTTTCTGGATACAGAAAATGTTCGACTGCTGCCCTGGCCAGCACATTCTCCAGATCTTTCACCAACTGAGAACGTCTGGTCAATGGTGGCAGAGCAACTGGCTCGTCACAATACGCCAGTCACTACTCTTGATAAACTGTGGTATCGTGTTGAAGCTGCATGGGCAGCTGTACCTGTACACGCCATCCAAGCTGTGTTTGACTCAATGCCCAGGCGTATCGAGGCCGTCATTACGGCCAGAGCTGGTTGTTCTGGGTACTGATTTCTCATGGTTTATGCACCCAAATTGCGTGACAGTGTAATCAAATGTCAGTTCTAGTATAATATATTTGTCCTATGAATTCCCGTTTATCATCTGCATTTCTTCTTGGTGTAGCAATTTTAATGGCCAGTAGTGTAGAAAAAAGGTCCTATTCATTTTTTCTCTAGGATTAATAGTTAGTAAGAAGGGAGCATGAGAATAGTGAAAATCTCGTTTGACGGGCGTACGCTGTAGCTTAGTTAGTTTTTGTAGTCCAATTTTATGGTATCGTAGATCGATACCACCCTCATCGGCGTCCCCACAATGACAACGGAAAAGCACGTTTCCCACAGACGCCTATAACGGTCGCGTGGGAACCCGGCGGCTCCAATGACGTGCGCCCGCGTATCTACGCCTTTAGCTGCTCCCATTACAAGCACCCTCTGCTGCTGAGATACTGGACGGCCGACGGCAGCTGTATGGCTCAGTCTCGGTCCCATTCTTCGACAGTCTTCAGCCTTTGATAGTTCGTTCGTGCATTAGTAATGGGAACCTTAAACTGCACGATGATCTTAGCTTGCTTTTTGTAATATTTGGAATTTATTGTTGTTTCTTCTTCTACATAATTTATTCGCAGTGATTGGGGAGAGATACTTGTTAAATGAAATTTCTGTTTACTGTACTTAAGCGTTCGCTAATCATTTCTGCTCATGTCCAGCCTTACGACCACAGCTGCTGCATCACTCTATAGCCCACCACTCCCTACCATTGTGTACGAAGTAGCACACAACAAATTTGAGGTAGTTTCCCGACTTGAAAAACCAAAAGCATCCTGTATCAAATTATTTGTCACAGCTCTCTCTACTGTAGTATGTTGTAAACAATGATAATGACAACAATACAGAAAATAAATAAAAGTGTACGTTAAATGTGGTCTACCTCGGAGCCATTTGGACGACGTTTCTTGTTCAGAATCACTAGGTTAATACTGTCACGCCTTAAAATATCTACTTTTTCTCTTGAATTATCCTGTACTGTTAATGTTAGTGAAGAAGTCGACTTCCATTATACCTTACTCGTTGAAATAGTCGCACAAGCCACGCAGATTTTACCTCCAATGTTACAGAATTGTCCTCAGAAAACATGTATTTTAAAAATGGTTAAAAAGTTCAAACGCGGATCTGCAGTACACTCACCCAAAACTCTACGAGGCCCATTCCAAGCTAAAAGTTTCCAAGACCATGTGAAACAATATCGCAGAATTTCTAAATTGAGACGGTAGATCCCGTAAATGGGAACGAGAAAATTTAAAAACAGATGCAGCCGTGCTCGTGCGTCCTGCTGTGACGTTGGACCAGCAGCTGAGCGCATCAGGGCGCAGCAGCCGCACATGTCTCGCGCTGTCATCAACAGATCGCGGCACCCTGAGAGGCGCAGTGATTGGCAGAGCTCTGATTATGAGAAATTTAGACCACAGGTCGGGTAGAAGCAGGTCCTGGCTGTGCGGTCAGGAAAACACTGCCGTTAGCGTGAAATTTGGAAGAAAAAAAAAAAAGGAAGGAAGATTGGATTTAACGTCCCGTCGACATCGAGGTCGTTAGAGGCGGAGCACAAGCTCACATTGTGTCAAGGATGGGGAAGGAAATCGGCTGTGTGCTTTCAAAGGAACCATCCTGACATTTGCCTGGAGGGATTTAGCAAAATCACGGAAAACCTAAATCTCGACGGCCGGATGCGGATTTGAACCGTCGTCCTCCCGGAAGAATTTGGAAGAATAGCGAGCGTAGTCGACTTGACTGGACAGAACAAGTATCAAATGAGACAAAATATATTAAAAACTAAACCCAACTAGTGACAGAGAAGTCAGGAACATGGTTGCAAAGACAAACTTAAGACGAATGCGTGACGTACACTCGCCCACAATACCAAGCGTCGTTTTTAAAATATTTAACGTTGAATATTTTATGTACGTACTGATCTTTAAACAGTACTTTCTTGACAACATCTTACGCGGTTCTTACAGTGTCTATGGACAGGTCTCTGTCAGCGTTATAGTAGATTTTTTGTAAATATCACCTGTCTTGAATTACAGACCGGAATGTACATTCCATGCATAAAAACCTGAATTTTCTCTTAATGCTTCTTGCGTTCATGCATCAGTCAGGGTTAGGATCTGGAAGAGATAGGACCTGCGTACCGCAGTACATCGCCGGGGGCATGAATCGGAATATTTCTAAGAATTTGGTCGTGGAGTTGCGATTTTCACGTGTGTCGATAGTGAACACACTGAAATATTTTCAGTGTGTGGACTTTCAATATTTCGGGTTAGGTGATCAAGTCTAAACTTCAAAATCTCCACTGCGGTTGATTTTGAGAGTGATCTTAGCTCGGAATTCCATTATTTCGCATTTACGGAGCTTCAGCTTTAGACTTGCGCTAAAGTAACTTTAATTATCTGTCGTGAATTTGTTGAAGTTTACACGAATATGTAGTACTGTTAAATTTATTCAAGCCCCCCCTCACACTGTTATTATTGCAGTTATGAACGATTAAGTGTGATAAGTGCTACTCTACTGCTTTTGAATAAACCCAGGTTATTAAAATTTAAAGACGCGGCGAATAGTGAACGTTAGTTCACAGCAGATTACCCCCTCCATGTATTAAACTTGTGACTGAATTTTCTAAGGGTTAATGCAACAGATGCGTTGGTTGGCCAGTGCATTGTAACGTAGCGAACACGTAAGAAATTCAATCATGCATTACGGAGGCCCTATAAACTGAGTTTTCCACGATTTACAATTTATGATCAGTACTGGAGGCTCACGAGCCGTTGAATGAACAATTATTTGAACCACCAACAGATTTTAGCTTATCATTTCGCCATTCATTAGTTATTTATCCGTCAGGTATCAGCAGAGAGAACATAACGTTTTATTCTATACGTATAGTCACGTATGATGCTCTCGTTCAAAATCAACAAGAGCTAACAAAGTGCATTTATTTGTCCTCCTGGTCGCAAAGTTTAGCTTCGTGTTTCTCAATACGGTAAGTCTAGAATGATCTCGTACTGCAGAAACTTCAATATTAAAAAACCGTAGTCCGGCACAGCGCACAGCATGAACGACGTTGCGTCAAGACACAGTAGATTCCACAAGCGGGATCTTCTGACAACGAGAGCTACCTTTCACAATTAAATTAAAATGAACTTGTTCTGTGGCGCAATTCATATGAGAAGCAGCTCGTGATTCCCATAAACAAGTATTCTGAGCTCGTGCAGCATAAAAGTGTAAATTACGCAAGCTGAACCTATAAACAATACTTTCTTGTGCACAGCTGCCCATCTCGGACATTCCTAAGCACGAGGACTGTTTTTGACGATGGAAAATCTCCTGGTTTATTATGTGTGTATAATGTATCTTCTACCTGTAGAAGTTACAGGCTTAAGCTTATCTCAGATACCAATTTAGTGGATTAGGAGTTGCTAACGTCTGTCACAAATCGCTAGTTTTTTCTGTTTCCTCAAGTACAATTCTGTCAACAGGCAGTATGTTTCAAAATGTTTTCTAATCATTTATCACTTTTCTAAGTATTAACTACTTCTTTTAAACCATTTTATATTCACTGATTATACTAACGGATAATCTGGGACCATTACCAGGCAAGATTAATACAGGAAACAGAGAAGATGTAGCGAAGAGCGGCCCGCTTAGCCAAAAGAGCGTGAGAACATCACCGACATGCTCATCAAACTACGGTTGCAGAACTAAAAGAGAGCCACCTGAAGCATGGAGTGGTTCACAATTAAAATTCTAAGAGCGTACATTCTAAGAAGAGTCAAGTAACATATTATGTTCTCCCACGTATAAGTTACGTTGTGACCATGGTGGGAAAATCGGTCAATTGAAGCAAATAAGGAGTCTCAAGGCCAATCTTGTTCCTTCGTACCTTCGCAACAACAGAAAAGGCCCGAATGATAGTCGCACGAAAATTATTCTACAGCACACATTGTAAGGTAGCATGCCGAGTAAGTACGTAGATGTAGATAGTTTAGGGAGGAGGAGATAGTCTTCAACAGTCCTAAACATTAAATGCGGTGTTGTGTGGAACTGGTTGAGGAGCGATATTCTCAAAAAGTATTTAATCCTTATTATATCTGTGGAGATCAGAGTACGTAATAAGAACTTCAACCATTTATAGTTTTAGATTTATTTTTCGTTTGCCCTGAACACACGAATAAATCTTTGTTTAGCCCGCAGAAGCACAAGAAAGTGTAATATTCAGTGCTGATCTATTTACTAAACGGTCCTTTACGAATACAGTGACACTGGTCTTTGCCGTGCGCTTGATGTACCTGCCGAGACATTTCATTAAACGTTCTTATTATTAGTACTACTAGTTAAACTGGAATACTGCTGTGTTCTCTACGATTTTTACATGTTCTGGAGTATCCAGACATCATAAGGCGGTGTTATCTGCGGTACAATGGAGCAGCTATTTAATCAAGCCAGAAAGTTCAAAATGGTTCAAATGGCTCTGAGCACTATGGGACTTAACATCTGAGGTCATCAGTCCCCTAGAACGTAGAACTACTTAAACCTAACTAACCTAAGGACATCACCCACATCCATGCCAGAGGCAGGATTCGAACCTGCGACCGTAGCGTCTCGCAGTTCCAGACTGTAGCGCCTAGAACCGCTCGGCCACCTCGGCCGGCAGATAAATAGTAATGACATGGAATGAATCAGCTTACACGTAATCAGATTAATTTATATTTAAAAAAGGCTGCATTAGAAGTAAGTGCTAGTACTGTTATACTTAACACGTGCAAATTCTTCCGTGGAATAAGCTGAGTGAAATACTCGACATATGTGGCACTGTAGTATCATCTTCAATTACCAAATGAATGGAAGCTTTTTCGTGGTTAATTGTGGATGGTTAATGAGAAATGAACAAAATATTGCAGCATTTCCTGAATAGGACATCTCTGGACCAGATTTTACTGAAATAGACGTAATAAAAATAACCGGGAATAACAACTCTGAGAAAATTTACGTAATACGAAAGCTGTTGAGATTGCTCCTTTTACGCTGCAACATGGATTTACAGTTCTGTAAACGCGGTGCTGTATTTCAATACTCAGTCTGGCAGCTTAATGTTCGCAACCAGTGCGAGTCATATTCGTTATTGCAGCGTAAAGGTGTCAAGACACTTGCTGACGAGAGGTGTTTGCACCCCTTGTACAACAGCTGCGTCCTGAATTACGGCCACCGCTCTCCTTCTGTGGAGACTCCATGTTCTATTTCAAACCCAAAGTCATTGTGGACTACACTGAAATACGAGAAAATCTGTTGCGTGTTGTACCGATTTCCCTCTTAATGGGAACGATACCCTCTTCTAAAACAAGAAACTTGCTATTTCCTGTTAGAACGCGAGTGTAAAACCTCAGAAACATATAGTAAATGCTCGGATATCCCCACCAATAGCGATAAGAGTCTTTTATTATGAGTAATTGCAAACCATGTACCTCCTGTAATATCCCATTGTCCGGAAAAGGGAATTAGTAGGGGAACTGGTATTTTGTTGATTCAGTGTGAGCCATCATGGACAAAAAGGCGATGCTCACACGTAGGTTAATAGCTCACTGAACTGCAGTGACGTAATTGTGACGAACTTCGTCATTCTTCATTGCAATATGGATGCTCCACCTTCCTCTGGACGAGAAAGAAGAGTAGCTCTAGAGAAATCTGGAATCTGCCATTATTTACGAAAACGGTTTTTTAATGGAATCACAATAACACAATTTACGTAATAGAAAACATCTTAGCCGGTTGTAAAATAACATATTGTAACTTATTCGTCAGATTCTACCTCTCCAAATTACATGGGACTTCAAAAGTATGTTACACATGTCATTCCACGCTAACACCATCGCGCACAAAGAATGGCGTATTGTGGAAGAGAGTACATATTGCCGCAGACACAGTTCTGCTGTGCTATGGGCAACAAGAGCACTACAGTGTGCGTCTGAAATGATGCCGCAAGTGGAAACACACTTCAATGTTGAAGTACGAGGACAGTACGATTCTTGTCTAAATTGCACACAGATTCACCGATAATTCTAGTAGCATGTGAACCAAAAGCAATGTCGGATCCAACTACAGCGAAATGGTGCCAACAATTTGATCAAGGCTGCACAGACTTCGGTAATGATGAATAGAATGGCTCTGAGCACTGTGGGAATCAACATCTGAGGTCATCAGTCCCCTAGAACTTAGAACTACTTAAACCTAACTAACCTAGGGACATCACACACATCCATGCCCAAGGCAGGATTTGAACCTGCGACCGTAGCGATAGAGCGGTTCCAGACTGAAGCGCCTAGAACCGCTCGGCCACATCGGCCGGCGGTAATGATGTTCGACAAGTCCAGATCTTGCACCATGCAATTTCCATCTTCTCAGTTAGCGGAAAAACATCTGTGGTGTGTGTGAGAGGAGGGGGGGGGGATGGAGGGAGGAAAGAGATCTTCCAACGATGATGACGTTCACATAGTGGTTCTCGAATGGCTCATTGATCAGGGAGCGAATTTCTGTCGTCGAGAAATCTGAACTAATGGTAAAACGCTTCTACCATAGTACAGCGTTCAATAAAATTTGCTTGGCCTGATGGTCGGAGGAGTATAGCCAGGCAGAGAATCTTAAGAAACTGGAGTGAGTCAGCGGTGAAATGAAACATGCATGTGCTCCTATCCTTACAGGGGCACATTTATCTATGTCCACTGGTATATCTTCTGTCGGGCTTAGAACTATTACTTTCCCATTAATTTCTTTTCATCATAGAAAATAATCGAATTTATATAAATTTCATTGTAGCAGCAATGCCATAGTGTAGCATTGCTCGATTTCTGCTGTTTCATCGGACAGAGACATTTGTGTGAAAGTGTTTAACTGGTGAAGCAGTTGCTCTGATGCACGTGGAAACACTATTAGAAGTTACATTTTCTACTGCGAACATCATCACCTTGACGTATTTGCATTGGAAGCAACGTCTCACTCGAGACATTGCTAATGTGATTTAAGGCTCTTAAATATGATGACGCAAAAATTTTCACAGAACCACATGAACAACAGCCCACAGCCGTTCTCTTCTCCAATTCAGTATCACTCTCAGTAATTAAAATTTACCACTAGTCTTTCTATATTCCTGAAACCATTCTATTAATAATGGGTTCACATCAATAAAAAACTGCATTAAACCCTTCTAGAGTTTACAGGAAATTCTATCTCTCTAGACCTCTAGTATCATTGCACTTAGATCTAAATGTCTCCGTATGTTTGTTAGAAGATGGCAAGTACCTCCACATGGTTTAATGGTTAAACATACATTCCAGAAGCCAAATGGGTATCACTGAATACATATGTAGCAAGACCATAAACATAAATATTTTTATTGTAAGTGTGAGGATTAACTTTCGAATACCCATACTTTATTGCTATGTTCCCAGTGAAGATTTCTCTCAAAGCCCCTTGTATCAGTGTGTTAACAATTATTATGATCACTAACTTTTATGCAAATATGCATCAGTTTTGCAATGAACTTTACTTTTGAAATATGTAGTGAGCTGAAGTTTTCTCACGTATACGTTAAAGCTGTCCACGTTCCGAAGATTGGAATACGACAAATTCTTTATTTGAGATGGCCATGGTAGATGTGCAATGCTCTTGACTTCCAGTGGTCTCTGACTTGACTTACACAGCCAATTATATGAGAACGGTTCTATGGGAGACTCACTAGCAAGAGGCAACTCTGCACTTCACAAATCATTACCAGTGGTTAATGAAGCGCTAAATCAGGAGCGGCCAAGATTTCGGCTCACGGACCATGCCCGAACACGAGAGCCATAGCGCTCAGCCTCGACTGTGTGAGCGCCTGAAGGGTTGGGAGGGGGAAACGGTGAACGCGCCGAATTTAAATGTCAGTGCAGTCGCAGTGCATACGACTTGGTTTCATATTTCACATTTCTCAACGGCACAGATCACAAACAAAACAAATTTTCAGTATTAGTTAATCATTTTTGGTGTGCTGGAGACATAATATAAGTCTTTTCTGGTACAAATCGTCGGCATAAGAACAGACGCAGACAATTTCAGAGATTTCGCCACGTAATTGTGACTTACTTAGTTTCATAATCGAAAATAGGTCTTCCACAGAAATAGGTCGATCTAAATATTGTAGTACTTTTGCAAACACATGACTGAGACGTGGAAACTCTAGCTGAGGAAAGCAATGTAGAGTTCCTGGATAGTTTTTACGTAAAACTATCTGTCGTTAAAATGGGAATTACTTTGCAGGTCAGTCAGTAACATCTACACATACACAGGGTCGCTTTCAATTCTAACGGAAAGCGATCTCGAAAACAGATTTAAGATCGACAGCGTCCTCAAAACGTTTGAAAAAACTATCTTTGCAATTCTTTCAAGGCCACAATAAATTCATCAAATCTCAAGATTTCTTTAACGGCAGTGAATTTAGGTAACCGGACTGCAGTTGTCAGAATCTGTCCCTTCTATAATGCGATTTTCTTTTTAAAGCATCCCCATTAAATCAGAAAGAAGTTGTTTATTCGTTCTCAGTCTCTTATTGTGTGCAATTAAGTCAATTTAAAATGCGAGGTTAGCAGGCCATTCTGGATGTTTTAATTTTCATTCCTGCACTTATTTTTCCTTCATATATTTAATAATAGCTAGTTTTAAATCAAAATCTCGTTCAAGATATGCCCTTTTCTTAACCGACGTACTTTGCAGTAATATATGAAGTCTCCATACTCTTAGTTCAACTCCGTCGAAAACTTTGCAACTAGCAATAGAATATCCGTACTATTACCGAAATTTTACTATTCGTATCAGCGGTTTCCTCATTTGCTGCATGCCTGCAATTTTAGCGGTAAGTACTTCTTGATGTACTGAACAGTGAATCTTGTCTGTCGATCATTGTAATTTTTTGATCTTTCACTGTCAACTAAATCTTTAAATTCTTTCTGCATGGTGTTGTAATATCGTTTCGTAGCAAATTTGCAATAGCTGCTGCTTTTAAAGTCTTGTGATGATAGATCGCTAGACTGCTTTTTTTGTGCAAATATGCACTGAACCTGTGAACGTCCTTTATACCAATAACAAATTGCAAAGGCTAGAAAGCGCTGACATCACGGTTCTGCTGAACTGCAGAGAATAGTGGAAACCGAAAAATGCCACACTGCAATACTAATTGAAATGTAGCGCAGTATCGAGTACGTTCGGGTATGAACGAGACAGGCTGAGCCATGACTCACACGTGGCCCGCACGCTAGGGCCGGTGAAGTTTGCTATGCCGCGGGCAGCCATGCGCTAAATGATACAAAAAATTGTATATCCGATTGAGAATTGGACTCCGGAATCTCACTTTTGCATTTGTAACTGTTTATGATGGTATGACATAAAAGTAATGCCTAAATATGTCGATATGGTATTCCTCTTGACACCTGAATGCTGGTAAATGCTTCGCCGCTGCAACCTGCAGTTCCTCTAGCGGAACTGTTATGCTCTATACGAACTGTAGTTGCCCGCATTGCCTGTTCCAAGGATACTTTATTTTACTCTAACTACCACATCAAACACTAGACGGCCACAACGGATCGGATTACATGTTCACTGTACAGATCCCTATTTTCTCTCTCTGTACCACCGAAACTTTGTATCGGGATCACACTTGGCTAGGATTTAAACTCGTTAAATGAATCTGTTGTATCTACGAAGTCTGATGAACTACCTTAATTGGTTATACCTGACAAAATTCTTCTGGCGTGCAGACACCTTCGTCCAGTTGAGGTATGTGTCCCTTATTTGGTTGTCATTTCATAAACAACCGAATTTTACTATTAAATATTTGCTTGTAATTTTATTTAGCAAAACGTGTTTCGCCTGGATATGTCAAATCTGGGTTCATCAACGACCAAAAACATCAATTTTTAAAAGAGGATATACTAATTTAAGAAAATTGTGGTTTATTTCACTAAAAGTTGGAGTCGCCAAATAGCAAATGTAAACCATAACTATCCTCTACCAACGTCGCCTCACCTCTTGGCCTTCGCTCATTTTTTATCCTGCTGACTACTTACACAAACCATTAATGAGTATTACCTTCAGTTCGTCCCATGTTCTCTACATTCCTGCGCTATCACATAAGAAATAACAGCAAGGTTATGTTGCTTGAAGCTCGCACAAATACTGTGACCAGCTTTTATATAATAGCTTACGAGTACAGATATTATGACTGTATTCACAGGATAAAATAAATGATAAGATTTGATAAAATTGTGAAGAAGACTGAAATAAATAACCTGTTAACTTTATTTACTGCACTGAAAGTGGTGTTGGTTCTTTCGAGCATCTAGCTGGGTTAGTAAAGATCACAGGCTTCGCAGACTGGCGTCAACAATTACAATTTGTACAAATAATCACGCGTTTCTGAGGTCTGGTAGGTGCTAGTGAGTGGCTGGGATGCCCAAGCGAAAATTTACTCATCGCGTTGGACATGAAGCGTCAGCTGTTTATCAGTCATGGAGTTGGCGTCCAAAGGAAGGTTCACAACATCTTCATGGTTCCAGAAGGCAGCGACACACAGATTCACTGCTGGGTCGCCAAATCCCACTAGGAGCCATTACTGTTCATATGGCGACCTCAGCTCCAGGTAAGATCAGTGTTCAACCAAGGGCGTCAGTTACTATCATCGGGAACAGTTTACTGGCGGATTGGTTCCGAGCAAAGCCTATATCACACTTTGTCATAGCGAAGATTTTATTTGATGATGTAGAGAAATCGAAGGGGTGTATGACCGAAAGTTGTACTTTGTGATGACGGCAGAATTTGTCTCCGTGTCCATGTCGATCATTCTTGGGGGCACGGTTGACCATAAGAGCACAAACTAGCGGACGTATCAGCATAAACATGCACGATGAACTGCAAGAATTATGTAGTGGAGATTAACGGCTTACAATATCTATGCACCTCTAGTGTTTCTGAGGGAACATTGAACAGTGCAGGATATGTCCTGAACGTCATTCAGCCAGTACCGTCAGCGTCAGAGAAATGAGAGATCCGCACGGGAGATTCCCACGCTCGCGCTTCTTGTATCATCTAATATAATCACCAAAATGTTCAATTACACTGGTCATCACAATAACTAGATCTGTTTCCCGCTGAACTCGCAAGCAAGGTATCTAAGTACATCAGGCGAAAGCAACCCAACTGGTTTTCAGTAACAAGGAGTACTGCAATAGTACAGTGGTATGCAAAACATAACGAAGTTAACTTTCGCATGAAGTTCCAAACTCTTGCCATATGACGGTACATAACGCACCCAGGAACATGATCATTTTGGTGGTTCAGACTTCATAGTGTGGAGATGCATAATGATCTATGGACGAACTGATCTCCAAATGTTGGAAACGGTACACTCACCGGTCAACGTTGTTGTGACTCCTTCCTCATATACATCTTTTCAGTGGTGTATTCGGCACTGACTTCATTTTTATGGATGACAACTCTCGACCCCATCCAGCTGCACAGGTGGAGAAGCTCTCGGAACGGGAGGATATTCAGGGAATGGATTGGACTACCTGCTCTGCCTCAACTTAAATTCCATTGAGAATGTCTGTAGTATTTTATTATGCACAGGTATGATATATCAATGATTTTGTTTTGTATTAACTTTGGGTGTTCAGTGTCATGATTATTACACTTGTTTACAAATATGTACTTCGATCCGTGTATACAGCAACACAAGTGTTCATACACTGAAGAGCCAAAGAAACTGGTACACCTGCCTAATATCGTGTAGGGCCCCGCGAGCATGCAGAAGTGCCGCGACACGACGTGGCATGGACTCGACCAACGTCTGAAGTAGTACGGAAGGGAGCTGACACCATGAAATCCGTAGGACTGTCCCTAAATCCGTAAGAGGACGAGGGGGTGGAGATCTCTTCTGAACAGCACGTTGGAAGGCATCCCAGATGTGCTCAATAATGTTCGTGTCTTGGGAGTTTGGTGGCCAGCGGAAGTGTTAAACTTATATGAGTATTGCTGGAGCCACTCTGTAGCAATTCAGAACGTGTGGGGTGTCGCGCTGTCCTGCTGAAATTGCCTAAGTCCGTCGGAATGCACAATGGACATGAATGGATGCAGGTGATCAGACAGGATGCTTACGTACTTGTCACATGTCAGAGTCAAATGGTCCAAATGGCTCTGAGCACTATGCGACTTAACTTCTGAGGTCATCAGTCGCCTAGAACTTAGAACTACTTAAACCTAACTAACCTAAGGACATCACACACATCCATGCCCGAGGCAGGATTCGAACCTGCGACCGTAGCGGTAGCTCGGCTCCAGACTGTAGCGCCCAGAACCGCACATGTCAGAGTCGTATCTAGACGTATCATGGGTCCCTATCGCTCCTACTGTACACTCCCCACACAATTACAGACCTTCCACCTGCTTGAACAGTCACCTGCTGACATGCAGGGTCCATGGATTCATGAGGTTGTCTCCATACCCGTACATGTCCATCTGTTCGATACAATTTAAAACGAGACTCGTCCGACCTGGCAACATGTTTCTAGTTTTCGCCGTTGACGGGCCCAGGAAAGGGTTACAGCTTTATATCTTGCAGCCATCAGGGGTACACGAGTGGTCTTTCGGCTCTGAAGTTACGGTTAGTAAGCTGACACTTGTTGATGGCCCAGCATTGATATCTGCAACAATTAGCGGAAGGGTTGCACTTCTGTCACGTTGAACGATTCTCTTCAGCCGTCATTGGTTCCATTCTTGCAGGAACTTTTTCCGGCCGCAGCGATGTCGGAAAGTTGATATTTTACCGGATTCCTTATATTAGAGGTATTCTCGTGAAATGGTCGTACGGGAAAATCCCCACTTCATTGCCACCTCGGAGGTGCTGTGTTCTATCGCTAGTACGCCGGCTGTAACACCACGTTCTAACTCACCTAAATCTTGATAAGCTGCCACTGTAGCAGCAGTAGTCGATCTAACAACTGCGCCAGACACTTATTGTCTTATAGAGGCGTTGCCGACCGCACCGCCGTATTCTATCTGTTTATATATCTCTGTATTTGAATACGCATGCTTATACCAGTTTATTTAGCGATTCAGTGTATATAAATGTTTGTATAACGTTTTTGGTATTCGGAGTTTTTATTTGTGTATATCCTTTCATATGTCGCCACGACTATATGTTTTGATTGTTTGCTAATTTGCGGTTCAGCATAA
Organism: Schistocerca cancellata; assembly: GCF_023864275.1. Classification (NCBI taxonomy): domain Eukaryota; kingdom Metazoa; phylum Arthropoda; class Insecta; order Orthoptera; family Acrididae; genus Schistocerca; species Schistocerca cancellata. The sequence continues at coordinate 590,646,286 of NC_064629.1, forward strand.
TCGTACAGAAACACAACAGTGATACAATTTGTTTTTATTATGTTTTGGTTGTCAAGTATATGTTCTTTTAAATGTCGTTGTAATTTTATGTCTGTCTTTGTTCAGCGTTCGTCATAAACCATGTAGTAGGTTATGTTTATAAAGGAATGAATGATTTGGTATTGTTACACAATGATTGTGAAAGTAGTAACCAATTGTTAATTTGATTCCAAGTAAATGTGTATTTAGAACACAAGCCATAGATATGTGTGTGAGGTCATTAAGGCATAGACTTCTGCTGTGCCACTAAAAAGTACAGTCATGGATTTGGGGAATTCTTGTATATTACGCACAGCTATGGCTGGAAGTTAGCAGTTAAGGGACTGATAGTCACATCGAATGGCAGGCGAGGAAGATATTGATATTTAGCAAACAATTCTTTGAGGGAGGTTTACAATACCACTCGCAAGCGAGAAGGCACTGCTCAGTGGGCACTTTGTATGAGTTTGCATTAATCAGAGGAGCACAGGGCAGTGACGTGCAGTGAAGAACCCATACGTTGCAGTTACAACCGGGCCTAGTGACCTGTGTGCAACGGCCGAAGAGGGCTGAGGAAAGCTGACGCTGTATTTAACAAACAGCACTCCACTTGCTGCCGCCAGAGGAACTACGTCTGAGGTGTAGGGAAAAGGGCCACACCTTGGAGCTGCAACGGCGTGAGGAGCGAGAGGGCAACTAGCCTCCGTTCTCTGGATGACATCGTCCGGCGGGCTGCTAGCTGCCACCCGCAGGCGCCGGGCCAGGGCGCGAACTCCAGGCCTCCCGGGTGCAGAGCTCTCTGTGGTCACTAACCGAGCTGCCCTGGGCGGACGGCCGGAGCTGCTAAGGCTCACTACAACGACGGTGGTCGGCTGGTTCCCTTCGGGATTCTACATGGGGTCCAATAGTTGAGGGAACAGTCAGCCATGTCCCGGGATACCGGCACAGCCAACAAGTGCGGCGGCCACTTAGCCATGACGTGAGTAGGAGCGCTACTTTGCAAGGCTGGGCAGCCGGACGCCAACGCAGCAGCTTCCGGCATTGGAACTGGCACTGACTCACGAACACACACTGCGTGGCGCCATCACTGGGATCAGCGGAAAGCCCGCAGTGTACCTTCGATGCAATTAAGTCAATGACACACTTGCCGATGTTTCTTTGTACGCTTCGAAGTGAGTCACCCCTCTCTCCCAAACCATACCCATCGGTCGTTCTGACATATTAAAATCCCCGAGCTTGTGAGGTTTTAATAATTTGAAGGCAGGAAGTGGTTCTTTTGCTTTCCAAAACAATAGGTTTTGTCGGAAAGTGTTCGTCCATGTCCTACAATACGTTTTGATGAGACTGTTGGTTTTGAAGAGTGGTGAGGGAGGCGGTGGCACTTGACATAGATACCAGCTCAGAACAATATGGTGTAGTGAGTATAAGTTTTATTTATATTATTTTTGATGTCCGCTCTTGTTGCCAAAGTTAGCTGTCTGAGGTAGGGTCAACGATGTTTAGAATTACCTTTGTGAATCCGCAGGAACTCGTGAATTTATCTTTGTTAAGCGATAATGGTGGATGTGATAATTTAGTGCAGTGCGGTGTTCATTTTGCTATTTGTCTGGGCATGGTTTGCTGTGTACCAGAGCTATATCAGCTGTATGTTCTGTATGTGGGTGTATTGGTGAACTGTCTAGTAGCTGTGCTGAGTGTAGATTGACGATGATTCGCTGGAGAAATTAATTTGTGAATACGTTTTTTGTGTTAAATGGAAGTTTGTGTTTCGTCTTTTGAATTTGAATTAAGTTGGAATTAGAGTACGCAAAATGGTAGAAACATGTGCTGCTACCTCAGATGCAGTTGCTGCTTTAACTCAGCAAGTGTAAGCGTTAATAGAGCAGTTTGAGGGCATGAAACAGAGAAATTTCGAGCTAAATCGTCAGTTAGAGGCTTTTAAAGAGTGTCACGAGCAGTCACAATCAGCGTCATTTGAAAGTAAGTCTGGATTGAGAGTGCCTTCTGTTCCATATGAACCAGCAGTGGTCACACTGATTCATCCCTTCTCAGGAAAATCAACGGAGGACGTGACAATTTTTGTTAAGGATGTTAAGGACGCTGGGAAAGCACATGGGTGGTCGGATGAAATAACTATGTGTGTTGCTGATATGCCTTTGGCGGGGAACACCAAACGTTGTCTACAACGAGACATTGAGTAAAACAGTGAGCGATTTTTTCTAGAGAAATGAAGTACATAGTAGATGCAGCGCAGCGAGTCTGTAGGAGCGTTCTTGGATAGAATCCGAAAGCTAAATGCAAAGACATGTGTACAGACCGAGAATGCAGAAGCTAAAAGGGTACTGTTAAAGGAGAGAGAAAATGAAGTGATAGATGTTTTTTGCGTGGTATACCTGATGGAATGTCACGGAGGGTTCGGATGGAGAACCCAGAGGACTTAGAGTCAGCTCTTAGGATCGCAGCACTTATAGAGGAGGTGGATATGGCCACAAAGCAGAGAGTGGACCACCATGTGTTCGCTTCTGAAGTCAAATGTTATAGATGAGGCCGGGAGTGGCACGTTCATGGTTCACCTAGCATGGAGATGAGACCAACTAAACTACTTACGTTTTTAGTAACAGTTGAACAGCTGGACAAAATACCGGCAAGTATGGGACAGATAGTGTGGGTATCAGTGGATACCAATTTGCCGAGGGAAACATTATATGTGGTTGATCACTCTTAAGTAATGAAAAGTTGGAAAGTTTGTATTGTTCTATGTGGAGCAGTTTGGCGCATGCGAGTGGCAAAAATGGGGAACAGATGATTCCGGTTAATGTGGATAACATTGGCGGAGGGGAGGTGACCCTATCAATGCATGTAATAATAGCCACTCTGGAAGTCTTGGAAGATGAGGACTTTGATAGGTCGAGCCTACAGGAAAGCCACAAGCAAACCCTCGATACGGAACTGTTGCATGGGAAAGTAGGTCATCTGAAGGGCAGTGATCGAATGGCTATGGAGAACTGGTTGTTGAGGTTTAGTGATTTATTTCATGCGAACAGGTTACCGACAACACCGCTCACGCAACATCACATACCGACAGGGGATAACGCACCAATTTATAGGAAGCCATACCGTATATCAAAGGAGCTGGAACCATTGGTAAAAGAATTTATTGAACAACAGCTATGGGATGGGATCATAGAACCGAGTGATACTTCGAAATGTTCAAATGTGTGTGTATTCCTAAGGGACCAAACTGCTGAGGTCATCAGTCCCTAACAACATATATACCCATGCCCGAGGGAGGACACGAACTTCCAGCGGGAGGGACCGTGCAATCCGTTCCATGGTGCCTCAAACAGCGTGGCCACTCAGCGCCGATAGTCCCTGGAGCACAAATATTCTCGTCGTGTCGAAGAAATCGGCGGACGGGACACAGAAATATAGATTTTGCTGTGACTACAGGTATCTAAAGGCGCGAACCATGTCGGATGCTTATCCAATTCGAAACATCACGGAAACTGTTGTTAATCTGGATCAGTGTTGGTTCTTTAGAACAGTGGACCTCGGGAGTGAATACAATCACATGGATGCGGCGCCTGAAGATAGGCCGAAAGCAGCGTTTACCATCCCAGCAGGACATTTTCATTACAAACGCATGCCATTTGGACTGACGAACGCACCAGCAACGTTTCAGCGGTTCGTAGCTGAGATACTCAGAGGATTAAAGCCAAAAACTTGTTTGGTTTGCCTCGATGACATAATTGGCTATTCAAAGGATTTACCAGAACATGTGATACTTTTGGATGATGTCTTTAGCAGACTACGATCAGCACGTTGAATGTTAAGTGTGAACAAGTGCCATTCCGGACAAACTCTGGTAAACTCTCTGTGGCACGTGATTAGTGAACGTGGGTCACAGGCCGATCCTCATCTTACAGACACAGTTCAAAGTTTTCCAATACCACAACCAAGTAAGTAAGTACAGTTGTTCATTGGCCTCTGTAATTATTATTGGCAGTTCATGAAGGACTTCACGAAAGTCGACAGCACTTGAAGAAGACACTGAGGAAGGAGACGAAATTCCATTGCTTGTAGGAATATTAGGAGGCATTTGGAAAATTGAAAGAAATATTAGGTTTAGATCCACTACTGGTTTTTCTGGATTTTGAGAAAGAGTTTATACTTTCATGTGGTGCATCAAACGGGGTAGTCAGTTGTGTTTTTGGACAGATGGTAGATGGTCAGGAACATCAAGTAGCTTAAACGTCAAGGCAATTAAACAAGGTTGAGCGTAACAGCTCAACAATGGAGAAAGGAATGTTGGTCATAAATGGTATTACGTGTTTTCGATGTTATCTGTGTGGTAAATGGCTCTGAGCACTATGGGACTTAACATCTGTGGTCATCAGTCCCCTAGAACTCAGAACTACTTAAACCTAACTAACCTAAGGACATCACGCACATCCATGCCCGAGGCAGGATTCGAACCTGTGACCGTAGCAGTCGCGCGCTTCCGGACTGCGCGCCTAGAACCGCTAGACCACCGCGGCCGGCTATCTGTGTGGTAGGAAGTTCGTCATAACAGACCATGCCTCATTGAAATGGTTGCTTGTTTTGAAAGATCCATGTAGTAGATTAACTCGGGGGGCACTTAACATTAGTGAATTCGTGTAAGAGGTAACCATAACTCAGGGGGCTCACACGCAAATGCATATTCGTTAAGCTGCGGGGTAGCAATGTTAAGTATGCTAGGAAAGAGCGTTGAAGAGTGGCAGTGTGCACACGCAAGCTATAAAGAGTGTCAGGCATTTAATTCACAGCCCCATTTCGTTATGCACAAGGGTTTATTGTGTGGTGGTTCCAGGGGTTTTGGGAGGACGTTTTATAGGAAGCTCATGACCATATGTGGTCAGGTCATGGTGGGTGACATACGACAGACAGATGTGTAGCAGAGCAGTTTTGTTGGAGGAACAGGAAGCATGACGTGGAGAAGTATGTTAAGGACTGTGTCCCATGTGTGCAGAGCGCTGACATTACCCATTAGAAAGTTCCAGAGGCATCTAGTCCACTTTCTATGTTGAGGTTGGATGTCCTTAGGCAATTTAATAAAACACCTGCAGGAAATAGATACGTTCTCAGGATCATTGATCATTTTTCTCGCATTTTGGCATTGGTGTCAATGCTGCACCAGTGGGCTAGTACTGTAGTGCAGGCATAAGTGCACAACTGGATATTAAAGTTTGGGTTGCCTGAGGTCATAATTATGGTCTAGGGTACGAATTTTGTATCGGATTTAATGAAACAACTATGCCACATGTTGCGTATATGAAAGTTAAGGACAATTCCGTTTCATCCACAGACCAGTTCGAAAACCTAACTTGTGCACAAGACAGTTGCAAAGATGTAGAGCTATTACATAGTTTCCAGGCACGATGATTGGGACACATATTTACAGTGTGGCTATAATTCGAAGGTTCATACTGCAAACGGCTTGTCGCCATTTAGGGTGGTGTATGGCAGAAATATGCCATCTGCCTTTTACATTTTGATTCCTAATTTAGGATCAGATGGTGAGTCGATGAGGGTGTTTCCCAGAAGAATTAGGGAAGTTTGGAGCAATATGCAAAAGGCAAACACGAATACGCTAGAACGCCAGGAACAACGGAACAAGCGCGCGGGAAAATTGCCACAATACTGTGTGGCAGTGGGTGATGGTCACTAGTCCACATATGTCAAAGGGAAAAAGAAGAAATTTTTAACAAAATACCAGGGACCATACCAGGTCGTGAAATGACCTCACCGGTCAACATGAAGATACACTTCCCTACAAAATCGTCTGTTACACTTGTTAGGCGCACAAAACCGCTTAAAGGAATGATGGAGGGGATACCACAGTTATCGGCAACCAACCAGAAGGTGAAAGTTACAAAGGGTAAAAAGAAGGAACCTGGGATTGGTGGGCAAGGTAATGTGCATAATGTGTCGTATAGTTTAAGGTCGTGTAAGTAAGTTGTATAATTGTAATTTGTTGGATTTTTTTTGTTTAGTATATCAGAGAGTATGTATTTTTATTGCCCTAGGGATAATTGTTTTTGCAGTGCTGTTAGATTTTCATGTCGTTATTACTGATTTTTTTTTGATTATGCATTCTGAGAAGGAGGGATGGAGCGATAGAGTAATTTTGTTCTACAGGTGGCGAATATGTAAGGTCATCCTGGGGAACGAGGATGGCCCTGCTGTTGCTGTAAGTCTGCAGGGGCGAGGCAGGGCAGGTTCTCAAGACAACCAGATGTGTGGCTTACCAGTCAGAAATGGAGGCTAAAAACAACTTTGGAGACCTGGGAGATTAGTAATGAAGTGCTTAAGTTGGAGGATGCAGTTTCGGAATTGTATAAGAAGGCACAGTGGAATTATTTATGTAGGGAGACAAAGGAAGGGTACCAGGAGTAGCAGTTCACCCGTGGCTCTACCCTTCATTCGATCCCTGCGAAACCCTACATTTCAGCAGGATAATGCACAACCGCATGTTGCAGGTTCTGTACAGGCCTTTCTGGATACAGAAAATGTTCGACTGCTGCCCTGGCCAGCACATTCTCCAGATCTCTCACCAATTGAAACCGTCTGGTCAATGGTGGCAGAGCAACTGGCTCGTCACAATACGCCAGTCACTACTCTTGATGAACTGTGGTATCGTGTTGAAGCTGCATGGGCAGCTATACCTTGTACACGCCATCCAAGCTGTGTTTGACTCAATGCCCAGGCGTACCGAGGCCGTTATTACGGCCAGTGATGGTTGTTCTGGGTACTGATTTATCAGGATCTACGCACCCAAATTGCGTGAAAATGTAATCATATGCCAGTTCTAGTATAATATATTTGTCCAATGAATACCAGTTTATCATCTGCATTTCTTCTTGGTGTAGCAGTTTTAATGGCCAGTAGTGTACATAATTGATGTACTAGTACAAGTTGTAGAGACATGATTGATGATATATCGAAGGTTGAGACTGGTCGTGAGTCGTTCTCGGAATTGCCATAACGGTAAGGTGACCTCTCGCGATAAGCGGGAAATCCGGGTTCAAGTCCCCTCCGGCACAAATTTTCATTGTCATCATTCCATTATACAGCTGATGGTTGTCCGTATACGCAGCTGCGAATACATTGCATGTACTTAGAACAGGGTGTTGGTGCATTGGCGGTTGGGACTCACGGCAGCCTAAAAATGTTGACACTAAAAGTAAACTCCATCAGAATAAGTCTCAGATGACCCTAACGGTACTACCTATGGGCGTCTCTGGATGCAGATATGGAAGGACGTGTGGTCAATACACCGCTCTTCCGGACGTTGTTAGTTTTCGAAACCGGAGCCACTACTTCTCAGTCAAGTAGCTCCACAGTTTACCTCACAAAGGCTGAGTGCACCCCGCTTGCCAAGGGCGGAGGGCAGGTCGGAAGCGTACCCATCCAAGTACTAGCCAAGCCCGACAGCGCTTAGCTTCGATGATCTGACGGGAACCGGTGTTACCACTGCGGCAAGGCCGTTGGCAAAAATGTTGACACCAGCTCAGAGGAAATTGAACACATCACGATTTAATGTGTTCACGTCATGCACTGTGTTCATTCGTCTGGGTAAAGGTTCACGAGTGTATTCATATTCCACGCATTTGTCCTGATTGGTGGTATTATTGTTTTCTAGGTTCTGTTTTATTATATATGGTTTCCTTAAAAGACTAAATTTGTGGGTCTTATAAAGATTCATTGCCTTGCAATTTTTAGTGAACCAATACTATTAGTTCATTAGCTGTGGTAGCTAATCTCTGTTTTACTGTAAACGTGTAAAGTTTTGCCAACTGTTCGCTGCCATAAGCTGGTACTTGTTGCTCTTTATGAGGTTATGTTTGCTGAAACTTGAGAGGCTATTTTCTCAAGTATCAATGTATGTAAAACTTGTATTGCAGTTATTTGCTGTGCAAATAAAATTTTGTGAATAAAGGTTTAATGGTTTACCAATTAAGGATCTCTGTAGGAAACCTGCGCCATTGTTAAACCTCTGACAGCTATAAATAAATAAGTAATAAAGCGAGGAAGGCACTAGTACAAGCAACTACTTTAATGCTGCTGTCCTCTGTGTATGTGTCGCGAGAGATTTTGCACATTGCAATATTATGAGATTTCTAGTTTTGTAACCTACTGGTGATGAAGAGGACTTCTACATACAGTTCTGTAGTACAAGTTAAAATACTTGGTACGACATCTACGAAGTGTGGTAGTCTCCAATGTGTTTGTGTGGATTCAACTTTTAAAAATCGAGTATGTGCAGTCGTAATATACAATAACATAATGTATAGTTGATTTAACATTACAATTCAACACGCATTTCCGGTAATCGTCAACGGTTAATCCTGTTTCACACTCTTTGCTCAGCATGTTATGCGTCCTGATTCTTAAACATTAAAATTCAGTTACAGGTTCATCATTCAAAATGACTTTCAGTAATCAAACCTCCTCTTTATTTACAAGTGGAGAATTGTATCCGTTATTTACAAGGAAACATGAAGTATCAAACCACTTGATATCCTCATAATACAGTTTTACATGATTTGGTTCAAAAATGGTTCAAATGGCTCTGAGCACTATGTGACTCAACATCTAAGGTCATCAGTCCCCTAGAACTTAGAACTACTTAAACCTAACTAACCTAAGGACATCACACACATCCATGCCCGAGGCAGGATTCGAATCTGCGACCGTAGCAGTCACACGGTTCCGGACTGAAGTGCCTAGAACCGCAAGGCCACCGCGGCCGGCTACATGTTTTGATAGAAACTTGTTTAGTATATTTCCATAATGAAAGTCTATAAGATGAGTAATTAAAATATCTGAAACTATTATTCGTCTTGCTATTGGCCTAGAAAACACTGCATTAAGTCGGTTTAATTCAGTAACACCGGAATTTTCGTTAAAATAACGACCCTTCAAAAATTTGGCGATGCAGTCAATGTAGCTACTCCGTATCTACCTTCCTCGAAAGTCGCAGGTTTTCATGTCTTTCATCTTTCGTAAATTTTCCGTAGTTTTACAAAACACACTTCTTCTTCTTCTTCTTCTTCTTCTTCTGTAGCCCTACAGCCCCTGGCGGGTCTCGGCTACTTCAACTATTTCATCCCATGCTATCTGCTTTTTGCAGCACTGTTCTACCCCTGGACTCACACACTGGTGAGATCCTGTATTACAGCAGTGCACCTTCTTCTAGTTCTCCTTTTTCATGTAGTAGCATAATGCACACCTGTCATCATTTTCTTTTGTATATTATCATCTGCCATTCTCTCCACATGTCATAGCCACCGTATTCGTTGTGATTTGATAAGTTTTACTATATTTCTCCCTGGTATTAACGTTTTTAGTTCGATGTTAGATTGTAACCTCGAGCCTACTTCCTTCCTAACTTTGCCATTAATTTTGCGTAGTACTCTTCGCTCAAAGGTTCTTAAAGTGTTTTCATTATCTTCCGTCAGTATCCATATCTCTGGCCCATATGTGACAACTGGGTGATCTAAGGAGTTACAATTATATTAAGATTCTCGTTATTCTTGTATCAAGGCTGTTTCTGAAGAGCTGTAGATTTGTAAAGTAAGCTCTGTTCCCTGCTTGTGTCTTTTGCCTTATAGCCTTTCCAATGCTGTTATCATTTGACACTGAAGCTTCCCAGTAACTACGACAGAATACTCCTTTGAACATTTCCCAGTTATATTTAGGTCTTCTGTCTGAAGATTTTGACATTACCACATATTTTGTTTTATTTCCATTTAATATAACGCCGCTTTTCAATGCTTCTGTTTCCGTTGCTAGATATCTTTCTTTAACTGTGTTGGCATTTCTTCACGCTATTGCAGTGTCATCAGCATCCGCATATATCTGGCTAGTTTTCATAAATATGGTTTTATTGAGTTTTTTTTCTACGCTGTTCAGAGCTATATTGAATATGATAGTGTAGAGACTATCATTTTGCTTTATTCCTTTATTGAAAAAGAACCTTTCATTTGTCCTGTTACAACATCTTTCATTTTGCTCTTGTCTCTATCATTGTCATTCTGATTAGATTTATTAGTTTGCCACATTCTACCGATTTATGCTGTCAAAGGCTTATTTAAAATGGATTTCGCTAGTTTTTATGTCTTTAATCTTTAATACACTTTTCATTGTTTTACCAAATACATTATTCTTCATAATTCTGAAAATAAATTCTGCTGTTCAGCCAAGGATGATAAGCGTTTCATACTAGGTGATAAATTGAGTTCTGTTGCGCGGAGATAATTGCTGTGTACGCAACAGTTAATTTAGCAGTAGCCTAGTGACACATAAAAAGAAGTTTACATGTTACCATATACATTTACACTCTGTAACATTTTTTCTGTACAGTGTCTTTCTCACCCTATTAAATCACTTTCTGACAAGCTGAGTGCCCTATTATGTTAATCACTTCAAGCATCGTTTAGTTTCTACAGTTAAACAGTAGAAATAGGTATACCAGCACAAAATGATAAACATTTGATACGAAATTATGCTGAATAGTCGATTACTTTTGAACATGACCCCAATTAGGGTGAAGGAGATAACATATATTTTTTTTTGGAAATACTATTGTATAATTGCATTCTTTTGAATATGGTGTAGAAATAAATCCAATGTTTTTCAACGTGGTGGGCTATACAAACTGACTGGCATGTTTCGCTTTAGGAAAAAAAATACTGTATCGTGATGGCCTTTATCGTTTGTAAAAGATGCTAAAAACCATCCCACCATTTCCATCTTGAATTTTAGGTGCAACGATCTGCTGTTTCATTTTTAATAAATGCTAAAAGAAATTTCTACCACCACCACCATCTTGGCTTATTAAATTTTCCTCCCACCGCTGTTATATTGCATGGTTTAATTTCCCACAATTCGTCATCTTGAAATTTTTAAATTTACCACCAACGTGACGTCACTGAAAAAAGAGGTGTGACTAATGAAGTCATAGTAAAGGGAGCGTGGATTGAGTCATCACAGATGTAAACAATTTGAGCCAGAGTACCCACAGCATAATACGCCAGCTCATAGTAAATGTATGAAATATTTGTCTGCCCCATTCCAAGTAGATGCATGCGCTTCGGTTTTTCTCACGTGCTGAGCAATAAATGCTTGTCTAGTACTCTACAGTCACTTGCCCTTGCAGTGTAGTACAGTTGTTTGTTACACTACAGTGATTAACAGATCAAGCAACAATTTTTGATAGAGATTTCATATTAATGTGTTGTCCATATACTGCCATTCTTGGTAGCTACAGGTACAACGTCTCAGGATATATTTGGTTTAGATTGTTGGTTCTTCATCATCTAACAAATTAACTAGTGTCAGTCGCAATACCATATCAGCTTTAATGATCTATGTCAAGAATTTTTAAAACTCATAATTTGGGTCAGATCAGGCAACGTCTTTCGGAGTTCATATCATTTTATAGCTATTAATAGTTTCCAGTTTTTCCGCAACCTGAGCCATCACGTATATAACTGTATACTATGTAAAGGCAAAATTGGCCTGCTTAACTTTTCTTTGAGTTACCGAGGTCATATCTCCAGACACATGGCCGCCCCTATCGTTGTTATTACGAAACCTAGCAGGACTTAGATGTTTCTGAAGTAACTGTAAAGTGATGATTAATGTACAGGCAACAATCAATATTCACCCAATTCCAAGTCCTAATAAATTGTTCGGCAGGCTAAAAGAATATGATTTATAAGAAAAACCCTCTCGGTTACTGTCTCTAGATACTTTTAGTCACTGAATGAAGACATTTTCTATTTAGCAAGCGACTGTCGTACAGAGCAGTAAATATGTTTATTATCTAGGAGTGTCGTATACTTCTTAATATTACTCCGTTTCGTGAACTGTTATCATCATTCCTCAAGCTGATAATACATTCCCTTACTTCACTGTGGAAAATTAGACATATTAGGATAACACCCATACCTCTACATCGGAAGTCAATGGAATAATTAGCAGTTTCTTACCCCGAGTACCAATGAAAATAACATAAATGTCTTGGAATTATTTAGAATTATTTGATGATTAGCCGTTATTATCTCTGAAGAAATCACAGCGTTTATTTGAATGTCCGAAGACTAGTAAGACTCTGACGATTCTGGTCCATAATGAAATCTCCATGATACGACGAAAGGAATCCTGTAACCTTAGAATATTATGCTACTGATGAAATAGCATTTGATTTGTTTTCTGTCTGTATGAGACCATGTGTTTCGGAAGGATGACACTCTGCCCTTTTGACACCTTGTTTCACCGATGGAATAGTCTCTTACCCTGCGAGATAGCGACGTTGTTTTGATTTTGTAGTGAGTTAGGGTCGTGACATGTGTATCGGCCGTTCCAGGGCGACAGGAATTGCTGCTGTAACTCTTCCTCCGGTTAAAATGGTAGCGTTTCTCTGGACAGACTGGCGCGCCGCCAACGACTGGAAGTGCTCCAGTAACCGAATCCTGTGCCTCTGCCCACAGTGCTGCCGCACAGGATCAATGACGTATGCCTTTTTATTTAAATCCATTTAGCAATGTTTTAAACGGAGCAAATTCTCATACTCGGGCTTTTTTTTTTTTAAATCGCTTCGACATATGTAACACTCTCAAATATCAATATCTGCAGCGGCAGTTAACATTATTTGTTAAGTCACTAATGTACACCATGAATATCACAGGCCCTTTAATGTTTATTCTAGCCATGGGGCAAGATACGGTTGCTTCAGTTAGCCATTATCCATCCCTCATATCGTGCCTCTTCCTGCATACCAGGATTTTATCACTCCCGTCTATCCCCTTAGGTCTTCCATATGAACGTAACTTCCGTAGAATAAGTAGTTGAAGAACTGAATCCCTAATTTTTTGCAAGCTGCCTGCACAAAAATCAACTGGACAACTCGGTGGTTTTCTGTGTATTATACGACAAGAAGAACAGAAGTTGGATGTCGATGATTGAAATTTTAGGGGTCCATGCTAGTGGTGTAACAGACCTTCATCGTCCTACATAGATGATCGTATTTGAACTTCTATAGTAAGTAAGTCACGGTGATGTAGATGTTAGGCTCTGTGTTGTGTTCCCCGTTTCTTAAATTAGTGGGACTTAATGGTGATTAGCGCTTACTGCGGGCTGTTTGCTGAGAAGTGGATTTTTGGATTCATCCTACCTCATAAAAAAAAAAACTCCTGCCGAACAGGCCATGAAGGCCCAACGGTACCGACCGGCCGCCGTGTTATCCTCAGTGCACAGGCGTCACTGGATGCAGATATGGAGGGGCATGTGGTCAGCACACCCCTCTCCCAGCCGCATGTCAGTTTCCGAGACCGGAGCCGCTACTTCTCAGTTTACCTCACAAGGGCTGGTGCACCCCGCTTTCCAGCAGCGCTCGGCAGAGCGGATAGTCACCCATTCAAGTACTTGCCCAGCCCGACAGTGCTTAACTTCGATGATCTGACGGGAACCGGTGTTACCACTGCGGCACGGCCGTTCGCATCCTACCTCATCCTCTTCTTTTAATACCACTCCATACGCAATTCCCATCATGCTATCACCATTGTCATGCATTACCGCCTTCAGCTATTTGTTCGTGTGTAGCTTCGTCTGCCCACCTTCCATTAGGTCGTTGTCTCGGTCTTTTCTTATTTCCAGCACAAATCTTCCTTGATCCACATACGATTTACAGTATCTGATAAAAGTATCTGGACACCCCTACGTAATGTGGGATTGACCACTAGATGTTACGAGAGGCTGACCCCACACTATAAAAGATGGTGGGCAGTATAGTGTTTTCAGCAGAGAAGCAGTAATAATGGAGTGGGTCTGTCAGCTCCAGATAAGCAAGATACGTATTATGCTTCTTCTGTGCCTTCTTGAGGTATATTTATTAAATTCAGTGCGAGATTCTCCATTTAAGAAGTGTAATCTCACGGCTTGTGACTTTAAGGTTTAAATTCAGGCAACCTGTATACCTGTTGTTATTCATTTGTTTGTTTAGAAGGGCCAACAACCATTCGTTTCAGGTAGTCAGTTGCCAACTGTCGCCTGCTACACCCTGCAGAGCGAAAGTTACGTATATTTAGCTTTTTCTATGCTTTCTTAGTAGTGCTGCGATGGACAGGGAGTGTGCACACTGTCTGCAGATGCAGGAGGAGTTGGCCGCAGTTTTCAAACAGCTGGAAATGCTTTTGGCTACGGTAAACCATCTTCAGACTGCTGCCTCTGGGTGTAGCGGTAGCGGAGAATCTGGCATGGGAAGCCTCATGTGTCAGTTATTTCGTCCACGGGCTCTGCTGCCGAGCCAGCTCCAGTGGGCCCTTTGCTGGGGATCCGCCCTCACCGCATGGGGAGGGGTGGGTGTAACGCGTTCACGTCACTTGAGACTGAGGACCAGCGGGCGGCATGGCTCTGTCCTCGTGCATTCAACCTGTGAGTGGACAGGTGGCCACTCTTTCAGTAGGGTCCTAGTAGACGTACGGTTGTGGTGAGATGGGAGGGGTGGGGGGGCCAAAGGGACTTGTTAGTTATAGGGAGCTCCAATGTTAGGCGCGTTATAGAACCTCTGCGAAAATGGCTTTCAGGATCAGAGAGGAAGCCAATGCGCGCTCGGTATGCCTGCCGGGGACATTATTCGAGATGTGGAGGAAGCCTTGCCTGCGGCTATCGAGCGTGGAGAGTGTAGTCGTCTACAACTTGCGGCTCCCCATAGGAGGGGGAGTGTTCACGGCAGTCGACAAAACTAATGTCTTTAATGAGGCCAATTTTGAGTGCGACTGTAAAGCTATCTAGAAGTGTGTAATAAGTGTAGGTGAATCGAGTTAATTCTAGGCTGTTATCACTGGTAACCCGATTCCGCTATGACAGTTTTAAGGTCATTCAAGAAAGTTTACGCTCAGTGGCGCAGAAATATCCAAATAATGCTGAATTAATTGGAGTTGACTTTAATCTACCGAGTGCAGACTGGGACGTCTAAGGATCCTTTGTCGGGTGTACCGACGAACAATCTCGCGAAGTACTTTTGAACACGTTTTCCGAAAGTTGTGTTCAGCAGCCAACACGCAATGGAAATATTTTAGGTCTTGTGGTTACAAACAGGTCTAACCTTATCGATGGCATCAGTATGAAGACAGGGATTATTGATCATGATGTCATCACAGCTTCGATGGTTACTAAAGTCAACAAATCAATCAAGACGACTATGAGAGTACTTTTGCTAGAAAGATCAGATAAGCATTTCTCAGAAACCCACTTAGTTAATGCATGAACATAATTTAGTTCCAGTATGATGGAAGCAGAGGAATTACGGGTGCTCTGGAGAAGTATGTGTCGAGTAAGTGGATTAAGAATGGAAAAGACCCATCGTTGTTTAATAAAAAGACTCGGAAATGCTGAGAAAGCAAAGACTGTTACACTCTCGGTTCAAAAGAAAACGTGCAAATGACAACAGGCAAAAGTTAGTGAATCTGTCAAAAGATCGATGTGCGAAGCATACAACTGTCTCCATCATATCTAAGCAAACGATCTAGCCGAAAACCCGAGAAAATTCTAGTCCTACGTAAAATCGCTAAGCAGGTTGAAAGCTTCCATCTAGCCATTCGTTAAGCAATCTGGTATGACAATGGAAGATACCAAAAGGAAGCTGAAGTTATAAATTTCGCGTATTAGAATTCGTTCATGCAGAAGATACCAAAAGGAAGCTGAAGTTTTAAATTTCGCGTTTTAGAATTCGTTCATGCAGAAGGATCGTACCAACACATCGGCGTTTGACCATCGCACAGACTCTCATAGGGAGGACAGTAATAATTATCTCTGGTGTAGAGATGCAACTGAAAGAGCTGAAAACAAATCAGTACCTAGGTCCGGGTGCAATCCCAATTCGGTTTTACAAAGAGTACTCTATGGCAGTGACCCCTTACTTAGCTTGCATTTATGGCAGATTTCTCGCCCAGCACAAAGTCCCAAGTGAGGTACAGACGTATATCTGTAACATAGATGTGCTGCTGAATTCTTGAGCATACTCTCAGTTCGAGTATACTGAGTATACAACATTCCTTCCGTCGGGTTTCTTCTCGAAGTTCAAGGCTTTATTGAGAAAAACTTATTAAAAAATCACGATTTAAAGTCCTGGCCATTTCTTTCTCCCATTTTCGGTCAACACACGAAACTCGGGCAGAAAACTGGGCATTTTCTGAGGAGATCCATGAACCTATCCAATTTCGCACTTATTCATATGACCAGAAGTGCTGATCTTCCGGTAGAGTACCACTGATATTAGAAGATGATAGTCAGTCATTCCAACATCTCCAAGCATGTTTTGACGCGTTTTGCGGCATGGGGTCTATTGCTGCAAAATCACATTTTCAGGTCTATCGCTGTATTGTGGCCGTTTGTCTTTCAGTGCTCGACTCAAATGCATCAACAGCTTTCGATAATAATCTCCTGGGATTGTTTCCGTTGGTTTAAGTAGCATCGTAAACCTTCTGTCTTCCACCGCCCTGCCGGTCTTCGACGTCAAAATCACCCTTCTTAAATAGTTAAACCATTCACGTTCTTTCGCTAACAGTTGCCTCATAATATGTCTTACCCACCATCTTATGAGACTTTAGCATCAGATTTCTTCATGCTAAAGCAGAAGACTAAAACTTCCCTCAAATGACGGGAATTGGGCTCGTAAGTTGACTTATTCAATCGAGCATAACGTAAGAACTAATCACAAATCGACTAACATGTTGATGACGTTGTGTATACAAGTGCCTGAGCTTGTTGTGTGACACTCACGACCTCCCAGCTGCACCACCACTTGCCGCTACTGCCATCTATTGCAAAACTGTAGATCTAACAACAAATTTCTTGGAGACGGAAAAGCTTATGTCCACAAATCAGAACAATTTTACAAAGCATCATTCGTGCAGAACTCAGGTTGCCCTTTTCTCACATGGCAAAAGGCGTATGACTCGGTACCCCACTGCGAACTGTAAACAAAGCAACGCGCATAAGAAATAGGTTCCGAAATATGTGAGTGGTTTGCAGACTTCTGAAGTAGCAGAACCCAGTACACTGTCCTCGATGACGAGGGTTCTCAGAGACAAGAGTATCGTCAGGAGTGACCCAGAGGAGTGTGTTGTTCTCTATATACATAAATTTTCTGGCGGATAGGGTGAGCAGAAATCTGCGGTTGTTCAAAAATGGTTCAAATGGCTCTGAGCACTATGGGACTTAACATTTGAGGTCATCAGTCCCCTAGAACTTAGAACTACTTAAACCTAACTAACCTAAGGACATCACACACATCCATGCCCGAGGCACGATTCGAACCTGCGACTGTAGCGGTCGTCCGGTTCCAAACTGAAGCGCCTACAACCGCTCGGCCACAAAGCCGGCTCTGCGGTTGTTTGCTGATGTTCCCGTAGTGTACGGTAAGGTGTCGCAGTTGAGTGTAGGAAGATACAAGATGACTTAGACAAAATTTCCAGTTGATGTGATGAATGGCAGTTAGCCCTAAATGTGGAAAAACGTAAGTTAATGCGGTTGAGCAGGAAGAACAAACCTGTAATGTTCGGATACAGTATTACTAGCGTCCTGCTTGACAAAGTAGAGTCGATTAAATGTCTGGGCATGACGTTGCGGTGCGATATGAGGTAGAACGAGCCTGTGAGAACTGTGGTAGGAAAGGCGAATGTTCGACTTCGGGTTATTGGGAGAATTTTAGGAAAGAGTGAGTCATTTGCAAAGGAGACCGCATATAGGACGCTGCTGTGACCTATTCGTAATGCTTGTGTGTTTGGGATACCAACCAGATCGGATTCAAGGAAGACATCGAAGCAGTTGAAAAGTGGGCTGTTAGATTAGTTACCGGTAGGTTCAATCAACACGCATGTGTTACAGCGATGTTTCGGGAACTTAAATGGAAATCCCTGGCGGAAAGGCGATACTCTTTGCGAGGAACGCTATTGAGAAAATTTAGAGAACTGGAATTTGAAACCGGTCGCTGTGGCCGAGCGGTTCTGGGCGCTTCAGTCCGGAACCACGCGGCTGCTACGGTCGCAAGTTCGAATGCTGCCTCGCGCATGGGTGTGTATGATGTCCTTAGGTTAGTTAGGTTTACGTAGTTCTAAGTCTAGGGGACTGATGACCTCAAATGTTAAGTCCCATAGTGCTTAGAGCCATTTGAACCATTTCGAATTTGAAGCTGACTGCAGAACGATCCTACT
Organism: Schistocerca cancellata; assembly: GCF_023864275.1. Taxonomy (NCBI): domain Eukaryota; kingdom Metazoa; phylum Arthropoda; class Insecta; order Orthoptera; family Acrididae; genus Schistocerca; species Schistocerca cancellata. Next base: position 590,664,567 of record NC_064629.1, read on the forward strand.
GCCGCCCATGTAGTACATTTTGCGTAAGGACCACGAACATAAGATGAACTAGGGCTCATATGTAAGGATATAGACAGTCGTTTTTCTCTCACTCTGTTTGCGAGTGGAACTGCAAGGGAAATTGCTGGCGCTGGTAAAACGTACATTCCACCACGCAACGTACGGTAGGTTGCCGACTCTGTATGTAGATAGAGGGCTCAGTGACTTCGAACGTGGACTAGACATTGAATGTCACCTAAATAAGAAATTCATTAGGGATAATGCAACCGTTTTAAATCTGCTCAAGTCGACTATCCGCTGTATGAGAATGACGTGAATGCGCGAAGGAATACACCAGGGCTAAATTAAGACCAGGCAGTCTTCATGAATTCTCGGACAGGGACCGTCGAGCATTCCGGAGGGCGGTTGTAAAAAGTCGCATTAAATCAGTGGAGGGATTCACTCGTGATTTCGAAAGCGCTACCAGCAGTCCAGCTAGCACACTAACTGGGCGTAAGGAGTTCGGAAGAATAGAAGCCACAAATTTCCACAGCGAGTGCTAAGCGACGCTTGAAGTGGTGTAATGAGTGGCGCCGCTGGACGGCGGATGACTGGAGACGAGTTATTTGGAGTGATGGATCACACTGGGCCTTGCGGCAATCAGATGGTAGGGTTTGGGTTTGGCGCGTGGCCGGAGACCGTTCTGCTATGAAGTGTAGATCCAGCAGTGATGTACAGAAAAGGGAAGGAAGATCAGAGTTTAACATCCCTCCGACAGACGGTCATTTGAGACGGATCACAAACACTATTACGAAAGGATGGAGAAGAAAATAGGCCGTGTCCTCTTCAAGGGAACCATCCCGGCTTTTCCCAGGAGCAATTTTGAAAAATCACGGGGAACCTAAATCTGGGTGGGCGGACGGGGATTTGAACCGTCGTCCTCCCGAATGCGAATCCAGTGTGCTAACGAATGCGCCATCTCGCTTGGTAAGTGCGGAGGACGTGGTGTACCGGTAAGTGGGTCATTTTCGTGTTTAGAGTGTGGTTCGCTTATGGCACTCAAGAAAACGCTACATGTGGAAGGAAATGAACACCTTTTACAGCATTATGTACTGCGTACAGGATCAGTCCGAAGAGGACGAATGATTGTATCAGCATGACAATGCAACCTGTCATAAAGCAGCACCTGTGAGGTAATGTTTTCTGGACAAACATTACTGAAACTGGGTGTACCGCCCCGACTCCCGACCTGAGCCCAATCGAACAACTTTGGAACGAGGTAGAACGTAGACTTTGCTCCAGAACCTAGCGTCCAACATCACTACCATCTCTGGTTTTGGCTCTTGAGGTAGAACGGGCTGCCATTCCTGCAGAGATAGTCAGACACTTCATTGAGTTCAAGCCATCATGAAGGGGGAAGGTGGACACATTCCATATTAATATTCACTAATACGTGAACGGGTACTTTTCATCAGATAGTGTATTCACTTGGCTACACGTTCCGCCCACTCCATTTCATTTTCATTATGGTCATAACCATGCATTCCACTGCAGTTTGTTCACTGCCTCATTTGTTTGTTTTTCTGACTATCCAAATAATTTTCAACAAGTTTATTTCCATTGCTCGCTGACAACCCCCGAATTTATATGAGTTTCGCATTAAAGGTTTATGTCTCTCTGCCATCAGTCAAAGCTATACTACGAACTGATTCCAAACTTTACTTTTCAGTAAGTTCAGAAGCATAGTTTCGAAGCTCCCACTTAGTCTGTGAAATGCAGTCCAGGCAATTTTTACACATATATTTATCTTTAATGCGGTCCGTCTAGTCACTGTCTTCACCTTCACTAAATGCAAAAGCTGTCACCTCACTGTTAATATAGCATTCCATAATCTTCGGTAGTGTAACAGAGACTGCATCAATGCCCCGCTTCTCAGCTACTGTCAGTACAGATTTTGTTGAAACTGAGGAAAAATTTTTTCTTGGAATTTATAGATATCGAACAAACTGGTAATTCATACTCATTTCTCCATTCTATAATATCATTCATGACTTGCAAGTGGTCCATTGTAGTACGTCAGATTGCAAAGTCAGCATATTCCTTTGGTTGATCAAGAGTCAATTTGGTGACAAATTTAATTACTATATTGCACATTACGGAGAGAAGGCTGACTGGTCGGTATCTTCTTATGTAGTGTCTTTTTTCTTTTCGTTTGTGTGAAATTGCCTTCTTTAATAAATATTCTTTAATTTTTCACGTTCCATTTGCATAACCTTTCCTCCAGCTGTAATCGCTTCTATCGAAACAGTTATGTGCTGCCACCTTCTCATTCTTCATACCACGAATGGCTTTCTACATGTCATCTAGTATTACTTCCAGACTCATTATTTTCATCACTGCCTATCTTTGTTCTTTTTCATCTTTTGACTTGCACAAAGATTTTAAGAAATCTGGGAAAGCTTGTACAGTTTTCTCTCTTTTGTTAGTCACTGTGCTCTTTGGCACCTTAACTGTTGAAATGTAGTCCCTACAGAACGTAAATTACTGTTTTGCGTTCTTCATAATTAATTGTTATCCACTGATTCTCTTGCCAAATTTCATTGCACCTTTTTACATCCTGTCGAAGACACTTCAGAAATGTTTTGATTAATTCAGCGTATCCATTACTACTAGCTCTACATCTTTATTTTCTGTTTAATGGCTCTGAGCACTATGGGACTTAACATCTGTGGTCATCAGTCCTCTAGAACTTAGAACCACTTAAACCTAACTAACCTAAGGACATCACACACATCCATGCCCGAGGCAGCATTCGAACCTGCGACCGTAGCAGTCGCGCGGTTCCGGACTGAGCGCCTAGAACCGCTAGACCACCGCGGCCGGCTTTTCTGTTTAATAGCTACCTTGCTTTGTTTGAGATTTTCTTTTCTTCTGCATTTTCGGATCTGCAATATTTTATGCTATTTGTGTAAGTATCTTTGTTAAATAATAGTCCCTTAATCTAAGTACCTTTGAAATTCTCTTCATGTACTAAGCTCTGAACTCCTTCTTAATTTCATTTTGTGTAACTCCCAGTTCTTAAACTCTCTTAATCTACATTTCTGTCTTCCTCCCTAATGACTCTTCTTTTCTAACTTTGTCTCTATTTCTGTTCTGAATATTAGGAGACTACATTCACTTTCAGTACGGAAAAGGTTCAAGACCATCGTATCCGTTACAACGTCTTCATTCTTTGATAAAATGTAATACATTTCGGTTTTACTCCCATTTATTCTCTTCGAAGCCCATTTTCTGTTGTGTTTCTTGTGGAATATTGTACTGGAGATAAAATTGATGTTGTCTTCCGCAAATTTAACAAACTTAAGACGTCTGTCATTTCCCTTATAGTATCCAAAGTGCACCAGTGAAGTATCGTTCTTTAATTTTCGTCCTACTTTTGCACAACAATCGCGCATTAGCATCTCGTATTGAGATTTCCTGTCATGTATCTACTTCTGTAACTCCTGGTAATGGTGCTCTATATCCTCACAAAAATTTGAGTACATTGGCGGGTACAACCGTCCATTAGCGTCTTGTCGTGGTATTCGCTTTCATTTTTCTGTTACTGTAACTCCTGGTATTTTCACAGAAACTCTTTTCTTGATGTTTTGAAACAAGTCTTCCTATTATGTCTGATTTCCCACATGTATCCGTAATACTAGTTTAATTTTCTTATTTACAATAAATCTACTGCTGAACGTTGTTCCTGCCCTGCTTTTCTGTCTTGAATCAAACGACCTAATTTTAATTCAGTATGACCTTCGTCTTTCCATCGACTTATAATAAACTGCTATCCCATTTGATCTTATTTAACTACTTTTCCTACTCCACTAATTTATTTTTGGATCATACATACCTCCAGTTTATTGTCCTCGAACAAAAAATCTTGGAAGTACTTGGTTTTTTTTCTCACAGTATTCTTTCTTTCGGGGTGGAATATCGACGTTCCAGGATTTCACACGAAACAGTAGATCCTCCTGCAACCGTATCCGTAGTAAACTATCCTGAAAGTATTCTAAGAGTTTCACGAGAAATATAAAAAGTGCTGAAGCATGGCAGTGCCTCTTAATCTCACAGCTTTGGACCAGCACATCAGTTTTCCAGTAAATATCGTTACTAAGCAATTAGTCAGTCGTTCTGCCCTTTGTGATTCATGTAGTCCAGAGGGTACCAAATTTAGTCTCACTACGTTGCATGCAAAGCGGATTGGTCAACAGCCGGTCCGAATTTGATCCCCATAAAAAGATTCCTTAAGACTGTTTCCTTATGGGTATCAATAATTGATTGACGTGAACGTCTGGGCTCAAAATAGGGATCTATCCAGGTTGGTTCCCTAAATAGTCATTACGCTATAATTGACGGCTATTCGTCCAAGCTTTTCCGTCACCAACTTTGTATTTACTGGGTTGTAGAAAAATATCCACTACCAGTCACAATAAAAGGTTGTTTATTCATCACACGACCGGTTTCGGGCTTGCGCCCATCTTCAGGTGTTTATACATTCATTTACATGTTTGTACTGTTGGAGATCAAAAAAGATGAAGCACCATTATTACAGTTATGCTTGTGATGATAGTTTTGCCACTTAGTTTCACACTTATGGTAAATTTCACGTCCATATGTAAGGTATAGCTCCATATTACACTATTATGATGTGCACTCGTGAAATACACTATGTTTACATACAAACAGCCCACATGTTTATATGTAAACATAGTGTATTTCACGAGTGCACATCATAATAGTGTAATATGGAGCTATACCTTACATATGGACGTGAAATTTACCATAAGTGTGAAACTAAGTGGCAAAACTATCATCACAAGCATAACTGTAATAATGGTGCTTCATCTTTTTTGATCTCCAACAGTACAAACATGTAAATGAATGTATAAACACCTGAAGATGGGCGCAAGCCCGAAACCGGTCGTGTGACGAATAAACAACCTTTTATTGTGACTGGTAGCGGATATTTTTCTACAACCCCATAAAGGAACAGTCACGGAGTTCGACAGCATCCATTATGGATAAAATTCATTTTTGTATTTACTGTTTTCTTCATTTTCAATAATAGCGAGATGGACCGTAGTTATGACACAGGATTAATGGTGAGGAATTGTGAAGTATAACCAATAATGTTAGTTCTTCCGTGGTTGTCTAAATCACGTATGGTGAATGCTAGGATGGTTTGTTCGATAACGCAAGGGATGATTCTTGTCCCCATTCTGCTCTAACAGAGTTAACGTTGTGTATCTAATGGTATAAATACGTAGAAGCTGTTTCTATCTTTTCTTTCCGAAATAATTTTTCTCGTTCACCTGTAACGCCATATTTTTACACCTACCAGAGTTAGATTTTCTAGATTTTTCCCTATTTCCACCTTCATTGTAGCGCAGTCACTAAAAACTCTAATTCGAGGAACTCCTTTCACTGTTTTGTGTACACTAAAGTTGGTTTTGCTATTTCATGCTAAACAAAACTTGGCTGTAGAACAGTCAGACACTGCGTATGTTATACATTATTTAGGCTAAGGAACGATTTTGTGTTGAATAAACTTCAGACTCTTAAGAAACTCATACTCTTGAATTTCGATTCTTTCGATTAACTTAAAACAATGACTTTACGTGGTAGTAACAACTTCGTCTTACGTCGGGATACACGGACGAATAGCCACGCTTACATCTTAACCAATACTCAGTGCATGAGTGAATATTAAGAATGATTCATTGCGACTTCGTGGTTTAGGATAGTTGTTACTTCATGCAACCTGCCACATATAACAAAGCTGTTATGTCTACCGCTAATTTCACTTCCCAGCACAAATACTAGAGGTGTTATTTCCCTGAAGGTCCTCCACTGTTATGCGCTAACAGACGTTCTGTATAAATGACGTACAGCCTGAAAACATTGAACGCTTCGATTTTCTGCTACATACATTTGGCAGGAGATGGATGGGAATGTGCAAGATCTGGCAGTTTGCTTGACTTTATTTTTTTTTTTTTTTACAATGTCTCAGAATCAAAATGTATTTCCCGTTCCCGCAATTGTCCAAAATCTGCAGAGCGTTGATTATGCTGATTTGTTCGTCTGCAGTATCTCAACAGTCATCAGTCAAGTATACTAAAGAGTAAAATAGACTATTTGTTTGGAGACACTGAAAATTTATAGCTATATCGTCGAAATTACGCATTACGAGAACTGTGGCTGTAATACAATTATAATGTTCATAATTTTAATCAATGACTATCCACAAGTACAGTTTAAAGAATTTATTTAAATCAAACCATTACCGGTTTTGGATACTTGCACATTAATATTAAGATGGCCCTTACACAGTTTTAGAACAGGAAAGCAAGAATGCCAGTAAGAACCATTTGAAGACGTATTTGTAAGAAATACGAAACTGAAATTAGGTTACCTCACGATGTTGATGATTCAGATTGGGAAGCTCAATGCGTTAGCCACAAAATGGAAGCCGAGCCGTCTTAGCTACTCTATCATTTTGCGCGAGGAATTATCTTCTGAATGGGACGAATCACTACAGTGTTTGATATTAGTCCGCTCAAATTTTTGTTCGTATAAAACTGATTTAAGATTATGTATAGGCAAGAGAGGACAGTTCTTTCCCTTTAAATGTGTGATTGTACTTACAGTATATTTTTCAGTGAGACTGCATCTGTGTTTGTGTTTCCGCCATTTGTTTTTATGGTTTAAACAAAATTTATTTTCTACCAAGGTCTAAACTATAGATAACTGAAGACACAAATAGAAAGAAAATAAACTGACAGAACAAGAACGCTATAGATCAAGCAAGGGGAAATTAAAATCATTAACACTTCCATCTCACCCGACTCTTCTGACATAATTAGATTGCTTTATTTCCTCTTCTTATCTGTTGATCTAAGGACAAGTGCTCATAGCCTATTAATCGATCCTCTGACAATTCATTTATCATTACTAATGACAAGCAGTAATCCTTTGGTGCTTTAATCACACCTTGCTGTCACCCTATTTTTAAAATAATAAGGCGTGAGGATGAAGATAGCAGCGAACTTCCGAAGCTGACCCTGAACACGATTGACGTGTTGGTATTAAACGATATCTCGAGCCGCATTACAACAGAAAGAAATTGAATTCTCCTGGGCCTACAGACGAGCCCTCTAGAAAGCTACACGCTCTTCATTACTAATTGAATGACAAATATATTTCACTTGCAGATTAATCACAGTCTTTTTTAAGTTCTGAGCCGTGTTCCTTTCAAGATTGATTAACTAAAGGTGCCTGTACTTAGGTGGAGACCTTATCTGCCCAAAGCAACTTCTAGTCCTATTTATTGACATTGAAACGTATATGATACTCTCTATTAGAAGATTCTCATTCTCATACAGACATAACCTGAAACAACCTCCAGAAAAGGCACGAAAGATTCTGCGGTACTTTATGTGAAGGCCATCTACAATGACGCTTTACTTAAATAACCGCAAGCTCGCGTTAGACGAGTCGCGAACGACGGAACGCTTGAAAAATGAACTTCCCATCGGCAACGAGATAATTAGAGCCAGAGAACGGTAGATTGCACTAACTGGCCAATAGAACCGCAGAGTCTTAGAAAAGTCTAAGTACCCATTGGAGGATTTAGAGTCTAAATTTTAGACGCTGGATACACTGCAACTATTCAAAATTAACGAGATCGCTCGTATTACTTATAAGTTACCAGTCTTGATACATTAGCGTACGACTATTTCTCTTCCCCTAACTGTATCCTTACTCTGCGACACGTTTCAACAACATCGCTCAACTTAGTGATAGTGGACTAGGAATTTTAGTACACAACTGCTGACGGAAAGGCTGAAACGATGGAGCTCCTGCGTAGCCTCATATGCCATGCAGAAATACTTTTACCAGTGAAAGGAACGAATGCTGAGAGATGCGTCAACTGAACTGCATCGAACGTTGAGGTACTACCACTGATTTAATATAGCTGATAAGTACATAAATTTTCAAGATAAATTTTATTGCTTTTGTTTCAGGAAACGTACATAACATTTTCCGCCGAAGCGCGAGAAAAAGTCTGTTCTACTTTGAGATGACAAAAGTGATGGGATAACTTGCAATATCGGGTCGGACCTCCTTTTATCCCATGTAGTCACAGGCTCAACAAGTCGTTGGAAGTTCCCTGCAGAAATATTGAGCCATGGCGCCTCTATAGCCGTCCATAATTGCGGAAGTGCTGCCGGTGCAGAATTTTGTGCTCGAAATGACGTCTCGATTACGTCCCATAAATGTTCGATGGGATTCGTGTCAGGGGATCTGGGTGGCCAAATCATTCGCTCGAATTGTTCAGAGTGTTCTTCAAACCAATCGTGAACAACTGTAGCACGGTGTCCTGTCGCACTGTCATGCATAAAAATTCCATCGTTGTTTGGGAACATGAAGTCCATGAATGGTTACAAATCGCCTCCAGGTAGCCGAACATAACCGTTTCCAGCCCATGATCGGTTCACTTGGACCAGAGGTCCCAGTCCATTCCATGCAAACACAGTCCACATAATTATGGAGTCACCAACAGCTTCCACATCCTCTTTCTTGACAACTTGGGCCCTTGGATTCGTGGAGTCTGCGTCACACTCGAACCCTGCTGTTATCTCTTACCAACTGAAATCGTACTCATCTGACCAGGTCACGGTTTCCCTGTCGTCCAACTGATATGGTTACGAGCCCAAAAGAGGCACTGATCCCATAGCCCATTAACGCCAAATTTTACCGCATTGTACTACCGGATACGTTGGTCCTACAGCCCACATTCAATTATGCGGTTATTTCATTCCGCGTTGCCTGTCTTAGCACCGACAACTCTACGCAAACACCGCTGCAATTGGTCGATAACTGAAGGCCGTCAGCCACTGACCTGTCTGTGGTGAGAGGTAATGCCTGAAATGTGATATTCTTGGCACACTCTTGACACTGTGGCTCTCGGAATATTGAATTTTCTAACGATTTCTGAAATGAAATTCACCTTGTGTTTAGCTCCAACTACCATTCGGCGTTCAAATAGTGTTAATTCCTGTCGTGCAGCAACTACCATCGAGTTGGTCGAATTTCAAAAAACATATCGCAGCATACGGACACACGCTGATCAACCAGAACGTAACGAACCCTATTTACTAGCCAGTATGTCCACCTTTGGCACGGATAACAGCGACGACGCGTCGTGGCATGGAAGCAGAGAGGCCTTGGTACGTCGCTGGTGGGATCTGGTACCACATCTGCACACACAAGTCACCTAATTTCCGTAAATTCCCGGAAGGGGGGCGACGAGCTCTGACATTACGTGCAGTCACATCCTACATGAGCTCGATTGGTTTCAGATCTGGTGAATTCGGGGGCCAGCACATCAACTGAAACTCGACACTGTGTTCCTCGAACCACTCAGTCTTGGCCTTGTGACATGGCGCATTATCTTATTGAAAAATGCCACCACGTGATCGTCATGAAGGGCTCTACGTGTTCTGCAACCACTGTAACATACCCCTTGGCTCTCATGATATCTTGTACGAGCTTCACTGGATCCATGGAGAGCTTCGTGAATGTTACCGAGAGTATAATGGAGCAGCCGCCAGTTTGTCTCTGTGCCACAGTACACGTGTTAAGGAGCTGTTATCCTGGAAGACGACGGATTAGCGCCCTCCTATCGACGTGATGAAGAAGGTATCGGAATTCATCAAAAATATGCAATGCTCTGCCACTACCCCAGTGCCTCTGGTCACGTGCTCATTTCAGTGGTAGTTGCCGATGTCGTAGTGTTAACGTTGGCACATGGATGCGTCGTCGTCTGCGGAGGCCCATCGTTAATCGTTAAGAGTGTTCAGTGCACTGTGTGTTCAGACACGCTTGAACTATGTCCAGCATTAATGTCTGTCGTTAGTTCCGTCACAGTTCTCCGCTTGTCCTGTTTTACCAGTCTGCCCAGCCTACGACGTCTGACCTCAGTAATGAGGAGTGGCCGCCCAACCCCACGACGTCTGGATGTGGTTTCATCTTGGTTTCGCCACGTGTTGTTGACACTCCTCGAACACCTGAAATGTGGTGCAGTTTCCTAAATGCTCGCGCCGAGCCTCCGGGTCATCATAGCCTGCCCTCGGTCAAACTCAGATACATCACACGCCTTCCCCATTCTACACACCGACAGCACGCTCACTGATACTACATGCACCATGAGTGTGTCTGACTATCAGTCATTTGTCACCAGGTGACGTTGCTATCACCTGGGCGGGTTTATATCGATAGCAGGTCGGTGATCATAATGTTCTGATGGTCAATGTGGTTCTAGGTCGAACAGAAACACACTTGCACACCATGAGAAGTATATTCTTAGTTATGTGAGCAACAGCTTTTCTTTGGTTTAGCTGTAGTGTTACTCAGTCATACAGTCGATCGTTAGCTCGCCATGCACCGTGTAACAGAGCCCACACCTATCGTAGCAAATGCCACTTTCACAAGGTAAATCAATAACTGTATCTATGTTATTATCTGTACCAATTTCCGAACGTACAAAAATTATCGAAACACGTGTAAAGATTGCGCAATAAGGCCATCACTTTACTCTGAATGGTGATATTCTTCGAAACCGACACACCGCTGATGAACGAAGTCATCACCAGAGCATGTTTTAGGTAACCAAAAGAAATACATAAAAGTGAAAATAGAGGTAGGATAAATTTGCCAATAGCCGATCTTAGAGGGTATTTGTACCACACTCTGCTTTGGCACTGATACTCAAATATGTCGTCGGTTACCATTTTTGTTTCATCTGCTTTTCATGTTTGCTAGCTCCCCACTTCACACTCTTTTTAGCATCAACGCCGAAAATTTCTCTTCTGCTAAAATTTGTTGGCTGGAAATAGGGGAAGGAGGAGTATTTTATCATTTGAAATGAAGCATGATACGCCGGCCCATGTGGCCGAGCGGTTCTAGGTGCTTCAGTCTGGAAAGCCGGCCGCGGTGGCCGTGCGGTTCTGGCGCTGCAGTCCGGAACCGCGGGACTGCTGCGGTCGCAGGTTCGAATCCTGCCTCGGGCATGGGTGTCTGTGATGTCCTTAGGTTAGTTAGGTTTAAGTAGTTCTAAGTTCTAGGGGACTTATGACCTAAGATGTTGAGTCCCATAGTGCTCAGAGCCATTTGAACCATTTCAGTCTGGGACCGCGCGACAGCTACGGTCGCAGATTCGAATCCTGCCTCGCCCATGGATGTGTGTGATGTCCTTTGGTTAGTTTGGTTTAGTTAGTTCTAAGTTCTAGGGGACTGATGACATCAGTCCCCTAGAACTAAGTTCCATAGTGCTCAGAGCCATTTGAACCATTTTTTGAAGCGTGACAGCTGCCTCGCAGTCTGAAAACTTGTGTACCAAAAAAATTCAGATGCAATATAAAATGTAGCTTCATCAAGAAAAATACAAAGTAATCAATGCACGTTAAACTGCTGTCTTAGCGTTTTCTGGGTGTTAATGTGAACGTAGTAGCACTACTTCAATAGTTGCAAACAAAAACTCGCTTCAGAATTTGAATTGTGTGTAAGTGTTAAGCTAATAGTTTTGGAATTTTTCATTAAGTTAACTGATAACTCAAATATTCCTTTTGCTGTATTCAAACTAATTGTTTATTGAGCTCGATTTGAGGGGAACAACAAAAATATTTAAACAGAATCTGGACAGGAGGTGAGTGAAACAGAACAGAGAGACTTTCCAGCAAAGTTACAACTGTGAGACTGACTGATGGTTGAAACACTATCTTTGTCTTTTCAAAGTAACGCTCTGTCACGTAAGGTAGACGTGCACGTCTTGCAGACGGTCTCAACACTTCAACATCCATACCTATACTCTTCAAATCAGTATAATGTTTTTGACAGGTTGAGGTCACCTCCCATCTATTCGGGCATACGAGTGACATCTATACTCACGTGCGTTCGAATTAAACGTAGCTTAAGTATTGGAAAGAGATCGCTCTTGTCTCCATGGCGAATATAACACCTACTGAATATAATTAAAGTGCTGCTACTCATGGAGGTCCAGTTTTGGATGTAATTATCGTATGGCAGCGAACGTTGGTAGATGTGCTAATGCGATAAGTGGAACCGATTTACACAAAAATAAAATTAGTTCCACCTGTGGCCACCAGGTGCAAAACTGGCGCTATCCACTGTTTGTATGACTGTATGATATCCACGCTGTCATTTGACAAGCCATAACGTGAGCGAACAGTATGACTATCGAGAAGAGAGACCGTGCGCTGTTAATGGATCCGTTTTCTGTGAACGGCAACAATTACAGTGCTGCATTGAGAGATTATCGGCGCGCGGAGTGGCCGCGCGGTTAGAGGCGCCATTCACGCGTTGTGCGACCCCTATCGCAAGAGGTTCGAGTGCATGGGTGTGTGCGTTGTTCTTAGCGTAAGTTAGTTTAAGTAGTGTGTAAGTCTTGGGACCGATGACCTCATCAGTTTGGTCCCTTAGGAATTCACACACATTTGAACATCGCCGAATGAAAGGTTTGAGGAAAGGCCCAATGTCATTAAATGGCTTAAATAAGATGATAATGAAATTCGAAAACATGGGTGAGTTTGGTGTGGCACCTAAAAGAGAGAGGCGTCTTATCCCAGTGGAAGTTATTGATGAGGTTGCTACTGCTGTAACTGATCACACAGCACGTGCCGCCGATAGCGCTAGTGCCAGTGCAATGTCACGAGAATTGTCCATCCCATGGTCAACAGTATGGGAAGTTTTGCGGTCTGTTTTACACTGGTTCCCGTACAAGATACAAATGGTGCAGCAACTGAAGCCTCATGATCCGCAGCAAGGTTCTGTATTTTCTCGTCGTTTTCTGGCAACGATAGAAGTTGATGACTTGAAACTTCCTGGCAGATTAAAACTGTGTGCCGGACCGAGATTCGATCTCGAGACCTTTGCGTTGTGAGTCGTGCTTGGGTACCTCAATTGGTAGAGCACTTCCCTGCGAAAAGGAAAGGTCCCAAGTTCGTGTCTCGGCCCGGCACACAGTTTAATCTACCAGGAAGCTTCACTTCAGCGTACACTGCGCTGCAGAGTAAAAATCAAACTCTAGTTGATGACTTGTAGCCGAAGAATATTCTATGGAGTGAGGAGTCACATTTTACAATACAGGGTGCAGTGAATACATAGATCTACCTAATTTGGCGTACTCTTATACGGCGTGTTGTGCACGAAGAGCAACAGCACTCACCGTATGTGACTGTTTAGTGTTGATTCACTTGCACTATTGTTTTCGCTCCGTTCTTCTTTGAAGAGAATACACCCAGAAGGGGCCGGCCGGAGTGGTCGAGCGGTTCTAGGCGCTACAGTCTGGAACCGCGCGACCGCTACGGTCGCAGGTTAGAATCCTGCCTCGGGCATCGATTGTGTGAGTCTTAGGTTAGTTAGGTTTAAGTAGTCTAAGTTCTAGGGGACTGATGACCTCATAAGTTAAGTCCCATAGTGCTCAGAGCCATTTGAACCACCCAGAAGGCCTGTCAGGTGTACCGTGACATTTGCTCGTTGTCGAGGCGTCCTTGTACAGTATGTGATTCTGCTTTGGAAGAGCGCAACTGTTTGGAAACCACTGTTACCATGGAAGCTGCGGGAACCCTTCATATCGCTCGCCCAGTGAAGGATCTACCTAATGCAGCCTTCCACGAACACGTTATCTCCAGAAGTTTTCCGGATGCATAGCCAGCAAGATAGCTTGATCTGAATCCAAAAGATTCTGGAAAATCCAAAAGATCGCGTTTACCACGGACATGTTCGGCCCCTCTCTTCCTGATCTCAAAGCCCGTATATAAGATCACGTGCTCAGAGGAACTGCGGCGAGGAACTGTTTACCACATTGTTTTACGGATGCAGCATCTCGTCGACATCTCCGGTGCTCATATTGCATAAATGGTGTAAGTAGCTGTTAATAATTAAATCACGTTATACCTTTGTCACCCGTTTGACGTTTTCTGCCCACGTCCCGTTCCTAATCCATTGCATATGGGAATATTTCAATACGTCTTTCTTAAATTCACAGCACTGTATTTGACTTAATTTTTTTCCAGCGTTAATCGGTTCTGCATTAACGCATTAGAGTTTCTGCCAAGTTTCGCTGCCGTATGACGATTATAGCCCACACTTGACCTCCGTGAGCAGCTGCACATTAATAATCACCACCTGGTGTCACATGGAACAACTATTAGCGTGACACCGGAAAACAGGATGGTCAACCCGCACATCATTCACACATTTGATCACCCTCAGGACATGAATGCGTCACCCCTGTGGCAGAGCATGCACTGGGGCGTCCACTTGCTGTTGTGTGAATAGTGCACGATGAGTACCTCGATTCGGAAAAAACCACAGCCGCCTTGAACATAGTGCTGATTACAGCGGTCGTGCCAACTGCCGTGTATTAGAGTAACAAGTAGGAGGGGCACAGTGCACACAGTCAGTCGCCAAATCAATACCGATGAGCAGGCATACTACGAAGATCTACTTCCTTGCTATGGGTTTCAGAAATCACAGCTCTATAAACGTCTGTTCATCATTCGTCAAAGTAAATAGAGATTAATGTGGGTACAAGAACATCTTCATCGACCCCTGAAGCAAGGAAGAGGTCCTATTTGAAAATGAATTGCGGTACACGGTGGTTTACGCCCATGTGTACTTCTACAATGTCATGAAATATTGAATCCAGCTGCCAAAAAGACAAGAGTTCAGACAGGTGGTAGAGAGATTCTCATACTGTCGTATGGGGAATTATTACCTGTTATGAAATCGGGCCTCTTATAAGTCTACCATATCACAGAAACTTCCCGTTCAAAATGTTCAAATGTGTGTGAAATCTTATGGGACTTAGCTGCTAAGGTTATAAGTACCTAAGGTTACACACTACTTAACCTAAATTATCCTAAGGACAAACACACACACCCATGCCCGAGGGAGGACTCGAACCTCCGCCGGTACCAGACCTCTCGGCTAATCCGCGAGGCAAACTTCCCGTCAGACGATGTGTATCCAGATATATATAAATATAAACATTCAGTAGCCATATACAATGAAGCACCAAAGAAACTTATATAGGCATACGTATAAAAAAAAATTAGATGGCTCTGAGCACTATGGGACTTAACATCTGAGGTCATCAGTCCCCTAGAACTTAGAACTACTTAAACCTAACTAACTTAAGGACATCACCAACACCCAGGCATCACGAGGCAGAGAAAATTCCTGATCCCGCCGGGAATCGAACCCGGGAACCCGGGCGTGGGAAGCGAGAACGCTACCACACGGCCACGAGATGCGGGCAGAGATTTGTAAACAGGTAGGATAAGGTGCTGAGGTCGGCAACGCATATGTAAGACAGCAAGTGTCTGGCGCAGTTGTTAGATTGGTTATTGCTGCTACAATGGCAAATTATGAGGATTTAAGTGAGTTTCAACGCGGTGTAACAGTCGGCGCACGAAGGATGGGACACAGCATCTATGAGGTAGCGATGAAGGTGGGATTTTCCCGTACGACCATTTCATGAGTGTATCGTGAATATCAAGGATCCGGTAAAACATCAAATGTCCTACATCGTTGCGGCAAGAAAAAGATCCTGCTAGAACGGGACCAACGACGATTGAAGACAATCGTTCAACGTGACAGAAGTGCAACCCTTCCGCCAATGGCAGTAGATTTAAATGCTGGGCCGTCAAGAAGTGTCAGCGTGTGAACCATTCAACGAAACATCGCCACTATTGGCTTCGGAGCCGAATGCCCACTCGTGTACCCTTTGTGACTGAACGAAACAAGTCTTTACGCCTCTCCTGAGCCCCGCATTGGACTGACAGAACCACAGGCACATAGACACAGGCAACAGAGCATGCACAATGTCGGCACTAGTACAGTGTATATCCACCTTTCGAAGCAATGCAGGCTGCTATTCTCCCATGGAGACGATCGTAGAGATGCTGGATGTAGTCCTGTGGAACGGCTTGCCATGCCATTTCCACCTGGCGCCTCAGTTGGACCAGCGTTCGTGCTGGACGTGCAGACCGCGTGAGACGACGCTTCATCCAGTCCCAAACATGCTCAATGGGGGACAGATCCGGAGATCTTGCTGGCCAGGGTAGATGACTTACACCTTCTAGAGCACGTTGGGTGGCACGGGATACATGCGGACGTGCATTGTCCTGTTGGAACAGCAAGTTCCCTTGCCGGTCTAGGAATGATAGAACGATGGGTTCGATGACGGTTTGGATGTACCGTGCACTATTCAGTGTCCCCTCGACGATCACCAGTGGTGTACGGCCAGTGTAGGAGATCGCTCCCCACACCATGATGCCGGGTGTTGGCCCTGTGTGCCTCGGTCGTATGCAGTCCTGATTGTGGCACTCACCTGCACGGCGCCAAACACGCACACGACGATCATTGGCACCAAGGCAGAAGCGACTCTCATCGCTGAAGACGACACGTCTCCATTCGTCCCTCCATTCACGCCTGTCGCGACACCACTGGAGGCGGGCTGCACGATGTTGGGGCGTGAGCGGAAGACGGCCTAACGGTGTGCGGGACCGTAGCCCAGCTTCATGGAGACGGTTGCGAATGGTCCTCGCCGATACCCCAGGAGCAACAGTGTCCCTAATTTGCTGGGAAGTGGCGGTGCGGTCCCCTACGGCACTGCGTAGGATCCTACGGTCTTGGCGTGCATCCGTGCGTCGCTGCGGTCCAGTCCCAGGTCGACGGGCACGTGCACCTTCCGCCGACCACTGGCGACAACATCGATGTACTGTGGAGACCTCACGCCCCACGTGTTGAGCAATTCGGCGGTACGTCCACCCGGCCTCCCGCATGCCCACTATACGCCCTCGCTCAAAGTCCGTCAACTGCACATACGGTTCACGTCCACGCTGTCGCGGCATGCTACCAGTGTTAAAGACTGCGATGGAGCTCCGTATGCCACGGCAAACTGGCTGACACTGACGGCGGCGGTGCACAAATGCTGCGCAGCTAGCGCCATTCGACGGCCAACACCGCGGTTCCTGGTGTGTCCGCTGTGCCGTTCGTGTGATCATTGCTTGTACAGCCCTCTCGCAGTGTCCGGAGCAAGTATGGTGGGTCTGACACACCGGTGTCAATGTGTTCTTTTTTCCATTTCCAGGAGTGTACTTCGAGGGGGCACGAGTCAATCGATTGAATGGCCTGCGGCATCTGTTGTCACGAATTCGATTGAGAGTACTCAGGATCAGTTGAAGCTAGCAGTGCGTCGCCGCAGGATCCTTTTTCTCACAATATGTGTGAAGTCAGGATGACCTCAAAAAATGGGACAGGTATGACCAGCCACATCACTCCTCACGTTCACAGTAGTGCAGGTAGCTCCGAACTCCCGTTGAGTAGTTTATCAGTGATCTCACAGATAATGTCTTTAGCCCCATGAGACAGTTGCGTACAGGGATGTGACGTAATTAGAAACTAGATTAAAGAGACTTATAGATGATCTGCACCTGGTGTAACTGCCTCTGAAGGTAAATAAATACTATGCGAGCAAATAGACCAAAAGGTGTGATACCGTTTTCCATACTGTCGATTATAAGTCACTCGACTTCATCACAAAGTTTTTAGGAATATGTGTCGGGGCGATGTAAGGCGGAACGAGCGCATGAATCTAGCATTGGTGAAGACATTTATAGGAATAATCCTAAACGAGTGTAATTCAGGCACGAAATAGCTCATTTACAAAACACTCGTTCGACTAATTCTTGAGCGTTGTACGTCTGTTTCGGACCCAGTTAGATTAAAATGAGAGATGATTTAAAGGAGACCTACATCACTCGTCAGGAGTTCTATTTACTCAGCGTGGGAGTTCCGCCAAGATGCTTTTCCTGAATGTGTGTTGCAGCAGAAAAGTTGAAAATGGGTATGATGTCGTCATGGACACAACAAAAATCGACAGAGATGGAGTGATAGTCTGCAACGATGTTTCCTGATATAATTTTTTCCATTTTATCCCAGATACGAGCACTCACTAAACCTCACGTAGAATTTGCCGGAAAACGCCTTAAAGTGTCTTGAAAAGAACACTTGTAGATTTAAAACAGCTATTGGTACCGTAACCTTTGAAAAGACCCAGCACCCCCTAACTCACGTTTATGCTTCCATTATATGGTGCAGCGGGTCAAATTTGTTCCCTTATTCCAACCAGAATTTCACATATAATCATGTACCATCAAACACATCGCATTCAGCAGTGATTACAATCGTGACATAATAGATCTATCCTACCCAAAAGGAAATGGTATACAGAGGTCAGATAAAAATATGGGAATACTGCAAGAAACTGAACATAAATGCAGATACTAGTCAGGACTACAGGTTGCGCTGATTTATTGGACGACGAACGGCACCTATGAAATATCCTGTATACGTCGTGTCGGTCGTGATAAAACAGTGTCCTGTATAGTTGTCAGTGCATTATGTTGGAACTAAGTGAATTGGAATGTGGACAACTTGTTGGTGCTCGTATGATGGATGCTCGCCGGCCAGAGTGGCCGAGCGGTTCTAGGCGCTTCAGTCTGGAACCGCGCGACTGCTACGGTCGCAGGTTCGAATCCTGCCTCGGGCATGGATGTTTGTGATGTCATTAGGTTAGTTAGGTTTAAGTAGTTCTAAGTTCTAGGGGACCGATGACCTCAGATTTTAAGTCCCATAGTGGTCAGAGCTATTTGTACCATTTGGTGGATGCTCCCGTGACCGAGATAGTCGAAGTGTTTGGTGTTTCAAGAGACGTGGTATCACGATTTATAACACATACTGGCAAAGAGGAAAAACATCATTCCCCACGTCACAACCCGGACGAAATTGTGTGTTGAGTGACAGAGAGAAACGGCCACTGAAGAGATTTTTCTAACTAAAAATAAGAGGATGACAGCTAAAAAAGTCACTGCAAAACTGATTGTCGCACTCGCAAATCCTGTCAGCACCAAAGCAACGCAAAGGGAGCCGTATTAACAGAGAATCGCAGGGTGAGCTGGAATTCTAAAAGCCGCGCAGGATTAGCCGAGCGGTCTCAGGCGCTGTAGTCATGGACTGTGCGGCTGGTCCCGTCGGAGGTTCGAGTCCTCCCTCGGGCATCGGTGTGTGTGTTTGACCTTAGGATAATTTGGGTTAAGTAGTGTGTAAGCTTAGGGACTGATGACCTTAGCAGTTAAGTCCCATAAGATTTCGCACACATTTGAACATTTGAATTCTAAAACCGCTCCTTAGTAATGCAAATGCCCGTAACAGGAAAACCTGGTGCCAGAGCCACACAACCTTGACTATGAAAAAATGGTAGATAGTCATTTGGTTGGTAGTTGAGTTTTGTGTCACATTGTTTCGAACTTCTGGCTGAGTTTAGTTTTCAAGAGCGAAACATTGCGGGGGTTCGGTAACGATTTGGGCAGCAATATCATGGTATTCCAATTGTTACTCCGCAAGGTTGCCATACTGCCCAGGATTATGTGACAATTTTGGCCGATGAGGTTCACCCCATTGTACAATGTTTGTTCTTCAATGGTGATGCTGTGTTCCAAGATCACAAGGCCCCTGTTCACACAGCCGCATCGCCCAAGACTGGTTTTGTAAGCACGAGGACGAACTGCCTCATGTGCCCTACTCACCAGTCGCCGGATCTCAGTATTACTGAGACTTTGTGATGTACTTTGGAGAGAAGTGGCTTGATCCCTATCCACCTCCATCATGAATTTGTCACTACGTTGCAGGAAGAATGGTATAAGATTCCTTGGAATACTATACAGAATCTATATTTATCCATTCCGAGACGAATGGTAATGTGTTACGTTTTTAGTTTTTCCACTCCCTGTATAATTAATCCATTTTTGAATGTTGAGCAAAACGATGCACTCAATACAAGCAAAAGCCATACTACACTCCTGGAAATTGAAATAAGAACACCGTGAATTCATTGTCCCAGGAAGGGGAAACTTTATTGACACATTCCTGGGGTCAGATACATCACATGATCACACTGACAGAACCACAGGCACATAGACACAGGAAACAGAGCATGCACAATGTCGGCACTAGTACAGTGTATATCCACCTTTCGCAGCAATGCAGGCTGCTATTCTCCCATGGAGACGATCGTAGAGATGCTGGATGTAGTCCTGTGGAACGGCTTGCCATGCCATTTCCACCTGGCGCCTCAGTTGGACCAGCGTTCGTGCTGGACGTGCAGACCGCGTGAGACGACGCTTCATCCAGTCCCAAACATGCTCAATGGGGGACAGATCCGGAGATCTTGCTGACCAGGGTAGTTGACTTACACCTTCTAGAGCACGTTGGGTGGCACGGGATACATGCGGACGTGCATTGTCCTGTTGGAACAGCAAGTTCCCTTGCCGGTCTAGGAATGGTAGAACGATGGGTTCGATGACGGTTTGGATGTACCGTGCACTATTCAGTGTCCCCTCGACGATCACCAGTGGTGTACGGCCAGTGTAGGAGATCGCTCCCCACACCATGATGCCGGGTGTTGGCCCTGTGTGCCTCGGTCGTATGCAGTCCTGATTGTGGCGCTCACCTGCACGGCGTCAAACATGCATACGACCATCATTGGCACCAAGGCAGAAGCGACTCTCATCGCTGAAGACGACACGTCTCCATTCGTCCCTCCATTCACGCCTGTCGCGACACCACTGGAGGCGGGCTGCACGATGTTGGGGCGTGAGCGGAAGACGGCCTAACGGTGTGCGGGACCGTAGCCCAGCTTCATGGAGACGGTTGCGAATGGTCCTCGCCGATACCCCAGGAGCAACAGTGTCCCTAATTTGCTGGGAAGTGGCGGTGCGGTCCCCTACGGCACTGCGTAGGATCCTACGGTCTTGGCGTGCATCCGTGCGTCGCTGCGGTCCGGTCCCAGGTCGACGGGCACGTGCACCTTCCGCCGACCACTGGCGACAACATCGATGTACTGTGGAGACCTCACGCCCCACGTGTTGAGCAATTCGGCGGTACGTCCACCCGGCCTCCCACATGCCCACTATACGCCCTCGCTCAAAGTCCGTCAACTGCACATACGGTTCACGTCCACGCTGTCGCGGCATGCTACCAGTGTTAAAGACTGCGATGGAGCTCCGTATGCCACGGCAAACTGGCTGACATTGACGGCGGCGGTGCACAAATGCTGCGCAGCTAGCGCCGTTCGACGGCCAACACCGCGGTTCCTGGTGTGTCCGCTGTGCCGTGCGTGTGATCATTGCTTGTACAGCCCTCTCGCAGTGTCCGGAGCAAGTATGGTGGGTCTGACACACCGGTGTCAATGTGTTCTTTTTTCCATTTCCAGGAATGTATATTCGAGCCATATTAGGAAAGATTCTTGGAAAAAAGGGAAAATTCTGCAAATGCATTTTGCAATATCAGTAATACAGATGCTATTGAGGAGTAGAGATACAATCATTCTTTCAGCACAATGTAGCCGAATATATCCCAATGGGAGAGCACTCAGGTCGTGTACGTACAATGTGATGTTCTCCCCATAGCTAAAAGTTAGAAATAGGACGTTGCTAAACATGTTAGAACTTAGTGAACAAATGATACAGAGTACAAGCTGAGATTAAAACACAATTTATTATGCTTTCCGATTACTTTTTATTTATGCATGAGGGTTATTCCACAAATAACACAACGCATTTTTTTCTGAAGTTCGTTTCATTCACAATTCCAATACACCATATTGTTCTCCACCTTCTTGACTACAAAACCCTATTTTTCAACACTATCTCCGTTCAATCCAAAGGCTTACGTCACCTTACTGCGACGGCCTGTACGACTGCACGGTACCACTCTACTGGTAGACGTCGGAGCGAACGTCTTGTTGCATCAATAACCTCCCATCATCCATGCACATCTCTCCGTGCAAGCAACTTCGCACAAATTGTCCTGAGTTGCTCTTTAAGATCTCCTGTTAAGCGGCGAGGAACGCAGCGGGCACACACCTTCGAGTACCCCAACTGGTGGACGGGTGTGTCAGCACTACCGATAGAGACGTCCAGTGTTGCATCAAGGTGTTTCAGCGTGGTCCGTCGATCACTTCTAATGAGAGTGTCGGTACTTTCGAACACTGCAAGAGTCACAGCTGTGTGCGGCCGTCCGGCACACGGGCGATCGGACAGGTTTGCGCGAACTCGTTGCAATGATGACAAACGCCTCGCCCAACGACTCACCGTGCTTCTGTTAACTACCAGGTGTTCGTAGACCTTCTGAAAGCGCCTATATATTTGTGACACTCTGGTTTTCCGCCAAAAGAAACTCAATGACAGCTGTCTCCTTGGAATACACCTCCGTTAAAGACGCCATTTTCAAGGCGACATATAGCGCCGCCACCTATCGGAAATTCGTGGAATTGTGGAGGCTGAAACATGAACATTCCACAAAGTCCCACAACAAATTGTACATTTTTCAACCAAAATGTATTGCGTTACTTGTTGATCGCCCCTCGTATATACGAGAAAACTGAACAGTTGTAACAACGGGCTTATCTTCTGGCTTGCAACAATTTTTGAATCAAATGCATATTTAAGATCTTCTTTATACTTGTACATCCTGTAGGTTACGTATCACATGATAAGTACACCACACAAAAAAATAATCCATCATAATGCCGCCTGGATTTCCGCCCCTCCCACCTACTATAACTCCATCCAAATCCTTGAACGCCATGCGCTCCGCCTCGCCTATTGCATCCACCCTTCATACCCCACGTGGATCCTTTATGACTTGATTCCCTTCCTGCACCTTCTCCTTTTCCTCGAACAGATACGAATCCTTTACATCTCCCACAAGCTTGATCCTCCACACCTGCTTGTCTCTCCCATCCTCACCCATCCTGGCCTGTTGCCGTACCTGTATTCTTGCATCCCACATGCTCTCCATCTTCACACTCTCCATACCCTAGCCCAAGGTGGCTTCCGCCACTTTTCCCTTCCTGTTGATGTCTTTGGACCCTCCATCCAACCCTCATACCAGATCTAACCTCCCTCCCTCTCCCCCTTTTCCTCCTGGGCTCCCTCTCTCTCCCCCCACATTCCTTTCTCCCCCCTCCACTCTCCCTTGCCTCCCTATTCCTCCCCTCCCCCTCCCCAGGCTTCCAACCCCTACCCTCTCCCCTCCCCCTCCCTTCTTTCTCCAACTAGCTCCTTCCCCCCCCTCCTTCCCCCCTGCCTTTTCCCCTACACCCAGCGGCAGCCCCCCACTTCATCAGTGTGTTGGTGTCTGTTTCGATGATGATCGTCACCACAGTGGTTCTACGCGCCAGTGTTTCTTTGGTTTGTGCAACAGTGTTTTCATCGGTGTCTTTCTATGTCCGTGTATCCAACTGGATGTCTACATTTGTTTTAACTGTTGACCTCCTTTGTGTACCCAGTGCCTTCAGTCGAACAGCTTCATATCTATCATGTTCCATTTATCATCATATTTTACCATGCATTTTATTCTATTCTTTGTCTTCTATTGTATCTAACGTTGTACCTATTGGCTACAGAGAGGCGTATGTAGGCCGCTGCCAGCCCCCCTCGTATGAGGAGTGAAATTACAATAAAGAAAAAAAAAAATAGTCATCATCCAATATGTCAAGTCGAGGCAGTGTAACACTACCTCTAATCTTGGTAATGCCCACATTGTGGCGAAGAAGAGTGCCCACACAAGTTTCTTCTGGTATTCCTTATCATAGTGAAGCTACTCAATATGGATCAGATCTCATAGCGCTACCAGACTGCGGTGATGTTGATTGCTACGTTTCACCCACTGTTCCAAATGGTCAGAGACATTTTCTAAGGGCTTAAGGCTCGTTGAAGTGCTGTGGGGTTCCACAGTATTCCTTAAAACCAGGAACGCGTGAGTATATCCCTGTAAGCACAGCTGTTGTCATTTTGGTAGATGGAAGTGTGCAAAGGAAATTCGTCACGAATGTGTAGAAGCAAGGGTGACAATAGTCACCAAGACATACACTCTAAGGAAAGAAAGAGACGCACCATGAAGGAATTGCCCGGATGGGACGGAAATCGTTAGATGTGACGCACATGTATGATTACAGTTACAGAACAAGTCAACCATTTATTCAGAGATGGATGGCTTGCCACGCATGGGGGCGGGGGGCCCGGGTTCGATTCCCAGCTTGGGAGGGATTGTTGACGCACAGGTCACCCAATGTGGCGTTGCACTCAATAAGACCTGCACTTGGTGGCCGAATTTCCGGACTGGGAACTCTCGGCCACTGACGCCATACGCTCATTTCCATTTCCAGAGATGGTTGGAGGGCCAGCTTCTAATGCAGCAAACATTCCCAATTAGCGAGATATCTGGTGACCTTGTTGGCCAAGATTTGGTTTGGCATGTGCGAGGACAAGCAGTAGAAACTCTTACCGTGTGCGGATGGGCATTAACTTGCTGAAATGTAAATCCAAGATGACTTGCCATGAAGGGCAACAAAACTGGGCGTTGAATATCGGTGACGTACCGTTGTGCTGTAAGGGAGCCGCAGATGAGAGTAAAATGTTGGCCTGTACATGAACATCACATCTGTCGATTTCCGTCCCTCTTTTTCTTGTATTAAGGCGTATGTTTGTTAGTAGTATATCATTCTTTGTAGACATGTTTGACAGACCGCGTAAATACACCAACAAATCAGTCAGTTTCATTCAAGTGTCGTAACTGGCACGTCTAAATATGACAGGTCCACACTGCCATTCTGGTACGCCTCCACGTCAAACCATCATACTGTACTGACTTCATACAACCGACTATCATATAGACACCAATCCACTGCCATGACTACGTCAGTGATGGAGAGTCATGTGGGCACCTGCTACCAGTTCTACACCGTCTACAGCTCTCCAAAGCACCAATGAGGTGAGGTGACAGAAGTCACGGGATAGCAATATGCACATGTACAGATGGTGGTAGTATCATCACGTCCACAAGGTATAAAAAGGTAGTGCATTGGTCTAGTTGTCAATTTTACTCAGGTAATTCATCTCAAAAGATTTCCGACGTGATTATGGCCGCATCACGGTAATTATCACACTTCAAACATGGAATGGTAGATGGAGCTAGATGCAATGGAAATTCCATTTCGGAAATCGCTAGGGAGTTCAATATTCCGAAATCCACGGTGTTAAAAGTGTGCGGAGAACACCAAATTTCAGGCATTACCTCTCATCACGGACAACAAAGTGGCTGACGGCCTTCGCTTAACGACCGAAAAAAATGATTCAAATGGCTCTGAGCACTATGGGACTTAACATCCGAGGTCATCAGTCCTCTAGAACTTAGAACTACTAAAACCTAACTAACCTAAGTACATCACACACATCCATGAACGAGGCAGGATTCGAACCTGCGACCGTAGCGGCCGCGCGGCTCCAGACTGAAGCGCCTAGAAACGCTCGACCACACTGGCCGGCTTTAACGACCGAGAGCAGCGGTGTTTGCGTTGAATTGTCAGTGCTAACACGCAGGCAACACTGTGTGAAATAACCGCAAAAATTGAAGTGGGACGAACGTCGAACGTATCAGTTGGACAGTGCGAGGAAATATGGTGTTAATGGGCTAAGGCAGCAGACGACCGATGTTAGTGCCTTTGCTAACAACCTGACATCGCATTCAGCGCCTCTCTTGGGCTCGTGACCGTATGGATTGAACCCTAGACGACTGGAAAGTAATGGCCTGGTCAGATGACTCCCGGTTTCAATTGGCAAGCGCTAATGATAGGGCTCGATAGTGGTGCAGAGCCCACGAAGCCATGGACTACACACGGCACAGTGTAAGATGGAGGTGACTCCATAATGGAGTAGTCTGTGTTCACAAGTGATGGACTGGGTCCTCTGGTTCGACTGAAAGGATCATTGACTGTAAATGATTATGTCTGGCTACCTGGAGACCATTTGCAGTCATTTGTGGACTTCATGTTTCCAGATGTGTCAACAGGCAACAATTGTTCGCTATTGGTTTTAAGAACATTCCAGAAAATTCAAGCGAGTGACCTGGTCAGCCAGATCGCCCGTGATGAATCCCATCGAACATTTATGGGACATAACTGAGAGGTCAGTTCGTGTACAAAATGCTGCACTGGCAACATTTCCGCAATTACGAACGACTATAGAGGCAGTATGGTTTAATATTTTTTGCAGGTGACTTCCAACGAGTTGTTGAGTCCACGCCACATCGAGCTGCTGCGCTGCGCCAGGACGGAGGTCCGACTCGATGTTAGGAGGTATTGTCAGTGTAGCGGGGGGTTACTAACATTTTGTGCGCTGAAATTTTCCGGACCTACATTATTTTCATATGCGTGATTGTGACAGTCGCTTGTCACTTCAGGACGGTCTAAGAACCGGGCATCAATGTGTGAATAAACAGATACTGTTGCCCAGTATCAATAAGAGTATGCTTCTTCCTATAGCGTATATTTTGGATGGATTAAGGGATCTGTTCTACACCAAAGCATTTCAGTCAAAAACTAAACAAAAATAGTCATGACGCTTCGGAAGTAATGGTATCTAATTCTGCGATTATAGTAACAGAAAATACTGGAAGGAACTCCTAGAAGGTTAAACACTGTAATCGTAATGGGGCACGTTATTAATTATCTGACTGTATTGTCAGGAACAAACAGTTATGATTTTGAGAGACCTTAATGCATATGCAGGTTGGGACAACCAAAGATTTCGCCTGGAATACCTTTTGACACGTTAAACATGTTTCTAATCTGTTTTCCACTTAACAACTAATGATAATTGCGTCACAAAAGAGTGTGTTCGTGTGACAGTACATGAAATTTATATTTTCAGATGGGGTACCACTTCTACACGATCTGCAGTGCTCCTCTCCATACAGGGTTGAAAATGTACAACGAGCAGCCTTTGCGAGCCATCATCTTGGATAGATTGCTTTCCATAGGGTGAGGCACCACGCACAAAGACACGGCTGCCTGTGGGAAGAATCAGTATCCTAAGCCATTGCACTCACTATGGACATTCCAATACGAGTTTCGTGCCTCACCTAGAACGGTCATTCTTACCACAGATGCTGCGCATATGTGAGAAGAGTACGGTGAATTGTTCATGACATGTAGCAGGGGAATTGCAACCCAAAGTCACGCATTACGTCGCGGTATTTCAGATTCTGCTGAGATTCTCAAGAAGAGGCTGTTACTTTGTTACTACTTCGCTGATTCAGCCCGAAGATTCCACATTCCCAGCAGCGGCAATAAACGCCACCGATATATTCATGGGGTCACCCACCTGTCCAGTATTACGACGCCTCGGACGTGTCGTAAAACTTCTCTCTTCGAGTTACGCTAAATGAGACACACCTATACGTCAGCCTGTTGCATACAAACAGCGCCAAAAGTGAAACACAGACTTAAAATTCTTGTGTCTGGACGCTGCTCCCGTGGCAGTTTACTGCTACCTGCAGGTGATTCATGCCGCATTCAGATGAGCTCCTCGCTTGAGCTGAGGACACTTCTGTGAACTTATTTTCTGGCTGTCTGCTTTTGCAGTACTTAAAGCAAATATTTCTAATTATTCGACTAATATTTGGTGAGTAAGAGTTATCTCGGTACCGTGAGTCTCATGCAATTTTCCCTTTGTTTTCACTGGTTGCTTCAGGTGAGTACCAAAATCGCGATCTATGATGATATAACATTAGCACGCTGATGAGAGTTCTTGTTTGTCAATACTCTCATGCCAGTCTGCTCATTAATTTTGACAGTGTTTATGTAACAAGCAGGAAACAAGAAGACTGTATTGAAACCTAAGGGCCATTTTTGTTATACGTGTATAGATAGAGGTAGGTGGAGATTGGTTTTGAAGATTATTCAATATTTGACGGCTGAATGGGGATGTAGTAACCAAAGTAATGTCAATATCTATAACAACAAGTGGTCATGACAAGTTACAAAGACATGCTTCACTGGATACACGGACTACATTTGTAAAAGGCAGAACCACAATAGTCCTAAGGAAATGTCACTAATGTTAATAAAACTAAACATTTTCCCTTCTGAAGCGCATTAAAGAAGTTACAGATAATAATGAACTTTCAACTCCTCGAACCAAAAAACACGAATGAGACTAGAATTGAATGTCCTGTGGACATCGAAGTCATTAGAGACCCAGCTCACGCTCAGGCTGCGAAAGGAAATCGGCTGTGCCCTTTTAAAGGAACCATTCAGGTATTGGTTTTAAACGAATTCCGGAAATCACATAAAAACTTCAATCTGGATTGCCAGATGGGGATTTCAACCGCTGACCCCCCGAAGGGGAGTCCCGTGCCTTACCACTGCGCCACCTCCCCGCCAGTTGTAAGCAAATAAAATGTTACTACAGAAAATGTGCTACAGAATGTAATCTGAGTAGCTTAAAAAAGTTGCGGGTCACGGTAAAGTGCAATGCTCAGTAATGTTCAGCAGTATAAAGTTAAGAAATGGTCCTCACATATTTTCTAAAATGCATCTCCCCAAGAGCTCACCTCGCTCAAGAGCAATGAAAATAATGAAGGAAGAATGTTTCGTGTGAAACTAAAACGGCAGTGCCCGAAAAACCACAGTGCAATACAAGAAAACGCTAAAATACGAGTATAGGGTGGCTATAATTAAGCTTTCGCTACTTCAGTCAGTGTGGGCGGAAAACAATTTATCGTATGGGTACTTATTTATTATTTGTTTAAATAAATATCCATGCGGTAAATGTGTAATAAGGAATGGGTAGTACGTACGCAAAATTTATAGGAACGACGTTCAGATTGTGCGCTCATTTTTTGTTCTTGCTTAGAATAGTGGAACAAAATAAAACTTCTTAATTTAGACTGAAGGTCATTAAAACATTCTGTTCTATGTAATTAACAGACCATTGCATGGGGAAATGTTGCTTACAGCAATGTTAGAGTAGTAAATACCGTTTCACAAGGAAATGTGCGCGGAAACGTTATATACAAAATACTAGCTGAGTACCCGCCGTTACCCAGGGGTCTATTTATTCCAATCTTCTATTAGTGCATCTTCTCCTCCCCCGCCGTCTGTACACCTCCTACGCCCTCTCTCTCTGTCCACTTCCTGCCCCACCCACTCTCTATCCACCGTCTTCCGCACGTCTTTCTGTCCACAACTTCCGGCCCCTCTTTGTGTCCACCTGCTTCTCCCCCCTCTGACCTGCCGCTCCTTCACCCTCTGTCCATCTCCTCCGCCACCCTCTAACTCCACCTCCTCCTCCCATTCTCTCTGTCCATCTCATCTTGTCTTCTCCCCCTCCCCCCTCCCTCTCCACCAGTAGGCCGCAGGCGATTCTATCCCTACAGCATTTCGTTCCATATTGTAACTAAAATGTGTACCACATTTAATTGAAATCGTTCCAGGGGTTAGAGATAAGATTTTTACCCGTGGATTTGCCCGGATACACACATATCAAATATTTTTCACATATGTATAACATATTTCACACTTACTTGTAGACATACTTCACCTGTATCCCTAACGAATTTCGTCCTCTAGTCATTTTCACGCAGCTCAATGCTTATGACGTCGTATCTCCTAAACCATACGACATACAATGATATATTTTTTAGGTGCATCCAGCGACATATATGGTTACTGTATGCGAAATGTGTTGCGAATAGAGTTAGTGGTAGTGAAGTAATAAATTAAAAGGTCATGCTCCATGTGGGCAGTTTTACTGCATGAATAGCGAAAATGTAGTGAACGATAAAAATTTCTCCTTTCGTCATTTTGTGGGGACGCTCAACTGGATAACAGCCGTATGTGAGCGAGCGTTATCTGTTGAGAAACACCCCTTGGAATGCTGCTCATGAATGGTAGCACAACAGGTCGAATCACCAAACTGGCGTACAAATTTTCAGTCAGGACGCTTGGATAGCCACCAGGGTGCTCCTGCTGTCATCCGAATTCGTACCCAGACCAAAACTCCAGGTGCATATCCAGCGTGTCTAGGCACACAGACAGGTTGGCTGCAGCCCTCAACTGGCCTCCTTCTATCCAACACGCGGCCATCACTGGCACAGAGGAAGAAGCAGCTTTCATTAGAAAACACAACAGTTAGTAAACTGCTTGTAGATGTTGACTCTGAAATTATGGGTATATCGGAGCACCACTTAAATACTTTGACAATTTGAAGGCTTCCTTTACCAGGATACAGATTAGCTGGCTGTTTTTCAAGGAGTTCCTTCCGGGTTGGGGGAGTGCCCATGTACGTAAAAAACAGTATTCCATTTGAGTCCATAGACGTATCAAGGCACTACACTGAACAGATATTTGAATGTTGTGCAGGGTCAGTTGAATTCAGTGAAACTAAACGTCTAATTGTTGTTGTTTATAGGTCACTTAACTCTGACTTCAGAGCATTTCTGCTCAAGCTAGAGAGGGTTCTTGATTCACTTTATAGGAAGTACCAAAAATTAATTATATGCGGTGACTTCAATATAAATTTTGTATATTATGATGCAAGAAAAAGGATGTTGGTAGATCTCCTAAACTCATACGATCTGATACAGACCGTTTTTTCCAACTATGGTGCAGGGGAGCATTAGCACAGCAATAGACAATATGTTTATTCATTCTTCATTACTAGATGGGCTGTACATGGTGGCAGCTAGTCAAGGAATATTTTTAGGGAATTGGTTTAAGAAATTTATTTCAAAGGCCCAGTGGAATCTTTACAAGTTTTCTACCAGAGTAATTCACGCCGTGTGTTTCAAAACCGAGGCAGTTCTGTCCAGTTAAAGCTGCTGACAGGAGACGCCCTGAGCCCTCTGCTGGAACTGCTAGTGAATTCACGCCATTGATTTTAGTCAATTAGCCAATAGCGTGCGCGGGATACCGACCACGTGTGTGGACGCCGGAGCATCCTGCGGTGCAGAACACACTTGCTTCTCTCTCCTGTAATCCAGACCTCGAGCAGAAGGCAGAGCCTCTGGCTCTGCTTTTCACTACCGACCAACAATGTGAGTTAGTATGAACCACTTCCCCTTCCGTTGTCCATTTCAGTTAATTGCTCGACCTCATATACTGACCTAAAGTTGGTAACTTCCGTCCCTAGGCGCGCCCCTTGTATACCGTACCCGGAAGTATATTCTCGTTATTGTACCTAATTTCCTATTAAATCACAGAAGAGTAAGGACTCTCATGGATATGATGAAGTGCCTAGCAGAATATTAAAGTACTGTGCTGCACATGTTAGTTCTGTACTTACCCATACTTGTAATTTTTCCTTTAGGAATGGTCAGTTTCCTGAACGATTAAAGTTCTCATTAGTAAAGCCGCTTTATAAAAAGGGAGAAGGGGATAATGTAGACAATTTTAGAGCTATTTCTATGCCATCAGTGTTTGCTAAAATTATTGAAAGGCTGTGTATGTAAGGAAAATTAATCATTTTCTATCACACGATTTGCCATCAATGTACAGTTCGGCTTTAGAAGTCGTTTAACAACTGAAAATGCTATAATCTCTTTTCTCTGTGAGATATTGGATGGGTTAAACAAAAGGTTTCGAACGCTAGGCATATTTTTTTCATTTAACGAAGGCGTTTGATTGTGTTGATCACAAAATATTGCCATTACGGAATAAGGGGAGTAGCTCACAATTGGTTCATCTGTTACTTTGGCAACAGAAAGCAAAAGTCATTATTTACAGTGTTGAGAATGGCTGTGATGTGGGGTCTGAGTGGGGTACAGCCAAGTGGGGGGTGCCCCAGGGATCAGTGTTGGGGCCACTTCTGTTCCTTGTAAATGACATACCCTCTAGTATTAGGGTAACTCTAAAATATTTATGTTTGCTGATGACACTAGCTTTGTAGTAAAGGATGTTGCGTGCAACATTGGCTCGGTTTCAAATAGTGCAGTTCATGACATAAGTTCATAGCTTATAGAAAATAAACTAACGCTAAATCACAGTAAGACTTAGTTTTTACAGTTTCTAACACACAATTCAACAAAACCTGACGTTTTGATTTCACAGAAAGGGCATATGATTCGTGAAACTGAACAGATAAAATTACGAGTCGTTCAGATAGATAGTAAACTGTCATGGAAATCCCACGGTCAGGATCTTGTTCAAAGACTTAATACTGCCATTTTTACTATTCGAACGGTATCTGAAGTAAGTGATCGTTCGACACGAAAATTACTCTACTTTGCTTATTTTCATTCGCTTATGTCGTATGGTACTATATTTTGGGGAAATTCTTCCCATTCTAAAAGGATATTTTTGCTCAGAAACGGTCGGTAGGGCATTAAATGGTGGCAGTTCACAAACCTCTTGTCGACCCCTGTTTACGAGTTGGGGTATTTTGACATTGGCCTCTCAGTGTATATATTCCTTACTGTCATTTCTTGTTAACAATATTAGCTTATTCCCAAGAACCGCTCGGCCACCCCGGCTGGCTACTGGATTATCAGTTCAGTAGCATTAAGTCAAGTTGTTTATGATGTAACACCCTCTGTCTTCCTCAGAGTACAGGGTGGATATGATTAACCTTTCGGTGCGTGAGAGGGTCCCTATGAAAAATGACTGATCATAAGACAATGAAATTGCGGTGTTTCTGAAGAGGAAGATGCTAAAACAAGGCTGTTATCTCGCAACGCAGCCACAAGGAAAGATAGTCGCTGCAAGCCGCACCGACGAATGAGCAACACCGACGTAGCCACACCCAGGAATGTTTCGCTGCGCTGCCACATCGGCTATTCCATTTACAGCCGAGCACAATACCCCTTAGCGAGTCCGCGATCATCGATTTAGATGACAGCACCGTCTTCTAGTAGGCCAGCGGTATGAGCAATGTAGTAGGCAGAACAATAAGTGAAAGTTATTGTTAAATGTACTTTGAGTGAGAGACTTGTATTTCTCTGTATCGAGTGATACGTTAACTTTCAGAGACAGTTGTGAATATTCATGACATTTCTGTGGAAAAAGACTATAGAAAGTTAAGTAATTCTTCTTACCTATGTTGTAATAAAGTGAAGTAATATTTTATGTCTTACGGTATCCATTCGGTCTCCTTTCAGAGGAAAGTAGGAATCCAACGTTGTACCAACGAGTGTATTTTCGTTCGGTACAAAAGAGACTTGGTGGAAACATTTGTAAGGGTATGCGTAGGGGAAAAACGAAAAAAACATTGAAAGAAACACATTTTAATTTCCACATGAGAGGGTTCAAATCTGGTTATCTTGTTGCTTACGCAGTTTGGAACGATCGAACCATCATTCGGTTTTCTCAAAATTTGTTACGAGGTAACAGAGTGACCTCACGAGCAATGTGAGGTGGATCTCCATCGTGCCTCGGAACAGGTGAGTCTAAAGTACTTCCCTCCCGGAGAGGAGGGATCGCATATGAGCGAAGCACATCACAGTAATGTGCGCCGTTTACTCTGCATATCCTTGGTCCTGTCGATCCGAGTTCCTCGAAGAAAAATAGATCAGTCATGAACTGCGCCGTGAAGTTACACCACTCAGTGACGCATTCACTATGCAGGCAAACTTTGTGAAAGTTCGTTGCCAGTGACGAGCCCCAGATGCGACAATTATAAGTGTTCATTCTGCCGGTGAACGTGAAGTATAGTTCGTAACTCCACAAAATGTTCCAAGGCCACATGTCGTCAACTTTAACCCTTGCACGAAACATGATGGGCGCTGATGACCACGCTGTTTAGCGCCCGTAAACTTCAAACACACCCACACACACGAAACATGAAAGCAAATCTAATCGAATGTCTGCGTCACGTGGCAAAAGCTGGTGAGAAGTGCGAAGTTTGTACCATTTCACAACTGTTAGCAGCAACTTTCGAACGGTGGACCTCGAAATGTTCAGCTGTCGTGACACAGCTCGAGCACTGCTTGAAGATCCCACATTGCACCCAGTACACCCAGCCTGCCGCAGGGGTTTGCCGCGCAGTCTAACGCACTGTTTTCGGAGCGGGAAGGCGTGCTGGTTTCCAGCACGAATAAGCCTGGCGGATTAACGTCGAGATCCAGTGTGCTGGCCAGCCTGTGGATGGTTTCTAAGGTGGTTTTCCATCTGCCTCGTAGAATGCGGACTGGTCCCCCTTATTCCGCCTCAGTTAAACTACATACATACATATATACATACATTAATACTTGTTCCATAGATCATAAAATCAACATTTCGTAATGATGTGGAACGTGTCACTTTAACATAAGTTTTCTTTACACAAAATAATTACACAAAATAATTAATTTAATTATATATATATATATATATATATATATATATATATATATATATATATATATATATATATATATAGGGTGTTTAAAAAATGACCGATATATTTGAAACGGCAATAAAAACTAAACGAGCAGCGATAGAAATACACCGTTTGTTGCAATATGCTTGGGACAACAGTACATTTTCAGGCAGACAAACTTTCGAAATTACAGTAGTTACAATTTTCAACAACAGATGGCGCTGCGGTCTGGGAAACTCTATAGTACGATATTTTCCACATATCCACCATGCATAGCAATAATATGGCGTAGTCTCTGAATGAAATTACCCGAAAACTTTGACAACGTGTCTGGCGGAATGGCTTCACATGCAGATGAGATGTACTGCTTCAGCTGTTCAATTGTTTCTGGATTCTGGCGGTACACCTGGTCTTTCAAGTGTCCCCACAGAAAGAAGTCACAGGGGTTCATGTCTGGCGAATAGGGTGGCCAATCCACGCCGCCTCCTGTATGTTTCGGATAGCCCAAAGCAATCACACGATCATCGAAATATTCATTCAGGAAATTAAAGACGTCGGCCGTGCGATGTGGCCGGGCACCATCTTGCATAAACCACGAGGTGTTCGCAGTGTCGTCTAAGGCAGTTTGTACCGCCACAAATTCACGAAGAATGTCCAGATAGCGTGATGCAGTAATCGTTTCGGATCTGAAAAATGGGCCAATGATTCCTTTGGAAGAAATGGCGGCCCAGACCAGTACTTTTTGAGGATGCAGGGACGATGGGACTGCAACATGGGGCCTTTCGGTTCCCCATATGCGCCAGTTCTGTTTATTGACGAAGCCGTCCAGGTAAAAATAAGCTTCGTCAGTAAACCAAATGCTGCCCACATGCATATCGCCGTCATCAATCCTGTGCACTATATCGTTAGCGAATGTCTCTCGTGCAGCAATGGTAGCGGCGCTGAGGGGTTGCCGCGTTTGCATTTTGTATGGATAGAGGTGCAAACTCTGGCGCATGAGACGATACGTGGACGTTGGCGTCATTTGGACCGCAGCTGCAACACGGCGAACGGAAACCCGAGGCCGCTGTTGGATCACCTGCTGCACTAGCTGCGCGTTGCCCTCTGTGGTTGCCGTACGTGGTCGCCCTACCTTTCCAGCACGTTCGTCCGTCACGTTCCCAGTCCGTTGAAATTTTTCAAACAGATCCTTTATTGTATCGCTTTTCGGTCCTTTGGTTACATTAAACCTCCGTTGAAAACTTCGTCTTGTTGCAACAACACTGTGTTCTAGGCGGTGGAATTCCAACACCAGAAAAATCCTCTGTTCTAAGGAATAAACCATGTTGTCTACAGCACACTTGCACGTTGTGAACAGCACACGCTTACAGCAGAAAGACGACGTACAGAATGGCGCACCCACAGACTGCGTTGTCTTCTATATCTTTCACATCACTTGCAGCGCCATCTGTTGTTGAAAATTGTAACTACTGTAATTTCGAAAGTTTGTCCGCCTGAAAATGTACTGTTGTCCCAAGCATATTGCAACAAACGGTGTATTTCTATCGCTGCTCGTGTAGTTTTTATTGCCCTTTCAAATATACCGGTCATTTTTGAAACACCCTGTATTACAGTTAATACTTGATATCTAAGAATTCATCTATTGAGTAGAAGGAGTTGTCATTCAGAAATTCTTTTAATTTGCTTTTAAATGTTGGTTGGCTATCTGTCAGACTTTTAATACCATTTGGCAAATGACCAAAGATTTTTGTGGCAGCATAATTCACTCCTTTCTGTGCCGAAGTGAGATTTAATCCAGAATAGTGAATATCACCCTTTCTTCTAGTGTTGTAGCTATGCACTTCGCTGTTATTTTTGAACTGGGATGGGTTATTAATGACAAATTTCATAAGTGAATATATGCATTGCGAAGGTACTGTGAATATCCCGAGTTCCTTAAATAAATGCCTGCAAGGTGATCTTGGGTGGGCTCCAGCTATTATTCTGATTACACGCCTTTGTGCAATGAATACTTTCTCTCTTAATGACGAATTGCCCCAAAATATGATGTCATATGAAAGCAGTGAATGGAAATAGACTTAGTAGGCTAATTTACTGATATGTTTATCACCAAAATTTGCAATAACCCTAATAGCATAAGTAGCTGAACCTAACCGTTTCAGCATATTATCAATGTGTTTTTTCCAATTCAATTTCTCATCAATGCACACACCCAGAAATTTTGAGTATTCTATCTTAGCAACAGACCTCCGTTCATAGTCTATATTTATCAATGGTGTTACGCCATTTACTGTACAGAAGTGTATAAACTGTGTTTTCTCAAAATTTAGTGAGAGTCCATTTGCAGGGAACAACTTAATAATTTTCTGAAAGACATTATTTGCAATTTCTTCAGCTGATTCTAGCCTCTTGAGCGTGATTACTATAGTTGTAGCATCAGCAAAAAGAACTAACTTTGCATCTTCATGAATATAGAGTGGCGACTGCTGTGCAAAACACCGAGGCAGAATAAAGGGAACCAGCCCGCATTCGCCGAGGCAGATGGAAACCGCCTTAGAAACGATCCACAGACTGGCCGGCACACCGGACCTCCACAGTACTCCGCCGGCCGGATTCGTGCCGGGGACCGACACGCCTTCTCGCTCGGAAAGCAGGGCGTTAGACCGCACGGCTAACCTCTTTTTTTTTTTTGGGTCTCCTTCCTCCCCTTCAACCCATCCTTACGCTCGACAATTTCTGCCTTCTCGGCCTGGCTTCTATGCCGTTAAAAGAACGTTTAATACAAAGGATGCTTCTTCTGCATCAAGAAAAGAAAACGTGTTGTCACTGCAGTGGAAAGTTCAAGGTGCGTTGCTTCTGCAGCAAAGGAAACGTTTTATTCCTGTTGATGACTCTTTGCTGCAAAACTTTTATATTGTTGTTTTTTTTCTTTTTTGTTTTTTTTTTGTGTTTCTTAAGCTTTTTTTAATATACAAAAAAGGTTTTTTTAAAATTGTTTGTATCCACTACTCTTTGCGTGAGATATCTCGGCTTATTGACGGCACTCAACGCTCGTCTTCTCGAGGATTGCCTATTATGGTATACCCCAAGCATATAGCTTGGTCTCGTTCCTTTTTCCCCGTTTGTATGTGATCTCCTATGTAGGCAGTTGTCTTCTCTTAGCACTGAGTGCTCAATTGCCGGACGCCACACACTGCTTGTGATGTCGAGTATATGGACGTCAAAATAAAAAACCACTGCATTCAACGTTATTAACAGTCGGACGCAGTGCATACATCTATCTCGTCGTTCCTTGTTCGTTTTTTTTCATCGTCTTTGTCGTTCATAGTGTCGTTACTCTCAATGCCGGTATATAGTTCGCGAACTTTTGTCTGTATTTGTCATCCTTCGTCAGCAGTTGTGCTTGTGTGGCTAGATATACTCTGTAGCCCCGGTAAGATGGCGCATCTTCGGCTTGAATTAGGTAATGCAGAGTATGTCCTGTCAGCCATGTCCATATATTTTTCTTCGAGATGGGATAGTAAGTGCCATCAGGTTGCAACACCGATGTGATGGAGATTGTCTGTCTAGCAGTCCTGCAGATAGAGGCAAGGTTCATTCTGCACCATTCCCAGATCAATTTATTTTCTCCGCAGACACATCTGTGTTGTAAGTTGTCTATGAGGGCACACTCCCCACATCTGTAAGTTGCCGACAATCGTATTCTGTGTAATTTTTCTTTCGTAGGTATGGTCTCATTAACTACTTTATACCACATTGATCTGATATTTTTTCCGAGCACTTTGTTGTGGATGTTATTCCAGATTTGAGCCCAATCCCGTAGGGGATATTTCGTTTCCATGCGGTTTACTCTTCCATCATTATTCATTATCCGGTATAGTTGGGCGGTTGTAAGGTCCTGTAGTGGTGCGTTCAGTTTCGCTCGGAGGTAACTAACTTCGAGCAGAAACATCCTGATGTGGTTGGCTTTGTAGTGGGTTTTCCCCACGTTTATCGGTATTGCCATATTAGTAGGTGTATACATCCGTAGGGCCATATGGAGCGCGCAGTCTGGGTAGTCTTGAAACAGCTGAATAGTTCTCCGTATGAGAAGAGCCTTGCATTTAATTTCAACATCTATTAGCCCTAGGCCCCCTTTCTCTGGTGGGAGAGTAATAACATTAATTCCCACTTTGAATATTTCGCCCCTCCAAATATACCAACCAATTGCCGTCATTATTTGCTTGGAAATGCTGTTGACCACAGGGATTGTCTGCATTACATACCATATTTTCGAAAGAATCATTTTATTGATAAACTGTAATCTTTGTATGAGGTCCTGTTCCCTGCCTTTATTTTGCTGGAGACAACCTCTCGTCACAGCCAGAAGCTCTTGCCAGTTGTCCGTAGTAGTTTTCAGAGGGCAGCGACTCATTCGTATTCCCAACAGCTTGATACTCTCGTGTACTACATATGGGCAGTTCTCATCGATTCTAAACCCTCTGCCGATCGGCATTAGTTTAGTCTTTCCATAGTTGAGCTTTGAGCATGAGGCTCGTTCATACTCCCGTACACTATTAGTGACTTCTTGTAGGTCTCGCTCCGAACGCACGATGACACTTACGTCATCCGCGTATGCCACACATTTTACAGTCGTCGAATACAGGGTTAAGCCCTCAAGTGTAGAGTTCAGCAAACGGACAAGTGGCTCAATGGCAATGACAAAAAGAGGCATTGACATGGGGCACCCTTGTCGTACAGATCGCTCAATAGTTATTTGCCGGGAGAGTTGCCCATTGATGACGATCCTCGAGCAAGCAGAGGTGTACATATTTTTGACCACCGTAATAAAACCGCCACTAAAACCTAAATGGTTAATAATTTGAAAAAGGTACTTGTGCGAGATCCTGTCAAAGGCTTCGCATTGATCTAGACCTAAAATTGCAGCCTCCAGTTGGGTAATAGCACTAAAGGAGATGATCTCCGTATAATCCGCGAGACTTTTAAAGATCGTTCGACCAGGGACGGCTGCTGTCTGGCTGTCATGTATGATTTTCTGTAAAACATTTCTAATTCTCGCTGCTATAACGCGGGCCACAATTTGTAATAGGAGTTGAGGAGGGAAATGGGATGAAATTTATTGACATCATCTGGTGGGTATTCTTTGGGGACGAGTACAATTACACTATCACTGAATCCTGCTGGTAGTTGCCGACCTGCTTTAATTTCATTACATATGTTCAGAAAGCAATGTTAGAGTAAGTACCAGAATTGTTTGTAGAATTCAATGGTTAGTCCATCTTCCCCTGGAGATTTATTGCCCTGAGCCTTCCTCAAAGCCTCACGAAGTTCTTCCTCAGTGACATCACTTAGTAATAGTTGTCTGTCCGTCTCGTCGAGGGTCGCTGTAAGGTAGTTTTTCATGGTCGTAATTACCTCATCATTCGTGGGCTCTGACATGTACAGCCGTCGGTAATAGTCGGTTATATATTCCTTTATCTCATTCTGGGTTGTGGTGACACTGCCATCTTCTGTTTTTAATCTGTGAATCAATTTCTGTCTTGCGCGGCGTTTCTCTTTCGCAAGATGGAAGGAGGATGGGCTTTCGTCATAGGCGCTGTTACCATCGCGAGAACGTATTTTAATTCCTTCCAGTTGTCTTCGTTTCAATAGTGTTAGCTTCACCTTAATCGTTTTGATCTGTACAAAGTTCTCCTGTGTGACATGAGTAGCAGAATACAGCTCACGGAGACATCGAAAATAAAATTCGAAAAGCTCTTTCTGCTGCCGGCTCCTTTCATAGCTGTAACCTTTCAGGCAATTAGTAAGTTTGGGCTTTGCGCAGCGGCACCACCACAGCGTTACCGACGGGAAAGTTTGTTGGCGCCGTGAGCACAGATCCCATACTTCCTGCACCCGTTCTCTTAAACCTTGATCATTTAGTATTGAAACATTCAGCTTCCAACCTGCTCTGCCACGGTACGTTCCCTGCCGTACCATTCGGATTGTACAGTGATATGCCTCGTGGTCGGAGAAGTACAACGGCCACGTCTCCGTTGCAGAGATTCTGTCCCTCAGGCGTTTTCCTGCATAAATTCTGTCTATTCGGCTGGCAGTTTGAGCGGTAAAATACGTAAAACACTGTCGGTCCCCGTTCAGGATTTCCCAGATGTCTTCTAGGTCCATCAGTCGAACAGTTTCGGCAAGTGTCGCACAACCGTTGAAATTCGGCCATTGGTCTTTAGGCTTTAAAACACAATTAAAATCCCCGCCGACGACCACGTCTTCCTCATTCCTCCGTAAAAGATACAATAAGTCAGTAGCGTAAAAATTTGCTCTGGCAGCTCTATTTTTGATTCCCCGAGGGAGCATAGATGTTTATCAATCGAACTCCATTAATAAGGCACGAGATTCCTCTGCCAGACTCTAGTCTTCCCACGTCTGACACAATAATACTCTCTTTGAATAACAGAGCTGTGCCTGAGTGGCTATCTGGGATGATATTTGTCAGTACGTCATACCCAGGAAAGTCAGGTAGAAAATGGTGAGCCACCTCTTGCAGCATCGCGATGTCTGCATCACAGCTATACAAATAATCGCGGAGACTGTGTATCTTCTGCTCTGAAGTTATTTTGTTTATGTATACAGTGACTATCTTGTAGTCCTGAAAAGGAGGCATGAAGTTCTCTATGTTAAAAGTTGCTATCAGTCAGCACAAGCATGATGTCGGTGAGGAAATTAATACGTATCCGAATCATCATCTTTTCTCAGGTTCGTTGAAAGCTGTCGTGCCACAATTAACTCCGCTCTCCCGGCTGGCATAGCCTCCTTTGGTGGTTTAGACGTAGTCAGTCCTCGATCCACCGACATGTCCTCGATATCATCAGCCCAGCTGCCTGTATTTGACATGTCCATCTTATGATCTGAGCCCTTTCCCGTTGGACTCTGTTCTTTTCGCCCCTCTCTCAGAAGCTGCTGAGAGACCCGATCCTCGTCTGCTGCAGCGTGATTTCCGACCCCAGAGTTCGGCGTGGTCACTGTTATCGCCTGGTCGTGGCCACTCGATTGCTTCGTATCTGTCCTCCCAAGAGTTGCATCAGTTAATTCGCGGGCAATTTGCGCACCTTTCTCGCGCAGCAGTGGAGCTGTTTTCTCAGCATCCTTGTGAGTGATCCGTCGCTTTTTATGTTTTTTAGGAGAAACGTCCGCCCTTTCATTTGCCACAGTCACTGAGGAAGAGCTGCAGATTGGTAATACGGTGTTGTCGTCGCTTTCCATCGATTTAGAATCCGCTCCTTTGTCGGTGCGTGGATCATTCTCAACATCTTGGGTTTTCTCGCCAACCTGGGCGCTAACCAAACACGTAGCCTCCGGATCGTTCAGTGTCATCGTCATGTCGGGGGTGGTGTCAGCGTTGCCCTCTGGGGTGGCAGTCTCCATTGGTGTCTGGTCAGCTTCGGTGGTGTTGACAGTTGTGTCCTTGTGAGTGACCTCCGTCGCTGCCATGGTCGAACGGACTGCCGCTACGTAAGTTAGAGGCATTGATGACATCTTGTTACTAGGAACACTTTCGCCTGGTGGCAACTGCGTCACTCGTCTCTGTACGCATTGTGCGCGAACATGATCAGTTGCACCACACCCAGAGCAAGTGGGAGGCTGATCATCGTATATAACAATGGCCCTGTATCCACAGATTGTAATATGTGTTTCTCCAGGTCGTGCATATTTCGGATCGAAACGTATTTTCAAAGTATCTTTTCGTGCTAGTTCATGCATAGTCAGTTCGTGACATTTTTCACACAAAAACCCTTAACTGTGTACGCTACAACAGTGTCAACTCACCGTAAACATCGCTCAGCCGGCAGCAGCAGACACGAAACACCAGCGCGCGTCCGCTCGCCACGGCCGCCGCGGGCCGACTAAAACCGGGCGGGCCACCTCCTGCCTAACTGTCATAGTACTTGCAGTGGATCCTGATCAAGTGTGGAATTCCTGTGTGATGGTCCGCCGTAAAATAGCTTCACACAAATAATATCAGTAGATTAGCTGATAAATGAATAACCTTGCAAATGCTCAGTGATAATTTTGGATATTGGCTCAGTGCTGTGCAATGCTGCCTGCATCTAAACTGTTACAAACAGTAATACTTTCCTGATTCTGGCACATATTTTTTTATTCTGATTGAATATTCATTTTTTTAGAAAATACTCAATGGATTTAAACAAACACGACATGGTAGAGGATGAGGTACTGATAACAGGATATACTAAGACCGTATCGTTCACTTTAAAAAATTGTATTCAAAATAAAGTTTCTCCTTCACAAAATCTGACATACAATATTTCACGTTAACTTCAAAATCAGTGAACTTCTTAACTGTTTTACAATTCTCACTTACTGCCGTTGTTAACAATACTTGGATTGTTACATGACAAAATGCCTTTCATCGTTTGACAAAATAGATTCCAAAATTTAACTTCCTTGTATCAGTTTCAAATGGTTCAAATGGCTTTGAGCACTATGGGACTTAACATCTATGGTCATCAGTCCCCTAGAACGTAGAACTACTTAAACCTAACTAACCTAAGGACATCACACACATCCATGCCCGAGGCAGGATTCGAACCTGCGACCGTAGCAGTCACGCGGCTCCGGACTGAGCGCCTAGAACCGCTAGACCACCGCGGCCGGCCCTTGTATCAGGTTTACAAAATACACAAAATATTACAAATCGGGTATACCTAATCAACCTATAAATTAAATCTGATGGAAGATACTTGGTCCCTACATTCAAGGGTCAGTACTGTTAAAATTAGCAAAATCCACATTGCGTTGCTGCACACTTAATACTAGATATACAAAGTTTCATTACTTTACCAAACTGTATTATACGGCGTCCATACGCCAACAGCTAAATTCTCACAGCTAGCCACTAGCTTAAGTCTTACAACCTAGCGTTAACAGAGTGCAACGGCAACTGCTACTGCGCTCCGCGCGCCCCTACTTAAAATCGATTCTGCCACTTGGACAACATCTTTGGTTCAGTGATGTCAAAGATACAATCTCTTCTATATGTGATAACCACTTCATGTCGTTTTTCATGAAACATATTACAAAATCGGACTCCAAGTACAAGTGGACCCCTCACAAACAAATGGCTCTGAGCACTATGGGACTTAACATCCATGGTCATCAGTCCCCTAGAACTTAGAACTACTTAAACCTAACTAACCTAAGGACAGCACACAACACCCAGCCATCACGAGGCATAGAAAATCCCTGACCCCGCCGGGAATCGAACCCGGGAACCCGGGCGTGGGAAGCGAGAACGCTACCGCACGACCACGAGATGCGGGCCCCTCACAAACAGTTGGCGGTCTCTGTCAGTCAACAGACGAGATCAGCCTGTACGCTTTTATGCTGTACGTGTCCCTTCACGTTTCCACTTCACTATCACATCGGAAACAGTGGACCTATGGATGTTTAGGAGTGTGGAAATCTCGCGTACACACGTGTGACACAAGTGACACCCAATCACATGACCACGTTCAAAATCCGTGAGTTCCGCGGAGCGCCCCATTTTGCTCTCCCACGATGTCTAATGACTATTGAGGTCGCTGATATGGAGTAACTGGCGGTAGGTAGCAGCACAATGCACCTAATATGAAAAACGTATGTTTTTGGGGGTGTCCGGATAATTTTCATCACATAGTGTAGAGCAGAATCACCAGACAGAGAAAGGTAGTTGAGGCTCGCGGCAATTCTAGACAGGCAACGGCGGCACTAGTAGCTGGATGAGGTATCCTGACACTACTTTTAGATGAGTATGTGGGTATCATAAAAATTTTCGCATAGTTCACGAACCTTTGTATACGATACACATGGAGACGTATTACGTCCAGCCCAACGCCTCTTATGATTTCTCCAGATCTGGATGCCCGTATGCTGCAGATACTATTCATGCTTGTTTTAATATACGTGTCGATAAACCCTTGTGCGTTTCAAACAATCCCAGCTTGTGCTTCGTTTCTAATAACTTCGATGTCCTTCCTTCCGACCTACTCTTCCGTGTACTAGTGTAGCTTTCTTCATCTTTGATTGGGAACAGCAAAGGCATATCTTTGGGAAGTCGCTTAAACTATGAGATTAGCCAACAAATCTTACTGCTTTGCATAGATTATCAGGTAGCAAAGCTAACATGGCTCTGGATTCCTCCTTGCTATAGGCATTGGCGTGACGAACTGTTTAACGTACACGCTTTGTGATGTGATATTGAAATGGGCACACTAAAGGGACTTAGTCTAGGAATATGGTGAGATGGCTACAAAAATATGTTTCTCACTTTTAAATATATGAATGGACTGCACGATCATAGTGACATGTGCACACCTCAGTTGTTATATTAGGTAGCTATATATAAATTTTTAATGCTAATGTGCTGCAGGATTGGATACAAAAATAATGATTAAAGGGTTATGTACATTAATATGTTTTCTTTTGTTTTAGAAAGTGTATACTAACATCCTCATTCATGATGCTTTAGCTTTTATTAAACAAAACCTAATAAAATACAAGCAGCTCTCCCCAGCAGAAATCATAGAATACATCTATCTTCCGGAACTTGTAATGAAATATAATTACTTCTTTTTCAATGGAAAAATCTACAAGCAAACAAATGGCTATGGGTGCTAG
This sequence comes from Schistocerca cancellata, assembly GCF_023864275.1. NCBI lineage: Eukaryota > Metazoa > Arthropoda > Insecta > Orthoptera > Acrididae > Schistocerca > Schistocerca cancellata. The sequence continues at coordinate 590,709,548 of NC_064629.1, forward strand.
CATATCAGGAACTATAGCCGAAATATTCCTCAACCACCTAGAGCACATAATCCAACATGAATTCAACAAGTTCTGTTCTGCAGAAGATATGTAGACGATACACGTCTGATCATTGATTGAGAAACAAAGATGATGTACAAGACGTCCTCCAAACGTTCAACAAAATACACAAGAATATAAAATCATCAGTGAACAGTAAATAAATAACACCATTAACCTTCTCTATTTAACCATCTTCAAACAAGATAACAGATATATCTTCCAAATTTACGGGAAACGGACCACCACAGACATAAACATACATGCTTCCTCCTTCCACCCCAACATGGACAAACTGGCAGCATATGGCTCAATGATCCATAGGACCTTAAACATCCCACTGAGCGCTGAAAGCCTACAAAATGAAATAAAAATCATAAAACAGATTTCTGTAGTTAATGCGTATAAACCCACACTAACAGACAATTTAGTTAAAAAATAAAAAAAAGGTAAATGAACAAAATAACCTCCAAGAACCAAGGAATTACAGTAACAACATTCATCTTCTTCCTCGATAACATCTCCCAAAAAATTTCCAGTATCTTCAAGCGGCGCAGAATAAGAAATGAAATCCAAAGAAACAATAAAATGCGCCAAAAGCTTCCTGATAACTTCAAAAGCAGTCAAGATAAACTTTCATCCTCTCGCATATATAAAATCATATGTATTAAATGCCTGGCTTAGAACATAGGTCAAACAGGCCGTACCTTTCACTCCAGATTCGAAGAACGCAGCAACGCCTTCCGATAAAACACACCACACCAATCTGCAGTAGCCTCCCATATATATAAGATACAGGACATCTGTTTGACAATGTAGAAAGCAACCTTGGAATACTACATACTCTGGACAAAGGACATGGGACGTCTCTATATGAAAAAATAGAAATCTGTATACACAGAAAGGAACTTTGGGAATATGTACTCCAGGACAATTGTGAAACAGACTCAACCAACTTTTTCACAAGCACATAATTTACAATTTCAATGCACAGCAGTTAATGCAATCATTCCCACCCATCCCTCAATAAGTTCAACATATAATACATATGCATGATCTATTCTAATCCTTTATATATAAGAAATTAAAATAATAATTGAAGTGTGCACGTATCTATACGTGCACTCACATTTTTAAAACAAAAAGAACATTTATCTATAATTATTTTTGTATGCAATTATCCACTGTTGCAGCAGATTAGCATTTCAAAAAGTCTGTACAGCTGCCTAATATAATAACTGAGTTGTGCACATTTTAGTATTTTGGTGCAGACTATTCATATATTTATAAAAGAAAAACATATTTTTGTAGAAACCATTGAATGTTGTATCTCTGTATACAATGTAATACGCACAACATCTTTGAAACGAAAGTGTAAATGTAATGTGCAGTGGAGAGGACACACATCAGGCAAGAGTATGCAGACATTTTATAACTATGCCGTCCCTGTAGGTGCAATTCACTGTCAGAAATTCATGTTTCTTAACCTCTAAAGGGCCTTTTCTAAATACACAATTTTTATCATTACCAAAAGACTCAAAATGGTCTACACTGTCTTTGGTCCGTGACTGTAAAAAGACGTATGTTACTCTTCACGAACACCGGCAATGTAAATAAACAATTCTTCATCTGAAGACTATGGAGGGAACCATCGAAATGCGGTGTGGCAAAATAAACAGGTGACTGACACAGAAACTGTTTTATTTGTATCGATCAACAGTCGCAGCCCCTATAATGGCATCCCTTATGGACCAAATTTTCACCTGATCTTTTTGTCATTATATTATACTGGATAGTTACAATTAATGTGCAGCTACTCATGGAGACCCAGTGTGGATTTAATTGTCGTATGGCAGCGAAACTTGATAGACATTCTAATATGTTAATGTGGAATCGACTTACGCTGGAAAAAAATTAGTTCCAGCTTTTGTCACCAGGTGAAAATCAGGCGCTGTGAATGCAAGAGAAAGGTACAGAAATGTTTCCATTTGTAATGGAACATTGGCGGAAAAGGTGAACGAAGTGATAAAGGCATAATGTTGATTTTTTATTAACCGCCACTTACTCAGTTTGTTAAATGTGAGTACCGGAAACGTCGACGAAAAGCTGAAACCGCAAAACGGCGTGATCAACAGCTCCTCGCAGGAGTTCCGGTGGAATCTAAACAACGTGTTTCTGTATACTGGCCGTCGGACCAGGTGGAGACCGCATGTGTCCATTGTAAATGTGTTGTTTTAGTTATCTCCAGAGACAAAAGTCATATGGCTTCAGATCAGCTGATCTTGCTCTAAGTATCTGGAAAACTTCTGGAGATAACAAGCTCGTGGAAGGTTGCATTTAGCAGATCTTCCAGTGGGTGAGAGACAGGAGGTGTTGCTACATCTCGCATGAAAGTAGAGGTTTCCACACAGTTGCGCTCTTCCAAAGCAGGAAGGGTGCTTGTGAATCAACACCACACAGTCACATACGGCGAGTTCAGTGGCTTTTCGTACACAGCACGCGGTGAAGTAGTGCCGCAAATTCGGCAGTATTGTGTATTCATTGCAACCTGTAGTGAAAAATGTGCCTCGTTATTCTACAGAATATCATTCGGCCACATGTCATCAACTCCCACCCGTGCCAGAAAGCGAAGAGCAAATTCAGAACGTTGCTGCGGATCATGAGGCTTCATTTTCTGCAACGTCTGTATCTTGTAAGGGTACCAGTGTAAATTAGGCCACAAAATTTTCCGTACTGTTGACCATGGGATGGATAATTCTCGTAACTTTCCACGAGCACTACCACTACACTGGGCACGTGCTGCGTGGTCAGTTAAAGTATCAGCAGCAACCTCGTCAATAACTTCCACCTAGAAAAGACACCTTCCTCTTTTCAGGTGCCACAACAGCCACACCCGTTTTTTTCAAAATTTATTATCATCTTTTTTAAATCACTTAGTGACATAGATACTCTCCTTAGACGCATTGGCATATCTACCTTGTTTCGCTGCTATACGACAATTACAGCTCGCACTGGACCTCTCATGGTAGCTGCACTTTAATAATAACAACCTGGTGATCTACCTAAAATTATATTAATATATTTATGATATTAGAGCGAATTTAAAGCTTATCTGGTGCGACAATACTTTTTAGTTTTTACCAGTACATCTACATGAAATATCACGAATCTGTGTTTCGGAATCTGTCTTGTAATCGTTTGTAGGTTTTTTCAGTTATTCGTGTACGCTGTATGTGAAGCACAATTGTAGGGATCATTCACCTACATAACCACAACGGACAAAACATTACTCACATCACGCTAATACCGTGTAATGAAGCTTCTGACCGTGGAAGTAGCCTCAGTATAGCGAAAAGACAGTCCTTAGGTTTGTTCAGGTATGCGGCATCCATCTGAAGCCACTATTGATGTTTAGTTACCATAGAGCTACCAAATTGCGCTGATGTTGATTGTTATACATCAACCGCTGTTCCTGATAGTCTTGGATATTTTCTATGGGGTTAGGATAGGGCGATTTAGAAGGCCATTCCAGGCACAGGTGCATGCAGTAATGTTCGCCAAACCGCAAATGTATTCGTGCAGGCCTGTGAATACAGCTGCTATCGTTATGGAAGATCGACCGCATCGTACACGTTATGAATATTTAGAAAGAAGGACCACACTTGGTCATTGTGAATGTTCAAATAAACATACTAGTTCATATTCACCGTAACTTAAATGAGTAAGCCCAAATCGTGACACAAGAAACACCCTCAAAGCATCAGGGAAGCATCTCCGGTCTGAACTATGGCCTTCACATTTTTCTGGTTAAACGCCTCATTGTCCGTCTGAATGCTTGCTATTACCTGTTCCATTTCAACCTAAGTGCATAGCAGTTATGACCCCGGTGCTATTGCCCTGAAATTATATCCCTTCTTGCACAAAATGTTGACCCATAGATGAAGAACAACGAGGCATGGGGACTGGTCATGAAATATTAAGTAGTAAATACATTTACATAGTGAAACGGAATAAATAAAGGGATCTTTAACATATAAAGTAATGCCAAAGTCAACCATTTTAACGCAAGCTATACTGTAACTGCGTTTTCCCTCGAACCGTGATGATGATGATGATGATGTTTGGTTTGTGGGGCTCTCAACTGCGTGGTCATCAGTGCCCGTACAAAGTCTTAATTTTTTACACAGTCCGATTTTTTTCACAGTCCAATCTAGCCACTTGTCACAAATGACGATGATGAAATGATGAGGACAACACAAACACCAGTCCTCAGGCAGAGAAAAAGCCCCAACCCGGCCGGGAATCGAACCCGGGACCCCATGATCCACAGGCAGCAACGCTAACCACTAGACCACGAGCTGCGGCCCTTTGTACTGTGACTGCAAATGTAAACTGCGCCTTGTATTACGTAACACCTAATAGCAAGAAGCCCGAATCACAAAAGAACCAACTCTCGATATACTGTATTCAGGACTCCAGCACATCAGTCGAAATCCTCTGGATCGCAAACCTACCTCATACCGGCTGTAAACTGCACCCAAAAGAAAATAATCAGCTTCTAAGAATATTCATTTTGCTGTAGGCAGCTTTTTCTCATGAGCTGTGCTCGCATCGGTTAATGACGTGAATAAAGAATAAAAAAAGCACATGTTGACTGAACATAAAAGTCGTAAGATCGAGAGATTGTCTCAAGAAGAAAATAGTTAAGAAAACACTAGAAATCAATTCCAGTTATTATTAAATGAATGGGCATCAAAGCTCACAAATAGTAGAAACATATGCCCTCCAAAGGACCATATCGAAATATAGTACTGTGAGAGAATACATCCCTGTAATTGTGCGAAAAATTTTAAAAATAGAAATGGCCGTGCGCACACACTTTGTTATGACGAAAGACAGACGCGGCCGTGCATGCGCGAGTGTTCTGACAGCTGGGGAGGCGTAGAGCTAGAGCTCAGTAGCCGCGTGACTATAGCGGTGTCAGCAACACATGGCGGCACCCTTTGAGCCTCAGCGATTGGCTGACACTCTGAGTAAGAGAATTACCGAACAGCAGGACGGCGGCTACCGGGTTAATCCATGCTCTGGCAGCGTGGTCGGAAAACCCAGGCGTCCGTCTGTTAGAGTGAAACAGGAGGGGTAACCGTCATGCCTGTACGGAGTGTCCAGAATAAATATCCAGTAAGTTTAAATCCAACACAAAATGAACTCAACTAGTTACAGAGAATCCTGTAACATGGTCACAAACACAAAATTAAGAATAGTGCGTGGGTGAAGACGTGCCCTCGATCCGAGGAGCAGTTTTTAAGTTATTATAACATGAATTTTGAAAATTAATATCTTGACAATGCCTCAAGAGATTTTCATAAACAAAGTGTTTACAAATACGTGTCATTGAGCGCTATTGAACTAGCATAGTATTTTTATAAACATTGCCTATTTTGAATTATATGCCAAAATGTGAATTGCGCCCATATAAACGTGAATTTGCACATGAATGATAAACGAAACATTAAAAGCAACATTACTAAGTAGATACACATAGTGATGTATGAAGGCTACTATTTTTAATTTTTTACATATGTTAGTAATGACACAATGTAATGCTTATCTGGACAAAATCATTACCTGTAAACAAACTATTTAACTCGAAGGAAAACGAAGAACATAAATAGAAAACTGAGAAAATTTACCTACTATTTCATATGCGATTCGTGCATATAACATTAAATTCATACTTTTTAAGTGCGTTGCAGAAGTCGGAAGTGTGTGCGCTTGACTCACATCAAAGCAAAAGGTTAAATAGGGGCAGCCATTTTGTGCGAGACTCCTTGGTTGGCATTAGTTTGGCTGTTGGGATTGAGATATGGGACAGACAGAACATATGTGCGGCAATAGGTAGTGCTTCGAGTAAGCAGAAATTTTTCTAAGCGTAGAGTCGTGGACTTGTGATACTCACTTGCGTCGATAGCGAATGCTCTGAAATAATTTTATCCTGTTGACATTAAAGACTTCACGTTGGTCGAACTAGTCTGGTCTGTAAAGCTTTACTGCGGCTATTTTTGGAATGATCTACACTTGGAATTTAGATAAAATCATCATTTGTATGGCAATATTGTCCGTAATTGCTTTACAATTCCTGACAGTATTTTCGTTCCGTCGTTACAAATACAAGAAAATGCGTGTTTTTCTCACCACGTTACAACTATTGTACAAGGGAAAAAGCATGCATATTCTTGTAGTTGTAACGACGAAATCAAAATACCCTCAGGAATGAAGTTAGTTCGCAGTTGTGGAGCCGTAACTTTGAACATGCCCTAAACAAACATATGTGCGGCAGTAGGTAGTGCTTCGAGTAAGTAGTTGTCGAGTTTCCGGAAGTTTACGCGAGCGTGAGATAATGTCCCGTTTCGTTTAAGCACTAGCTTAAACATTCATTAGTTAAGTGATAAAAACTTATTAACCCGTTATAAGCGTTACAACTGAACGAACTTAATGTAGTTAAAAATTGAATGCGCTGTGAACAGTGAACATTACTTTTTAACCGCAACTTCTTGCCTGCAATTATTTAATCTTTGTGACTGGATAATGCGGCAAATGCGTTGGATGGTCTCTTGACTGTAATGTGGCAAATGCATTGGTTGACTGCTCGACTGTAGTGTAGCTAATAATTGAAAATCCAACCACGCATTCGTTGACTGTATAAACAGCGATTTTATAAATTGCAAGCTATTATTCGTGCAGATGTTCGTGGGGGTTCACGAAATAGAAGTTTAGTGTACTGTTATTCTGTGGAATCATCAAAATAGCCGAAAGTGTCAACTTCTCCATTTTTATTCATACAGTCACAATCATATTTTCTCAAACAGAAAAAAATTCCAGTATGCCTTCAAGACCCCTTAATAGTATTTAGCGAGTGAGAAAACGAAACGGAAAGTGACTAATATCTGCAGATCAAAGAAATGTAGATACCAATCCTCGCTAAATGAGAGACGCGTGCCGCACAATGACCTAACCTTGCTTGTCATGAAAACACATCTACAAAGCAGAAAAATCGTGTAACAAAGAATTACGCCAGTGCAACGATAGTATCAGAAATCCCTAATACTACAGCTGAGGAACGCCTATCTCAGCAACACACAAGAACTTAACAAGTAGAATGATGTTAGCTGCTTCAAGCGACGACCACGGGAATAAAACAGAGCAAGAGCAAGACCTTGTCACATAGCTCTGTTCGAACAGAATCTAACCAAATAGCCCCTGATAAGTTGGCAGGGCTCTGCAATCACAGTACAGCTTGCAGATATGTTTCACTATACACCCAAAGAAGTGACTTTTCTGCCCAGCGATAACACTGAATACATAGTCTTTGAGCTATGCAAGTGACGTCCAAGTCACATAGTGATGCATAATACGAAATACGTTTTTAACGGACGGCGTTCACTACGATGCTCTCGACGCCAGGTAATATTTGTTGAGAGTCAAAACCTCGACTCGTCGGACGACACTACACACCTTCAGTCAACTACTGTCCAGTTTTTATTTTGTTTTGCCCACTGAAGACGTGCAGCTCTATGCGTCGCTGTGAGCAATGGGATTCTGTGAGGTAACCGACTCCGTATGTCATTTTTATGCAGCAACATTGGCTCGGAAACTGGTTGAGATGATCTGCAGTCACTGACAGCAGCAATGCCTGACGGGTTTGAAATCGATTGTCATTCACATATCTCCGATGCCATAGACTTAGGATTTTTTTACGACCGCCGTTATTATGCTGTATTGCATGGACGTTTGTGGTACGACATCCTTTGCTGACCCCTTGGACAGTCTACGTGAGTACATCAACAAAACCGAGCGAGGTGGCGCAGTGGTTAGCACACTGGACTTGCATTCGGGAGGACGACGGCTCAAACCCGCGTCCGGCCATCCTGATTTAGGTTTTCCATGATTTCCCTAAATAGCTTCAGGCAAATGCCAGGATGGTTCCTTTGAAAAGGGCACGGCCGTCTTCCTTCCCTAATCCGATGGGACCGATGACCTCGCAGTTTGGTCTCTTCCCCCAAACCAACCAACAAGCATCAACAAATTGGAGAACTTCATTCACGGTGTGGTTACAGGTACGTCCGAACAAGATAACTCTTTTCTGCTATTCTGTCATATCTAAAAGTCGACCCCGACCAGCATATACACACCACTTCTCTGTCACAACATAGGTCAACGGAGAAGGGTCATATGAGCTTTTGGTATTAGTTCTACACGCACCGCAGTGCTCCAATGTGACGGTATGCTCTTTTAAGGGGCTGACGTATATTGTTCGGTGAGCGTAAATCTATAGAAAAACATAGTAACTACGGTCCCAGTATTTCCCGAATGGACAGAAAATTGATGTGCGGTCTTTACGTGTGATACAAGACTTTTTCACAATTCCGTCTTAAAAGAACATAATGAAATGGAACTGAACCGATTAAATACTCGTACAGTCTTGTGAGTTTTACGTTATGACCAAAGGCTATCTGTCCCTTCAAGCTAGGCACTTTGGGTCACAGAAATACAACGTCCAGTTATATTGTTTAACCCAAAGTGTACCAGCCGCATGAAGCACTAGCACCAGTGGGTAAGCTAAAAGGGACGATCGTGTGCTGACAGATCTTTGTCTCTGCAGAAAGACTACATGTAGTGCTTCACACTGCTTTTCCGTGGTGGGTGCCGGAAGATCCATACAAGCGTAGTCGACGATATAGGTAGTTACACATATGTTGAAGTGGGTTACGAAACGGAAGGTAGTCGCAGGGAAATTCATTGAAATCTTGAGGATGCTGTTACAGCCATTCCTCGACGTTTCTGTCTGTTTGATGTAGTTCATTTTCTCTGCTAAATGATCCCAATAGTCTTCGGGAATACACTCATTGTATACCTGGGAAAAGTATCCTGCGGGGAACTGATACAAAATCAGTAAATAATGATGTCCCTATGCATAAATGATTGCACAGTTGTAAAAAGATGTAGGTGGGGTATTCGAGTTTGATACACTACGTGATCAACATAAGTTTTTCATATTAGGTGCATTGTGCTACCACCTACAGCCAGGTACTCCATATCAGGGACCTCAGTAGTCTTTAGACGTCGTTAGAGGGCAGAATAGGGCGCTCCGCGGAACTAACGGACTTCGAACGTGATCAGGTGATTCGGTGTCACTTTTGTCATACGTCTGTACGCAAGATTTCCACACTCCTAAACATCAATAGGTCCACTGTTTCCGATGTGATAGTGAAGAGGAAACGTGAAGGGAAACGTACAGCACAAAAAGGTACAGGCCAACCTCGTCTGTTGACTGACAGACACCGCAGAAAGTGAAAGAGGGTCGTAATGTGTAATAGGCAGACATCTATCCAGACCATCACAGTAATTCAAAACTGCATCGGGATCCACTGCAAGTGCTATGACAGTTAGGCGGGAGGGGAGAAAAATTAGATTTCATGGTCGAGCGGCTACTCATAAGGCACACATCACACCAGTAAATGCCAAACGACGCCTCGCTTGGTGTAAGAAGAGTAAACACTGGACGATTGAACAGTGGAAAAGCGTTGTGTGGAGTGACGAATCACGCTACGCAATGTGGCGATCCGATGGCAGGGTGTGGGTGTGGCGAATGCCCAGTGAACGTCATCTGCCAGCGTGTGTAGTGCCAAGAGTAAAATTCGGAGGCGGTGGTGTTACAGTGTGATCGTGTGGAGGGGACTTGCACCCCTTGTTTTGCGTGGCACTATCACTACACAGGACTACATTGATGTTTCAAGCACCTTCTTGATTCCCACTGTTGAAGAGCAATTCCAGGATGGCAATTGCATCTTTCAACACGATCAAGCACGTGTTCATAATTCACGGCCTGTGGCGGAGTGGTTACACGACAATAATATCCCTGTAATGGACTAGCCTGCACAGAGTCCTGCCCTGAATCCTATAGAACACCTTTGGGATGTTTTGGAACGCCGACTTCGTGCCAGGCCTCACCGACCGACATAGATACCTCTCCTCAGTGCAGCACTATGTGAAGAATGGGCTGCCATTCCCCAAGGAACCTTCCAGCACCTGTCTGAACGTATGCCTGCAAGAGTGGAAGCAGTCATCAACGCTAAGGGTGGGCCAACACCATATTGAATTCCAGCATTACCGATGGTGGGTGCCACGAACTTGCAAGTTATTTTCAGTCAGGGGTCCGGATACTTTTGATCACATAGTGTACATTGAGATGAAAGGAGAGCGGGGATTATAATTCGTAAGAATGGAAAAGCGTAACTTGCAGCTATTTGTAGAGAAACTTTTGGGTGTCACCGCCAGACACCACACTTGCTAGCTGGTAGCTTTAAATCGGCCGCGGTCCATTAGTACAAGTCGGACCCGCGTGTCGCCACTGTCAGTAATTGCAGACCGAGTGCCACCACACGGCAGGTCTAGAGAGACGTACTAGCACTCTCCCCAGTTGTACGACGACTTTGGTAGCGACTACACTGACGAAGCCTTTCTCTCATTTGCCGAGAGATAGTTAGAATAGCCTTCAGCTAAGTCCATGGCTACGACCTAGCAAGGCGCCATTAACCATTTCTATAGAGAGTCTCACTTGTATCATCAAGAATGCTGTATACAAATGATGGATTAAAGTTAAGTATAACCGCAGCTACGTACTTTTCTATATAGCATTCATAACGTATCCTGTTCCAGACTTCACGCCAGTCGGCGTGAGTTGACGCGTGCCCTTTCGGATTCCTCGCCTTGTGTCTAGACTGTCTTGTCTAGACACAACAACTTTCCTACCTCTTGAGCTGTCCGTTGTTATACATACCAATGATCTAGTGGTAAGCCGGCCGGAGTGGCCGTGCGGTTCTAGGCGCTACAGTCTGGAACCGAGCGACCGCTACGGTCGCAGGTTCGAATCCTGCCTCGGGCTTGGATGTGTGTGATGTCCTTAGGTTGGTTAGGTTTAATTAGTTCTAAGTTCTAGGGGACTGATGACCTCAGAAGTTATTTCGCATAGTGCTCAGAGCCATTTCAACCATTTTGAACCAATCTAGTGGTAAACAGCATGAAGTATAAATGGGTAAGTCCATTATTGGAGGCAGTTCATTTCATAATGTCTTCTGCCCCATTTCTAATGCATGCTAAAAGTAGTCGTATCAGCCTAATCGTAGAGCAGTCGCAGTTTATCACCCTAGCTGACACGCCTGTAATTGCAGTTTCGTTCAAATACATTTTCACATTTTTTGACTGATTGTGAACACTTCGTACCTCAGAGCGTTGCGAAACTACTTTCTCATGCAGCAGGTGTCAGCTGCCTGCAGAGCGTTTTCTTCCCATCGTACAGATCGTTTCTGATGCCCGCCGACCACTGGTCACTGCTTTGGAGCATATATATAGTATAATGATGAAATTGTTTGTCTTACGGCCACGCCTCTTTCAGACAACTATGGAGCAAGGGCTGGCGGTGTAGGGGAGGCTTGCCTTCTAGTTTCGTGGTAAAAATGCTTCCTTTCGATTGTTTATTTACATTAGTAACGACACAACGTAAAGTAATGATGAGTGAGACGGCGTACTGGTCGGTCTGTCAATGGACGACATTAGCGGTCAGGATTTAGTGGCACCTGCTTACTAAGATCAGTAGCCGTGGTGGTCTAGAGGATAGAGCTCTACACTGCAGCCATAGAGGTCCCAAGTTCAATTCCGTATAGGAGTGCTGATGTTTCCTGCTTCCAGTTCCTTTAGGATGGCCCCAGGTTCATTGAGCATGCTATCAAATGAGTATCAGGGATCTCCCTCGGTATCGAAAGACGGCTTGGGCGATGGACCTACTACCGTCCCCCAGCTAGTCACGTAACGAAGAAATGCTACACTCTTCCTGCAGTCAGGCTGATGTAGCTGGTCATGGACTTGAGCCACAGACTTCTTTTTCTCTTTTGATCGGAGCTGAGTTCAAACTGTGCACATTTTCGTCCTCCACGTGTTCAACAGGATTTATGAGAGGTGAGGTGAGAGGTCGCACAAGCCTCCTCATATCTGTGGAGTGTTTCTCAAACCATTCGGACGCAATTCAGAACAGGTGGTGCAAGGTATCCCTGAAAATACAGGTCACATTTGGGATACTTTAGGTGGACCTCACTTTCGTGTATCGTTTCCGGGCACCAGAAGATGTAATATGTATAAAGGTCTTCATTACATCTCATGGCAACGGGCCCTGCACGAGAATGTCCCTATCGCCTGACTTAACGATTCCCTGTTGGCAATTGGTATGCTTCGTCTCATGTGGCGTTCGATGCATTCGCACCTTGCTATCAGAGCAAACCAAGAGATAGTGCGACTTACCAGTGGAGGTGACCATTTTCCATGCTTCGAGCACGCAACGGTCCTGTTAGTGGCCCAAATTAGTCTCCGCTCTGTAACATGCGGTGGTAATAGTTACACGTTTCAGGAAGTTGCTACTCTACCCTACTCGTATAGCGAGGAGCTGTATCTAGTTGATTTGGTTGCTCAAAAAATGGTTCAAATGGCTCTGAGCACTATGGGACTGAACTACTGAGGTCATCAGTCCCCTAGAACGTAGAACTACTTAAACCTAACTAACCTAAGGACATCACACACATCCATGCCCGAGGCAGGATTCAAACCTGCGATCGTAGCGATCGCGCGGTTCCAGACTGTAGCGCCTAGAACCACTCGGCCACCACGGCTGGCGATTTGGTTGCTCATCGCCCGTTGTTACACAACATAGAAATGACGAGTGGTTTTCTGCACTGTTGCCTGCTCATTGGCTCTTAAGATCTGTAATAGTCCCCATTTACCTATGTCTTCAAGTTATGCACGATCACTCACAAGGAGCGTCTCATACGACAGGCACACAGAGTCTGGACGCGATCAGATATAATGGTGTAGCGCGTTCTCTCGACTTTCACACAGATAACCAGTACAAGGTATCATGTCATCCCAGTCATGCGACATGTCGAAATATTCTGTTCGCGGTGGCATTGGGAGCGCTCTGTCTTCTATTCGGCAGCTAGCTAACAACGGGAGGCCACGACTTTGGAATCAGAGATTTACTTCAAACTTGGTACACATTTAGTAGGCAATTAAAACAACATAACACAATGTGCGCATAGGTAGGTGCACTACACTGACGATTCCGAGGAAATGGCAACAGAAGTTTTACGCTTTTATTATGAGTTCATGGTGGTGAAGTGGTTAGCGTTCGAGATTCTTAAAGCGAACGTCTACGAGGCGACGGTTCGACTACCACTCAGAATTAATTTTTAATCTGTGTTGTCTTCGTCACTAGTCATAATTTTTAATTTGTACGCCATTTGAAAGGTAAATAATTTAAAAAGTACTTGTATTTGCATGAAGTTTTACTGAATTTTATGTTATTTGACTAGTTACTATTTTTAGTTAAATTTGTTAGAACAGACTTATTTATAACTATCGACAAGTAAACAAAGGAAGGCGTAGAGTTTTACGAAAAATGCATGCCTGGCATGGTTTGCGAATTCCCTTATAGATGCAATCTGGTAAGGTAACCGGAACTACTTTACACCTCGACGCTTCAAACTAGCAGGCCCCATGTGGCAGTTACCCTGCGTAGCCGTAAGACGTTGCTAATGTAGCAAGAACGAATAGTCTACGTGCAAATTTTTTGAATATCACATAATTTACACTTTTACTACAAAAATTAGCCGGCCGAAGTGGCCGTGCGGTTAAAGGCGCTGCAGTCTGGAACCGCAAGACCGCTACGGTCGCAGTTTCGAATCCTGCCTCGGGCATGGATGTTTGTGATGTCCTTAGGTTAGTTAGGTTTAAGTAGTTCTAAGTTCTAGGGGACTGATGACCTCAGATGTTAAGTCCCATAGTGCTCAGAGCCATTTGAACCATTTTTGAACTACAAAAATTAAGTGTACTCCCTGTTCTTCAACTACTGCAGATAATGAATGTCATGCCGATTCAATGCATAATGCAGTTAGAAAACAACTGTTTAAAGATGCGTTCATGTACTGTGAAATTCTTCTTCAAGAAGCGGACCTTACTGATAAAGATCAATCACCAACGATTTCTGCAGATGCAGTAGGGATTCGAGACGTACTTTGTCATTCTATTGTCGAAATGTTAGGAGAAAAAAAATACAGTAAAAAATAGGTCTTAACAGGATTCGAACCATCGCCTCGCCCATGAGTCTCTTGCATAGCACGAATGCTAACCACTTTCTTTTTTTTCATTTTGTTTCTTACTGTTCGTTGCTTTATGTCGGGGCGGACGTCACATGACACCAGTTCAAGTTCATCAAGTTCATCGTTGATCCGTTCCCTCAGGGTTTTTTTTTATTATTATTGTTACATAGGGCAGCTACCACTTGGCCACAAGAACTTCTTATGATGATGATGATGATGTTTGGTTTGTGGGGCGCTCAACTGCGTGGTTATCAGCGCCCGTACAATTTCCCAACCTTTGCTCAATCCAATTTCGCCACTTTCCTGGATGATGATGAAATGATGAGGACAACACAAACACCCAGTCATCTCGAGGCAGGTGAAAATCCCTGACCCCGCCGGGAATCGAACCCGGGACCCCGTGCTCGGGAAGCGAGAACGCTACCGCGAGACCACGAGCGGCGGACAAGAACTTCTTATGGGAGGCATCTTCGTACAGATACATCAGTTACATAACAGACGCGTAGAACTTTTGCGATTTTCTGGGAATTGCCAGAGTAGTGCACCTTACTACTCACAGATTATGTTGTTTTAATATCCTACTGGGGAAGTAAATTCAATAAACGTCGTGGCCTCCGATTGGAAATACAGTGAAGAAAAAAATTATTCACCCCAGGAGAGAGCATGCTAATACAGTTAAACATCTCCGTAATCCTTGATAATGGCCGTTGAAATAATAAGTAGTTTTTGTGAGTTTAGATTTTCCCACCGTAGGGAAATCTTTAATACGTAGTTTTCGGATATTCAGTCGGGTGGCGCCGTCCAAAAGGCGCTTTTGGACGACGCCACCCGGCTTAATACCCGAGAAATATTCAAGAATAAACAATTTAATTTTTTCACGTCTGTCTCGTTTTAAATTAACTGCCTCTTATAGATACTGTCTGATAAAGGTGTTGCTAATAGAGTTAGTAGAAAAGAAGTAATAAATTAAAACGTCATGCCTGATGTTGAAGTTTTACTGCCTGCCACTTTAAGCAGAAACTAGTTTTTCACTTACCGAAATGTTTATGTCGTCATATCTTCTGAATTCTGTGTCGTAAAATGATATTATTTTGCTGGCGCGTTCCGTGTATGTCGATACTGTCCGCGAGCAGTGCTGCGAATAGTAAAGAAGTAATAAACTAAAACGTCATGTCTGAGTCTGCAATTTTACAGCACGAAGAGCGAAATTGTAGTATGTGATACACTTTTTCCTTTCATCGTTGCGGGAGATGTCAGCGAGAAAAAGATTTTTAAAGGTTTGAAATTATGTGTGAAGTTGGTTGTAAGTCGCTAACTCCTTTCATTCTCAAGCACTGGATAAATGAAGTCAGGGTATTTACGCGCCGTCAGTCTCGTTGACTCAATACGAACACAGTATCTAATTCCAATGCTTGTCTTATTGCGTTACACTTTTATCACAGGGTTATATCTCTTAATGAGTAGATTATAACGGTATTTTAAATTTTCAAATTCGATCAGTAACCAAGAGAAAAATAAAAATGAAAGTTTTGTTGACCCTGGAAGCCGCAAGGTAGGCAACCAGAGACTGGATGGGGTTTGCTTGCGGGATAGTCACTTAGTGACTTAGGGGCGATCAAGAAGTTTCCATTCGAAGGCCGTACAGTCCACAACGGTTATGCCAATCGGGAAAATTCGCCCTGAACATTGAGGCAATCATCCCATCGACGCACCAGGTTGAAGGTACCCGTTTGGTACAACACTGTCTTGCTGCACGAAGAAGTTCGTAAATGCCTTCTGTACATCCTCGTCCGACAGGAATCGTCAACCCTTGAAGGCAGTTTTTAAGGGGAGGCGTGATAACCGCGTGGGGATGGATGAGTACTATACGGCGGGTGCTAAGAGTTTTTCCCACTTGAGTTGGCGTAACTTCTGCGTTAAGATATTTACGATGCGGCGGCGTGCGTTATCATGAAGTGGCGCACCATACCACAACGGTGACTTTTGACAGACACAGTCTTCATTCTCCCGATGGATGTCTACCGATGTTTGTCCTTCGGCAGCCAAGGAAAGCATAACTTCACTTTGATCCTGTATGGACTCATTTCGTAATAGCGTCCTATAGTTCACATTTCCGCGTTTACCCCACGCACGTCGGAAGGACACGAATGCCACACTTATCCCTTACCTACATGTCGGTGCTTATACAGGGTGGTCCAAATATCTCACGAAATAAGCATCAAACGAAAAAAACTACAAAGAACTAAACTCTTCTAGCTTGAAGCTAGATGGCGCTGCCATAAGTCAAACGGATATCAACTGCGTTTTTTAAAATAGGAACTCCCATTTTTTATTACATATTCGTGTAGTACATAAAGAAATATGAATGTTTTAGTTGGACCACTTTTTTCGCTTTGTGATAGATGGCGCTATTATAGTCACGAACATAAGCGAAAAAAGTTGTCCAACTAAAACATTCATATTTCTTTACGTAATAAAAAATGGGGGTTACTATTTAAAAAAAAACGCAGTTGATATCCGTTTGACCTATGGCAGCGGGCCAACCATAGCGCCGTCTGGTTTTCCCCTTCAAGCTAGGCAAGTTTCGTTGTTTGTAGTTTTTTCGTTTGATGCTTATTTCGTGAGATATTTGTCCCGGTCACGATCAATGGACCACCCTATATACCCTCAGCGGAGACGCGTTACCTTTCATATACGCTGCAGCAAAGTCCTCAAACGGTAACTTTGTGATCGTCCTTTATCCAACGAGGTATACTAACACAGCATGCTGTTATAATCGCAGACCACTGTCGCTTACAAAAAGGAGTGCTTAGGTGCTGAAGAACTTTAGCTGCAAACTGCTACCGGCTATAGTTTTACTGTCTTGTGACGGCTGCCAAATGGCGAAAGTTCTGACAACATTGCTGTTGCGTTTCGGAGCAGCTCGGTTGTAAGTGATCAGCCAGCTGGTGCTCACGTTTTATGTCAAAACATGTACCTACTTCGCTAGTGCACGTCATGTGGCGTGTGCCAAGAGCCACGCACAGTAGAGCTGAGAGATGTGAGTCCATTGTGTTTAGCAGCGGATGCGGGCACGCGCACGTGAACCAGAGGACTCACAGAAAATAAATACACACTACGTCTTATTCTCAACGGTCACAGAAATCTATATTCTAGTAGGTGTTATGCATGCGGGCTGACGCGAGTGCGATTTTATTTGGATGTTGCGCGACAAGCTGCGCCGTCGCTCTGTATAATTGAGCGGCGACTAGAAATAACGCGCGCGCAGACTCGTCCCTCTTAATTCTTGTGTCCAGCTGCAGCGGCGGCGGCGGCGGCGGCGCATGCAAAGGCCTGCCGTCACGCTCGCCCGCCAATTCCGGCGACAATAAGCAGCAGTAAAGCGGGCGCACTTTACGAGCACGGCCTCAGCAGGCCCGTCGCTGCTTTACGACTCAGGCGCGCCCGTCTCCACGCTCACACACTACTTTTTGCTCTTTTCCACCGAATGTCTCTCCAGTTGCGACGTGATGGCCTTTGGGTAACAGGACGCACGGACGAGAATACGCAGTTGTCACCAGCTGTGAGACGCGGAAGGGGTGAAACTACGACAATAAAGACCGCTAACAAGCGGCACAGTGTATACTTAGCAGTGTATAAAGCGAGATGCATCTTTAAGAGAACAGTAGTTTATCTTGATCTAGACGAAAGATACCCAAACGGCGTTTCAAAAAACGTATTGTCCTTCCTTTCTACAGAAGATTGTGTACATATTTAGCCATGTCGCGTCAATCACAATAAGTTTCGTGACTGGTGGTACTTGATATGGTGGTGTGGACGTAAGAATGTGGGTAATGGGACATGCGCAATGGCAAAGGACAGTATACCAAGTGGTGTTCCAGCCAATAGCGTCATTCTCCCATGTCAGGCCATCGTATGATTCGGGGTGCGGATAGGACATTTAATACTTATTTTCGTGTTACTTTAGTTGTGATAGGGGTACTTATCAACTGCAGTAATCATTATGGCTGGCATATACCAAAAACGACAAATATTACGCAAAAAAGTGAAAGCTACAGATTTCCGAACATATAAATTTGATTCGAAAGAATGAAAAGCAGAAACAGTGGCACAATGAAGCACTCACCTGAAAAGTGATTTTTACCAGAGTAGGCGACGGCTGGAGTATGTGGTGTCGTTGACCATACTGGAGACACTGCGTGCTCTGTTCCTCTGTCCAAATCGGCTCACACAGTCGCTTATTTGCGTGGTACTGTGTATCACACGTTTTCTCCGTGGCTACAACGACGATGCGTCTTATTATGGCCTGGGTGGAAAGAATGACCTTCTCCCTTCCAACCATCATATAAACTCTACGACCAAAAAACGACGCACCACTAAGGAATTTAAAAAAAATGGCTCTGAGCACTATGGGACTTAACGTCTGAGGTCATCAGTCCCCTAGACTTAGAACTACTTAAACCTAAGAAACCTAAGGACACCACACACATCCATGACCGAGACAGGATTTGAACCTGCGACCGTAGCGGTCACGCGGTTCCAAACTGTAGCGCCTAGAACCGTTCGGCCACAAAGGCTGGCCGAAGGAATTATCCAAATGAAACGGAAATCAGTAGATGTGATGTACATGTACAGACAAGCAAATGCTTACAATTTAAGAAAAAATGGATGATTTATTCGAGAGAAAGAGCTTGAAAAATTGAGCAAGTCAATAATACGTTAGTCCTCCTCTGGCCATTACGCAAGCTGTTATTTGGATTGCCATAGTTGACAGAGTGTTCGATGTCCTCCTGGTTGAACGGTTCTGCCCATAACGTTCCAAACATCCTCAGTTTGGGAGAGATGCGACAGTTTACTGTCCAAGGTAGGGTTTGGGAAGCACGAAGACAAGCATTAGAAACCCTCGCCGTGTGCGGTTGGGCATTATCTTGATGAAATTTAAGCCCAGGTTGGCTTGCTGTGATGGGCAGCAAAGTGGGGAGTAAAATATCTTCGACGTGCCACTGTGTTATAAGGGTGCCGCGGGTGACAACTAAAATGCTCCTGCCATGAAACGAAATGGCACCCCAAACCATCACTCCTGGTTGTCAGGTCGTATGGCGGGCGAAAGTCAGGTTGGTGTCCCACCACTGTCTGGGACGTCTCCATACACGTCTTCGGCCTGAAATCTCTTTGACTGGAGTAGAACTGCCTTCGGCGAAGAGTCCCTCTTCGAACAGACGACCAGTGAAGACGCGTCTGGAGACGCTCCCGACACTGATGGGATAACAACACCCTGACATACAGCCGACGGTCTGGAGTATCATTTCTTTTCATAACAGGACCCATTTGGTTATCACGCGCCGCAGTCTTACAGCAAGCTGCACGTAGACGAAGTTCTACATCCCGTTTTGTTGCCCTACATGGCAAGCCATTTCAGCAAGATAATGCCCGACCGCGCATGGCGAGGGTTTCTACCGCTTGTCTTCGGGCTTGCCAAACCCTATCCTGGACAAGGTCGCTGTACCTCCCCCGTTGAGAAAGTCTGGAGTCTTATGGGCAGAGCCCTCCACACAGCTCGGGATTTTTACGTTCTAACGCGCCAATTGCACAGAATTTGGCACGATTGCCTCAGGAGGACATCCAAATTTCTGTCAATCAGTGCCAAGCAGACTAACAGCTCAATAAGGGCCAGAGGTGGACCAACGTATTATTGACTTGCTCAGATTGAGAAGCTCTTTCATTTTTTTTCTGAAATTTTGATCGTTTGCTGATCTGTACATATACAGCACAGCTACCAATTTCCGTCCCACTCGGATAATTCCTTCGTGGTGAGTCGCGTTCTTATTTTTACGTTTATATTGTATACTGAAAACATTGGTCATGCGAAATACAACTCACGCTTTTCTCACATGACATCCTGGAAGCAACAGATCAAGGCGATGAGCCGAATGCAATATTTATTGACATATGAAAAACTTTTGACTCAGGACCCACCAACATTTATTACCAAAAGTATGATCAAAAGGAATATCACGTAAAATTTGTGACTGGATTATTTCTTGGTAGAGAGATCGCAGCGTGTTATCTCGCATGGAGAGTCATCAACAGAAAAAAAAAGTGAGGCATTCCCCAGGAAAGTGTGTTGCAAGACTTGGTGTTCATATTGTACATTCATGACTTTGCGCACAATATTAATAGCAGCCTCAGATTTTTTGTAGGTGTTGCTGTTATCTATTATTAAGTACACACATCAAGAATAGTTTTGCATGACCACTTTTTTTCGAAATTTGTAACACAGAAAACAAAAACTGGCTGTGAGGTACGTGTATATATTCATCAGCATTATATCAAGATGATAGGAAATTGTGTAACTACAGAATTGTCTGTTTACTTTGGGGTATTTTTCGCAGCACCCCTAAGCAATGTCAATATGTGGTGGAACGTCCCTTTCCTCGGATGCAGGCTTGAATGCGTCATGGCATACCATCGAAGAGATCATCTAGCCACCTCTGGCCCAAACTGCCCCACTCTTCAATGCCGATTCTGCCTAAGTCGTGGAGTGTACGTAGTCGTTGTCGACTTTTAAAAACAGCTCATAACAATCATCCCACACATGTTCGATTGGGTTCATGTCAGGTGAACTGGTACGCCACTGCGTTCTTGTAGTCCTAGCATGCTGAATGAAGGTGTTCACGAGAACAGCAAGATGAGCACGCGAATCATGATCCATCGAGATGAAATTGTCACGAAAATGTTGGTGATATAGTCCCACTATTGGTTGCTGAATCTCGTCCCTGTACCCTAGAGCAGTGAGATTGCCTCAAGAACCACGAGAGGTGTAATGCCATCCCAGAACATCTTTCCACTACATTGTTACACATGTGGGACACAGTGTTGTTTCCAAACACGTTGTCTGCGATTATCAAACTGATCCGCATTACGTCCGTAAACAGCACCCGACGCCAATCCGGGCATGTCCATTCTCCATGATTTCTTCGCGCATCCGTACCGGAATACATGGTGTCGTGGAGTACGCGGTGGTGCTCGTCATGGTCGTTGGGAATGGAGATTCGCCTCATGCGATCGTCTCCTAACAAAGTGATACCACATAAGGCGTCACTTTGACTCGGGTGCACACGTTGAGCAACTTCCCTGGTTGACAAGCCTTCTGCGCTTAACGTTATGATGCGGATACGACATTGGCCACGACTGTCCTTCGTGGCATGACAGAAGTTCACTCTATTGTTTCACAAACGCCTGTAATGCGTCTGTGCTGGTGCTTTACTTCCAGCTGAAATGCTAAAATCCATTCGAGTGCAGCGTTCTACCCGTAGGTAGCGCTCAAGGTAACTCTATGTATGTTTACAGCTTCCGGGGTGACCTTCCGATCCGTACACAGGAATAGTCACAACAGCAACACACTTGTACGAGATAATGGGATGATGCAACACTTTTGCTGGTGTTTGTATTATCTGAAAAAAGCTGCAAAAACTTCCAATCAGATCTTTTAAGACGCTACGACACTAGACCTATAAGAACAGCAGTTCAAATCCCCTTCCGGCCATCCAGATTTACGTTTTCCTGGCTTACACGGATCACTTAAGGTGAATGCCGGGCTTGTTTCTTTGAAGGGCAATGCCGATTTCCTTTCCCGTCCTTCTCCAGTACTAGCCTGTGCTCTATCTCTAATGATGTCGTAATACACCACTGTTCCTTCAGCTCTCATCAAGGTTTCAGAGTAGTGCAAAGATTGTAAACTTGCTTTAAATGTACATAAATGTAAAACTGTGTGCTTCACAAAATGCAGAAAAATATTATCCTACGATTGCCATATCAACAAGTTACGGCTGGAATCAATCATCGAGGAGGAGGAGATTAGTGTTTAACGTCCCGTCTACGACGAGGTCATTAGAGACGGAGCACAAGCTCGGGTGAGGGAAGGATGGGAAAGGAAATCGGCCGTGCCCTTTCAAAGGAATCATCCCGGCATTTGCCTGAAGCGATTGAGGGAAATCACGGAAAACCTAAATCAGGATGGCCGGAGACGGGATTGAACTGTCGTCCTCCCGAATGCGAGTCCAGTGTGCTAACCACTGCGCCACCTCGCTCGGTCAATCATCGACGATCGATCGATTGTGAGTATATGAAATGAAATAATCAAAATGGTTCCATTGTAGGTAAAGTAGGTGGTAGAATTCGGTTCATTTTCACAATGCTGGAAATAGCCTGTCAGTCTACAATTGCGACTGATTACAAAACACTGGTGCGTCCCATCTAGGGAATTGCTCAAGTGTGTGAGGCTAATATCAAATAGGTATTATTGTAATTATTTGACGTATACAAAGAAGGGCAGCATGAATGGCTGCAGGGTCGTCTGACTCACGGCTGAACGTCACGGAAATGCTGAACAATCTGAACTGGCTGTCACTAGAAGATTATTCCGTGAAAGCCTACTAACAAAGTTTCAAGAGCCAGTATTACGTGAAGAATCTAGAAACTACATTTCACCTTCGTAAATATCGCTCACATAGGGATCACGAAAACAAGATTAAACTAATTACAACGTGCACAGAGACATTTAAGCTGTCAATCTTCTCGCTCACCTCACGTGAATAAAACGGGAAGGAATGCTAATTACCCTCTGTCATGTGCTTCACTGTGGTTTGCAAATAGGTGTGTGGATATAGACGAGGCACTGAGAACCTTGGAAAGCCATCCTGATCCATAAAAACCACTCACAACTCACGGAGACAGCTCTAAGTTAGGTAGGAGCCACGTAAGTTCTCCCTAATTTGTGGAATACCCTGAAACCAATGTGGTGCAGTTCAGTAGCAATTAACAGGTTCAGTCTTTTGAAGGCACAGTTGACATGCGGGTTGCTCTAGGGAAACAAATGGTTGCATATAATCTACATCTACATCTACATCCATACTCCGCAAGCCACCTGACGGTGTGTGGTGGAGGGTACCTTGAGTACTGCGCAAGTGCTTTGTAATCCGCAACAGGTCGGATTTAAGGAATCTGCACCACGGATGAGAGATTGTGACAGATGTATCTCGGAGCTCCATTTCTCCCCATTTAGTTATTTCCCACACGAGACTACTTGCTGCACAGGCTAAAACGATGCCCTGACAGTAATCACTATTTTTCACCTGATATGATTTTCGACTTAATAGTGTTGTAACATACACGATGACTCATGAGTAAAAATTATCTTTTCCCATCCCTTGAGCATCCAGTTCTAGTTCTTGTAATCAGTCCCGTCCAACCAGAAACGATGCACGTGCGCGGAGGTGGCATATGTACCCCTTAACTAGACGTCAGAATGGCGTTTCAGCTTTTACTGTAGTCCATAATTGAAATGGCGGTGTTCAAACGTTGAACAGATGGTAGAGATTTAGGTTTGGAGGGACTTTCAATTCGGTTTTGCAAAGAGTACTCTGCGTCATTGTCCCGTTACTTAGCTCTCATTTATCGCGAATCTCTCGCCAGCGCAAAGTCCCAAGTGTCTGGAAAAAAGGGCAGGTGTCTTCTGTGTGTAAAATGGGTAACGGACCCGCAGAATTTGAGACCAGTTCCTTAATAACGGTTTGCTGGACAATTCTGGAACATATTCTGAGCTCGAATATAGCAAATTTCCTAGAGACAGAAAAGCTTATGCCCACGAATCAGCACGGTTTTAGAAAGCATCGCATACGTGAAACTCAGCTTGCCCTTTTGTCACATGATGTAATGCGAAGGGTAACGGGCAGATTCCATATTCCTAGATTTCCGAAAAGCATTTGACTCGGTATCCCACTGTAGATTGTTAACGAAGGTACGAGCAAACAGAATAGGTTTCCAGATATGCGAGTCGCTCGAAGACTTCTTAAATAATAGAACCCAATATGTTGTCCTCGACAGTGAGTGTCTAATAGATACAAGAGTATCGTCAGGAGTGCCGCAGGGAGATGTGACAGGACCACTGTTATTTTCTATGTACGTAAATGATCTGGTGGGCCGCAATCTGCTGATGATGCTGCGGTCTACGGAAAGGCTTAGTAGGTGGGATGAATGGCAGCTGGCTCTAAATGTATACAGCATTAGCAGTATCCTGCTTGACACAGTCACGTCGTTTAAACACCGGGGCGTAACGATGCCAAGCGATATGAAATGGAACGAGCGTGTGAGAATTGTGGTAGTGAATGGGATATTGGTCGACTTCGGTTTATTGGGAGAATTTTCTGAAAGTGTGGTTCATCTGGAAAAGAGATCGCATAGAGGACGCTACTGCGACCTGTCCTTGAGTACTGCGCAAGTGCTTTGGAATTCGCAACAGGTCGGATTATAGGAAGCCATTGAAGCAGTTCAGAGGCTGGCTGCCACATTTCTCACCGATAGGTGCGAACAATGCGCAAGTGTTGCGGAGGTGCTTTGGGAAGTTGAATGGAAATCCCTGGAGGGAAGGCGTCGCTCCTTTCGAGGAACACTATTGAGAAAATTTAGAGGACCAACATTTGAAGCGCCGGCCGGTGTGGCCGAGCAGTTATAGGCGCTTCAGTCTGGAAGCGCGCAACCGCTACGGTCGCAGGTTTGAATTCTGCCTCGGGCATGGATATGTCTGATGTCCTTAGGTTAGTTAGGTGTAAGTAATTCTAAGTTCTAGGGACTGATGACCTCACATGTTAAGTCCCATAGTGGTTCAAATGGCTCTGAGCACTATGGGACTTAATAAGTCCCATAGTGCTCAGAGCCATTGTCTGAAGTAGTGCAAGACGGAATTGAAACTATGAATCCTGCAGGGCTGTCCATAAATCCGTGAAAGTGCGAAGGGGTGGAGATCTTTTCTGAACAGCACATTGCAAGACATCCCAGATATGCTCAATAATGTTCATGTCTGGGGAATTTGATAGCCAGCGAAAGTGTTTAAACTCAGAAGAGTGTTGCTGGAGCCACTCTGCAGCAATTCTGGACGTGTGAGGTGTCGCATTGTTCTGCTGGAATAGCCCAAGTCCGTCGGAATTCACAGTGGATATAATGGATGCAGGTGATCAGACAGGATGCTTACGTACGTGTCTCCATACTCGTACACGTCCATCCGCTCGATACAATTTGAAACGAGACTCGTCCGGCCAGGCAACATGTTTCCAGTTATCAACCGTCCAGTGTTAGTGTTGACGGCCTCACGTGATGCGTAAAGCTTTGTGACATGCAGTCATCAAGGGTACACGAGTGGGTCTTAGACTCCGAAAGCTCATACCGATGATGTTTCGTTGAATGGTTCGCACGCTGACACTTGTTGATAGCCCAGCACTGAAATTTGCATCAGTTTATGGAAGGGTTGTACTTCTGTTATGTTGAAAGATTCTCTTCAGTCGTCGGTGGTCCCGTCTTGCAGGATCTTTTCCGGCCTCAGCAATGTCGGAGATTTGATGTTTTACCGGATTCATGATATTCAAGGTACACTCGTGAAATGGTAGTACGGGAAAACCCCCCTTTCATCACTACCTCGAAGATGCTGTGCCCCATCGCTCGTGCGCCGACTCCAATACCACGTTAAAACTCACTTAAATCCTCATAACCTGCCATTGTAGCAGAAGTAACCGATCTAACAACTGCGCCAGACACTTGTTGTCTTATATAAGCGTTGCCAACCGCAGCGCCTTATCCTGCCTGTTTGCATATCTCTGTATTTGAATACGTATGCTTATATCAGTTTCTTTGGTGCTTCAGTGTATAATTCGTTCATTTCTAAAAAAAAAAAAAATATTCTATCGCCCCCACCTGCGCCTGGTTCGTCTAGAATATATTTACGCTCTTGTAATAGTATAATAACTGAACCAGTTATTCATTGCACAATTAAATCTTAAAAACCCAGGCATTCATTAAATGGCCAAACATACGCAATGTAAGAAAAATCGTGCAATATCAGAATTCCTTAGTTTTCTGCACGCATTGAGTTTACGAAAAAGTCGGGGTCGGTTCCTTACTATAGGCACAGCTAACTCTTTGAGATTTTCTTTTTCCTGCTAGATTCCAATTCCCTTAAAGATGTAGCCTCTCTGCTTAAATAAAAGAGCTTCATCGAAGGCGAGTCGAACGTCTCATCGGATACTCCAGGTACTAAAATCCATAAAATAAATAAATAATAATCCAAATTCTGATCATTTAGGCTCTTGCTTTTGCCTGTCGAGACACTATTTAATGCAGAAAATCTTTCTACATGGCAAGAAGTGATAGGTGCATACTTAAATAAGGAAATTTGGGAAAGTGTGTGGTTGAATGATTCCAGATCCTTTGCATTTTCGTCACAAAGAATTGTTCTACCTTCTGTGCCGATCAGAGCTCTCTTTACTCTGACAGCCCTGTCAGTGATTATCACGCTGTCCTCCGTGTAGAGACGCAGCTTAAAACAGTTAAGAAAGGCAAGGCTTCTGGTCCAGATCGTGTACCAGTCAGGTCCCTTTCACAGTATGACGATATAATAGCTTCATACTTAGCAATCATATACAACCTATCGCTCGCATGATGTTCAGTACCAAAGTCTGGCAAGTGGCAAAAAAAAAAAAAAAAAATGGTTCAAATGGCTCTGAGCACTATGGGACTTAACATCTGTGGTCATCAGCCCCTAGAACTTAGAACTACTTAAACCTAACTACTAAGGACATCACACACATCCATGTACAAGGCAGGATTCTAACCTGCGACCGTAGCAGTCGCGCGGTTCCGGACTGAGCGCCTAGAACCGCTAGACCACCGCGGCCGGCGGCAAGTGGCGTAAGTCCCACCCAAGAAAGGAGATATGAGTAATCCAGTGAATTACAGACCCATGTCACTAACTTCGTCTGGAAGTAGAATTTTGGATCATATATTGTTCCCCAACATTATGAATTACCTCGAAGAAAACGATTTATTGACAAACAGTCAACACGGGTTCAGAAAAAATCGTTCTTGTGAAATGCGTGTTATCGACAGGAGACGTCGAATTGATTCCATAATACTGGATTTCCAGAAGGCTTTTGACGCCGTTCGTCATAAGCGACTTCTAATTAAGTAGCTTGCCTATGGAGTATCCGCCCCAGTTGTATGACTGGATTCGTGGATGCCTGTCAGAAAGGTCACAGTTCGCAGTAAGGGGGGGGGGGGAGATTAGTGTTTAACGTCCCGTCGACAACGAGGTCATTAGAGACGGAGCGCAAGCTCGGGTTAGGGAAGGATGGGGAAGGAAATCGGCCGTGCCCTTTCAAAGGAACCAATTCGGCATTTGCCTGAAGCGATTTGGGGAAATCACGGAAAACCTAAATCAGGATGGCCGGAGACGGGATTGAACCGTCGTCCTCCCGAATGCGAGTCCAGTGTGCTAACCACTGCGCCACCTAGCTCGGTTTCGCAGTAAGTGATGGATAGTCATCGAGTAAAGCAGATGTAATATATGGCGTTCCCAAAGGAAGTGGTATAAGCCCTCTGTTGTTCCTGGTCTACACAAACGATTTAGGAGAGAATCTGAGTAGCCCTTTTAGATTGTCTGCAAGATGATGCCGCCATATACCGTCATATAAAATCAAATGGTTCAAATGGCTCTGAGCACTATGGGACTTAACATCTATGGTCATCAGTCGCCTAGAACTTAGAACTACTTAAACCTAACAACACCCAGCCATCACGAGGCAGAGAAAATCCCTGACCCCGCCGGGAATCGAACCCGGGAACCCGGGCGTGGGAAGCGATAACGCTACCGCACGACCACGAGATGCGGGCATTTCATATAAAATCAACAGGTAAGCAAAACGAATTGCAAAATGATTTAGACAAGATGTCTGTATGGTGCAAAAAAGTGGTAACCTACTCTAAATCATGAAAAGTGGGAAATCATCCACATGTGCACGAAAAAGAATCCTCCGAATTTCAGTTACACGATAAATTAAACGAATCTGTAGTCTGTAAACTCAACTAAATGCTCATGTATTAGAATAACGAATAACGTGAATGGGAACGATCAGATAATGTTGTGGGAAAAGCAAACCAAAGACTGCAGTTCGGTTTATTGGCAGAACTCTTAGAAAATTTAACAGGTATATTGAAGAGGCTGTTCACACTACTTTTCTCCGACCTCTTCTGGAGTACTGCTGTGCGGTGTGGGATCCACATCAGATGGGATGGATGGAGGGCTTCTAAAAAGTGCAAAGAAGAGGATCTCGCTTTGTGTTATCGCGAAATAAGGATAGAGTGCCACGGATATGATGCACGAACCGGGTTGGCAGTCATTAAAAAAAAGGAGGTTTTCGCTGCGGCACGACCTATTTATGAAATTTCTATGATCAAGATTCTTCTCAGAGTGTGAAAATATTTTGTTGGTGCCCACCTACACAGGGAGAAATGATAATCATTGTAAAATAAGAGGACTTAGAGCTCGCACGGAAAGATTTAACTGTTCGTTTTCCTGCGCGCTGTTCGAGACCGGAACGGTAGGAAAGTAGCTTAAAGGTGGTTAGATGAACCGTATACCAGACACTTAATTCTGAACTGCAGAGTAATCACGTAGACGTATACGTGGATGTAGATGTCGCAGAAAATCCGCTCGTCCAGTCCTTATCATTTCCTGAGCTCAGATACAGAGTGAAAGACGAATATTGTAAAATTATCTTGGAGGGTGAAAGGAAACTGGAGCGTGGCTGCTGCTTAGTGGTGTGCCGAAATACAGCGTTTCTAAGCAACGAGATTATACCTAAGTTTGGTGAAAACTCCGAGATCATTGTCGAATAAAATGGTTTATCGTTTTATATTGAAATTTTCAGAAGAAATGAAAAACATTAATCTTCTTAATAACCCCTTTAACAAATCGCCCCCCCCCCCCCACAACCTTTTTGACAAAACCCTGGCTACGCCCTTGGACGAGTAAAGTTCGCCTTCTACAATACTTTTAAGCAACCATTCGCAATACATCCAATCTTTCCTTTAAAATACGAAACGTGCTAGTATTTCAGGTGCATAGACTTAAGTACAGAATGAGAAGACGTAAGTTTAACATCTGTGTCCTGTGAAAGCCACGTGACACATTCTTTCGGGCAAGCAATAATTATCTGAAAAATGTTTTCAGACGCTTCTGAAGTTCGAACTGAAGGCTCACAGATAGGCGGGAAGTCGGGAAAGACGGAGAAACTGCGAAACCGCTGCATTGAGATGGCAATGCCATCGCAAGAAACATTGAACGTCTAGCATTCGGCTTGGTCTCATATCTCATAACAACATAGGTCACAAACTATTGGCATACGGACAGACGCCGACAATTTCGCAGATTCTAGGTATCCGAGTTGCCACGTAATCGTGACTCAATTAGTTTCATAATGGAAAAACGCCTTTCAAGCGCATATATTGATCTAAATATTGTGTCATGCTTGAAACCTTATTAAGGAGAAGCGGTACCTCTACTCAAGGAAAACAGCATAGAGCTGCTGAACGGTTCTGTCTTAAAATAATTTGTCTTCTTAATTGTACGTTGACCGGTTCCATCTGCACATGTACAGAGGCGGTTTCAGCCGAAACGGCTAACGGTGTCGTAACAGCTCAAAATCCGATGTGATAATGGCAGTGTCCTCAAACGTTTGGATAACTGTTCCTCTGATTCTCCACAATCAATTCTTCAAAATTTGAGTTTTTTTAACGCCATTGAGCTCAGGGAAATTGATGGTTTATTGTCAGAAGTGTCAGCTCCTACAGTGCGATTTTCTTTTGAAATGCATCCCCACCAAATAAGAAATAACTTGCTTTACATCTTTTAACATCTTATTGTGGGTAGTGTGCAGTCAACCCGACTTACATTGAGAAGTCTGTAATCCATTCTGGATATTCTAATTTTCGTTCCTGCTTTCCTTTCTCCTTCGGAAACTCAACCGTATCAGGTTCTAAACCGAAAAATACCTCCAGGCATGCGCCTTGACTTAACCAACGTTCTTTGCAATAATATACACACATCAAAAAAGCGTTGCATCACCTCGGTTCCGACAGTTCCGGAACCTGTACAGAAAATTGGAATAGAGATTAACACAAACATCATTTCCGCCCTTTTTATTGCTCATGAAAACCACACATTGCATGTTGTCCACCATACGGCGAGACCTTCAGAGGTGGTGGTCCAGATTGCTGTACACACCGGTTTATCTAATACCCAGTAGTACGTCCTCTTGCATTGATGTATGTCTGTATTCGTCGTGGCATACTATTCACAAGTTCATCGAGGCACTGTTGGATCAGATTTTCCCCCTCCTCAAAGGCGATTCGGCGTAGATCCAGCAGAGTGGTTCGTGGATCACGTCGTCCATAAACAGCCCTTTTCAATCTATCCAAGGCTTGTTCGATAGGGTTCATGTCTGGAGAACATTCTTGCCACTCTAGTCGGGCGATGTAGTTATCCTGAAGAAAGTAATTCACAAGATGTGCACGATGGGGGCGCAAATTGTCGTCCATGAAGACGAATGCCTCGTCTATATGCTGCCAATATGGTTGCACTTTCGGTCGGAGGATGGCATTCACGTATCGTACAGCCGATATGGCACCTTCCATGACCACTAGCGGCGTACGTCGGCCTCATATAATGTCACCCCTAAACAGCAGGTAATCTCCACCTTGTGCTGTGCGGCTGGTCCCGGCGGAGGTTCGAGTCCTCCCTCGGCCATGGGTGTGTGTGTTTGTCCTTAGGATAATTTAGGTTAAGTAGTGTGTAAGCTTAGTTACTGATGACCTTAGCAGTTAAGTCCCATAAGATTTCACATACATTTGAACATTTTTTTCCACCTTGTGCACTTGGTGGACAGTCTGTCTAAGGCGTTCAGCCTAACGGGCTTGCCTCAAAACACGTCTGCGACGATTGTCTAGTTGAACGCATATGAAACACTTACCGGTGAAGAGAACGTGATGCCAGTCTTGAGCGATCCATTCGGCATATTGCTGGGCCCATCTGTAGAGCGCTGCATGGGGTCGTGGTTACAAAGATGGACCTCGCCATGGACGTCGGGAGTGAAGTTCCACATCATGCAGCCTATTGCGCACAGTTTAAGTCGTAACACGACGTACTGTGGCTGCACGAAAAGCGTTATTGAACATGGTTGCGTTGATGTCAGGGTTACTCCGAGCTATAATCCGTAGGTAGCGATCATCCATTGCAGTAGTAGCCCTTGGGCGGCCTGAGCGAGGCATGTCATCGACACTTCCTGTCTATCTGTATTTCCTCCATGTCCAAACAACATGGCTTTGGTTCACTCTGAGATCTGGACACTTGACCTTGTTGAGAGCCCTTCCTGGCACAATGTAACAATGCGGACGCGATCGAACCACGGTATTGGCCATCTAGGCGTGGTTGAACTACAGACAACACGAGCCGTGTACCTCCTTCCTGGTGGAATGACTGGAAGTGATCGGCTGTCGGATCCCCTTCGTCTAATAGGCGCTGTTCATGCATGGTTGTTTACATGTTTGGGCGGGTTAAGTGACATCTCTGAACAGCCAGAGGGACTGTGTCTGTGATGCAGTATCCACAGTTAACGTCTTTCTGCAGGAGTTCTGGAAACCGGGGTGATGAAAAACTTTTTTTGATGTGTGTATAACATCTCCATACCCTTCGTTCATTTCCATCAAGAACTGTTGCATCTGACGATGTAATAATGGTTACTACTTCAGAAAATTTTCTGTACGTACTACCAGTTTCATCACGTACCCCATGCCTCCTAGTTTAGCACAAAGCGCTTGTTGATTTACTGAACAGTGAATTCCGTACAAATCGCCTGTCGATCGCTGTAATTTTTTGCTCTTTCGTCATCAACTAAATTTAAAAATTCTTTGTGCATGGTGTTGTAAGTAGATAGGTAAGGAGAGACCTGGTGATTTTCACCCCCCCTTTCTCGCCTTCCCCTGACAAAGGTCAGTTGTCCTGTATATATATAATGGCGGGAAATTCAAATTTTGACGGGGTTTTCCCCTACTTCTATGTAAGTACGGCTGTTGTGCTGCTAAGTATAAACTGGCGGCAAATCCAAGATGGCGATCGAACATGGCAACCAGAGCATACTGGCTCTATGCTATCAGAATCCAGGGTCTGTGATATTGGCCCTGGGTCTATGGCGCCTAAGAAGAAGAAGCAGAAATTGCATTTTGCTGAAGGAGACTGTGAGTCAGTTTACATATTAACTGCTTGGGAATTTGCTTGTTGTGCTGCACATATTGGTCCATGGGAACAGGCTGTCTGTGAACGTAGTCGCTTCCATAGTCGCATTGGCGACCTATCCAAAATTTGACACCTGTACTGGATAAATGCCATAGAAGTCATATATGAAGTAAATTTTATGAAAAATATTTTTCACAGATATTATATGTCAGAAGCAAGACGTATTAACTGAGTATGGGATGCAGCTAATATTAAACTTTAGGAATCAGTAATGGTTTCTTGTCCTAAAGATTCACTCGTATTGTCATCTGAACAGTATTTGACTGTAAAGAACAAAAATGTGCTAAGTCTCTTTGACATAGCAACAACTGAACTGTAAAGTCTGTCCGATATTACAAGTGTCTGAATTACTAAGGCTCTCTCTGCAACATCTGAACTGTTAAGTGTTATGGTGTGTGTGTGTATGATATAATAAAACAAATTTTGAGTTGTAAAATAAAAATATTTGTGATTCAACTTTTATAGGTTTTTAATATACACTCGTTACTTTGTGAACTGAGGGAAATAAAGCATCAGCGTTAAAACTAACATTGTCATTCTCTGTTTTTCTACATCAACCCTATTCATCACTCTGCCATACTATCCAAATAACTGTTTTTATAGGCTTTAAATGCAGTATGTACTTCTCGCAGTCCAGTTGGAGCACTGACAAGACCTAGGAACGCCCCCTGGAAACTCTGCTTGTATGAAATTTCTGTTTATAGGAGTAGTACAAGCAGAATTAGGTACAGCACACATACACGCACGCAAACACATGTTTAACTCCTCATTCTCGCCGTGAACTTACTTTAGATACTTAACAATTGCATTGTTCAGGCCACACTGATTCGTGGCACGTGGATGATTTAAGTATAAGCATTGCATTGGGTCCTGAGAAGGTAACATCATCGTATCTCCCCCAAACACATTGATGAGGGATGCGTTGTTGGTGCCGAAGGTACTGATGTCTCGAGGAATGTCATCCAATTCTAGGCGTATTTCAGCTTGCTGCACACAGCTGATCCCACTCCATATGGCTGAAATGCATATGTTTTTTATCCCACCAATCATTTTCTATTTCCTCTGTAACTTTGAAGCGTATTTCAGGTGCTAAACAAACATTAACACACTTCAATTTGTTGACAGTCAACTGATAAGTAGTGTTGAATAACAGCACTCTGTTACGACTTAGCTGAAGCTTGAAGAGTGTTGCCGCTGTTGGAAATGATGGGAGCTCAAAGTCTGGAAACAATTTCGTGTCCTGATCCGACATATCGGGTGCTGCATCAGAGATCTTGTCTACATGCTGACTTAGCTCAGGAGACGACGGATATGGTGGAAACTCAAAGTCGAAACAGTTGCCCATGCTGACTATTTACACTCCAGCGTGTTGGGATGTGTATCAGGGAGCTTGTCTACATGGTGGCTGGATTGCTGTTTCTGCAGCTGCTGAAACGTACTTGATTTCCACTCCAACGTGTTGGGAGCTGCATCAGTGGGCGTATCAGCATGCTGGCTTGATATCTGATGCTGCTTTTCAAGCGTATCAGGCCCTGCATCGTCTGCATCATGGATCTACTAAACTCGGTAGTGCACTGTATGGTATTCTCGTTGTTGTATATTTTCAGTGTTCTTGGATGGTTCTTACACACTGCAATCCAGTAATACTGTCAGCGCTTAAGAGTTGAACATTGCAGTTATTTGTGCTGAATTCTGGTGTAACTGATGTCGACACCACTACTTTCATGTCAGGAAATCGTGTCCTTTCATAAATTAACACTACGCTGAGCTCATGATCGGGTGATACTCCTATTGCAAAACATTTAACATTGCAGAGAGTAACACCATATTAATTTCTGCACTGTGCGATGCTAGTGGTGCCGTTGATAGATATAATTGTGTGTGTGTCACGGAGCTTGTGTGGAAACAGTTCAGCATCCCTCTCCAATATATTCTTTAAGGCTAGTAGAGCTGAACGCTATGGGTGAATGATAGATAGAAATCTGCTAGAACATTAGATGTCCTTTTGTACAATGTAAAACACAATTTGTGTGAAGAATCACTTAAAAGTGCAGTACTAGCCAACACATTAGATCACATTCTGTTTATAGTAAGGATGGCTGGAGTTTAAAGTATCGTTACATCAACATCAAATTTCCATCCCACGAAGGCCTATAACGAAAATCGGTGTTAATTAAAAGAGAATACTGATATCCATCAAAAAAGAGTGTGTATCGCTGCAATGCAGCCGGCTGAGGATCCTACAACTAGTTTGGAAACCTGTTGCAGTCTGAACTCGCCACATGACCTACTGTTTCAATCTATTGAATCTACTACCAGTACTATAGTTGCTAGTAGAATACGAACAGAGCCACAGTGACCCACACATTTGTATGAGCCGTCATAGCATATTTTCCTGTACAAACACCCTTACAATTCATAAGAAATGACGAGAACTAAAATGTGCCTCTGTAAAGTAACTTTAAGCACTCAGGTACGGTGAACCAGGGCGACTTGTACACGACAATATCGATCTCTACCGAAAGGCGCAATCTATGGTGGACATATCTTAAACTGCTCTTCGACTATGTTTCAGGTATGTGCTGGAACGTAAAGTTAGTGTTCCCGACGTCTGGTCTGTGTTAAATACAGGGTGCGCTATGGGCTGTCGTCTGACACTGATGGTTGTTTCTCGTGCTGAAATGTGGTGGGTAAGAAGGGGACGGACTATTACTCTCACAATTGTAGCTGTTTCGTTTTTGCTCTTTAAATACCGTTAGTCATGGGCATATTACTGGACATATCCCCCACAACAGTTACATCTTTTTTCTTCTCAGCACAAAGGACCACTATCCAGTTCTATGTCTGTCTTGTGACCTGACTTCAGCCTGTGTTCTGCGACATGTCCACTGTGTTATATGAAGACCACATTGTGCATCTAGAAGCTGTAATGATTTGTTAAATTTTTAAACTGGTGGAATAGTTGCATTTCACAACAATTCGGTTGTTTTAGTGTTTCACTTACATGTAGGGTACGTGGAACTCGATCACACAGACTCCAACACTACAGAATTTATAGTGCCTGAAAAAAGAAGGAGATGGGACTAAGACACAATTCATAACTACAGTGTCCACCTCTAGACAAACAATAGTCGTAAGAAAGGGTGACAGATACAAATCCTACGACTGTTTGACGGGGGAACAAATACCGAGAATTTACGATCCATAGAGTGGTTAGAGTTATGTCAGTCTTTGGCTTTCTAAAGTACAGGGGAAGCAAATGGAAGACTTAGATTTCCTGGAAACATTAACAAGCCATTTTATAACTAGCACCACTATTCGTCGAAAGTATGTGTGGAACTCTAAGTTTCTTAGTTGTTGTGGTTTTAGATCTGCAGCAGAAATGTGAATGGCAGTGATTTTGGATCTGTAGCAGAAATGGGAATGGTGGGCACATAGTATCTTAAACCGCTCTTAGATTATGTTGTCAGTATGTGTTGCAACATAAAGTTAGTGTTCCCAACTCTTTGTCGCTGTTGTATACAGCTCCGATATGTCACAACATGAGTAAAATAGGGAATGTTTAAGTGGAATTTATGACTAAAATGCTGTGGATAGGAATGGAGTGGACTGTTACTCTCATAAGATGTTGTTTCATCACATACATCTAGCGTCACTAACGATCATTTTATGGGAATGATGTGAACATCCACAATTTTTGAATTGTGCGATTTGTACTCTGCAATATGGATCACTGTGGAGAGAGTCAATCTATGAGGTGAAAATTCAATGATTTTGTGTATGTATGCCGGCTGTCTCCATTTAGAAATCCTAAAGGGACATCTGATATTAAGCGTGCAGTGTATGGCACAATAATACAACTGTGGGCCAGGTCTGCAGAGTGTTATGGCATGTCAGCCATCAGCGGTCGGCTGGCTGCAGCATGGCGCACCAGGTACCTGACCGAGTTAAACTACTGTCCTATTGCCCGCCTGGAGCAGATCTCTGCTCCGCCAGTGATGCGTCACATAGTTGCTTGATTTCCCGTTGGAGCTCTGGTTCCACTATAGAAGTTATAGAAGTACAGCATTCATATTCCATCCACAAGATGGACGTAGCGGCCAGTGCTGTGTGGCTGGTGATGGTACAGTCATCTGCTGTCAGGTGGCGCAGCTGCTTGCTGGAGATGGCAGTTCAGTGTTCCGTCTTGAAATGAGCTATACAATGTGCTGAGCAGTACTCTTGTAGATAATATCATACTTTCCCATGATCTGTATTTGCTGCGTTTTTTCATATCTTCAATTCGACTTGTAATTGAGTGTAACCATGTTTCATTCTCAAATATTACAGGTACACACCTGGTACACATAAGTTCATGCGTTTGATGACTATTTTTCATCAGAGGGTTGGAGCCCCTCATTCGAAGGCGTCCGATTCCAAGGCCCGGGCTACTCCCTGGTTGGAATCTCCGTTTTCGAAGTTTGTGTTCGTTCGTTCGTTCGTCTGTCTGTCTGTCTGTCTGTCTCTGTCTGTCTGTCTGTCCGTCGCTTCCTGCTGTCGCTGTTCGTCCGTCCGTCCGCCTGCCTGCTCGCTGTCCACCGCCGCCGCCGCCGCCGCCGCCGCTGCTGCTGCTGCTGCTGCTGCTGCCTGCTGTCCGTCCGTCCGTCCGTCCGTCCGTCTGCCTGTTCGCCGCCATCTGCTGTTCGTCCGTCCGTCTGTTCGTCGTCGCCGCCGCCGCCGCCGCCGCCGCCGCCAGCCGGTGCCCGCCGCCAGCCGGTGCCCGCCGCCGCCGTCGCCCGCCGCCTCCGCCGGTGCCCGTCGCCGCCCGTCGCCGCCCGTCGCCGCCCGTCGCCGCCGTCGCCGCCGTCCTGACCTTGGTCTACGGCCGTCTTCATCCGTCTTCGTCTTTGTCTGTCCCCGGTTTCTGTCCTCTCCTCTTCGTTCCGTTAGTTATTGTTTCTGTCTACCGTCATGTCCGCCCCCACCACCGCTGCCACCGCTACCACCACCGCCATTGTTTATACTTCCCCTTCCGCCGCCTCCACCACTATCACTTGGTGTGCCCAGTCCCACCCCCCTCCTTCCATCCCACCTCTCCTCACTCTCCCTTCACCCTCTATCTTTGTCGCCCCCTCTCCCGCTTCTTCCTCTCGTTCTGATCCTTTCCCCCCACTCCCCCAGCCTGTCACTGCAGCTCCGGCTCGGGTGGTGGCCCGTCGGGCCACTGTCCACGCCCAGCTCTCCCCGTCACCTTCGCCATCACCGCCGCCACTGCCACTGTCATCGTCATCGTCATCGTCATCGTCGCTGTCGCCTTCACCTTCACCTTCACCGTCACCATCTCTGGCGCCGACTCCGGCCCCGGGACCTGCCCCTCCCCGCCACATTCCCGTTGTTCCCGTCCCCCACACCTCCTCCACCGCCGTCAAGCGCCCCAGTGGCACCCCTGCTTCCTCTGCTTCCAAAAAGGCTCCGCCTCGTCCTCCTTCCCCCACCCATGATGCCATGGATGTCTCCCCGCCTGTCCCTGCCCCCTCCTCCTCCTCCTCCTCTACCCCCTCCTCCTACCGCTACCTCCTCTCCCGTCCTGATCCCTCTCTCCTTGAAGCCCGGAACCTCACCCTCTTCCTTCGCCAGCATTGTCCTGGTGCCCCCATCTCCCTCCTCACTCCTCGCCGTGATTCGGTCCTCATCTCCTCCCCCAGCCCAACCCACCACACATACCTCCTTTCCCGCATCCCTGTCACCCGCTTTGGCCCTCATGCCTCTTTCACCCCTGCTCCTTCACCACCTCCCTCCCGCCAACCCCAACCTCCGCGTCGCCCGCCAACTCTCACCGCCGTGATCACTCGGCTTAGTCCGGTGATCACGGAGGAGGAGGTGTTGGCGGAGCTCCAGGCACATCCCCATTTGGAGGTGCGTGCCGTTCGCTGCATACATAACGCTGCCGGCTCCACCTTATGCGGGTTTTTTCTGAGCACGCCCCCTCCATTGACCGTCTCCTGAAGGAGGGTGCCCTCCTTTTTAACCAGCGGTACAAGGTCGACCCCTCCCGTTCCCCTCCTCAATCCCTGCGCTGCCAGAGGTGTCTGCGCTATAACGCGCACCCCACAGCTGAGTGCCGCGAGGCCCCCACCTGCCCGCATTGTCGGCAAGCGCACTTTCTCAGGCAGTGCCCTAATCTCCAATCCCCTCCTTCCTGCAATACCTGCGATCTCCCCCATCCCACCTACTCCCAAAAGTGTAAAGCCCGACCCCCTCCAACCACTCCTGAACTCACCGTCCCTGTCCGTCCCCTGGATGCCCCCACCCCTCCTGGCAATTCCCTTCGTCCCACCCCCCCACCGCTGAGGACATCATCAGGTTCCTTACCATCGTCCTCCAGAATGTTCATCCCTTTCAGCGCCCCCACACCCTCCAGCAGATCTCCCTTGCCGCCCGTTCCATATTCCACCTCAAGATGTACGCTACCTACTCCAACAACCAGGCCCATTTCACCTTCTCCCGTCTTGACACCCTCGTTTAAATCCCTGTCATGGCGCGACAGCAACGTATCCTTTTTAACAACATACGCTCCTTTCCCGCCAACAAAAACCTCTTCCTGCACACCCTTGCCACCCACCGCGTGGATGCGTTCCTCCTCAATGAATCCTTCCTGCAACCCCACCACACAGTCCACACTTCGCCCTACCTCCTCCACCGCTCCGATAATCCCCTCCCGATAGCGCGTGGCGGAGTTGCCATTGGGCACCACCGCCAGATCCCCGTTCGGCTCCAACCTCTCCTTCCCGACCCCACCGAACACCTGATCCTTAGTCTCTTCTTCCCTGGCCTTACCGTTACCTGCGCCACCATCTATGTCCGCCCTAACGCCCCTCTTCCCTTCGACTTCCTCTCCCACATTGACCGTACCTTCTCCTCCTACGTGATCGCCGCCGACCTCAACATCCATAGTCGTTCCGCCGCCCAGTTACGGCGGTGGCATCGGTTCCTCTCCTCCCTTCAAGGTGACCTCATTCCCATCCCCCAGCACACCCGTCCCGAATCCAACTCCACTCCTGATGTTATCCTCTCCTCCCCCAACCTCCTTGGCCGCATAACGGTGGATGTCCTGGAACCTATTGGTAGCGACCATCTCCCTGTCCTCCTCACCGTTTCAGATGGTCGTCGCCCTCGCCCCGACCCTCGTACTGATCCTCCCCCTAAGTATGTCCACGACTATTCCCGAGCCGACTGGAATGCCTACCGGGATACCCTTTCCACCCAGGTCGATAGCCACCCTCTCACCTACCACCACCCTGACGATGTCACCCATGCCGCCTCCTTTCTCAAGCAGACCTTGTCTGAGGCCGTGGAGGCCCACGTTCCTACTGTGGCCATCCACCCTCACCGTCTTACCTTACCCCCACAGGCCGTTCTCCTCCTCCGTGAATCCCGTCGTCTCTACCGTGCCTTCCTCCGCACGCGTGACCCGGACACACTACGACGCCACCGGCAACTCCAGCGACACGTTCGTAATTTGCTCGCGGCTACCCTACCAATCAACTCGTCCAAGTTCTGGTCGGCCTTCCGTCGCCTTACCGGAACCAAACCCTCCCCCTACTATCCTCTTCTCCACGATGATCACCCCTTCCCTGACGCCCTTAGTAAGGCCAATCACTTTGCCTCCTACCTCTCCAATGTTTTCTCCATCCCCGATGATCCCCAGTTCGATTACTCCCTCTTCCCGGATATCCACGATCGAACTGACACCTCTGTCCCTCCTCTCCCTCCTGGTTTCCAGTACTTGGACAACATTCCACACACGGAACTCAATGCCCCTATCACTACACAGGATCTCATTGATACACTCCGCACAAAACGCAACACCGCTCCTGGTCACGATCGTGCCACCTACCGTCACCTTCGTGGAGCTCCTGTCTCTTTCCTCTCCACCCTGGCCAGGCTCTACAATGTAGTCCTGTCCACCGGTTACTACCCCGACCTGTGGAAAACCTCCCGTATCCTCATGTTCCTTAAACCTGGCAAACCGCCGTCCGCCGTCTCCTCTTACCGTCCTATCAGCCTTACCTCGGTATTCAGCAAGGTCCTGGAATCTATCCTCACCCGCCGCATCCACCAGCATCTCCACCAGCACCGCCTCCTTCCCATCACCCAGTGTGGCTTTCGGCCGTCCTTCTCTTCTGACGATCTTCTCCTTCACCTCACTCATCTCTTTTCCGAACAGCTTAATTCCCGTCGCTCCGCAATCTTCCTCTCCCTTGACCTCGAACGCGCTTATGACCGCGTCTGGCATTCCGGTCTCCTCTTCAAGCTCCAAACCTTTGCCCTTCCCATTAACTACGTCCGTCTGATCGGCTCCTTTCTCTCCCGCCGTCCTTCCTATGTCACCATCCATAACACGGATTCCTACACCTTTTTCCCCTCCGCCGGTGTGCCCCAAGGCTCCGTCCTCTCCCCCCTTCTGTACCTCTTGTACACGGCGGACATGCCGCCGCCGCCACCCCCCGTCCACCTTCTCCAGTTTGCCGATGACACTGCCTTCCTTGCCCTTGCCCCCACCCTGCAACGCTCCCAACGCCTTCTCCAATCCCATCTTGACCGCTTCACTGCTTGGTGCAACCAGTGGTTGCTTAAGGTCAATCCCTCCAAAACCCAGGCGATCACTGTAGGCAAAACCTCCCCTTCCTTCCGCCTCCTTGATTTCTATCTCACCGTCTATGGCCGTCCTATCGCCCTCACTCCCACCCTTCAGTACCTTGGCGTCACCCTCGACCGTCGCCTCTCCTGGACTCCCCATCTCCGGACAATCCAAGCCAAGGCACGTTCCCGCCTCCGTCTCCTCAAGCTCCTTTCTGGCCGTACGTGGGGTTTGGACGCCTCCACAATCCTCCACACCTATAAATCCCTCATCCGCCCTATACTTTGTTACGCCCATCCCGCCTGGATCTCCGCGCCCCCTACCTTTTATAAATCCCTCCAAATCCTTGAACGCCATGCTATCCGCCTTGCCTATCGCATCCGTCTCCCCTCCCCCACGCGGATCCTGTATGATCTCATCCCCTTCCCCCACCTCCTCCTTTTCCTTGAAAGGATACGGATCCTGTACACCTCCCGTAAACTTGATCCTCCTCACCCGCTCGTGTCCCCGATCCTCTCCCACCCCCGCCCGCTGCCGCGCCTGTATTCCCACATCCCACCTGGTCTCCATCTCTCCACCCTCCTTACACTCTCCCAAGGTGGCTTCCGCCAGCTCCCCCTCCCTGATGATGTCCTCCTCCCCTGCATATACCCCTCCTATCAACTTTGATCCTCCCCCCCCGCCTCCTGTGTCCTTTCCTTTAGGCACCCTCCCTCCCCCCCATTCCCTTCCCTTCTCTTTCCTTTCCCCCCTCCCTCCTACCCTCTCCTCCGGGCTTCCCCTCCCCCTTCCTCCCTCCCCCCTCTCTCCTTTGCCCATGGCTTCTCTGCTCTCCCCTCTCCCATCTCCCCTTCCTCCTCCTTCACCTCCACTCTTGGCAGGTCTCCGGACTCGTACACGCTGAGTGAACATTCGCGTGCCGGAGGTCGTCGCCATCAGTGTATCGTGTGTGCCGTCATGTTTAGTGTTCAGTGTTGTCGTCGTACTCCATCGTTCACCTGTGCCATCGCCATCTTCAGTGTTCGTGCGTCGTGACAACAGTTTGTAGTGAATTATCGTCGAGTGTGAACGGCTCCGTGTTTGTCTTTATGTGTCTCCTTTTTATTCACCACCGTTATGTCGCATTTGTGTATTCTTTCTGTTTTTTTCTTATCTCCTCTACGGCTGAAGAGCGGCGTACCAAGCTGCTGACAGCCTGCTTGTTTTTGTACAGGTTTTAAAATAACAATAAAGAAAAAAAAAAAGATGACTATTTTTGCAGTTGTCCCCTCTTTGTCTGTTCTCTTTCATAATGTGCCCCTTTTCTATATCTATGTACGCCATGTTTTCTCCTTTATGTTGTTTTAAATGTCTTCTATTGTATAATTAATGTCTTTCAGCTGAAGAGCAGTGCATATGCTGCTGCCAGCCTGCCCCAGATGGGGTATTGAAATAAAATAAAGTGAAAAAACTGATTCTATTCCCCCCCATCCCCTGGTTTCCTCCTTCCTCTCCTCCCCCCGCCCATTGCCGTGCCTCTATCATTGTATCCCTCTCTCCACCTTCACACCCTCCATCTGCTTCATCAGGGCAATTTCCAGCACCTCCCCTTCCCAGATGTTGAACTTTGCCGTGACATCTACTCTTTCTACCAACGGTCCAACCGTAGCCCGGCTTTGTTCCCTACCCCTTCCAGCCCCCCTTTTCCTCTCCCCTTCTTCTCACAGAGTGGATTTTCCTCCTTCCCCCCTGAGTTGCTGCACCCCATCCTCGGCTGTTTTCCTCTCCCACCCTTCCCTGCTGGTCCCATTCGGCGTGACCCCAAGCTCATCCCCCTTTCTTTCCCCTCCTTGTCAACTCGTTTTCCCTTCTCCCTTGTCCCCCACCCCTGGCAGCTCTTCCCAGGTTTTTATTCATCATCAAGTGTGCTGTGTTAGTGTTGTGTTCGGTGCCATTATACAGTGTCATCAAGTGGTGATGTTTTAATTATGTGCTTGATCTATAGATAGTTAGCTGTCCATGATTGTTCCATGCTGTGCCATCTATCGTGTGGCTGTTTTAATCGTTCTGCAACTTTTTATGCTCTGGCTGTACTTTGTCTGGTGCCTTTAAATCCATACACTTTTTTTTGTGTAAAATACTTTTTTAGAGTTTTACATCCGTTTTACAGTCACCACTTATTGTATGCTTTCTACTCTTATGTTTCGCCTTTTTTTCTATGTTCTGCCATATTTTCTTCTTTATATTGTTTTAAATGTCTTGCTTTCTACTTGTAATGACTCTCGGCTGAAGAGTATCCCCTATGCTGCTACCAGCCCGCCTTGCCTCGGATGGGGGACTGAAAATACAATAAAGAAAAAAAAAAGAAATGACACTATTGCCTCCCCTCCCCAGGGCGCCCCATCCGCTCCACTACTTCCCCAAGAGCTGTTTTTCATACTCCTCCCCCCCTCTCCTTGAGTCTGTGCATTCCCTCCTCAGCTGTTTTCCTCTCCCCTCCTTTCCTCTCTGGCTCCATTCGAAGCGCCCTTATCCCATCTCCCCTTCTCTCCCCCCCACCCCCCTCTAGCACCACACCTTCCTCACTTTCTTCCCTTCTCCCTCGTATCCCTACCCCTAGCAGATCGTCCCAGTTTGATCTTCGTCACCACTGTGCTATGTTAGTGTTGTGTTTGTGCCAGTCTACCGTGATGTCAAGTGCTGTGGTTTAAATCATATGCTTGACTTTATCCTGTGGCCATACTTCGCCTTTTGTTCTTGTAATTGTTACAGTGTGTGGTTCTTTGTGTAATATACTTTTTAGATTTTTATCTCCATTTTTACAGTCACCCCCTTTTGTACACCCTATTCCATAATGTTCCCCCTTTTTATATCTACACTACGTGTTCAAAAGTATCCGGACACCAAGCTAAAAATGATTTACAAGTTCGTAGTGCTCTCCATCAGTAATGCTGGAATTCAGTGTGGTGTTGGCTCACCCTTAGCATTGACGACAGCTTCCACTCTCGCAGGCACAAGTTTAATCAGGTGCTGCTAGGTCTCTCGGGGAATGGCAGCGAATTCTTCACGGAGTGCTGCACTGAGGACAGGTATCGATGTTGGTTGTTGAGGCCTGGCACGAAGACCGCGTTCCAAAACATCCCAGAGGTGTTCTATAGGATTTATGTCAGGACTCTGTGCAGGTCAGACCATCACAGGTATGCTATTGGCATGTAACAATCCGCCACAGGCTGTGCATTATAAACAGGTACTCGACCATGTTGAAAGATGCAATCGCCATCACTGAATTGCTCTTCAACTGTGGGAAGCAAGAAGGTGCTTGAAACATCATGTAGGCCTGTGCTGTGATAGTGCCACGCAGAACAACAAGGGGTGCAAGATCCCTCCATGAAAAACACAACCACACCATAACACCACCACCTCCGAATCTTACTGTTGGCACTACACACGCTGCCAGATGTCATTCATCAGGCATTCGCCATACCCATACCCTGCCATCGGATCGCCACATAGTGTACCGTGAGTCGTCACTCCATACAACGCTTTTCCACTGTTCAATCGTCCAATGTTTACTCTTCCTTATACCAAGCCAGGCGTCGTTTGGCATTTAGTGGCACGATGTGTAGCTTATCTATGAGCAGCCGCTCGACCATGAAATCCAAGTTTTCTCACCT
Organism: Schistocerca cancellata; assembly: GCF_023864275.1. Classification (NCBI taxonomy): domain Eukaryota; kingdom Metazoa; phylum Arthropoda; class Insecta; order Orthoptera; family Acrididae; genus Schistocerca; species Schistocerca cancellata. Next base: position 590,754,242 of record NC_064629.1, read on the forward strand.
CCTTCCTAACTGTCATAGTACTTGCAGTGGATCCTGATGCAGTTTGGAATTCCTGTGTGATGGTCTGGATAGATGTCTGCCTATTACACATTACGACCGTCTTCAACTGTCGGTGGTTTCTGTCAGTCAACAGACGAGATCGGCCTGTATGCTTTTGTGCTATACGTGTCCCTTCACGTTTCCACTTTACTATCACATCGGAAACATTCGAGCTTGGGATGTTTAGGAGTGTGGAAATCTCGAGTACAGACGTATGATAGAAATGATACCAAATAAGCTGTCCACGTTTGAAATCTGTGAGTTCCACAGAGCGCCCCATTGTGCTCTCTCACGATGTCTACTGACTACTGAGGTCACTGATATAATCTGGCAGTAGGTGGCAGCACAATGCACCTAATACGAAAAAGTATGTTTTTGGAGTGTCCGGATGCTTTTGATCACATAGTGTATGTTCTGCCATATTTTCTCCTTTATGTTGTTTTAAATGTCTTCCTGTTATGTACATACTATCTCTCAGCTGAAGAGCAGCGCCTATGCTGCTGCAAGCCTGCGACGGATGGGGAACTGAAATTCAATAAAGAAAAAAAAATGACTGTGTTGTAATTGGTTACGTTACTGCTTGTGGAGTAACTACAGACAATGCACACCCAAATTTTTATGAACTTTGCAAGCGTAGTAGCTGAATATCTTTATTCTCTATCTGCTTCCAATCTGCCATAGGAGTGCCCACCTCCAAGACAAAGGAGAATGAATGTTCAAGCATTTATTTTCAATTTTCAAACATATGTGTTGGTTGTAGGTTACTTTACTGTGTTACTGCGGACACCTCAGACGATCAGCCTATCAAGAACTTTGCTACTACGAAACTGAGGCTAGCCCAGTGCAGTTGCAGCCTGGCTGGCATCCGGATAGTTTTGATGCAGACACGGTAAGCTGGTATAGAGCGTGCGGCGTGTCCAGAGTGTTCTTCCTTTCCCTTGTGTGGTGTTAAATAGGGAAACAACTGTTTGTACTATGTATTGTAGAGTTTACACTTTAGATGCTGTGTGTAATTGTGTGCTAACCAAACACAAAAATCTGTTAGCAAGGGCCGGCCGGAGTGGCCGTGCGGTTCTAGGCGCTACAGTGTGGAACCGAGCAACCGCTACGGTCGCAGGTTCGAATCCTGCCTCGGGCATGGATGTGTGTGATGTCCTTAGGTTAGTTAGGTTTAATTAGTTCTAAGTTCGAGGCGACTGATGACCTCAGAAGTTAAGTCGCATAGTGCTCAGAGCCATTTGAACCATTTTTTTGTTAGCAAAGGAATAACTGAACCTAAGAAAGACAGAATGGAATTACACAGTGACCCGATTGTTATAAGTAGACTTACAGGTCTCGACAGGCTAGTTGTTTCTCTTTGTTTTAGGATGACCAATTCTCACGTCACAGACCAGCTGTGCCAGTATTCTATGCCTCGCATTCTGGCGGGATACTAAGGCTTTACCAGTATCCCAGATGTAGATTCCTGAGGTCGTAGAGCCTGTCTTAGTATTCTGAGTCAGCCACACTGCATCGCCATTTTGGATTCTGACTTCGCAGAACCTGTGCCAGTAATCCAGGTCAGCCAGCATGACAGTGTACCAGCTTAAATTTTTGCATTTCCGTCAGTTTATACTTAGGACAACAGCGTTAAGTCATCGGAAACATACTACCAGAATTGGACTATTTTTTAAATTTTCCGCCAGTTTTGAATCTCCTGCTAAAATTTGAATTTCCTGCCATTTCATACATAGGGCAGTTGGCCTTCGTAATTCCTGGGAGGAGAAGAAGCACCATGACTTGTCGACGACGTTATCGGTGACACACGTTGTCCAAGAACATCCGCAATATAGATACTGTTGTAATGCCGTTCCATAACAATTTTACAGTACCCGTCCATTATGCGACTGCGTAATAGATATCGAGAATTCTCGTGCTTACGTTCTGTGGTTAACATTCATTTTTAAAGGCTGGGACGACAGATCGCTAGACTGCCTCTTATTGTGGAAACATCCACTGTACTTATAAACTCCTTTTATTCCACGAGTAAAAAACAAAGTCTGAACAGCGCTGACACCATGATTCTGTGGAACTGAAGCAAGTCGTGCCAACGGCAAAATGCCGCAACAAATTCAGGAAGAAACAGTGTCACATCCCAGTACTAAATGAGATGACGCGCTATACTGAGTAGTTCAGAGAAGAACCGAGTTAAGCCGAGACATACCGAGACAGATCAAGCCTCAGACGGAAAAACGTGCAGCACATCGTGAACATGTGAAGTTTCCCACGCCGTGGCCGACACTGCTTTAGGATATCATTCAATATATTTTATTCCAAATGTTCAATCTGCGCTCCCTCGACAACTGTTTCATGTATTACAATTAATCAATTACAACTGTTAAGTAATAAAAACAATGTAACACATTATCTATATGGTAGGCCATAAATCAGTTGTCAAAAGTGTGTTTGGTGCAGTAATACTACACAAATAAAAATTCAAATTTATTATCAGCACAGAAACATATGTGGAGCTCATGGAACTTGCAAAAGAAGCTCTCAGGTGCTTCCATGCTTTTCTAAGCAAACACTGCATCTTATCAGCATTGATTTACAAATTTTGCTGCAAATCTTCTGGGATTTAAAGGTTTTCTAATTATGATCGGATTCGTTCCTTCAAATGCTCAATATCTCGTTTCCTGATGGAAAAATTCTCATTTTTTAGTATACTCTCAACTGAAAACTCTATCGGTGTGAAATCGTGGAGGTCACTCTGTACCACATCATGTACCAACCTACTCATCAAAATTTTTATTCAGAAAGTCTCTCACAATTACTTCATAACGAAAGGGTGCTCCATATTGTTTCCATATCAGCTTTTTGTTAACCGGCTGCAGGTGTTCAAAAAATGGAATATTTTTCCATTCTAATAACACTTCTTGAAGTATATCCAGCTTATTTACAGAACTCAGAGTACCGTTAAAAATATCACCCATTTGTCTTACCACTGAAAACCCTTGCCCATACACGCATACAATGAGAGTTTAACTCGGTCTCTATCGCCACATAGGGATTCGAAGAATCCCAGCAGACAGCCATTCACCTTAAACGTCGCTTCGTCGCACCAAAGAATTCTTTTGGAAAACTTGTAATCGGCTTGTTTCGGAATTTGATTTCACCCATAATGGGTATGAGGGCGTGGTTATAAAAATCAATGCTAGAATGTTGGCACAACCACCTATTTGAAGTTTAAAACATGAAAATTAACGAGTTTCGATGTTCAATCATTCATCCTCAAAATAACAGTACAGGAAACTTTAAAACTGACCACTGTGAAATATAGGTAAGAACAGTAAACAAATCATAACTTAACGTGGTCACTTCCTTTGTTACAGTGTCCTCTTAAGATATACAGATACGTCATGAAGAAACACCGACCATGTACGCATACAGCTGTTACATGAGGCTGTGATAACCCAGGGCTACATATGGGAATTCCATTTTAATCTATTTTATCAGCTGACAGTGATGTGGATGTACATCCTAAGATGACACAGCTGCAAAGAAAGCAGACACGTTATTTTATTATTACTTTTATTGTTCTTGTTTATAATTTATACTGTCCATTTTTAGAGATTCGAAATGCATAAATTCTAGTGTTTTTACACTGTAAATATGTGGTTGAGCAGCCATTTTAACGTTGATTTCTTGTCGGATTTTGTACAACTCACAGAACTCCACATGCCTGTCCGAATATCTTCATTTAGGCCTTGAAGTAAAGCAGGCCTATATCGTCTCAATTTCAGCTTCTTCGGAAACCTACGTAGGCTAGTTCTGCTATTTCGTAGCCCTTGGATGCGTTTCATAGAGATTTAGTCGGTGATTATATAGCGGACTGTGTGGTAACATTCTTAGTGTTGTGACCAGACGAAACTACTTTCGTCCAGTTGTAACTATAGGTTGTCAGACTGCTCTGTCCAAGGCTCATCAAACCAGAACACATGAAATATTACTTCACTTTGTTATACTAAGGAATAAAAGAATTATTTAATTTTCACACACTTTTTTGCCACAGGAGTACTAGATAATTTACAACTGACATGGACTATCAAAGCATTACTTGATGCACTAATTAACAAACTGTTGTCTTGAGATACAGAGATCATCATTTTCTAAAGTATAAATCTGAAGTTTTAACAACTGATGGTCCTTCTCTCTGATGTTGACTCCAGATTAAATCACCATGTGTCGGAGCACCTGTACGCTCGATACTGTGAGGCACTCCTATGCAGCGAGGGAGGCCTCGCATTGGTTGTTGTGGAATGCATCCGGCCCTCAATATGACGACTTTGTTGTGGCACCGCGAAATCTGGACGATACCACACTTAACAACGGTCTTGCCCCACCTTGACAAGGAAGCTCCGCTACCTATCCAGTCCCTTCAAATCTTAAATTTAATCTGCCAGTAATTTGTCGAGATGGAGGTTGGACGTTTGGAAAACGTACCATAAATAGATCCCAAACATCACTGTACTGTTGGGTATGTATCCACCATGATTGCAAAACAAGTACACGCTGTTCTGCAGTTAACTCCCCATTTGTTGTTCCTCAGATAATAACAAACAACGAACCCCGAACTGCTAGTGTCAAATGACTTATAGGTATTACTCACTAGTCAAGCTCACAACTACGCTAGGCAAACAAAGTCTAAGGATTGCTAGTGACAACTGAATTATGGCCCAGTCCGTATATTCGTTTATGATATCTCATATCAATAATGATCAAATTTTTACATCAAAGGAATATGTTTTTATGATGAAATGCACACATAGATTAATTTTAATTTATCAGACATCTGGTAAAAACACACAGCCGTAGTACAATCCAAGTAAGTAGCAGGAAAACAATAAAAGTAGACTACTGGCCAATAAAATTGCTACACAAAGAAGAAATGTAGATGATAAACGGGTATTCATTGGACAAATATATTATACTAGAACTGACATGTGATTACATTTACACACAATTTGGGTGCATAGATCCTGAGAAATCAGTACCCAGAACAACCACCTCTGGCCGTAATAACGACCTTGATACGCCTGGGCATTGAGTCAAAGATAGCTTGAATGGCGTGTACAGGTACAACTGCCCATTAGCTTCAATACGATACCACAGTTCATCAGATGTAGTGACTGGCGTATTGTGACGAGCCAGTTGCTCCGCCACCATTCACCAGACGTTTTCAATTGGTGAGAGATCTGGAGAATGTGCTGGGCAGGGCAGCAGTCGAACATTTTCTGTATCCAGAAAGGCCCGTACAGGACCTGCAACATGCGGTCTTGCATCATCCTGCTGAAATGTAGGGTTTCGCAGGGATCGCATGAAGGGTAGAGCCACAGGTAGCAACACATCTGAAATGTAACGTCCACTGTTCAAAGTGGCGTCAATGCGAACAAGATGTGACCGAGACGTGTAACCAATGGCACCCCATACCATCATACCGAGTGATACGCCAGTATGGCGTGACGAATACACGCTTCCAATGAGCGTTCCGCGATGTCGCCAAACACGGATGCGACCATTATGATGCTGTAAACAGAACCTGGATTTATCCTAAAAAATGACGTTTTGCCATTCGTGCAGCCAGGTTCGTCGTTGGGTACACAATCGCAGGCGCTCCTGTCTGTGATGCAGCGTTAAGGGTAACCGCAGCCATGGTCTCCGAGCTGATAGTCCATGCTGCTGCAAACGTCATCGAACTGTTCGTGCAGATCGTTGTTGTCTTGCAAACGTCCCCATCTGTTGACTCAGGGATCGAGACATGGTTGCACGATCCGTTACAGGCATGCTGATAAGATTCCCACCGATTCCATATTCCGATAACAGTCATTGCATCTCGACCAACGCGAGCAGCAATGTCGCGATACGATAAACCGCAATCGCGATATGCTACAATCCGTCCTTTATCAAAGTCGGAAACGTGATGGTACGCATTTCTCCTCCTTCACATCACAACAACGTTTGACCAGGTAACGCCGGATAACTGCTGTTTGTGTATGAGAAATCGGTTGGACACTTCCCTCATGTCAGTACGTTGTAGGTGTCGCCACCGGCGCCAACCTTGTGTGAATTATCTGAAAACCTTATCCTTTGCATATCACAACATCTTCTCCCTGTCGGTTAAATTTCGCGTCTGTAGCACGTCATCTTCATGGTGTAGCAATTTTAATGGCCAGTAGCGTAGTAAACGTAGACAAAATAACTGAACAGAAAGCCTTCTCTCGTTTTGTGGAAACAGTTTTCATGTGGATGAAACGTGACATAAACACATGGAAGTACATAGCGATTCATTGTTTAAAATTTGTTGACTCCAAAGAATTATTGATCGCAATTTCCTTTTTTTTTATTTTATGACCGGTTTCGTCCTGTGTGATAATTATCAGATACGTCTGTCTTCCTAAACTAGTAAACAAAAATTTAAAAAAAAAATGTTTGCCAAGATACGGACCGTCAAAAATGTAAAAACAAAATAAAACTGTGGTAAACGCAAATAACTGGTAGTGTAGGGTCAGCGCTAAAAAAAAAAAAAAAGGAAAAAAAGGTTCAAATGGCTCTGAGCACTATGGGACTTAACATCTGAGGTCATCAGTCCCCTAGAACTTAGAACTTTTGAACTTAAACCTAGCTAACCTAAGGAGATCACACACATCCATGCACGAGGCAGGATTAGAACCTGCGACCGTAGCGGGCGCGCTCACCATTTACATACAGCATTTGTTAACAATTGCCCCACAGTACGAATCATTTGTGTTCATACTACTTTTATTACCTTTCTACATATTTTAATGGCTTAGGAAGACACACAGATTTGATGATTGTCACACAGATCTAAATCCGGTCATAAGATAAAGAAAAATTTTGCAATCAAAGACCGTTTTCTATTTTACATATTTGTAGTTGGTAGTATTTCCTTGAAATGAAATGCTATCATCGACTGCCACGTTTTTGGATCCATCAATGAGTGAAATATCCAACATGTACTGGTGATAAAATCTTTAACATTTGGCGTCTTCCCGGAGAGGTCAATGCGAATGTTGATTCGCAGTAAATTTCGTTGTTTTCGTTGCCATACTCGTTGCCGTTAAAACTACTTCAAAGTCAAAAGCTGGCCGCAGAAAAAGAAATGTGATCGGTTTGTTTGTGGTGTGTAAGCAGTTTCTCGCATATAAACTTGTACCCCTTTATTTCCAGACTACCAAAAGTTCTTCCGCACAGAAAATAGCATTCACAGTTTTCTACAAACTCAACGTGCAGTTGACTAAAAGAACTGGAGTTGATCCCTGTGCCGTGCGATATGTGATACACCCGGAGACGTGGAATGCTGAGCTGGTCAGCACCTAAACATAGCCCTTACGTCTCTGCCGAAATGCGATCCTCTCGCCGTCTTTTTTAGGGATTAACCCAATGCCTGCGTTTCATGAGATTCTCCCTTTTTTTATTAAGGGAATAATTTTTCTTGTGTTCTGTGGTACTCGGTTTGCTAGAGCGTGTTAAATTATAAAGGGACCTTCTCTTCCTACAGGTTATTTTACATTACGATCACTGTGCTGGCTATTTGAGAGCTCATTCGATAAGTAATCTTTCACTGATCCAGTCTGCCGGTGACTTAACCGAACCCTTGTTCTTCCTAACGTAACTTTTCTTAATGTCCATTTCAGTTATAGGCAATACAAAACTAAATGTGCTTGTCTTAATTTCCGGCAAGAATAATCATCAGATAAATTATATGAAAGGTATCTTTCACTGTCAACATCAGTAAGTTGTCTGTTAAGCCAGCAGCAAGTTAATCTTCTTGAAACTAATGTTTTTTATCTCCCGTTCCTTAATTTGGAGGGAAAGAAACAAATGAAATGTATCCGCAGCTACGAATCTGGACAATCATCAGCTGTAAAATGGAATGACGACAACGAAAATTTGTGTCGGGCCAGCACTCGAACGCGGATTTGCCGCTTATCGCGAGCGGTCGCGTTAACGTTAGGCTATCTCAGCACAACTCATTGCCCCACCAAAACTTCCACATGTCGTCATCCATGTGCCTACAATCTGTACTCGTGCATCCATTATGTATATTCCCGTACAGTGAAAACATTTTACTTAAAAGTCGCATGATGGTGTCGGCTGACAAATACGATATCGCAGTGCCTGTGTTATTCCGAATTACGAGGGTGGATTGAAAAGTTCTAAGAACAAAATAGAAAAAAAGTACTTTCATCACTTGAAACTTTTTTATTTTTCAATTTAGTCTCCTTGTAGATTAATGTACTTGGTCCAACGATGTTCCAGTATCTTGATCCCATCTCGAAAGTGAGTTTCCTCCGGCTATCAATACTTCGTTTGATGTGAATCTTAGTCCACCAAGAAAAATTTTCAGTTTTGGGAAGAGACGGAAGTCTGACGGAGTCATATCACGTGAATAAGGCGGGTGTGGCCACAATTCGTACTTTAGTTCGTGCAATTTTGCCATGGCGACGGGACATGTGTGGGGCCGCGCATTGTCAAGAGTCGCGGCACCCATCTTGCAGAAAATTTTTTCATTTCTAATTCTTCAGTTAAAATGTGATATATCCTTTCAGATGATATGTGGCAAGCGTGAGCAATTTCACGCACTTTCAATCGGTGATCCTCAGTGACCATTTTGTGCACTTTTGCAATGATTTCTGGAGTAGTGACACATCTTTGCCGACCACTGCGCGGATAATCATCTAAGCTCTCCCGACCAAATTTAAATTCATTTGTCCACTTGGCAACAGTTGAATATGAAGGAGCAGAGTCCCCCAGTGTATTCTGGAAATCAGCATGAATGTCCTTTGCTTTCATACCTTTCTTTACGAAGTGCTCGAATCTCGATTTTTCCATCTTCGCAAATCACTACGCTGGAACAACAACAGAGCCACGTCAGGGCCACAGCTCTCTTCCACGAGCACTGGCGTGGCACGTGTTTATAGGCAACAGTCCAATGAATATCACGTGAACAACTCGTTGCGCTAGCGCTGACCTCTCGTGGTGATTCCGAGAACTTTTCAAACCACCCTCGTGCGATGAAACGTTCCTTTCGACATGATGCATGTTCGAAGGAACATTGTATCATAATTCGCAATAAACAGTCACTGCAACATCGGATATAAATAATGTACCATCAAGGTAGGGTCGTTGGAAAGGAGAGAAAGATTGATTTAGACAAGGATAGAACGTTTTTTAAAGAATAATCTAGACATTAGCCTAAGATGATTAAGAGAAATGCCAGATCCGAAGATATCAATACTGCCATCGTCCAGATGAATGGCGACCTGTTTCCAGAGGTCAAATAGGCGCTAAACCTAAGACTTAAACTAAACGTGGTAAAGTTTCAAGTGATTTTGGTAGTGCATCACAACTTAATTAATTCTGAATTCTGCAAAAAATTACTTCTCGATTGTGACCCAATATAGTATCATAAAACGGTGAAGAACTTGAATGCAACTCGTATGGGATGCGTTGGGGGGGGGGGGGAAATGTATTGCAACACGTTCGCAAGCATGAACACTCATCCAGTAGTTGTCAACCGCTCTGGTGGAGGAATGGGACGCATAACCACAAGAACTCATTGCTAACCTTGTGGCCTGCATCGGAGGACGTTGCAGAGCATGCACTGCCGTCCGTGGTGATCACACACCCTATTAAGAACCAAGATCCGCCGTTTGTAATGTCCAGCTGATCATCATGAATCGCAGTGACTTCAGTGTAATTATTGTCTTTGGATAAAGGTATCATTTCTGTTCGTCTCACTGTGTATTTCTTTTACTTACCTTTCGTATTATACTGTAGCAGTTATTTCTATGCATGGCCCATGTTTCATCTAGCTATGTTACCTGGCAGTGCAAAAGTTACTTTAGTCCTTACGTTTTACTTGGCAGCGCAAAAGTTACTTTTGTCCTTAAGTTCTACTCACTAATGTAGAATGTCCTGTTAGATGTAAGAGTACACACATAAATGAGATATAATTCACTTGCTACCATATTCAATTTACGAATGGAACAACAGGATATGACTAACTGTATTTGTCCACACGCAACCCAGCTGTCTTAACAGTCCTCTCTAGCTAGCTAGCTTTGCGGCAGTAATGGTACCTCTTATAGAGTAATACTTCACTTCTCGGAGCTACTCTCATATTGGTCTGAAGGAATTCATACATACAGTGCAGGCCGATATAGTTCAAATGAAGAACAGAGATCGTTAGGGAGTTCTATTTGGAATTCGGCCAACTTTTATGGACTCATTTAGAGAACTGTATAAAAGGTACAATGCGCAATCGCTCTGTTGCTTTCATCGTGTATCTCACTCAAGGACAATGAGAGGACTGTTAAGACAGCTGGGTTGCGTGTGGACAAATACAGTTAGTCATATCCTGTTGTTCCATTCGTAAATTGAATATGGTAGCTAGCTATCACACACACACACACACACACACACACACACACACACACACACACACACACACACACATTATATATATATATATATATATATATATATATATATATATAGAGAGAGAGAGAGAGAGAGAGAGAGAGAGAGAGAGAGAGAGAGGGTGAAGAAACATTCGCGCACTCGGACTTCGCAGCGAGGTTCCTCACATAAAGACAACACAAAAATGTCTCCCACAAAATTTCGTCCTGCGTGTATTTCGGGCAGTAAATGGACATAAACATTGGATATCTGGCAACACTGTAATTACGTTCACGGTTACTACGTCTGTCAGAAGATGGCAGTAGTTACTGCGCAGTTGGTGCAGCGGATAGCGTTTTGGGTTAGCATGCAGGAGGTCGACGATTCGTTTCTGAGTCGTGGTACGGGATCTGGCGTCTTAATGGTCATTCAGTGATTACAGTGGGTCTTCTACAAAAGATCTGCAGTTACGTATTACCACCACAGAAACGGAAATACAATCGTTTTCATTGGTCAGTTTTTAAATAAACCGTTTGCATGCCGTGCACGCGAATTGTTTCGGAACACTGCATCTACTAGATTCCAAACTTGTAGCTGGCCGGTGTGGCCGAGCGGCCCTGCACGTTAGCTCAGCGTGTTCGGTCAGAGGGCTACGGCTCTCTGCAATAAAGAAACTGAGTCAAGGAATCAACTATCAACTGGATTGGATGTCTTGTGACGTCCGCCCAGACCAAACGCAACGAACTATACCGAAAAAAAAGCGGTTCTAGCGCTTCAGTCTGGAACCGCGCGACCGCTACGGTCGCAGGTTCGAATACTGCCACGGGCATGGATGTGTGTGATGTCCTTAGGTTAATTAGGTTTAATTAGTTCTAAGTTCTAAGGGACTGATGACCTCAGATGTTAAGACCCATAGTGCTCAGAGCCATTTCAACCAAACTTGTTTTCTGTTTACCCTCCCCCAATGGTCCCATCAATTAATACCAACATTCTTACCACGTTCAGTGCATTACATTCCGTTAGGGCCTTATATCACCACTAGGGTTAGCAACGTGCTTTGCAAATAATTTGGTTGGGAGGGTGAACACAAACAAGTCTGGAACCTAGTAGATGCAGTGACGTGAAGCAATTCGTGTCTACGACGTGCATAAGGCTTCTTTAAAAGCTGACCAATGAAAACGATTGTACTTCGATTTCTGTGTTCGTAATACGTAACTGCAAATCTTTTGTAGAAGACCCACTGAATCGCTATATGTCCATTAAGATGCCAGATACCGTACCGCGCAAATTAATTTTATGTTGGACGAGCACAGGTGACGGATAGTGAATGTTACATCATATTTGGTGGACAGCTGCGAATACAGACTCAACAGCCCCGGACAAAGGTAAAACAAAACCAAATCCACTTTGCGTCTGTCTTGTAGCAAGCGGCATAGTGGTCAGCGACTGTTCACCAATGGTGCGGCTTAAATTTATATTCTGGAACTAACCCTCCCTGTCTTAACACTCTGAGTTCCCTCAATGAGTCTACTCAACCCCACCTGATCCCAGGTTCAATCATTGTGGAGCATTTTGATAATCACACTATTACCCCAGACGGTCAATCCATCGCCAGCATTACTGGTGCAACTGGCCTTTCGGATTCTGCGACGCCCAGGTTAAAACGCAACTTGATTCAACAGAGGAAGTCCGTCTCCTCTGGCTAACTTAAAACTAAAACAAATACATTTTTTTGCAACAATTAGCATAAAAACACTTTTGCAACCAAGTAAACTTCATAAATTTGGTGATACGGTAAAAGAACAGAAGATTCCAATTTTGGCACTTCAAGAAACACAAATGACGGACAATAACAACATGGATTTCGGCAATTATCGTTCTTTTAAAAGTAAAACTGATAGAAGAATACTTAATAATACATCACATCTGGGAGTTACTTTTGCAGTCTCCAAAAATATTTTAAATTCAATAACGGAGGCAAAACCCATTATAATGACTATTTCTCTTAAATACGCAAATAAAGCATAAACTTCAATGAATGCCCATATGCCAGTCAATCAGGATAACCGTAAAAAACCTGAAGAAGTTAATGAAGATTGGGAAACGTTAGATAGCATCATCTCGAAAATTCCCTCAAACCATGTTGTAAATTTTAATGGGTGATTTTAATACTCAATTAGGTAAAGAGAAAAAATATAAGAAAACGGTGGGTGGATTCCCTGCGCGTGAATGGACAAACCAAAATGGCCAAAGACTTGTTGAAACGCGCCAAAATTTTAACCTTAAAATCATGTCAACACATTTTAAAAAGAACCCTTCTAAACAAAAAACTTGGCAGACGCCCAACCCATTTGCTGCGAAATTTCAAATCGATCATGCAGGACTGTCATACCCTAATTACAAAGAAATTTTAAATGTCCAAGTTAGGAAAGGAATAATATTGATTCTGGTCATTATTTAACTCGAATAAAAGTAAAACTTCAACCTCAAAAACTCATCAAAACAAAAAATGTCATCCCAAAATTTGACACTACTAAAATAACCTCAATTCTAACAAGCGAACTTGACAAAAAACAGTTAATCAAAACAGCACAAAATATAATTCCGCTTCGAAAGAAACAAAAACACCGGTGGTGGAACGCGAATTGTGAAACAGCAGTTAATTTTTTTTTTTTTTTTTGTGGTTTTAGGGCGCACAACTTCAATGGTCATTAGCGCCCTGACTACTCTAAAAATGCACCGCGAGGCACAAGTTGACAACAACTAAAAGGGAAAACACGCTAAAAGAGACTGACAGGCATAGGATTAAAAAACAACATCAAATGTCCTTAGCGAGGTTTGTCAAATTGATAAAACAAAGAACACGAGCAGCTGCTCGTGGGTCATCCGCTAAAACGGCATCGAAAGTATTAGGCAGGTTAAGATCGAGGCGCAGTTGGTTAAGATCGGGACAGGACATTAAAATGTGTCTAACCATCAGCAAGTGCCCACATGGACAGAACGGCGCCGGCGCAGCCGTCAGCAGATGGCGATGGCTGAACCGGCAGTGTCCAATCCTTAACCTTGCTAAAACGACCTCCTCCCGCCGAGAAGGGCGTGAGGAGGATGTCCAAGCCACGGGAAGAGGTTTTAAGGCCCGAAGCTTGTTGTCGGTAAGTGCAGCCCAATCGGCATGCCACAGCGACACAACGCGCCGACAAATGACCCTGCTAAAATCGGAAGAAGGGACACAACAAGAAGCTGTCCGAGGCTGGAGGACCGCAGCCTTGGCCGCGGCATCTGCAGCTTCGTTCCCAGGGATACCGACATGGCCAGGAACCCACATAAAGCTAACTGGCGGACTGACGTCCACCAGCCGCTGAAGAGAGCGTTGGATCCGGTGTACGAAAGGGTGAACCGGGTACGGATCACTGAGGCTCTGGATGGCGCTCAGGGAATCTGAGCAGATGACATAAGCAGAATGTTGGTGGCGGCAGATGTAAAGAACAGCCTGGTAGAGGGCAAAGAGCTCAGCTGTGAAGACCGAACAATGATCATGGAGCCGGTATTGGAAACTTTGTGCCCCGACTATAAAGGAACACCCGACCCCGTCATTGGTCTTAGAGCCATCTGTATAAATGAAAGTCATGGTGATGAACTTCGAACGAAGTTCCAAAAAACGGGAGTGGTAGACCGAACTGGGGGTGACCTCTTTTGGGAGCGAGCTGAGGTCAAGGTGAACGCGGACCTGAGCCTGGAGCCAAGGTGGCGTGTGGCTCTCGCCCACTCGAAAGGTTGCAGGGAGTGAAAAATGAAGGTGTTGAAGGAGGCGACGAAAGCGAACTCCAGGGGGTAGCAGGGCAGAGACATACAACCCGTATTGACGGTCGAGAGAGTCGTCAAAAAAGGAACGATAAGACGGATGGTCGGGCATTGACAGTAGCCGACAGGCATACCGACAAAGCAGTATATCGCGCCGGTAAGTGAGCGGCAATTCGCCAGCGTCAGCATGAAGACTCTCTACGGGACTGGTATAAAATGCTCCGATCGCAAGTCGTAAACCCCGATGTTGTATGGAGTTGAGGCGGCGTAAGATGGATGGCCGTGCAGAGGAGTATACGAAGCTCCCATAATCCAGCTTGGAGCGGTCGATCGACCGATATAGACGAAGTAGGACGGTTCGATCCGCTCCCCACGACATACCACTGAGAACACGGAGGACATTTAAAGAACGGGTACAACGGGCGGCCAAATATGACACATGTGGAGACCAGCTAAGTTTCCTGTCAAAGGTAAGGCCTAAAAATGTGGTTGTCTCCACGAGTGGGAGAGCAACGGGACCAAGTCGTAAGGACGGTGGGAGAAACTCTTTGTAGCGCCAGAAGTTAATACAGACCGTCTTCTCGGCAGAAAAACGGAAGCCATTGGCGACACTCCAGGAGTAAAGACGGTCAAGAGAACGCTGAAGACAGCGCTCCAGGACACGTGTACGCTGCGCGCTGCAATAGATGGTAAAATCGTCCACAAAAAGGGAGCCTGATACATCAGCTGGGAGGCAATCCATTATTGGATTGATCGCGATGGCGAACAGAGCGACGCTCAAAACTGAGCCCTGTGGCACCCCATTCTCCTGGCGAAAGGTGTCGGACAGGACAGAACCAACACGTACCCTGAACTGTCGATCCATTAAAAAGGAACGAATAAAAAGAGGGAGGCGACCGCGAAGGCCCCATGTATGCATGGTGCGGAGAATGCCCGCCCTCCAACAGGTGTCGTAAGCCTTCTCCAAATCAAAGAACACAGCCGCGGTCGGGCGCTTCCGCAAGAAGTTATTCATAATGAAGGTCGACAAGGTAACCAGATGGTCAACAGCAGAGCGGCGCCTACGAAATCCACATTGTACATTTGTAAGTAGGCGTCGAGACTCAAGCAGCCAAACCAATCGAGAGTTAACCATTCGCTCCATCACTTTACAGACACAGCTGGTAAGTGAGATAGGTCGATAACTGGAAGGCAAGTGCTTGTCCTTCCCCGGCTTAGGAATCGGGACAACAATAGACTCGCGCCAGCATGCGGGAACATGTCCCTCAATCCAGATGCGATTGTATGTACGAAGAAGAAAACCTTTACCCGCAGGAGAAAGGTTCTTCAGCATCTGAATATGAATAGAATCAGGCCCTGGAGCGGAGGACCGTGATCGGCCAAGTGCGGTTTCGAGTTCCCGCATGGTGAATGGGGCATTATAACTTTCACAATTCGAGGAGCAAAAGTCAGGTGGCCTAGCCTCCTCTGCCTGTTTGCGGGGGAGGAAGGCAGGGTGGTAATGAGCGGAGCTCGAAACCTCGGCGAAAAAGCGGCCGAAGGCATTGGAGACAGCCTCAGGGGCCACAAGGACTTCATTCGCGACCTTCAAGCCAGAAACTGGGGAGTGGACCTTAGTGCCAGATAGCCGGCGCAGGCTACCCCAGACAACAGAAGAAGGAGTAAAACTGTTGAAGGTGCTTGTGAAAGCAGCCCAGCTGGCTTTCTTGCTTTCGTTAATAATACGACGACACTGAGCACGTAATCGTTTATAATTAATACAATTCGCCACTGTAGGGTGGCGTTTAAAGGTGCGTAAAGCACGTCGACGAGCACGTAAAGCGTCTCTACATGCTGCGGTCCACCAGGGGACCGGTACGCGACGTGGAGAAGAAGTAGGGTGAGGGATGGAATATTCAGCAGCAGCGAGAATGACTTCCGTGAGGTGTGCGACCTGACGATCGCAGCTTGTGAAGGTTTGATCCTGAAAGGTCGCCCTGGAAGAAAAGAGCCCCCAGTCTGCCTTGGAGATGGTCCAACTAGAGGAGCACGGAGAGGGAGTATGCTGCAGGAGATGGATAACACACGGGAAGTGGTCGCTCGAATATGTATCAGCAAGTGCATACCACTCAAACCGGCGTGCAAGTTGGGGAGTACATATAGAGAGGTCTAAATGGGAATAGGTATGAGATGTGTCCGAAAGAAAAGTAGGGGCGCCAGTATTAAGGCAGACAAGATTGAGCTGGTTGAAAAGGTCTGCTAACAAGGAGCCCCTCGGGCAGGAGGCTGGAGAACCCCAAAGGGGATGGTGGGCATTGAAGTCTCCAGTTAACAAAAACGGTGCAGGTAGCTGAGCAATAAGTTGCATCATGTCTGCCCTGGTAACGGCAGATGACGAGGGAGTGTAAACGGTACAAAAGGAAAACGTAAAAGTGGGGAGAGTAATGCGGATGGCGACTGCCTGCAGGCCGGTGTGCAACGTGATGGGATCGTAGTAAATATCATCCCGGACCAGCAACACAACCTCTCCATGAGCTGGGATTCCTACCATAGGGGGTAGGTCAAAACGCACAGAGGTGTAGTGTGCCAAGGCAATGTGATCGCATGGGCGTAGCTTCGTTTCCTGGAGGGCTACGACGAGCGGACGATGCAAGCGGAGCAGCAACTTCAAGTCCTCTCGGTTGGAGCGAATGCTGCGAATATTCCAGTGAATAAGTGCCATCGTAAGAAAAGGAAGATGAGAGAAGGGGTCACCTCGAAGGCCGCTTAGGGCCTGGCTTCGAGCGAGCACTGCCGCCGCTATCAGTAGGCGGACAGTCATCGTCCATGGGGTCTATAGGGTCATCGGCCATCTCGGGAGGATGGCCGGGAGGGGGAGCTTCCTCCGCCGGTGAACGGCCAGATGTACGGCTACCGGCGGTGCGGCCAGGCGAAACGGATGACGGCCTGGGGCGGCAACCGCTGGGTGGCGCAGGAGAAGAGATGCGCCGTGGCGGAGAAGGAGAACTGTGCTTCCTATGCGCCTTTTTGGAAGGACGTTTGGTGGAAGTATCGGTCGAAGGCTGGGAGGTCGAGGGACGGAGGAAGTCTGCACGGGATGGTTCCTTCTTGAAGGACCGTGCATCTGACTTCGGTGTCTTCGACTTAGCAGAAGCTGAGGAAGTGGCTGGTGTCTGTGGTGTGATGGGAGGAAGAGGAGACGTCGACCGCGCGATCTTAGCACTGGCCGAACGGACGACCGTGGTGCTGAAGGTCAGATCGTATGTCTGGGTTGCGACCTCCCGGGTAGTCCGAGGAGAGGCGAGGACAGTACTATATTTCCCCGCTGGGAGCAGCGTGGGCTTCCTACTAGCCAATAGCTTGCGAGCAGCCGAGGTGGACACTTTCTCTTTGACACGAATTTCTTGGATGCAACGTTCGTCCTTATAGACAGGACAGTCGCGGGAGGATGCGGCATGGTCACCCTGACAGTTCACACAATGAGGAGACGGAGGTGGACAGTCACCCTCATGGGCATCCCTGCCACAAGTGACACATTTAGCCGCATTGGAACAAGACTGTCGAGTGTGATTGAAACGCTGACACTGGTAGCAGCGCGTAGGTGTCGGGACATAGGGGCGAACAGAAATAACCTCGTAGCCCGCCTTGATGCGCGATGGCAGCTTAACACTATCGAAGGTCAAGAAGAGTGTCCGGGTCGGTACAAGGTCGTTGTTGACCTTTTTCATGACCCGATGGACAGCCGTCATGCCCTGCTCAGCGAGGAAAGATTGAAGCTCCTCGTCAGTCAATCCGTCGAGGGAGCTAGTATACACGACACCACGAGACGAATTCAAAGTTCGGTGGGCCTCCACCCGGACAGGGAACGTGTACAGGAGGGTGGCCCGAAGCAGTTTTTGTGCCTGAAATGCATTCTCAGTTTCTAGTAATAAGGTGCCGTTACGCAACCTGGTACAAGATTTGACAGATCCGGCTATGGCATCAACGCCCTTCTGAATAACAAAAGGGTTGACAGAGGAAAAATCCTTTCCGTCCTCAGTGCGAGAAACTACGAGGAACTGTGGGGCAGGCGGTAGTACTTTTGTCACTGTTGGCTGGTCACGTTTCCGTTTTTGGGTCGAAGTCGAAAGCGATGGAGTAGAATCCATTGCGGAGGAATCCCCCATGATTGCCAGCGTCTCCGATGGCGCGCTCCTTCCTTGTGGGGACCCTCTCAGAGGGCACTCCCGCCTTAGGTGAATGTTTACACCTCAGGTCACACCTCCCGAGAAACAGACGGAGGGACCAATCGGCATGGTCAGAAGGTATCAGCTCAGGCAATCACCCCTCCCCGGGCCTGGCCTTTACCAGGGGGTACGCGCGTGCCTTACATGTCTACCCAGGGCGGGGACTTACGCGTTACCCCGTCACCGGCTACGCGTGCGAACGCGTGGGTCGGCCTTCAGACACGCACAGGGAGGAAGGAAGAAGAGGAAAAAGAAGAGAGAGAGGGAGAAAGAGGACAGACTGTCTCAAACGCCGAGGCGGAGACCAGAGAAGGCAAGGAGAAGAAGGCAATGAGAAGGCAAGGAGAAAAAGGCAATGAGAAGGCAAGGAGAAAAAGGCAATGAGAAGGCAAGGAGAAAAAGGCAATGAGAAGGCAAGGAGAAAAAGGCAATGAGAAGGCAAGGAGAAAAAGGAAATGAAAAGGCAAGGAGAAAAAGGCAATGAGAAGGCAAGGAGAAAAAGGCAATGAGAAGGCAAGGAGAAAAAGGCAATGAGAAGGCAAGGAGAAGTCAAGGGAAAGAGTAAGGAAGACAGTGAGGTGGAGAAGAGCAAAGAAAGGGACCAACAAAAGGAAGGAAGAAACGAGAAGTTTAAAACCAAAAAGACCACGATTATAGGTCGTGAAACCGTCCGTCTCCGGACGCAGGCGCTAACTACCCCCGTGAGGGGGATGGACTCCTTTTAGTCGCCTCTTACGACAGGCAGGAATACCGCGGGCCTATTCTAACCCCCGAACCCGCAGGGGGAAAACAGCAGTTAAATCTAGGCATGAGCCATTCAAAAATCGGAATAGTAACAAAACTGAAAATACGTACAACACCTTTCCAACTGCAAGAAAAGGAACATCGAAATTAAACCGACAGACTAATAGAAACTACGAAGATGCCCAACTTTTAGAAATCGAAAAAGACCTTCAAAATAATAATACAAGCAACGTTTGTAAAACATTCAAAACAAAAGCAACCGGTTACCTACCTCAAAGTCTTTGTTCCAAAAATGAAGATGGCGGTTTGGCTCTTAAAAACCAGGAAAATTGTAGGGTACTTCCTAATTATTTTGAAAAACTATTAAACCATTAAGAACCAGCGAATAAATTCCAACCACAGCAAACTAAACACAACTCTAACTCTAAAGAACCAGACGAAATCGAAATAACTAAACAAATTAAGAGACTTAAAACAATAAATAACCCGCAGAAGATGGTATATTTGCAGAACTACTAAAATCAGCTGGCCCTAACACTATAAAAGGCATCACTCAGCTAACAGGACATATCTGGCAAAATGAGGAAATACCTGCGGACTGGAAAACTGCACTAGCACTAAAGTTAAATTCTTGGGAGACACTTCTGAACCATTTGATATAAAGACTGGTGTTAGATGGGGAGATGGACTCTCCCCGTTACTGTTTAATTGTGTTTTGGAAAAGGTAATTACAGAATGGTGAGAGCAAAAGTCGATTCAAAATATAGATCAATCAATCACGTTAGGTAGGGGGATTATTAGAGTAGATTGCTTTGCCTTTGCAGATGATTTGGCAATATTAGCAAGGGATATTACCACAGCTCAAAAACAAATTGAAATTCTTAAAAGAGTTGCGGAAAAAGTAGGGCTACAAATATCATTCCAAAAAACAGAATATATGACGTGCAACAAACAAGCACCAGAGTTTTTTTATCACAAAATATGGGAAAATAGAAAGGGTTGCTCAGGTTAAATACAAGGGAGAAATCATACAAGAAAAAATTTCTGGAAAAAGCTGCACTTGCGGTCAAAAAATGGCAACTGAATTCAGATTAACACAAAATATTTATAGTAAAAAATCGCTTTCTAAACTCAGTAAACTTAGGCATTACTGTAATCAAACCTGAATGTCTTCATGGAGGCAAAAACTTTAATTTTAATTAGAAAGAGGAGCATTGAAAAAATTCAAAAGAAAGAAAGAAACATTATTAGGAAAATATCAGGTCCCAAAATTACTGCTGGAGAAGCTTATAAGCTGAGAAATAATAAGGAAATAAAAGAATGGTGACAAAAGAAAACGAAGACATAAACTTTATGAGCAGATTAAAAGAGAGACATCCACTAGGTTGTCAAAACAAATAGCAGAATTCTACGAAAACATAAGTAAGGCCAAAACTGAACCAATTGAATGGATGCTGCGATTAAGGAGGATCTTTAAGTAGCCGGTATAATTCAGGTAGAGGTTACAGACAGAAAAACATTCAGGCAAAAGATATTTGATTGTAAAGTTGGTCAGAGGGAAATTAGAAAACTGACTGGAACACCGTTGCCAGATGACAGAAAGAGACTTCATTCTGAAAGAATGCAAGAAATTTGGACACAAAGGAAGGATAACCATCAAAAACGACATTGGTTGACTTTACCTCACGTTGTCCTATTGGGCCCTTACGTGAATAATATATAGGGTGGTCAGAAAGAGTCTGAAGAGCTTGTAAGGGTTTTTACAGGGTAGGTAGTGCCGAGAAATAATTGTTAAGAGAAATTCGATACGTCGTGCCGTTTACGTATTAATTAGCATTGAAGTTAGCCAGTCAGACCACTGCGAGTGCCAATTCAAGCGGCTTGCCAGAGTCGGTGTCGCCAGACTTGTTCATCGTTTGATTTACTACAAGCGAACCAGAGAGCGACACAAAAATCGGACATGGGGTGGAAGTAAGGATTGAACCCGAGCGAAAGGCTGAGGTGACTCGTGCGCTATCATCTATGCTATGAGAACAACTGGTATAGCGGTCCAGCTTCAATGCTAATTAACTCGGAAGCGGTGCAATGTATCGATTATTTTCTTAACAATTATTTCTAGCACAACCTACCCTGCAACACCCTCACAAGCTTTTTTGACTGTTTATGACCACCCTATAGAAACACGCGCGCAAGATAAACGCATTCACATGCACACAAGCTAGTGAGTACACGCGCACGTACATCCAAGTTGTATTTACTCATAGCTGTCTTAGTATTGCATCATACCGCATCTGAAACATAAGTGTCTAACGTCTTACAACTTTAAGAAAAAGAAGGAAAGCGTTCGGAAACTGAAAGACGATTGAACTAAAAACGAAACTGTACATCTTATAAGATCATTCGGTGTAGATCAAGAATATCGAAATTATTAGTTTAATCTATAGAATCTATCACTATGTTCAATTCTCACGGGCATAATTATAGTAATAAATTTTATCATTACCTATCTGGTGAAGAAACTTATCTTTACTTTTATTAAGATTAGCTTCCTGAAATAATTCTAACTTGTAAAGAGAGTATTCAGCTAATACAGCTGACGTAGTTTAAGCACAGTTCCCTGTAGGGAAACCTGACGATTTTCAGAATAGTAGCTGCAAATAAAATCTGACGCCAGCGCGTTAAAACGAGGGTGCGACGCGCATACGAGTTGCGCAACAAAGTTACTGGAGTAACACAATTAAACTGCTCCAGTGCGAGGGGTAATTTGTGTACTGCGTCAGCATCGGCACACATTCTATTAGCGAGTACAACGAGCTAATTGCTAGCTGCGTTCTGTTTCACTGTGCATTGCAGTGTCTGCATTTCCCCAAGATGTATGCTCTCAACAATTCTGTGGCGAACCGTAATGCGTAATTAAATATATTACACAAGTCGTCCCGCACGAGTCTCATGGTAACATGCACTGCGTTTATTCAGTTGTCTTGTATGTCTCGAATAATTCAGTATATTAAGTTTTATATTTGTTGACCACTGGCCATAGACTTTTCGGTAGGGCTACGATCCTCTTGCTTTCACATACAGAGTTTCTGTTATCAATGTTTCTCGTACGTATTGAGTATTTTCATGACGCTTTCTGCTAGATGATTTTGTAGTCAGCAGTGTATTCTGTAATGTCTGTACTACAACTCGACGCCAACCCTTCATAAATGGTCTACTTAACTAAAGAGATGTAAAATAAAAATTGCATTCTTCACATCGATGAGAAAATTCATAATTATAAGGACCTGAGCGAATATTTCACTAAACACTGACACCCCCAACACTTGCGCACTATTACACTTCGTTCACGTTCCTCGGAAATTGTTTAAGTCAGTTTCTTCTGGCCTCACTATAGATTTATTTGCGTCGTCGCACCAACATCTGCCTAACACTGTCAAATCTGATCGATGATGCGCCTCGTCTTATAGACTGCCCCAGGTACGTATTGATGAGGCGATATTCTTAATTAGCGGAAACCAAAATAAATTACCATGCTAAAAAGTACGCAAAAGACATGATTTGTGATCAGTATGATTTTCATGCAACCCACATGAGGTAACTGTCTTGCAGGAGCTCTAAACTCTTTTCAGTACAGTCGTTTCACAATACAAAATGGTAGTAAATGACCACTAGTGAACATTGTTCCGCATGGCAATAACTCTTTTGATACTACCTGTGTCAGATATCACCTTACCAGAGATAAGACGCTGCTTGACGCTTGTAAACTCAATCTTATTACAATATGTGAGATTTCCAAAATATGCCACCCTCGTTAGCATCTGAGACATCTAACGCCCGTAACTATCCATAAATCAGTCCGTAATCCCTACACAAAACTAAGTTTATTTGCAAGAAAGGTATTTTTCTAGAATGTCAGAATGAAATTTCTATGATGATTCGAAGTATTCTTACTCTCTAAAGGATTTTCCAAACTCCTAACAACCATCATTCGCTTAGCCCGTGGTTCTGTATTAGATGGTTAATGAAATAACCAGTTACGAAAAACAACAATTAACAGCGTCAAATGGTACTATCACATTCAATAACGTATCACTGGCAATTTCACTGTGTTCATGATGTCGATTGGTTCCATATTCCGTCCGAAAGTCACCTGTCAGCTTTGCTAGCTAACAAAAAGTGACATTAAAAATCTATTTTATTCGTAAAAAAGCTAATTGTGTATGTGTCTTAAATTTAAATGATACGACGAACCGTTTTGTTCTGGATCTGGATTATTTTGTGCCTGACAGTGTCTCGACCACGGAACTGCTTAACATTGCTGACGAGGCATAAAGAGGCGCGATATACCTCATTTTTAGCCAGCATCAGTTAACAAATACGGACTTGATTTTACATGACGAAAATTTTTGTAGTTTACCGGAACTCCAACAACTATTGTCCCCGTCAACTAAGCACGATATATATTAAATATGGTTTGATTCACAATTAAAAAACCTGAAGTGACTGAAACGTCCCCTTAGAACTATTTTACACGACTGTGCTTAAAGTGACATACAATATTTTTATAGCGCAACGCAATCTGACTTTCAGATATCCCTACAAAGGAATGGCCCTGACTAACATTAACCTGTACCTTTCACAAATCACTTACCTCATAAAAATCTTCGTTACTCAAGCTACTGCAATACAGCGAGCGCCACTACTGTCAGCTAAATAAAAGATTCAAACTACAGAAGGCACTAACTACTGATAGGCATAGTTAGCAATTGAAAGATGTTAATAGAGAACAAACAATGTATTTACCTTAACATCATAATATATATAGTAGTTCATGACATCCAGTTTTACAAATTTCAAAACTCCGCCATTTCTCTCCCCACATCCACCACTGCTGGCGGCTCACCTCCAACTGCGCAACGCTACGCGCTGTTCACATCCAGCTGCCGCTGCCCAACACTACAATGGCAGACAACAATGCAAACTAGCCACAGACTGCACACAGCACAGCCAGTGATTTTCATATAGAGCGCTACGTAACGTTGCCAATAAGAAAACAAACAGCCTACTTACATAAAGAAAACATAAACAGCCTACTTACATAAAGAAACATAAACAGCCTACTTACATAGCCCCCATGCTGCCCACAAAAAATTTTACAAATTGTTTTGGCAGTGGCCAATAATGATTTGAAAAAATTTTTCATAATTACAATAACAAAGATATCAAATGCACACACTTATTTATAAAATGTTGGTCAAAAGCTAAAATTTTCTCACAGTCCATAAAGACAGTCCAGATTGTTCATCACAGTAAAATTTCAGTGTTTTTTTTCAAAGTCTGAGCAGTAAAAGACAATGCACACGGAAGTAGTGGATTTCCATGCAGTCTTGAAGAAGTAGTGTTGTCATTCCAACTGAAAGACAGTGCTGACTCTTGACATGCTGACAGGTAATGGGCCACAGCAGAGCAAACCCACAGCAGAGTCATTCGACGTTTTGAAGAAGATTGGTAGGTACGTCTTCACAGAGCAGACCCACTGTAGTCCTGGTAGAGAGTATGGTATTGGTGGGCCACCAGAGGTGCAGACCCACTGCAGTCCTTGTAGAAGTTGTGGACAGGCCCACTGTAGTCCTGGTAGAGATGGCCAGCAGCCATCTGTTGTGACTCTTCGGGTGCACAATCACCATTGAAGAGTCTTGCAGTTAATATAGCAAGTCCATAAACCACAACTTGTACACTCACAAAGTTTTTGGAATTGTCCTTAGAACCAGCAATGCTGTTATCCAGTCCCTTGCTGAATTATTAACACACGTGCAAACACTAACAGTCCCAACTTCTCACATATTGTGCATTACTAAGACCAACAGAAATGTGTGCAGTGAAATGAATGCTTACAAGTCACTTAATATGATGAACTGGTGTCAATTACAATATTATAACATGAGAATACAATTACAAAGGTACAAAATACATCATTAAAACATAACAATACAGATAACATTTGTAGTAATACGAGCTTTACAAAAGAATCGAAATAACATATACATCAGTGTTACAGGAGTTATGACATGAGTACATACATAAAAGATCAGAATAACTTTCGAAACATCAACTTCAGACATGAGCATTAAAACAAAACAATAAATAATGTCTAAGTATATTTACAAGATAAATAACATATTATTAATGCCAATTATATTTGAGGATAACAGTATTCCTCATCATAGTGAATGTAGCTTAATATTAAAAGAAGAAAAAATTCTATGAAACTACCCAGAGACAGGAAGAAAACAAATACACAAGGGTACACAAACACATAGTGGGATAACACAAAAGGAAAGGACAGGGTTCGTTTTCAGTGTAACATTTGGTACTGCAGTCCAACCCAAAACTTCATTCCATAGATCTTTCGTCTTATTTCAACCTTTGCTTCCACCAAAAAAATCCTATCCAAGCATGCTTTCTGTATTTATATGTTCACATATTTCTTACCTCATTATTTATTTTCCATTATCTTACTTCATCGTTTATTTCCAAGAAAATCCTACCTAAACCAGTTGTCCCTAAACCCTACTTTATTGGTTCATATCCTCTTTCAAAATACTGTTTTGGCCAAACCATTTTCTTATAGCTTCTCAATGCATTTCTTCCAATCCATCATAGTTAGTTTCTTATATAGTCTACCCCCTCTTAAGCTAACTTAAATCTACTGAGCTCAGATGCTAAACTAAGAGACGAGGCAATGCAGCAGCACAAAACAATTAACACGAACAGCAATGACAAAAAAATTCAAATTGTGCAAAGTAAGCAACAATATTACAACTAATATAAGGCAATGAGCAGCAAACAAGAAAAATAAATCAGTAGTAAACTGGCTTAGCAGAGTAACACAAAGTCAAATTCAGTAACACTATGCCTGCCAAACAGCAGCAGCAAACGAAATAACTTATATCTAAACATGACATAGCTCAAGCAGAAAAAAACATTACACTAAAGACAATAATGCAGACAAGGGAAATGTATATTCACATCTTAATGTCTATGTAATTAAAGTGGTGCACCACAACAACTTATTGCAAAAAAAATATTACCATGTACTTGAAAAGAATATTATGTATGCAGTTACTGTTACTAGTCCCTTCTTATTGTTCTTTCCTTTCCAAGTGCTCCTTTTTTGAAGAATGTGGATCACAAAATTATTATTTAATAGATCTGTTGACAGAAAGTGGTCACATTAGCAAATGCAGTTTATTTTATTTTATAAAACCAATGCTGCAACACAGCTGGAAAGTATATATCAAATGAAATAAGCAACTATGAAAAGCAAAGCATAAAAATATCATTCAATAGTCATGTGACATTTCATAAGTTAGTAGAAATTCTCTCAACTCTCGTAGAAAGACGCTTGTCATAATCAGGTGTGCAGATGTAAGTATCTTTACAAGTAATGAGCGTGTCATAATTGCGATGCTTTCTCTAAAGGAATGTCAATGGCGAGGATAATGGCCTCTTTTTTCTCCACCTAATGGCTTTCTTTTGTCAGATGACTACCTCTCAGCTGGGCGCCCAAAATGCTTTACGTCAAGGTCACTTACCTTTCTTACTGAAATATTTACGACAGCAGTTTCTGCTACAGTGGCAGTCTCATATAAAAAAAATTCCACAGGTTGAGAATTTGCATTACAAATGTGTAGAAACAAAATCCTATTGATATAACAGTGTCCAAAAAATTTTCGCCGGCATTGTGATACATTCACACATTTACACACATTTCATAACTCTTAAAGTACGATTCTTGGTTTCCAACAACCTTTTTCACAAACCAGAGTCCCGAACCACTACTCATTATTCCTTACCTTATTACACATATACATATTCGTCGACACTTCTTCAATATTTGATCATAATAAATACGTAGCATAATAAACATTCCTCAACAGCACAATACGCATCGTCGTCGTAATAATAACATCATAACACCTCAGTCAAATCTCAAAAACGTCGTAGCTTTCTGCAATAATTTCAAAACCTAAAAAAAATTCTCTGCTCATTTCAATAGCGTCATCTACCTCAAACGTACTTTAAAAATCGTGATCCCATACCAAATATATCATTCAAAGCTCTCATAATATCACAATGGGTCTGAAAAAATATGAACAGTTCACAAAGTACAGACAAAATACAATTTCGTAAGTGTGAAGTTATCCAACGGTGTAATTACGTAAACATCTGTCACTGCCGTAGTAAAAAAGTTTGTGTCTCTCAGTTAAATGATCAGATAGCTGTGTAATTTGTGTGTTAGAGGAATATGGTACCGATGTGTAAAGTTGTATAAGCAAATACCATATTAGCTAGGGCTCCTTGTGCTTGCCAAACACATGATACACAAAGTAAGCGTGTACCCCCCTGAGGATTAATGTAATTATACCCTCAGGTGTTACAGATTACAACAATGGAATGAAATGTATCACGGAAAACCTTTGTACCATTGTACTTCAAATATCTTTAAAAATAAATGTTTTAAGTACAAAATTAATCACTCAAATACGTGTACTGTAGCGCTAAGCAGTGCGTCTTGTTGTAAGATAATCTCTGTGGAAGTGTCGTAGTTATCGTCCTCCGAAAGCTAAGTTCTGCAGAAGCCAATGTACTTACCTCATGATAAACAAAAGTGAAGTGCTTTGCGTATAGATATCTTAGTTATTACGCTTATTGCCGTGATGAAGAAAGTACTGTGCTGTAACGTATTGTTGTGCTACGGAAAAGGCTGTCTCATTGTAGCCATACCACAAAAGTTACTGCTAAAACATGTTTTACTTTCCAGAATAATTCAGAAAAACTGTGCAGATATAAAACAGAAACACCGCAAAAGCAACATTGTAAATTGTCACTCATTAGTAGTGTTGTGATAAAATCGTGTAGCTGTCACATAAACTAACCACTGTGTCATCTGGTATCTCACAGAAAGTACTTTAAATCCAGAATGTATTTCCAAGTAAACCAAAATGTTGCATTAAAATCTCATTAACAGTAGCAGTATATGTTCTAAGTATGTAAGCCTTATAGTCGTTACGTAATCGTGCAACTAACAAGCAAGAATGTACACACACAATAACACTGTGACGTCTGTTCACTATCACAATGCAGTGGTAATTTCTGTTTAAATAAGTTCTCTTGGTTCTTGACTGGATATTTAACTTCAAACATTGTTGCATGTTAACAGATTCTAAGTCTGACAAAGCATACTAGCAATGTAAAGTGAAAAGTTATATCGCAAAGACAAAGTTAAAAAGCTGATTATCTTTCAATAAAGGGTTTTACATGTGAAATGTGGTGTAAACCTTTACTCTTCCTAGTACGCAGAGTTTCAGCTTCAACGCAATTATCATGTGGTATACGTCAGATTCTGTAAGGTCCATTGTAAACTAGAAAGAATTTGTGACTCAAGTGTTTCTTCTTATGTGACAATGAATGAGCTTTAATGAGAACTTTCTGACCAATATATAATTTCTTTGCATTTGCTTTACCGTGTAGTTTTCTCCTTCTGTTTGCTGCAGATTTTATATTTGTAAGAGCCAAATCAATTATGTCTTTGTGTCGAAGTTTACGTGTATTCGGGAAAGGTACAAGCTCTCTGATTCTGTTCGGTGGTTCTTCATTCTTCAGTACAAGAGTAGGTGGTAAAGCAGTGGAGTCATGAGGCATTTCATTCAGCACGTTTTGAAATAAGTGTAAATATCTGTCCCTATGCTGATGCTTTCTGTGACAATAAAGTCTGCAAAGCTTATTGATTTCTTTCATAATCCGTTCGGAGGGGTTACAATGTGGTGAGTACAATGAAATAAAAACAGGTTTGATTTTACGATTCCGAAGCATGCGTGACCAAACAGCACTTCTGAATTGCGGTCCGTTATCTGAAATGACTTTAGCAACGTGGCCAACTTCACGTAAGAAATTTTTAACGGACCGTCCAGTGGCTTTACGTAACGGAGTGAAAGAAACAAATTTTGAAGTAAGTTCAACAGCGACTAGAACGTACGAAAATCCATTCGATGTTCTGACAAGGGGTCCCAAGAGATCAACAGCAGCAAATTCTTTTAATTTAGAAGGAATAATAGGAAACAACGGAGCACGATGTGAGATAGTAGATGGTTTCGCCTTTTGACAAAGTTTACAAATAGACAAGACTCTTCGAATTCTCTTTTCCATATTGTTAAAATAACAAGTCGTTCGAAGAATATGATAACATTTTCGTGGACCAAAATGTGCATAGCTGAAATGAATGTACCAAATGAGCTTATTAACAAAATCGTCAGGAATGCAAAGTACCCATAGCTTGTCATCAACCGTGCAGCGTTTGAAGAGTATGTTGTTTCTAACCAGGTAATAATGCCGAATCTGAGTGTGTGTCTTTTCATGCCATTTACTTTTGATGTCTTTCCAAATCGGATCTTTATCTTGTTCATGAGCAATGTCCTTTAAAGATGTGGTGATGAAGTTTTCAAAGGCGACTTTCTGAATGTAAAGAATACTGAAATTTTTCTCGAGGTTGCCTTCTGTGTTACTTTTCTCAAGCCCAGCCGGTGCGCGTGACAGCGCGTCCGCAACAATGTTCTCCTTGCCGGGAATGTAGACTATTGTGAAGCGGAATTCTTGCAGAAACAATGCCCAACGTTTTAACCTGTCATGATTTAATTTTGAAGACATAAGAAATTGTAATGCACGATGATCACTGTATACTTTTACGTGCTTACCAGAAAGAAAGAAACGGAATTTGTTAAATGCCCAAACGATAGCTAAAGCTTCTAATTCAGTAACGGAATAATTTTTTTCAGATTTTGTTAGCACACGGCTAGCAAAAGCAATGGTTTTCTGAACAGTAATGTCATTTTCTATGGCTTCTTGAAATAAATGGGCACCAAGACCGACTTTAGAAGAATCCGTGCTAAGGCAGAAATCTTGTGACAGATCTGGATGAGCTAGTATTGGCGCGTTAAGTAACGCTTCTTTCAAAGAATTGAATTCCAACTGTGATTGTTCGTCCCAGTTCCAAATAGTATTTTTGCCAGTGAGAGAACAAAGTTTTGGTGTAACAAGAATTTGCATATTCAGAAAACGACGGTAAAAATTTACGAGACCTAGAAAACTGCGGACTTGTTTTTTTTGTCGATGGAACTGGAATGGCTCTGATTGCTTCTAACTTTTCAGGATCCGGCTGAATGCCTTCAGAAGAAATAATATGTCCCAAAAACTTCACCTTTGACCTACCGAACTCAGATTTTTCCAAGTTAACTGCAATTCCAAATTCTGCAAAAATACGTAACAAACTGTTGAGGATGCGATTATGTTGTTCCCATGAAGCTTCTCCTATTAGAATATCGTCCACATATAAGGTGATGTGACGTTTTAAGAACTCAGGTAATATGGAATTTAGCCCGCGAATGAATGCTGCCGAAGAAATGTTCAAACCAAAAGGAAGTTTCCGAAACTGAAAACAAACGCCGAAGCAAAGGAAAGCTGTGTATTTTCTACATTCTGGATGAAGTTCGATCTGATAAAAGCTGGATCTGAGATCAATGGAAGACAACACTTTTACACCATTAAAATTTTGAAGAAGTTCTTCCAACGTTTGCGGCCTGTCTGTTTCAGGAATAATGATAGTATTGATTTGTCTCGAATCAGACAAGCCTGATCGATCCATTTTTCTTCTCAACAACATGTAATGGATTGTTGTATGAGCTTACTGCAAGCTCAATAATGCCCTCGTCAAGCATATATTGTATTTCTGTTCTAACACGGTCCCTATAATGTGCTGGAATTACGTATGGTCTAACACAAAATTTAGTATGCTCACGAACACGAAATTGGTATTGAAATCCCTAGATTGTTCCTGTTTTGTGAGTAAAAACTGTGGAATGTGCTTGTAAAATCTCAAAAAGGTCCTGCCTATCAGTATCATTACAATTCTCAATTGTTTGAATTTTATTCTGAATTAACTCATTAGTTTCAAATATGCCGTCGATATCATCCCTGTCAGTACTTGCAGAGTGATTGTTAGTGTCTAGTTCCGTAGAAAATTCCGAACTGTTGTCTAACAGAAGGTAAAGCCGATTAATTTCCTCGTCATGGTTTGAGAGCCAGTCTTCAAATTTCAAAGCTATTGACTTACCTTCTTTCTCTAAACTTATTTCAGCATCGTGAAAGCTTAAGATTGCTTTGTATTCATTCAAAAAGTCTACTCCCAGTATCATTTCCGTCGACAATAATGGAACAATAAGAAAGTTCATAGAGAAGCTGTGGCTTTGACAAAAGAATTCTAAGTTGGTTTGTTGGCGTACATTTACACTTTTTCCAAAGACTGCACCTTGTAATTTAATCTTACGTAACGGAAGTGTGGGGCAATCGTTCGATTTGTTGCACTTGCTAAAAGCTGTTTCACTAATTACTGAAATGGGACTGCCAGAGTCAAGTGCTGCCGTAAATTTTACGTCATTTACAGTAATGTGAATCACAGGATATGCAATTTTGTTAAGTTTTACGTCGTGTTCCTGGAGTAAGATGTCCCTAATGTCTTCCATTTCTACGTAATTACTAGCTACGGCAGCTGCGTCGTCAGTTTCATAAGTATAAGGGGAACACATTAACATAGCACTGAAAATAATATCTAGTTATTTGCAAGCGTAGCTGCGAAATACTTGGTGCAAATCTACATGCATCCCACAACAACAATGAAAGACTGCAACTACAGAGGAGATTCTCTCTACAATTACGCGCTAGCAATAAACAAAATCTACACTAATTACACAAACTACAAGAAAAAATCAGAAGATTCCAGTGAGGTATCCTCGGCTAAGGGTCGCCATATGAAACGTCCCCTGAGAACAATTATACACGACTGTGCTTAAAGTGACATACAATATTTTTATAGCGCAACGCAATCTGACTTTCAGATATCCCTACAAAGGAATGGCCCTGACTAACATTAACCTGTACCTTTCACAAATCACTTACCTCATAAAAATCTTCGTTACTCAAGCTACTGCAATACAGCGAGCGCCACTACTGCCAGCTAAATAAAAGATTCAAACTACAGAAGGCACTAACTACTGATAGGCATAGTTAGCAATTGAAAGATGTTAATAGAGAACAAACAATGTATTTACCTTAACATCATAATATATATAGTAGTTCATGACATCCAGTTTTACAAATTTCAAAACTCCGCCATCTCTCTCCCCACATCCACCACTGCTGGTGGCTCACCTCCAACTGCGCAACGCTACGCGCTGTTCACATCCAGCTGCCGCTGCCCAACACTACAATGGCAGACAACAATGCGAACTAGCCACAAACTGCACACAGCACAGCCAGTGATTTTCATATAGAGCGCTACGTAACGTTGCCAATAAGAAAACATAAACAGCCTACTTACATAAAGAAAACATAAACAGCCTACTTACATAAAGAAACATAAACAGCCTACTTACATGACGTAACGTAAGGTTTTATGCTTCGCAAGGACTCGAATCCAACACCTAATGGGGTTCTTATCTAACAGCAATCAATTGTCCGATATCGAATTTTCTCAGCAGTAGCGAGGTATCAAACTGAAATGACGAGACAAATGAATACTTTCTACCTTCTCGGGATTCGAGCTCAGCAGCTTTCACCGCTGTTTTCTAGCCGTGAATGGACTTCAAATACAGGTTTCTTTAACCAGTGGGGAGATGTGCGCGTATTTGAACTAGAAATATATTGACTAAGTGTTCAGTGCTGAGTGGGAATCGAACCCCTCATATATCGTCTATTACTAAGGACGAAGAGATGCTAACTATAGAATTCTTTGTCCCCGTCAATTAGGAGGGGGATGTATGAAGTTGAAATGACGTGACGAAATGTTCTGTGTCTCACTGAGAGTTGAAACCGTCGCATAACTTTATTGCTCTCAACAAACTGAGAGACATTAAAATCAAAATTATTTTCCACCAGCAGGTAATTGTACTCAAGCTAGAGTTTGGAAACACACGATGAAAAATTTAGTGCCGGGTACGAGCCAGACACTCATTTTATGTGGAAGCCTTGAGGAGTTTGATATCTTGAGCAAACGACGAATAGATCGAACACTATCGTTACGAAGGGGTCAAGCCCTACGAATGGGAAGATCCAAGTTCGAGTTCCAGTCCAACGTCAATATATCCAACATCTCAAGCTCGAATAAAGATTAAGTAAGTACCCTGTGACCTCAAATGGCGTTTGGTTTATTGGTTCAAATGGCTGTGAGCACTATGGGACTTAACATCTGTGGTCATCAGTCCCCTAGAACTTAGAACTACTTAAATCTAACTAACCTAAGGACATCACACACATCCATGCCCGAGGCAGGATTCGAACCTGCGACCGTAGCGGTCACGCGGTTCCAGACTGACGCGCCTAGAACCGCACGGCCACACCGGCCGGCGTTTGGTTTATTAACTAACATAAAATCTACATACCGCCACTTCCACCTATGTAGTGGTCGAACCTAACCTCAAGTCTCTGGTAATCCATCAAGTGGGATACCGCAATAATGATGACGAAACCAGCGGCTGTATTTGGATCTAACGTCGTTTATTCTTTTTAAAACTTGCTATCAATTTCGACATCACACGGTGTCATCTTCAGGCCCCGAACGTAACCTGCCGTCCATAACCGTGTTAATGAGCAATAAACAGAATCGTAAGCAGCGGGCCTAAATTAACTGGATTCCTCATCTCCCGGGGCAATAACAAGCCCAAAATAACTCTATCTTATGACTATTATTTCTCATGTAAGTCGCGTAAATAAATAATTGTTTATCCGACAAGCCGTACTTGTGACGTGAAAGTTGTCTCTACGTAGATTGTGATGGGTATTATGATTTACAGCAATTACTTATTTCGAACTGAACAGCAGCTAATATCTATCAGTGTGCACCACTGTTAAAAATTGTGGAAGTTTGGAAACAATAGTGGGCAGCATCTGGATATTGCAATAGTGCGGCCACGTACACAAAAGGACTTCGTCGACAATCGTGACCGCGACCTCAAGCTACCAAAGTACGTCTCCGAACTGAGAAACTGTGAAGATATTAGTTGGCATGTCTTTATCGTTCTGGTTTTTCGGTTAAAAAAGAACAGACCAATAATATCTGAACGTGCTCAAGAGCTATTTTAAAGGCTTTAAAGACTTTATAATGGTCGGCAGGCTCCTTTGCTGATTTTGAGCACATCAAACACTTCAAAGGTTGAGGTCAAACAATTTTGTTTATTTACCAGTGACAAGCCTTACTAACAACTTTTCTTGACCAGAGCTAAAACACGGAAAGGTATTCATCTAACAGAACGTCACTAAGCACTAAGGATCACAATTTAAATCATCTACAGCAGACGGTGAGCATACGGCATATTGCTATGATCAAACAGCATACCATTAACTGTGCCGTAAATACATGCAAGAGGTATGCACACATTCTAAATGTTTTAAATGTTGAAACAATGCTAATATGGACACTACAAAAAATAAACAGGAGTGACAGTTTTCGTGGTGATTGATTTGTTTAATGACGCACTTCGATATAATCATCATTAGATAATTCGGAAAAATAACAGAACGTCAAACATCACAGGAGACAGAGTAATAATTGAAAGAGTTATTATATAAATGTTTCAACGTGGTACAAAAATTATACAAAACTACGTATGTACCAAAATATTAGAATGACCTACATGTGCGTAACATGGAGTCATGTAACTTAGAAGCATGCCAAGATGACACTGTCTAGCTGAGGCGACCTGTGCCACGCCAATTGACAAACTAGCCACTAGTTGGTATCAGTTGTGTGGGGTAGGCCATACAGCTTGAGTTACAAGTTACAGGTAACAGAAAACAGGAATACATAGCAACGTAGGGCTTTCATAAGAGATATGAAAATTGTTCTCAAGCACGAAAACAAGAGAATATCATTAACATTACAAATAGCGTATAGCTACCAGGTTGAGCGAGAGGCAGAGAGATGGTGCTAGCAAAAAGATCTCGTGAGATTAGTTTATTAGTCGTAGAAAAGTAATAAACGCACAAAAATATCTCAAAAAATTAAGAAGTGGGACAGAAATGGCCTCGTAGGGGCTGACATACGAATAGTGTTTGTGTAAGATAACCCATTCATGTAGTAGAGTATAGTGCGGTTTCCCCTCCTGATAACCTCTATTGCCAACTTCCCCACCTCCTCGCTTAATCCCATTCGACTATACATTAATTGTAATGTTAATGATATTCTCTTATTTTTGTGCTTGAGAAAAAATTTTACATCTTTTGTTGATGTCCCACATTGCTATGAACTTCTATTTTCTGTTATCTATAACTTATAACTCAAGCAGTATGGCCTACGCCACACGCCTGACGCACCTAGTGGGTAGCTGGTCAATTTATGTGGCACAGATCATCTAGACTAGCCAATGTCATCTTGGCATGCGTCTACGTTACATGACTTCATGTTATTCACACGTAGGCCCAGACCATCTTTTGGTGCGTAGTTTTGTGTACCTTTTGTACCACGTTGTGAAATATTTGTGTAACAAACTTTTCAATTGTCAATCTATCTCCACTGTGCTATTTGAAGTTCTGTAACTTTTTCAGATTATCTGATGATTATTGTATCGAACTGCACCATTAAACGAATCAGTCATTACAAAACCTTTGACTCCTGTTTTGTTTTGCAGTGTCCATATTAGCATTGTTTCAACGTTTCAGCACAAACTGCGTAAGTATCAGACATGAAATAAAGTCGCACAGGGTCCCTGCAATCATAATATGTATACTCACCACATGGTTTCTCACAGCTTTATTCCGTCGCTGACAGCAACAGTCCACCGATTGTCAAAAATTTATTTGTTAACATATTTCACTCATAGCCCATCATCAGATCGTATAAAAGGACTTAATACATAGTACTGGGTCACATGATTTCAGTCTTAACATTGATAATCAATTAAGATTGAAATCACCTGACACTAAACTGTTGTTTGTGAATGAAACTGTTTAGATCACTTAATATATTCGTTAATTTTTACTTCTTTTCGGTCACAGCCATCAGATCAAAAACGGTGTCTGATGTCCAATTGTATGGTGTCATGATGATGGGCTATGGTATAATGTGTAAACAATCAAATTTTTAACAGTAAGCAGACCGTTATTTTTAACTACCAGGTAAAGCATTGACGACAGACATGTGAAGTATTAACTATTGTAAGATGCAACTATGTTGTGTGTGGGACACAAAAGTGTTGATGCTATTCACACACTGTAGAACAAGTATCAGCAATAGTCTGGTTGACAACAAACACTCTTCATGAATCGTGGTAGTTTAATGTAATAAGTATGAAGCAACCGCGTAGTCTCCAAACATTCCCTGTCTACACCCTGCTACTTTCTTAATTTATTATTACTTTAAGATATCCTATTACTGAGCCTTTCATTAGAATGAATGCTAAGTTATATAATTACCTTAAACGTAGCAGTCTGTTCTAACAATTACTCCTCAATAATTCTCACATGAATATTCAGATAATCTATAGACTTAAACAAAACTAATGCAATGACAGCTGGGACCAGGAGGGTCGTGCAGGTAATTTCCCCTGCTATTAATTTATCGTGTTTCGGTTGGCTTATACACATTTGTTTATACTGATTGCATTTTCGGTCTCTGACAATTTACCGGCTGTTTCAGCTGTATCTTTGAAGTTCAAGCTTTGCACCTGTATTGCTAGTCCACTCAGTAAACACATTGGCTGTGGAAACGTGTTCCTTCCTGTTGCGAAAATGATTGTGACTTGGCAACATTGTAGAATATGTTTGGCAACCTTGTGATTGTCGAGATACTTCCTGCGGTGATACAGGATTATCTTCCTAAATTTGATTGATATTTTTGATTGATTTGATATTTAATTATATATTAGAACGATTTTCACGTCTGAATTTTAGTCCAGGGAGGTCATTACATACAGCATCTACATCTAATTCCGTCTTTCCATCGCGAATCATCTGTATTAGCCACCACCTGGACCATGAAGGAGCACCGCATGCTACAGTCAGCTTGATAGGTCTGTGCGAACGTCGTCGAGCTGTACAACGAAGGCTGCGTTGGTTCTAGGATCCAATCTCGTACGAGACAAGCGTTTTATCTCTATGAAACAGAGCTACAGTCGTTGGGCGTTCTGAAGGTGGCGAACAGTACACGTATGTCCTATATGAAGCGAGAAAATTTTTGCTGGCGTGATTTCTTCAGTAGCACTCACTGCATACTCGTCACAAATATTCGAGCATCCTTCACTTCCATCACTCCTTTAAATCCAAACACAATAAAATGTCACAAGCGTAAGATTATTTTCTGTTTAACGCTCCGTTTTGTAACCCACAAACAACGCTACTCGTAACTTTCAAGTATACTATGTTCAAGACGTCATGACAGGAACAGTACTAGAACTTCAAGTAAAAAGTAACGATTGATAAATACATTTATAGCAATCTGCGAACCAACATGTCAAACACCAATCTCATGCGTTACTGGAGCAGTGGTGGCCATTGTGAGCTCAAGAGCGTCTGCTGTAGGTCATAGGCTCATGGCACAATGCGTCGTGATCACCTGTGTTGAAGATTCCTAGTGCCAGCTGCCATAGACCTGTCGAGTAAAAACGGTTCTGATCAGCACAGGCAGCTACAAGCTGTCTCACGGAAATGTTTCCCCAATATTTTGCTATTGCTTGTTGGCTATAAAATGTAGTCAGTTAATCCAGAGATTGATATTGTTACAGGACAGACGAGGCGTGGTACAGTTCCAAAAATAAATGAAAAATATACCTACTCAAAAAAGCAGATAAAAATTCACTTGACGCCTTACTGAGAGATAATCTCCATTCCTTCCTAATTAATAATATAAGTGTCGGCCAGATGTGGCTTGAGATCAGAAAAACTGTATCGGCAGCAATTGAGAGATTTATACCAAATAAATTAACAAACGACGGAGCTGATCCTCCTTGGTACACAAAACGGGTCAGAACACTGTTGCAGAAACAGCGAAGCAAACAAGCCAAATTCAAACAGACGCAAAATCTCTAAGATTGGCGATCTTTTACGGAAGCTCGAAATTTAGCCCGGACTTCAATGCGACATGCTTATAACAATTTCCACAACAAAACTTTGTCTCTAAACCTGGCAGAAAGTCCAAAGAAATTCTGGTCGTATGTGAAGTATGTTAGCGGCAAGAAACAATCAATATCTTCTCCATGGGATAGTAATGGAGATACTATCGAAGACAGTGCTGCCAAAGCCGAGTTCCTAAACACAGCCTTCCGAAATGCCTTCACAAAGGAAGACGAAGTAAATATTCCAGAATTCGAATGAAGAACAGCTGCCATCCACCTAACTACAGGCCCATATCATTAAAGTCAATATGCAGCAGGATTCTGAAACATAAGCCAGCCGCTGTGGCCGAGCGGTTTTAGGCGCTTCAGTCCGGAACCGCGCTGCTGCTACGGTTGCAGGTTCGAATCCTTCCTTGGGCATGAATATGTGTGATGTCCTAAGGCTTAAGTAGTTCAAAGTCTAAGGGACTGATGAACTCAGATGTTAATTCCCATAGTGCTTTGAGCCATTTGAACCATCTGAAACATATATTGTGTTCAATCATAATGAATTACCTCGAAGAAAACGGTCTATTGACACACAGTCAACATGGGTTTAGAAAACATCGTTCTTGTGAAACAGAACTAGCTCTTTATTCGCATGAAGTGTAAAGTGCTACTGACAAGGGATTTCAGATTGATTCCGTATTTCTGTATTTCCGAAAGGATTTTGACACTGTACCTTACAAGCGGCTTGTAGTAAAATTGCGTGCTTATAGAATATCGTCTCAGTTATGTGACTGGATTTTTGACTTTCTGTCGAAGACGTCACAGTTCGTAATAACTGACGGAAAGTCATCGAGTAAAACAGAAGTGATTTATGGCTTTCCCCAAGGTGGTGTTATAGGCCCTTAACTGTTCCTTATCTATATAAATGTTTTGGGAGACATTCTGAGCAGCCGTCTTAGGTTGTTTGCAGATGACGCTATCGTTTATCGACTAATGAAGTCATCAGAAGATAAAAAAAATTGCAAAACGATTTAGAAAAGATATCTGAATGGTGCGCAAATTGGCAGTTGACCCTAAATAACGAAAATTGTGAGGTCATCTACACGAGTGCTAAAAGGAATTCGTTAAAATTCGGTTACATTATAGAGCAATCAGCAGTGCAGTTCAAATTGATGGTTACTTTCACAGCCTATGGTGTAAGCAGTTTGTTTATATGGCAGGTATGTGATTTTATTTCAGTGATTACAGAATCAATCCAAATGTACGCATTGGGTATCCAAGGCAGCTGGTTTGTGTAGATTCAATCTAACAGGGAAATTAATGTACTGAATAGGTTTTAGTGCCCTCCAGGGAATCAGAATTCTCATTGACTGCGATGCATCTGCGTCCTCGCGTTACGACAACGTGATAACCACTCCACAGGGAAGTTAGGTGGCCTGGTGTATTAATGCTAGGTTGATATACCTAATGTTTGGCTCCGATTTTCTCTACAGGCAACTGTTTTAATAGGCACAAATAAAACCTATTCGCCTCTGGTTCCACAAAGTGAGGAACATTCGTGTGCACCGAGGTTCCACTTTCACATTACACACGATGTCTCTTCGCTATCGACTTGAGAGTAGGTTCAACCACTACAGAGACGGAAGTGGCTGTATGTAGATTTTATATTAGTTAATGAACCAAACGCCACTTGAGGTTACGGGATGCTTATTTCATATTTATTCGAGCTTGAGATGTTGAATATATTGACGCTGGACTGTGATTGGACTTGGATCTTCCCATTCGTAACGATAGAGTTCGATCGATTCGTTGTTAGCTCAAGATTTTAAACTCCACAAGGCTTCGACGTAAAATGTGTGTCTGGGTCGGGTCCGCTTTCAAAGTTTTCATCGTGTGTTTTCAGGCTCTAGCATGAGCACACCTAACTGCCGGTGGAAAAAAATTGGTTTTGAACATCTCTCCATTCGTTGGCAGCAATAAAGTTATGCGATGGTTTCGACTTCCAGTGAGACACACAACGTTTCGTCACATCATTTCAACTTCATACATCCCCCTCCTAAGTAATGGTGAGAAAGAATTCTATAGTTAGCGTTTTTTAATTTTAGTCTAAGACAGTATGTGAGGGGTTCGATTCCCAGTCAGTACTAAACATTTCGTCACGTTATTTCTAGTTCAAATGTGCGCGCATCTCGATAACTTAACGTCCATTCGTGGATAGAAAACAGCGTGGATAGCTGCTATAGTCGAATCCCGAGAAGGCAGAAATTATTCATTTGTCTCGTCATTTCAGTTTGACTCCTCACTACTGCTGAGAAAGTTCTATATCTGACATTTGACTCCTGTTAGGTAACAACCCCATTAGGTGTTGGGTTCTAGTCCTCGTCCAGCACAAAATCTTACGTTACGTTATTTAAAGTTTGTTACTTGTGAATCAAACCATATTTAATATATTTCGTGCTTAGTTAACGGGGACAATAACTGCTGGAGACCCGATCCACTGCAAAAATTGTCGTTATGTAAAATTAAGTCCATATTTGTCAACTGATGCTGGCTAAAAATGAAGGGTACCGCATCTCAATATGCATAGTCGACAATGAAAAGCAATCCTTTGTTTGAGACTGTCAGGCACGATAACTGCTTAGTTAACGTTGCCAACAGGTGCTGCGTTATAATCCATCAGTTCATCATATCATTTAAATTTGAGACACATGGAACAACTATCTTTTTATGAATAACAGATGTTTTTAATGTCACCTAATGGTAGCTAACAAAGGCGGTAGGTGACTTTTGGTCTGCATGTAGAGCCACGCGTCATCATTAATACGTCGTTGATGGTGATGATACCACCTGACACTGTTAATCATGGTTTTTTCTAATTGGTCAGTTCGTTAACCATCTAACAAAAAACCACTTGTCAAGTGAATGACTGTTATAAGGTGTTTGGAAAACGTAGAAAGCAAGAATCCAGGGTGGCTGTAATTAATTAGATACGAAACTAATTACTATATGGGTACCCTACTTTATTTGAATGATGTTGAGATTGTGCATTGCAAGATTTGCGTTGTTAGTATCGTTAGTGTATGAGATGCCGTTAGGCGCTGGTACGGGTACGGCGACATAGAAGGAACTCGGACCCCGAGGACCAAGGACATGCAGCGTGAACGGCGTCGCCAACATGTGATCCCCATTCTGCGGAAAAGAGGTGCTTTGGACCCAAATGTTTTGATGCACGATAGAGCTCCACCTCACATTGTTGCTGGGGTAACTCCGCTAGTCCACAACACATTGGGAGAAAACCGAATCATTGGCCGATCGTTCAAAAAGGTGTTGGCACCAGCATCACCAGATCTGACCCAGTGTTATTTCTGGCTGTAGTGTTACATGAACGACGGGGCTTATCAACGGGACACTAAGACTCGCTGGAGGTTGAATATGAACATAACGAGGGAGGTAGCCAATATCCCACCTGATATGTCTCAGACAGCAGCAGATCAATTTATTGTGCGGTTCCAGGCTGTCATGGATGCAGAATGAAGTCACACTGAGCAAGGCTTGTAACCTGGAAAGTTAACATAGTACGCAATTAATACATATTACCCCCTTCTCCGGAATTTAAAATGTGTTTCTTTCAATGATTTGTTCGTTATTTATCTTTCGCATGTCCTTACAAATGTTTTCACAAAGAATCATTGTCCTTCGACCACCCGTTTGTCAAGGGCTTCCTTTCGAGTATTGAAAGTAATTATAACCACTTCGGACTTTAAATTATCGTAGAATTTTTACTCAGACATTGTTGAAAAATTTCTTGTTCGTAAAAGATTTAAGTTTTGAGTAGGGATTACGGAATGAATTGTGGTGTAGAATTACGGGCATTAGTTGACTCAGATAGTAGAAGTGTCGTAACGTTTCGAAATCATCGTTTGCTGTAATAAACTTGAGTTTACAAGCGTTAAGGACTGTCTCCTCTCCAACAGGTGCTTCCTGATATTTGTAGTCTCGTGTTATCCGTTTGAATCAGGAGTTACTTCCATGCAGAGCACTGTTTTCCGGTGTTCACCTGCGGTAACCATTTCGTATTGTCAACAGATTGTACCAAAAAAGAGATTAGAGGACCTGCAAGAGAGTTAAGTTATGTGGGCTGCATGTAAATCAGGCGGAACGCAATTCAGGTCATTCGAATGCTTTTGAGCATGATAGCACATGATCATCTCATAGGCGAACACAAGTCCACATGTAATAGTTTCATGTTGTTATAACATCTGTACTGTTTATGTGGCCCAGCAGTACAAAAACGAAGCTGCTTCACAGAAACACACTAACATCTTGTGTAGAACGTCGTTCAGATTCTTAGAATACACTAACAGCATGCTGTGAGCACTTTAATTAATGCATGATGGTTTTCCTGCACATTCAGCATGTGTATAGGCATGCTCGTTAACTTCCTGAGCTCTAAATACGTAAAGACTGATTGATTGCTTGGTAATATGCTTTCACTGTCAACCGTCAGTAGCTTATTCAGGTGATATGATTGTGGTGGGCATTCGCCAATCCTGCATTTACGCTTTGTGAAAAGGAGAGATTAGCTTTGACGGTTTTTGTTTCAAATCACGCACACCTTATCTAATATACTTTATTAAGATGCTCCTGTGTTGACGTTTAATTTGCCGAAATATCGCTACTGGGTCAAATCTTACACGAAATAAAAACTGTAGTCCTCTGGTCCACAAGCAATTCACTTTGTTTCGTTATGTGAATTCCTCCATTCCCAGCACTATGACTAACTAGTGGGCAACACCACACACTTTCTACCATTTATGACATAAAACGTAAATGTTAGTCTGGCGTAATTTATCGTCAGTATGAACAGTGGAAGAGACGTGGAAGGGACTGGAGGGTTTCAAATTGGTTATGTAATGGTGAGACAAAGATTTCGAAACCATATATTAATCTGTAAGACATTTTCAAGGGCAGAAGTGGACTCTGACCATAATATTTTGGTTATGATCTGCAAATAAAAAAAAAATGGTTCAAATGGCTCTGAGCACTATGGGACTCAACTGCTGTGGTCATAAGTCCCCTAGAACTTAGAACTACTTAAACCTAACTAAACTAAGGACAGCACACAACACCCAGCCATCACGAGGCAGAGAAAATCCCTGACCCCGCCGGGAATCGAACCCGGGAACCCGGGCGTGGGAAGCGAGAACGCAACCGCACGACCACGAGATGCGGGCCGCAAATAAAATCTGAAGAAATTGCAGAGAGGTAGGAAATGAAGGAGATGGGACTTTATAAACTGAAAGAAGGAGATTTGTTGAGAGTTTCAGAATTGCACTGGGAAACGACTCACTGAAACAGGATAAATCAATGAAACAGAAGACAAATGAGTAACTTTGAGAGGTGAAATAATGAGGGCATTAGAAGATCAAACTAGTAAGAGGAAAGGCTAATAGAAATACTTAGATGACTCAAGAGATACTGGATACAATTTATGAAGAGATAAAATTTAAAAATGCAATGAATGAAGCATACGAAACGGAATACAGATGTCTAAAATAGAGTTAGATAGAAAGTGCAAACTAGCTAAGTAGGAATGGCTATAGGACAAATTCAATTTTGTAGATGCACGCGTAACAAGAAGAAAGATATATGTCACCCACGGGAAAATTAAAGAGACGTTTGGAGAAAGAGGACGTGTTGTATGACTGTCG
The DNA here is from genome assembly GCF_023864275.1 of Schistocerca cancellata. Taxonomy (NCBI): domain Eukaryota; kingdom Metazoa; phylum Arthropoda; class Insecta; order Orthoptera; family Acrididae; genus Schistocerca; species Schistocerca cancellata. The sequence continues at coordinate 590,798,348 of NC_064629.1, forward strand.
AGAAATCAGTTAGCCAGTGCTAAGCAAAGAGGTAGGACATTAAAGGGATGGGACCTTGACAAACTGAAAACTGAATATAGTTTAGGAAGGGATAAAGTTTAAAAATGTTGTAAATGAAGCGCGCGAAAGGGAATACAGGCGTCTAAAAAAGAATTACAAAAAAGTAGCTAAGTAGGAATGGCTAGGTGATAGGAATATATAGATGGGCTCTACAAGGGAAGTGAACCTGAAGGCAGTAGTACAGAAAAATAAGAGGAAGTAGATGAAGAGGAGTTGGGAGGTATGATACTGTGAAAGACCTAAGTGAAACAAGGCCCCCGGAACAGACTACATATCACGACAAAAATGTTTTGCTTATTGTACAAGACATGTCACTGGCAAAATACCCTCAGACTTCAAGAAGAATGCGATAATTCAAATTCCAAAGATGGCAGATTTTGACAAGTGTGAATATTACCGAAATGTCGCTTTAATAAGTCATGGTTGAAAAATAGTGGAAAACATTATTTACTAAAAATCATTGATGGCTCCCGAGATTGTAGGAACATGCAAGGCAATATTGAACCTAGGCAAGCCTTTGTAAATTTAATGAAGGATTTTGACAATGTTGACTGGAATATATTCTTCGAAATTCTGAAGGTAGCAGATTTCAAATACAGAGAACGAAAGTTGATTTACAACGTGTACAGAAACCAGACTTTGGTTAGAAGGGTCGGAGGGCATGAATGGAAAGCAATAGTTGAGCATTGACTGATACAGTGTTACAGTATATCACTGATGTTATTCAGTCTGTACACTGCGCCACCGATAAGGGAAACAAAGCAAAATTTGGGAAAGGGAATTAAAATTCAGGAAGAAAGAACAAAAACTTTGAGGTTTGTCAATGATATCGTAATTTTGTCAGAGACAGAAAAGCACTTGGAAGAGCAGTTGAATGGAATAGGTAGTGTCTTGAAAATACGTTGTACGATGAACACTAAGAATTGTAAAAGGAGGGCAATGGAATGTAGTCGAAATATAAATCAGGTAATGCTGAAGGTATTAGATTAGGAAATGAGGAACTAAAAGTAGTGGATGGGTTTTGCTATTTTGTCGTCAAAATAACTGATACGGCCGCAGAAGAGAAGGTATAAATCGCAGACTGGTTATAACACTGAGAGTGTTTCTGAAAAAGAAAAGGTATCAGAAGTGTGGTGTTGCGCATGAAATGGTCAGTGTGCTCGCAATAGAGGATTTCTGATAACGAGTGTTAGCCAACTGCGGGGGGACCGGAGCATGACTACAGTATTTTTTGTTACGGACGAGTTGAGCCAGTAGCGAAATTTCGCCTATTTATACCTTAACACCAGGAAGAATTTTAGAAAAGGTACATTACGTACTGAGTTCGTGATTTGGGACAGTAACAGCCAAAGCCAATCACTCTCTTCCACTATGGCGTTATAAAGTATCTGGGATTATGTTATATTCAAAATAATTTCCTCCTTGCCGGCCGGTGTGACCGAGCGGTTCTATGCGCTTCAGTCTGGAACCGCGGACCGCTATAGTCGCAGGTTCGAATCCTGCCTCGGGCATGGATGTGTGTGATGTCCTTAGGTTAGTTAGGTTTAAATAGTTCTAAGTTCTAGGAGACTGATGACCTCAGACGTTAAGTCCCATAGTGCTCAGAGCCATTTGCACCATTTTTTTAAAAACCAGTTCAATACTCAACAGAATTTATTTACAGCCATAGTTGAAAGTCGAGAGAACTTGAGTCAAGTGAGTACAGCGGGGAATAAGCAGAGATACATTAAATGCCAAATACAGGACAGATGAATGCCTTTTGTATACGTCTAATTTGAACTTAAGCGTTAGTAAATTTTTTCCGAATGTATTTGTACGGCGTAGAGCCTTGTACGGAAGTGAAGCGTCGACGACAAACATTTCAGGTAAGAAGATTTCAGACGCCTACGAAATGTTGTGCCATGGAAAAATGTTGAAGTTTTTAAGGGTAAATAACTAATGTTACGGTACTGAAGGGAACACCTCCTCCCCCCCCCCCACCCCCATGAATCACAGCAAGCTTGCGTGCCTCTGAACGATACAGATGGTCATACCGTTGGTGCACCCACAACAGATATCGGACAAACGTGTGGTTCCTCAAAAGAGGCAGCAGCCTTTTCAATAGATGCAACGACAACAGACTGAATAATTGACTGCTATGGTCTTGTAACAGCAACCAAAACGGCCTTGCTGTGCTGGTACTGCGAACGGCTAAAAGGAAGGGAAAACTAGAGTCGTAATTTTGTCCAAGGGCATGCAGCTCTACTGTATGGTTAAATGATGATGGCGCCCTCTTGAGTAAACAATTCCGGAGAATCTCCGGGCGGAGACTACTCAGGAGGATGTCGTAATCAGGAGAAACAAAACTGTCGTTCCACGGATCGGAGCGTGGAATGTCAGGTAGGGTTAGAAAACTGTAAAGAGAAATTGATAGGTTAAAGTTAGATATAGTGGGAGTTAGTGAAGGTCGTTGAAAGGAGGAGCAGATAAACACAGTGCTATAATTTCAGAATCAAATTGGGGTAATGCAGGAGTAGACTTAATAATGAATAAGAAAATAGGAATGTGGGTAAATTACTATGAACAACACAGAGAACACGTTATTGTATCCAAGATAGACACGAAGGCCACACCCACCATCGTAGTACAAGTTTACATGCCAACTAGCTCCGCAGATGAGCAGGAGATTGAGAAAACATATGATGAGATAAAATAAATTATTCAGTTAAGGGAGACGAAAATTTAATTGTGATGGAGGACTGGAATTCGAAGTAGGAAATGGAAGAGAAAGACAGAAATTGGGTGAATATGGACAGGGTGAAAGGATGAAAGAGGAAACCGCCTGATAGAATTTTGAACAGAGCATAATTTAATCACCACTAACACTCGGTTTAAGAATGATAAAGAAAGGTTGTACACGTGGAAGAGACCTGGAGACGCCGGAAGTCTCAGGTTGATTATGTAAAGGTGAGACAGAGATTTTGGAAACAGATTTTAAATTGTAAGACATTTCCAGGGGCAGACGTGAACTCTGACCACAATTTATTGGTTATGAAATGTAGATTAAAACTGAAGAAACTACAAAAAAATGTAGGAAATTAAGGAGATGGGGCCCGGATAATTTTAAAGAACTATTGGTTGTTGAGAGTTTCAGAGGGAGTATTAGGCAACGATTGAAAAAAAAATCAGGGGACAAGAATAGAAGAGAAGGCGAATGGATAGATGTGAGAAATGAAATAGTGAAGGCAGCAGAGGATCAAATAGGTGAAAAGACATAGCCCAGTAGAAATCATTGGATAACACAGGAGATATTGAATTTAATTGATAAGAGGATAGAATACTGCATAAAAATATAGCGAATGAAGCAGGCGAAATGGAATACAAACGTCTAAAACTGAGATTGGCAGGAAGTGCAAAATGGCTTAGCTGGAATGGCTAGAGAACAAATGTAAAGATTTAGAAGCATATATCAGCATATATCAATATGGGAAAGACAGATACCGCTTACAGGAAAATTAAAGACTCCTATGGAGAAAAAAGAAGCTGCTGTATGAATATAAAGAGCTCGGATGCAAAAAGAGTCCTGAGTATGGAAGGGAAAGCTGAAAGGTGGAAGGAGTATACAGAGACTCTATATAGAGACTCCATACGAGGGATATGTGCGTAAGGTCAGTGGTATAGAAATGGAAGAGGACTAGATGAAGATGAGATGGAAGATACGATATACTGCGAGAAGAATTTGACTGAGCACTGAAAGCCGGCCGCGGTGGCCGAGCGGCTCTAGGCGCTTCAGTCCGGAACCGCGCGACTGCTACGGTCGCAGGTTCGAATCCTGCCTCGGGCATGGATGTGTATGATGTCCTTAGGTTAGTTAGGTTTAAGTAGTTCTAAGTTATAGGGAACTGATGACCTCAGATGTTAAGTCCCATAATGCTCAGAGCCATTTGAACCATTTTGAAGCTCTGAAAGACCTAAGTCGAAACAAGGCCCCGGGAGCGGACGACATTTCGTCAGAACTACTAATATACTTGGGAGATGCAGCCATGACAAAACTCTTCCATATGGTGGGCAAGACGTATGAGACAGGCTAAATACCCTCAGACTTCCGGAAGAACATTATAATTCCAATTCCGAAGGGCGCAGGTGCTGACAGGTGTGAATATTAACGAATTATCAGTTTAATAAGTCATGGTTGGAAAATACTAACATGAATTCTTTACGGACTAGACTTAGAACTACTGAAACCTAACTAACCTAAGGACATCACACACATCCATGCCCGAGGCAGGATTCGAACCTGCGACCGTAGCAGCAGCGCGGTTCCGGACTGAAGAGCCTAGAACCGCTCGCCCACAGCGAAATTTGGAATAGGAATTAAAGTCCAAGGAGAAAATATAAAGGCATTGAGGTTTGCCGATGACACTGTCGTTCTGTCAGAGACAGAGCAAAGGACTAGGAAGTACAGTTGAAAGTAATACACAGTGTCTTCAAAGAAGGATATAGGGTGAATATCAACAAAAGCGAAACAGAGTTAATGGAATGTAGGCGAATTAAATCAAGCAATACTGAGGAAATTAGATTAAGAAACGAGACTTAAAGTATTAGATGAGTTTTGCTATTTGGGCAGCAAAATAACTAATGATGAGAGGGTACAAAATGTGGACTGGCGATGGCGAGGAAGGCATTTCTGAAAAAGAGAAATTTGTTAAAATCGAGTATAGATTTAAGCGTCAGGAAGTCTTTTCTGAAAGTATTTGTACAGAGTGTACAAATGGAAGTGAAATATGGACGATAAACAGTTTAGACAAGAAAAGAATAGAAGCTTTTGAAATTTGGTGCAACAGATGAATGCTGAAGATTAGGTGGGTAGATCACGTAATCACGTAACTAATGAGGAGGTATTGAATAGAATTGGGGAGAAGAGGAATTTCTGCCAAAACTTGACTAGAAGAAGGGATCGCCAATTTTGGTTTGGAGGGAAGTGTGGAGGTAAATGTAAATGTCGTGTGACTAGGGGTTCTCGTCGGGTAGACCGTTCGCCGGGTGCAAGTCTTTCAATTTGACGCCACTTCGGCGACTTGCGCGTCGATGGGGATGAGGAAGCTTGCACAGGCTAGAGTAATATGGAGAGCTGCATCAAACTAGTCTTCGGACTGAAGGCCACAACAACACAACTGAATCGTATTGTGGAAGAAAGACATTTATGATACAATTTAGCTAAAAGAAGGTATCGGTTCATAGGATACATCTTGAGGCATCAAGGAATCGTCATTTTGGTTACAGAGGGAAGTGTGACACAAAAATTTCATGTTTAATCTTTTTCAAATGAAAGCCGCTTTCCAAACCATTTCACAATTTACTAATGTTTGCATTGTCCCAGCTTACCCAATATCAAAAAGGCTTTTATGGTATCGACACTACCACAATCGATGACGAGAGAGAAAACAATTCTGCTCGGTGGAAAAACAGTTGTAAACGTTGTGTATAATTTATATTATCGTCGAAATTAATTTTTATAACAACCTAACAAACCCATTGGAATGAATATCAGTGGAATTAATTTCTATTCCTTTTTCTTCCTTTCCAATTCCGGATGTATGCAAATGCATACTTTAAACAAGGCAGGTATTTAGGCTTTCTCAAACTGAGCTTATCAAAGCACTCGAAGGTGACAATGTTTACTCAGCTGAGTTCCTAAGAAACAATATGGCAATCGCTTGAAACACGGGTAGCCGTTTGGCGAACCTCTTTTCTTTCTTTGTTCATCTTTCACTATACAAGTGCAGAGGAGTTGATTTATCTTGAAGAGATTCGTGTTATCACAGTGCTGGGATGCGATGAGTTCACTTTCTCCTTCTTAATTTCCATCTTACCTGACTTGTTGTTGGGTACTTTCAATTGCTTTCCGGGCGTACTTTAGAAGGGAGGAGTGCTGTGAATACGAGACTGGCACCACATTGCGAGGCCTGGCTAAACGAGCCATGGAAGGTACGCCGGCCCTTCGCCGAAACTGGAGGATGAAAGTCGCTTGGGCGGACTGAGCGCTGGCAGAAAACATATTGTATGACGGTCAGCGGGTGGTGGAGATGGAAAGGTTTTAGCTCAAAAACACGAAATTCTGCGAGAGGCGATATGCACTGGGAGCTTGTGTAGTGATATAATTGGGGAGATAAATATCTCCCAGCGTATCTCTTGAAATCAGCTCTAACCTACGTTACAGATGGACGCTTTAGCAGAGTCGGCTAAGTCTCGTAGCAAGCTTTTTACATTTTCGTGGGACCTGTAACGCGACACTAGCTGACGGCAATACGAGCAGTGAGTGGCATGTCAGTTGTGACGCCATGTGGATGTAACACACGACAGAAATCATTTTAGATAAGAGGAGAATAAATGTCATTCATTGGTCTGTTGGCGTTTCAGTATTTTTGGGCGTGAAATCTCGCCTATGAAAAAATTACGACCAGAGACGCGAAAAGTGAATGGATAGGAAGACGAGGCCAGGGAGTGTCCATCGGGAGATGTGAGTGCTGAAGAGATGTGGAGTCGACTGAGGCAGCGTTGTCAAGTCATGGAGTCGTTGTGTCTAGTTCTTCTCAAAGTTCACTGAAGATTATGGTGAGTATCGCTTACAACTCCGGCATATGAGGGAAACCTAGGGTACCGTAGCTCAGTTACAAGACGGCTGCCTCTGGCTCATCTATTAGCACTTCCTCAGTTCTGCAGGATCTTTGGTTATTGGTTCTAGACAAACAGTGACTGTGATCATCGTAGTCAGACTACTCTACCAGTTCCTCAGAGTTACATCCGAGATCTGATACAGGTCCTCCTGTAGTAACTTTGCAACTCAGAGGATTAGTTAGGAATATGTATAGTGGGGAACATCTTGGTAACGTTCTTGTCATCATAATTGTGTTTAACTGCATTAATATTTTTGATAATAAGCCATAGTATTATTTAAATATTGAGTTCATTATCATAAGAAGGTCCTTTAAATAATAATATTGTGTCAGTTCCCCACCTACAGATTCTTTGCTAGGGCTAATCAACTTAGGCGTTAGTAAATCCGTTGTGAATACTGAATTCAGCACTGGGTCTGAAAGGTGTGTCTGATTCCCGATTAATCTCAAATTCAGACAGATTTCATGTTGCTCTCTCACCTGCAAAATTTTGCACGCTGGTGATCTTCAGACAATTTTGTTTCTCTGACTGTCACAAGTTCGACAACTTAGCCTCTTACCACAGTAAATTACTGAATTATTCTAACAAATAACATTCTTCCTTATAGGTTATTGGCTCGTTAACTTCAAAATGGTCATCTCCCAGAATATAGGACGTTAATAACAGATCAACTAGATATGCTGTTTAGATCAGAACTTCACATATGGATTTCGCAGAAAGTTGCATTTTCCCACCAATTAAAGAACAACAGTTTTCATAATACTATAATAACGGGGTGAAAAAAACATAGAAACTCCTAAAACGCAACGTAGTACCATGTCTAATACGGTATACCAAAACCGTTGGCGTTCAAAACAAGTCCCAGTCGTCTCGGAATGGATAACTTCAGGTCCTGTAAGGTTTTCAGGTGAATCTTGTAGTATTCTTTCTGCAAAGTAATGCAAGTGCAGGTAATGACGATGGAGGCGGACAGCGATCACGCATCCTTCTCTCCAAAGTAGACCGCAAAGGCTCAAAATTGTGACCTGGTGACTGTAGCGGCCCGGGGAAACGCGATAATTCATCCTCGTGCTGACAAAACAATTTCTGGTCTATGTGGTGAGCGTGACCAATCACCAGAATTGGGGAACAAACGTTGTAACATGCAGTCGACATGATCAACCGAAATAGTCACACAATCGTAGGCAGTAATGTGATCTTACAGAGCACCCATGGGATCTGTGGAACGAATCTACATCTACATCTACAACATACTCCGTAAGCCACCTAATCGTGTGTGGTGGAGGGTACTTTCGGTACCACTGTTTGTCCCTTCAACGCAGTTCCACTTGCGAATAGTGCGTGGGAAGAAGGATTGTCGGTAAGCCTGTGAATTGACTCTAATTCCACGAATTTTTTCCTCGTGGCCAATACGCAAGATGTATGTGGGGGAAAGTAATATGTTGTCTGATTCCTCCTGAAAAGTGCTGTCCTAAAATTTCAATAGTAAATCTCTCCGTGATGCACAACGCCTCTCTTGTAACGTCTGCCAGTGGAGTTTGTTTAGCATCTCCGATACGCTCTCTCGCCGGCTAAACGATCCTGTGACGAAATGCGCCGCTCTTCGTTGGATCTTCTCTATCTCGTCTATCAGTCGCACCTGATAGGGATCCTAGATAGATGAACAATACTCAAGAACCGGTCGAACAAGCGCCTTATAAGCCAGTTCTTTCGTGGATTTGTTGCATTTCCTTAAGATTTTCCCGATGAATCTGAGTCTGCTGTCTGTTTTTCCTACTGTCTGTTTTATACGGTCATTCTACTTAAGGTCGCACTGGATAGTTACGCCTAGATATTTTACGGCAGACGCTGTCTCCAGCTGTTTTTCATCAATAGTGTAACTGTCCAGTAGTAGATTTCTTTTCCTATATATGCGCTATATGTTACATTTATTTAAGTTCAGGGTCAACTGCCAGAGTCTGTACCATTCATCAATTCTCTGCAGGTCGTTCTTCAAATTCTTACTATCTTCTGGCGTTGCTACTTTGGTGTAAAGAACTGCATCATCAGCGAATAGCCTTTAAAAGCATCCCACGCTTTCTACTAGGTCATTTACACTACTGGCCATTAAAATTGCTAAACCAAGAAGAAATGCAGATGATAAATGGGTATTCATTGGACAAATATATTATACTAGAACTGACATGTGATTACATTTTCACGCAAATTTGGGTGCATAGATCTTGAGAAATCAGTACCCAGAACAACCACCTCTGGCCGTAATAACGGCCTTAATACGCCTGGGCATTGAGTCAAACAGAGCTTGGATGGCGAGTACAGGTACAGCTGCCCAAACAGCTTCAACACGATACCACAGTTCATCAAAAGTAGTGACTGGCGTATTGTGACGAGCCAGTTGCTCGGCCACCATACCGCCAGACGTTTTCAATTGGTGAGTGGTCTGGAGAATGTGCTGGCCAGGGCAGCAGTCGGACATTTTATGTGTCCAGAAAGGCCCGTACAGGACCTGCAACATGCGCCTGTGCATTATCCTGCTGAAATGTAGAGTTTCGCAGGGATCGTAAGCAGGGTAGAGCCACGGGTCGTAACACATCTGAAATGTAACGTCCACTGTTCAAAGTGCCGTCAATGCGAACAAGAGGTGACCGAGAATGGCACCTTTTACCATCACGCCGGGTGATATGCCAGTATGGCGTGACGAATACAAGTCTCCAATGCGCGTTCACCGCGATGTCACCAAACACGGAAGCGACCATCATGATGCTGTAAACGGAACCTGGATTCATCCGAAAAAATGACGTTTTGCCAGTCGTGCACCCAGGTTCGTCGTTGGGTACACAATCGCAGGCGCTCCTGTCTGTGACGCAGCGTCAAGGGTAACCGCAGCCATGGTCTCCGAGCTGATAGTCCATGCTGCTGCAAACGTCGTCGAACTGTTCGTGCAGATGGTTGTTGTTTTGCAAACGTCCCCATCTGTTGACTCAGGGATCGAGACGTGGCTGCACGATCCGTTACAGCAATGCGGATAAGATGCCTGTCATCTGAACTGCTAAGTGATACGAGACCGTTCGGATCCAGCACTGCGTTCCGTATTACCCTCCTGAAGCCACCGATTCCATATTCTGCTAACAGTAATTGGATCTCGACCAACGCGAGCAGCAATGTCGTGATACGATAATCCGCAATCGCGATAGGCTACAATCCGACCTGTATCAAAGTCGGAAACGTGATGGTACGCATTTCTCCTCCGTACAGGAGGCATCACAACAACGTTTCACCAGGCAACGCCGGTCAACTGCTGTTTGTGTATGAGAAATCGGTTGGAAACTTTCCTCATGTCAGCACGTTGTAGGTGTCAACACCGGCGAAAACCTCGTGTGAATGCTCTGAAAAGCTAATCATTTGCATATCACAGCATCTCCTTCCTGTCGGTTAAATTTCACGTCTGTAGCACGTCATGTTCGTGGTGCAGCAATTTTAATGGCCAGTAGTGTACATATAGGGTGGTCCACTGATAGTGACCGGGCCAAATATCTCACGAAATAAGCATCAAACGAAAAAACTACAAAGAACGAAACTCGTCTAGCTTGAAGGGGAAAACCAGATGGCGCTATGGTTGGCCCGCTAGATGACGCTGCCATAGGTCAAACGGATATCAACTGCGTGTTTTAAAATAGGAATCCTCATTTTATTACATATTCGTGTAGTACGTAAATAAATATGAATGTTTTAGTTGGAGCATTTTTTCGCTTTGTGATAGATGGCTCTGTAATACTCACAAAGTACGTGATATGACGTAACATTCCGCCAGAACGGACGGTATTTGCTTTGTGATACATTACCCGTGTTAAAATGGACCGTTTACCAATTGCGGAAAATGTCAATATAGTGTTGATGTATGGCTATTGTGATCAAAAGGCCCAACGGGGTGTGCTATGTATGCTGCTCGGTATCCTGGACGACATCATCCAAGTGTCCGGACCGTCCGCAGGATAGTTACATTATTTGAGGAAACAGGAAGTGTTCAGCCACATGTGAAACGTCAACCACGACCTGCAACAAATGATGATGCCCAAGTAGGTGTTCTAGCTGCTGTCGCGGCTAATCCGCACATTAGTAGCAGACAAATTGAGCGAGAATCGGGAATCTCAAAAACGTCGGTGTTGAGAATGCTACATCAACATCGATTGCAGCCGTACCATATTTCTACGCACCAGGAATTGCATGGCGACGACTTTGAACGTCGTGTACAGTTCTGCCACTGGGCACAAGAGAAATTACGGGACGATGACAGATTTTTTGCACGCGTTCTATCTAGCGACGAAGCATCATTCACCATCAGCGGTAATGTAAACCGGCATAATATGTACTATTGGCAACGGAAAATCAGCAATGGCTTCGACAAGTGGAACATCAGCGACCTTGGCGGGTTAATGTATGGTGCGGCATTATGGGAGAAAGCATAATTGGCGCCCATTTTATCGATGGAAATCTAAATGGTGCAATGTATGCTGATTTCCTACGTAATGTTCTACCGATGTTACTACTACTCTGTGGTACTCGGAATATTACCTTTGCATCTGTCGATTTAGTTGCGTTAAGGGCGAAGTGTTGTGTTCTATCTACGAGAAAGTCTTGAATCCAATCGCAGGTCTGCTATGATACTCCGTAAGCTCGTATTTTTTTCATTAAACGGCAGTGCGGCACGGTGTCAAATGCCTTACTGAAATCAAGGAACACGGCATCAATCTGAGCGCCGTTGTCCACTGGACTTTGGATCTCATGGAGGAACAGAGCGAACTGAGTTTTGCAGGATCTCTGTTTGCGGAAGCCATGTTTATTGTTATAGAGGAGATGTTCATTTACCAAGTACGTCATAAGGCTTGAGCGTAAAACATGTTCAATAGTTGTACAACAGATTGACGTCAACGATATAGGTCTATAATTGTGTGGATCTGTCTTACGGCCTGTCTTAAAAACGGGCGGGAATGACCTTTGCATTTTTCCAGTAGTTAGGTACCATTCGTTGCTCAAGCGATCTACGATGAATTACTCCTAGAAGGGGAGCAAGTTCGCATAATATTTATAGAATCTTATAGGTACCTCATCTAGTCCTGAAGCCTTTCCACTACTAAGTGATTGTAGGTGCTTTTCAATTCCGCGATCGGTTATCTCAATATATGCTATTTCGACGTTGCACGTCGATTGAAAGGAGGGATGGTGTTACGATCTTCCACGGCGAAACAACTTTGGAAGAGCGAATTCAGTATTTCGTCCTTCTCTTTGTTATATTCCGTTTCGGTGCCGCAGTGTTCGCTGAGAGAATGAGTAGATGGTTTTGACCCACTTACTGGTTTTACATTCCACCAAAATCTCTTAGAGTTTTTCTCGACGTCTTACTTTCAAGCCGGCCGCGGTGGCCATGCGGTTCTAGGCGCTCAGTCCGGAACCGTGCGACTGCTACGGTCGCAGGTTCGAATCCTGCCTCGGGCATGTTTGTGTGTGATGTCCTTAGGTTAGTTAGGTTTAAGTAGTTCTAAGTTCTAGGGGACTGATGACCACAGATGTTAAGGGGCTCCGGAAAGGCTCAAAATCATGAAAAGTTCAATTTTTAATTTTTTGCGTTTTCTGAATCTGCAGACTATTACCTTTTAATAGATATATAATTTATTAAATTCCGAATACAACAACTATTTTTAATTTTTTTTTGAAATGTGTTCTACATGGGCGTGACCCACTGTGGCGCTGTTAAACTGCTGTCAAATGGTGTTATTATTAACCAATTATTAATAATTATTAATAATAATAATTTATAATAATAATAATAATAACTGAACTGTTGAAAAAGTGTATTCACGGAAAAACTCAAAACCCCAATGAAAGTGTAAATAGTGTTATATGGTCGAGAATCCCTAAGACTGTATTTGTTGGAATAGAAACACTTCACTTTTGTGTGTATGATGCTGTTGCGACTTTCAATGATGGCAACATTGTAAGGTGCAAGGTATTTAGAAATATTGGAATGAAGATAGGTTCTAACATGGTACGAGCGATGCTTGCTTTAGACAAGGAACGCCTTCGGGCTGCAGACAGGGCTGTAAAGACTCTAGAAATACAAGCAAGAGTAAACAGGAGGATGAACAAGAGGAAGCTGGAGGAGGAGTTTGCAGAGGATGAAGTTAATCCATCCTATGGACCTGGAATGCACTAAAAAGTTAATCCAATCTTTGTCGCTCGATTCCCAAAACTTTTATTTTCTCATACTAATTACATGTTTTCTAAGGATCTTCCAAACATATTTGTTTCAAACTTTCAGTAAATGTTACACAGTACCTTCTGCATAATTTAACACAGCCATTTTCCAAAAAACTGTATATTTTTGAATATATAAATAAAAAATTGCAAAAAAATGTTGTGAATTTTCATTACAATTGAAAAAAAATCATATTTAATAACTGAACTAAAATTTTGAAAAATCCCTGTGTTAACTTGTAGCCCATGTTCCAATAAATAATCTGTAAAAAGTTCAACTTCCTACCTCAAATACTTTGTGAGGAAAGATGTAATATATAAGCGTTATTTTAACATTGCAAGTATAGGGCGTTCCGGAGCCCCTTAAGTCCCATAGAGCTCAGAGCCATTTGAACCATTTGAACCTTACTTTCAATATCATTGAACGCTTCTCTCACTGCTCTCTTCACGCTCATTTTCGCTTCGTTCAGCTTTGGTTTGTCAGCTAGGATTATACTTCTCTTGAACCCGAGATGAAGTGCTCTTTGTTTACGTAGCGCTTTTCCAACACGGCTATTGAACTATGGTGGATCTTTTCCATCCCTTAAAACCTTACTCGGAACATTTTTGTCTAGGGCTTATTGAACGATGTCTTTGAATTTTTTCCATTTGTTCTCCACATCTTCGTCCTCATCACCGAATATTTGATGCTGACTGCTGAGATATTCTGAAATTTGTATCCCGACACCCTTGCTGAGGAAATATATCTTCCTACCAGCCGACCGGTGTGGCCGTGCGGTTAAAGGCGCTTCAGTCTGGAACCGCGTGACCGCTACGGTCGCAGGTTCGAATCCTGCCTCGGGCATGGATGTGTGTGATGTCCTTAGGTTAGTTAGGTTTAAGTAGTTCTAAGTTCTAGGGGACTTACGACCACAGATGTTGAGTCCCATAGTGCTCAGAGCCATTTGAACCATTTTTTTCTTCCTACCTTGCCTAACATTCCTTGCAGGACCCGTCGTCATAGATGCTGTTACAGCCTTATAATCACTATTACCTTCATCTACTTTAACTGATTCGATAAATTCAGGTCTGTTTGCTGCCAGGAGGTCTCAGACGTTACCTTCGCGAGTAGGTTCTCTAACTATCTGTTAAGGGAATTTATAGTAGCAAAGAACGTAAGTATCTACTGGAATACTTTACTTTAATTCATAATTGGTGAACATCGGTCTGACGGTACATGCATCACAAGATAAATAGCAAATGATAATGGCGCCTTGCTAGGTCGTAGCAAATGACGTAGCTGAAGGCTATGCTAACTATCGTCTCGGCAAATGAGAGCGTAATTTGTCAGTGAACCATCGCTAGCAAAGTCGGCTGTACAACTGGGGCGAGTGCTAGGACGTCTCTCTAGACCTGCCGTGTGGCGGCGCTCGGTCTGCAATCACTGCTAGTGGCGACACGCGGGTCCGACGTATACTAACGGACCGCGGCCGATTTGAAGGCTACCACCTAGCAAGTGTGGTGTCTGGCGGTGACACCACATTCCTCCCCCGCAAATCGGCGGACGGTTGTGGTATAAGGCTTCCGCCCGCCGTTGGGAGGACCCCATGTTGGCGTATGCGACGAGGTGGGGAGCCTAACAACAGGCGAGGCTGCACCACCCGCACCCTGCCATTCGGTCCGAGGGGAGCTAGAAAACGCCTGAAAACCTTCTTCTGGGTGCACGACAACATGCGGTGTATGCGCCCGTAGAGAGACAGGAGGGGCCGAAGGGTCGACCTCCATCGAGCCGGGGCACCCGACGGGCGAAGACGACATATGGTCCGGAGGAGGCAAGAATTCCATGGCGGAGGACAACTGGTCACGGGAAGCGATCGGCGGCGCGTGACCCAGGGAGGCGCCCGGCGGTTGCAGCGACGCGTCCATTGCGGGCGTCGCCGGCGGGAGCGGCGGCGACGGCGGCGGCAGCGCGTCGCCATGGGGCAAAATGGAAGGCATCGTCGGTAACACCTGGGGCTGAGGTGAGCCAGTAGATGGATCCCCAGGGCGCTGACCGGACTGCACCGTCGCTGAAAGCAGACGGGGAGCGGCAGATCCCGTGCGACGACAGAGGCGCAGCTGATTGAGATGGCGACGCACCTCACCAGAGGCCCCCTAAACCAGATACATAGCGCGGCCGAGGCAGCGAGGAATGTGCCCTGCGAGCCAACGCCGTGAACCGCGATAGTTGCGATAATAGACAACGTCGTCTGGAGCAAAAGCAGGTGGCTGCCGCTGCACAGGAACCTGTTGCGGCGGATGTAGCAAAGACATCAAGGTTCAATGAGGGCGACCGTGAAGCAACTCAGCCGGCGAGTGACCATCTCGGGGCTGAGAGCGATACGAGGACAAAAAGAGCAATAACGCGTCTTCCCGAGACTCTTTCAATTTCAACATCTGTGACTTGAAAGTCCGGACCAAACGTTCAGCGGCACCGTTTGACTGTGGCGAAAACGGCGCGGACGTCAGATGTTGAATACCATTGGCCTTGCAGAATGACTGAAATTCTGTGGACATGAATTGTGGGCCATTGTCGGAAACAATAGCCTGTGGAAGACCTTCAATGCAAAATATAGCGGATAACGCTTGGATGGTGGCAGATGACGTCGTGGAAGACATCCGGACAACAAAAGGAAAATTATTGAGTGAATCTACCACAACCAACCATCGAGCATTCCAGAATGGACCAGCAAAATCGATGTGTAAGCGTTGCCAAGGGGAAGTGGCGTTTGGCCATGCAAAGAATTGCCGCGGCAGTGCTGATTGTTGTTGGGCACACGCCATGCAAGAAGAGCACATATTCGTAATCGCAGCATCGATTCCGAACCAAGTACAGTGCTGACGAGCAAGTTGTTTCGTTCGCACTATACCCCAATGTCCTTGGTGGAGAAGCCGTAAGACAGAGGATTGTAACGAACGTGGGACCACGACCCTGGACTGATCATTATCCGAACGCAACAGCAGAACACCACGTCGTACAAACAGTCTCTCCTTGTGAGCAAAAAATCGGCGAACCAACGGATCCTCGATCCGTGACTTTGACAAGGGCCATTGCGTAGCAACAAAACGCAAAACGGTAGCAAGGACAGGGTCAGCAACTGTGGCTATAGCTACACGACGAAAATCAATCGGAAACGATTCTACCAAGTCATCAGTTTCCGAATCAATGACCATGCAAGGCAGTTCGGAGGAATCGAATGCTCTATCCTCAGCAACAGGCAAACGGGACAACGCATCGGCGTGTCCGTGCTTAGCTGTGGACCGATACAAGATATCGTAGCGGTACTGCGAGAGGAAAATAGACCAGCGAATGAATTTCTGCACTGTACGTGGAGGTACAGGCGTGGTCGGATGAAAAAGCGATGTCAAAGGTTTGTGGTCTGTGATGATGGTAAAGTGACGACCATACAAGAAATCATGAAACTTTGTAACACCAAATACGAGAGCCAATGCTTCTTTCTCGATCTGTGAATAATTTCTTTGTGCAAACGAGACCAATTTGGACGCAAAGGCAATACGGCGATCGTGCGAACCATCTTTGTGCGCAAGCACAGCACCGATCCCGAAATCCGATGCATCCACCATCAACAAAAGGGGCTTCCGGGGATCGAAGGGCGTAAGGCAAGTATTGGAAAGCAACGCCGATTTCAACTGGCGAAAGGCGCGTTCGCATTCCGTCGTCCAGACGAACGGAACACCTTTACGGCGTAAGCGATGAAGCGGAGCTGAAATGGAAGAGGCGTGGCGCACATAGCGATGATAGTAATTTATTTTTCCCAGCACACTCTGTAGCTGCTTCAAGTTCTGCGGCGAAGGCAAGTCTTGTATGGCACGGAGGTGCTCTGGACTGGGATGTATGCCTTGGGCATTGAGTATGTGTCCCAGATAGGGTAAGTCACGAGCAAAAAACACACATTTGTCCTTCCGCAAGCGAAGACCATTTTGTCGCAAGACCTGAAATAATGTTCTGAGATTGGCTAAATGTTCTTCTTCCGTCTTTCCAGAGATCACAATATCGTCCAGATAGTTTGCTGCAGTAGGGACCGACGTACAAACAGTTTGTAGATATCGCTGAAACAATGCAGGGGCGGATGCACACCCGAATGGCAGTCGTTTGAATCGGTACAAACCAAGATGCGTGTTAACCACCAAAACGCGCTGGGATTCTTCGTCCACCGGTATTCAAATGGTTCAAATGGCTCTGAGCACTATGGGACTCAACTGCTGTGGTCATCAGTCCCCTAGAACTTAGAACTACTTAAACCTAGCTAACCTAAGGACATCACACACATCCATGCCCGAGGCAGGATTCGAACCTGCGACCGTAGCAGTCGCGCGGTTCCGCAATGCGTGGGGAACATTGCGCGCTCTGAAAAATTTCGGTTGCGCGTTCCAAATGTGCTTGATAGTTCTTGGCGCAACCGAGGCCCGGTGCAAAAATGTCTGCAAATTCTTCACAGGGACGAGAAACACTGTCTCAAGGCACAGTCTGGTTCACTGAGAGGACCTGATTTGCTATAGACAAGTTAAACAACTGAAATAAATCGGAACCAAACAAGTTCACTGCAGAAGAAGAACGAAGGATGTAAAATGACACAAGTTTTGTTTGTCCCTTGTATGTTGCAAGAAGGCTGCACTGTCCTAACACAGGGATCGCTTGTCCGGAATAACTAGTTAGCTTAACATTTGCGGCACGCAACGGAGGTGTGCCCAGCTGTTTGTACGTGTCGTGATTGAGTAGTGAAACTGCATCTCCGGTATTGAGCTGGAACGGTATCACTTTGCCGTTAATGTCCAAATCAACAAAAAGTTTATTGTCCTGCTGACGATAAGAGCGACTGTCTCGTGCAACATGAACTGACACTGGTACAGAATCACTTGCGACTTGACGGGATTTCCGGCGATGTCGACGCACACTATTTGTGGGAAGAACACAGTCACTGTTAGAGAGATTGGCACTGGGAGGAGTGGCATGAACTACATGAATTTCCATGGGCGAAGGTTCACGAGCCCGAGTATTCTTGGTTCGATTCTGGTGCGAAGCAAAGGGCCTGGAATGGTTGTGAGTGTCTGATCGGAGCTTTTTCCGGCAAACACTCTGAACATGGCCTTTTTTATTACAGAAAAAGCAAATAGCCTGGTGTGATGGGCAATTCTCACGCGAATGTCTAGTAGCACACCGCAGGCATGATTTCACTGCATTTGCATGCTGGCGCGGGACATGTGGCTGAGAGCCAGGCGGCTTTGGCGCGGCCAGGCGTGAGGACTGTTTACTGGTCTGTGCAGCTCGCCCCGCGGGCCGGTTAACCTGACACACGGGTGGCGAAGTTTCAAATGATTCCTGAGCAAAGTCAAGTGTGTCCTGCCGATCCAATATGTCCATCACTTGTTGAAGGGAGGGATTGACCAGTTTTAAAATCTGTTCCCGTGTACGAACATCAGAAACGTTCTGTGCAATTGCATCACGCACCATAGTATCTGAATAAGGGAGTCCACATTCACACTCAAAAGCACAATCCCTAGTAAGGCCTTGCAAGGTTGCAACCCACTCCCGATTAGTCTGACCGGCCGTACGTTTTGTACGAAAGAAGATATACCTTTTTGCAACTACATTGACTGATTCTTTGAAATATGCATCTAATGCAGACAAAATTTCTTCGTAGGACAGAGTTGCTACGTCGCGTCGGGGAAATAATTTCACTATCACACGGTACGTCTCGACGCCTACGGATGCTAACAAAAAAGGCTGCCGCTCATTACCTTGAATTCTGTAGGTGGCGAGATGGAATCCAAATTGGCGTGACCACTCCGTCTAGCTTTCCAGTGCCGCATCAAAAGGACGAAAAGGTGGTGCAACTGCGTGTTGTGGCTGTGTGAGCGGTGGAGCAGCGGCTGCTGCATCATTTTGCAGTGCACGTTGACCCTGGATGAGCTGTCCAAGGGCATCCAATAAGGCCTGCGTCTGGTGATTCTGCAAGCGATAAAATTCGGACAGTACATCTGGAGATTGTGGCGAAGCCATGACACAAGTAAATCAGGAAAATCGATACGAACGCAAAATGCTCGTCGCCAAACTTTTGTGACTTGGCAAGACAGCCAAGCCACTAGGAGGAGGAAGCCGAAAGGCACGCGTTTAAGCTCACGCAGCCTGGCGTGAGGTCTGGAACAGTTAAGGGAATTTATAGTAGCAAAGAATGTAAGTATCTACTAGAATACTTTACTTTAATTCATAATTGGTGAACATCGGTCTGACGGTACATGCATCACAAGATAAATAGCAAATGATAATGGCGCCTTGCTAGGTCGTAGCAAATGACGTAGCTGAAGGCTATGCTAACTATCGTCTCGGCAAATGAGAGCGTAATTTGCCAGTGAACCATCGCTAGCAAAGTCGGCTGTACAACTGGGGCGAGTGCTAGGATGTCTCTCTAGACCTGCCGTGTGGCGCGCTCGGTCTGCAATCACTGCTAGTGGCGACACGCGGGTCCGACGTATACTAACGGACCGCGGCCGATTTAAAGGCTACCACCTAGCAAGTGTGGTGTCTGGCGGTGACACCACAATCTGCTCAAGGTAATTTTCGGACAAGACATCCAGAACAATGCCATACGATTCCCTGTCTCTGGCACCAGTTTTGATGGCATAACACTCTCAATCTATACCTGGCAAGTTGAAGTCACCCCCTATTACTACGGCATGATCAGGAAAAATTACTAATGATATTCTGCAAGTTCTGTCTGAAGCGCTCTACAGCTACAGATCCAGACCCAGGTGGTCTATAAAAGCATCCGATTACCATTTTTGACCGTTCTTTGACACTCAATTTCGCCCACATTAATTCACATTCGGAATCTTGATATCGTCGCTAGATTTTATCGAATTTTTTACTGCAATAAAAACGCCGCCACCATTGGTGACTAACCTATCCTTACGATAAACATTCCAGTCTGAACTTAGGATTTCGTTGTCTCTGACGTCTGGCTTCAACCAGCTTTCCGTTCCCAGTACTGTCTGTGCATTATAACCTTCAGTAAGCGATACTAATTCTGGGACCTTTCTTGGATACTCCTGCAGTTTACTAAAATCATATTAATCTTTTCCATCCCTGATCTGCGAGGTCCTAGATTCTCTGAGGTCGCTGTGGCTGATTTAACAGGCAGGTCGTCTTTGCTCCCAAGGGAGTGAACCTCTAACCAAAAAAAGCCCCGCCTGACCTATTAAGGGAAACCCTACAATTCTGACCCGGTTAGGCTTCCAAATTATCACCGAACCCCCCAACATGTTTACCTCTTGGGACGTAAACTCAGCCAAAAGTTGGAAACAAAGTGAAACAAGTCTCATTTGACCAAATGTCATTCTTCCATTGCTGCAGTGTCCAGGTTTTATGGCTTTTGGATCACCTTTCCCTGTCAAGGGCATTTGCATCACAGACGAGTGGTTTTGGAATTCCAGCTCACCAGCAATTGCCTGCTTACGAAGCTCCCTTCATGCTGCTTGGTGCAGACAGGGTTCGCGAGTTGGCCATGAGTTCTGCAGTGACTTATGCAGCTGTCGTCCTCTTATTTTTCCTCACAACCCTCATCAGTGACCGTGTGTCACGATCACTCAGCACACAATTTTGGTCACTTTGTGATTTTTTCTGCTTTCTCTGTGTCCAGTCTAAATCTCCGATATCGTGCGTCCTGAAACACTTCGGCTCCCTTGGTTACGGAAACATCTACCGTACGAGCACCAACAATTTTCCAGCGTTTCAATTGATTTGACCCAGACGTAATACACTGACAGAACACTGTTCAGATCATGACTGCCACTTGAAACGTGTTGAGAAGATTGCACAGGTGCCTTTAGCGGTCAAATACAACAGCGCAACCTGTAGGCTTAGCTAGCGTCTGAATTTATGTTCAAGCATGCATGTCTCGTGATGTTTCCGTACTTTTGTCCAGCCCCTGTAAGTATTTCCATCGGCACCAGCTCTTTGCAATTTGTTGTTTAAAGGTAACTGTAGGTCACCCGATTAGTTCATTTTTTAACAAACAATCTAAATTGGCAAAGTTTACAATTTAACTTTTTCAGCAAAGTTTATACTTAGAACGTGCCTGAATTGTAGAAAGTTGATCTGTCTGTCTGGATACCGTGAACTCACAAAGAAATATTACAAACCAGATCGCCAATGAACTGTATATTACAGACAGCGATGTGTGACGCCTCTGGTAACAGAATCTTTGAGTCAGTGGGAAGTGAAATCCATTCGTTTTGCAAAGTTGCCCTCGGAACACAATGGAAAAGAGAACGATATTGTAACCAGTCGTATCTCTCGCAACAGTACCCCACGCAAACTTTGATACATTCAGGACTGAGACGAAGCTTTACGATTCATGTGCTGAATTTTGTACTACTGAAAATACTTGTCGCCAGAAAAAGGCCGTCAGATTCGACATTATCTTACTGGCGTAAGTATGTGCATTAGTGTAAAGGATATCACGTAAACAGACTTACAACGTGAAAGCATCTAGAGGTCTGTGTATCCAATGGCGCATATACCTCTATGCGCCTAACTCTAGCTCTTCCGAAGGCATCCCTGTTTGAGTGTTTTTCTAGGATGATTATTTGTGGTTTCCTGCCAGACCTAAACACGTCTGCAGTCAGATTGCAAGCGAAACCGAGACTCACCGGTGAGAATATGTGTCCTGTTATCTGTAGGTCAGTGGTCGTGCTGGTGTGTTCACTGCGAACGTTTATGCTACGGCTAACAGTGAGGAGTACATACGTTACTTACAAACATACCATCATCTATTAAGCCATCTGTACATAGTAATTTATGATATATCTCTTCCTGTGCTGCGGCAAGAGAACTTCATTAGCGAGGAAAGGGTGGCAGTCTTGTCTTTTCGAGTAAAGGTCTGCTTTCAGAATCCATCTATCTCTTGTCTAAACTTTCTGGACCAGGGAGTGTGGGCAGAAATTGCTATACTTAATTCCAATTGTTACCTCAGCCTACGTTCTACCTATTTCTGATCAGAAAAATATCCTCCATAGCAGTTCATTCGGTAAATGGTGCTTCGACGTCATTCGGCCCAAATGCTCAGCGACAACTGTCGTCCTCCTCCCAAACATTTACTAAGCACTGTACAGAGGCTTGCGAAATACATATGTAGATCTAGAAACCTGCAGTTCCAGAATGAGATTTTCACTCTGCAGCGGAGTGTGCGCTGATATGAAACTTCCTGGCACATTAAAACCTGCAGTTGTCTGCCGTGTACGTGTTAATCAAACCGAATCCAACGGCACTGGTTTCCATGTGGTAGTGTTATGCAGCATCATTGTGGTAACACTATACTCAACTTTTGTGTCAGTTGCTTTATGTTGTCTAGAGTTATTGCTGGCTTTATGAATTTTCCCGAATCTTTAGAAACCAGAGCACACATACGTTTTATGCTAGTTTGCCTGTTGTTCGTATCTGATGTAGTGTTACGTAATAATTTACTGACAAACTGCAGCGAGGCAAATCTTTTCATCGTTTCCTCTCGTTGCACTGAAGAAACGGAGCTCTAATCCGCAAGTGAATGCAAGGTCAATTAACTGAAATCTCAAGTAGAAACATATATCTAGAAGAACATATGTGAGAAAAAGATTTACAATCAGGACTAAAATTCTAAGGTTATTCATAGTTTTTTCAGAACTTAATCTACAAAAATGTTAGGCAGCAAAGGAGAAACATTCAGAAATTATTGACCTTCTTTTAAAGTATAGAATGAGGTGACACAGCAATTAAGACAGTGATATAGATTTCAGAAGGAGCGAGGGTTCAAATTCCCTGCCAACCATTTTGATTCTAGACTACCGTAGTTTTCCTGAACCACTTCCAGCTAGTAGTGAGGCGATGAGCGATTACCTTTCCCGTCCTTGACAAATCAGAGGTAGTGCTGCGTCTCTCATGGAATTGAAATCGCTGGAAAGTCAGGCTGTGATAATCATTCCTTCTCATTTTCCTTCCTTCGTGCTACATCACAAATGAATTATTGAATAATTATTTAGTTACCGACTTTCACGTAAGTAAGTAAGAAGTTATTTTCTATTCGTAAATGCCACGAAGTATTCATACACAAATTTTAGCCATTGGGTGAAGCGAGTGTCAGTAATACGTTTTTATTCATAGCAGTCACCCTAAATATAATCTATGAGGCAAGAATCTAACAATCTTTCACTCTTTTTGACAACATAAGAAAACAGCAGCCTGACTCAACGGTGTTGTTTTTTGTCGGATTCGTCTCACTTATGTGGTCAAAAAATTTGTGGAAATTGTTTTCCATGCAACTTTCTTTTTAGGTGGTATACTGAGTGATGGCAGTGGTGAATGAAGGTCAGCAACTTCTATTCCAAGTTCTGCCCAAGAGTTGACCGCACAAGTTCCCCTTGAACTTTCCAGTTGAGCGTAAAATGTAATATATAAAGCATGCTTGTTGAATTTCGCACAGACAGTATAGCCCAGGCTGTATGGCGAATTTTTGTTAATCATTACTGCTCAGAACTTTAACGCCAGTCGGACATTCGTTATTACGTTCGTAATAGCCACCGGCTTACACACCATACCGTAAAACTAATTATTATTGAAAGCCTATGTCACTATAAAAGACTTACATTTGTTACATTTATTGCAGTATGATCGATTTAGGATGAATTCCTGGTTAAAGTTGTTGCGGACAATGGAGGAAGATGAGGCTGCATGTTCTCATTGTCAACACAGTTGACCCCCATTAAATCTGACCCCATACATTTGTTTAAATTCATGTTTCACGAAGAACCGTATCACACATTTAAGGTCTACTTCAACAAAACTGAAATCTCACACATATCAATCAAAAGCTGTTTCTCAGAGTAAATTTTAACTCAAAGTACAGATTGTA
Source organism: Schistocerca cancellata (assembly GCF_023864275.1). Lineage (NCBI taxonomy): Eukaryota > Metazoa > Arthropoda > Insecta > Orthoptera > Acrididae > Schistocerca > Schistocerca cancellata. The sequence continues at coordinate 590,822,239 of NC_064629.1, forward strand.
CATTATGAATAAGATGAGCTCGTATTGCTACTATCATTAATAATTAGCACCCAATATAATTAATGCTCAAAGTTCAGTTCACTTTCCACTGTGATGCACTAAAGGTGAATTTTTTAAAATTAGGTTGCGAATGCTAAATATTATCGTAGTTACAAAATCCTTTGAAGAAGCGTTCTACCTATTAGCTGCAAAATGCTTTTGTGCTACATAGCAGCGAAGTTACTAAAAGTAAAGTCATTGGTAAGGCAATGGTTTATCTAGATAATTGCTGTTCTGCTGTCCCATCTGAGTTCTAGCTACTTGGTAATGAAATGATTCTCTGCAGATACAGTTCACGAAACATAAGATAAGAAAACTAAAGAAATCAATCGAAAAGTAAGAGTCCTCCGATCGTATATATGAGGGCGTGCTGAAAAGCAATGTCTCCGAATTCTTTATGTCAAAAATGTTAAAAATTGTTAAATAGGACATCCGTTATTAACGTTCTACATCTTTATTGTTCGCTCCTAAATTTTTATTTCTCAACACAGTCATCCTGGTGACAATTCTCCCAACGAGAAACCTGTTCGTCCGTACCACCACTGTTGAATGTTTGACTTCGTTGATGGAGCCACAACCTCACCTCTCCTTGCAACGCTTTATCACTCTCAAAGTAATGTCCTAGTTTTGGGAACAGATGAAAATCGATTGGACCCACGTCGGGACTGTATGCCCAACGATCGATGAAAGTGATCCCAAGGCGTCGTATTGTTGTAGATGTCGCAGCTTTTGTGTGTGATCTGGCACTGTCGTGCTGAAGGAGAGGGTGCTCGCTATGTGGACGAACTCTTTGAATTCGAAACTCGATTATGGCAAGCTGTTTCTGACCCACCGACATAGTAAGGCTACAGAGCGCCACTTAAAAGCAACAATTCGGAGCCCTCTAGCGGCAGATGGCCACAAATACGTAAACATTGAAGAATAAAGATGTAGAATGTTAAAAACGGTTGTTTTATTTAAAAAGCACTAAAAGTTTTCACATACAAAATTCTGAGGCATTATTTTCCAGCACGCCCTCGTACGTACCAGAGCAACATTACAGCCAAAGGCTCTAAACAACAGCAAGAAATTCTTATAAATAATGAAGGGAATGTGTCGATAGAAGCCTTTCAACTTAAATTTAAAATAATGTGATTCATTACAGTTTTATAAACAATGGTTAAGATGGTGTTATCCATGCGCAACTCATTTCTGTGTATAGTGTTCGCTGAGTGAATGTTGCAGTTCCTTTTAGGTAAACACTTTAAGTCCCTTAACGTAAAGGGATGAGATAGTTAGAAATATAAGAAGCTTGCAACAATAGCCCATGCGAAACTGTCGAGCTGACTACGTGTTCATCCCAACTACCCATTTGCCGTGGAATAATACCCTTCGGGAAAGTACAGAGTTAGCCAATGCCGCCATGCACTGAGGTGACGAAAGTCATGGAATAGCGATATGAACATATGAAGATGGCGGTAGTATCGCATACACAAGGTATAAAAGGGCACTGCGTTGGCGGAGCTGTTATTTGTACTCAAGTGATTAATTTGGAAAGGTTACCGACGTGATTATGGCTTTGGAACTGGGATGGTAGGTGGAGCTACATGCATTGGACATTCCGTTTCGGAAACCGTTAGGGAATTCAATTTTCCGAGCTCTACAATGTCAAGAGTGTGCCGAGAATACCAAATTTCAGGCATTACCTCTCTCCTCGGGCAACGCAGTAGCCGACGGCTTCACTTAACGAACGAGAGCAGCGGCGTTTGCGTAGAGTTGTCAGTGCTAACAGACAAGCAACACTGCTTAAAATAACAGCAGAAATCAACGTGGGACGTACGATGAACGTATCCATAAGGAGTCAGCAAGGCACTGTGCAAGCTGGTGTTGGCTCCATAATGGCTTGGGCTGTGTTTACGTCGAATGGACTGTGTCCTCTGGTCGAAATGAACCGAGCATTGACTATTTGCAGCTATTCATGTACTTGATGTTCCCTAACAATGATAGAATCCTTATGGATGACAATGAGCTATTTCACCCGACCGCAGTTGTTCGTGAGTGCTTTGGAAAACATTCTGGGAAATTCCAACGAATGATTTGACCACCCAGAGCGCCCGACATGAATGCCATCGAACAATAATGGGACGTAATCGAGAAGTCCGTGCACAGCATCCTGCACCGGCAACACTTTCGCAGTAATGGACGGTTATAGAGGAAGTATGGCTCAATATTTTTACAGCAGCCTTCCTACGACTTGTTGAGTCGATGCCACGTCGAGCTGCTGCACTACATTGTGCAAAAGGTGTTCCGACACGATATTGAAAGGTATCCCATGACTTTTGTGACCTCAGCGTACAGTGAAAATAATTTGACGGTCTCTCGTGCCTCTGTGAATGACGGTGGTGATATCCTGCTGGTGACTACATTGTATCGTGCATAAATGCTTCAATGTCATGCTTCGAAGGAAGCTTTAGACCTATACACAGTCATAAGCAGTCGAAATATCCAATTGCAGTAATATGATCGTCTTTTTTTTAGAGAGCTATAGCAAGTATACGAACTGTATCTGGATAAACAGAATGCACAGTGTTATCTAAAAGTTAGTCAACAATCTATTACCCGTAATCTGCTAGTTGTTGTTACCCATTATTCTATTTGATAATTGTTCGGATTGCGTTACATCAAGCTTCTGCAATTTGCAAACAGAATTTGTTTGAATCACCTATTTTATTAGTAGGAAAATCATCACCAAATTTCAAGAAAAGCGAAGGACCAAAAAAAGGACCCTCCGCAGCTCCTCCCCTTCCCACCCTCTCCACCATTTTCTTTCATACCAGAACCACATGTTGCCAAGTGCACACCCTTCATTTTCTAAGTATGAAAGCAGTTGTTGAAATGCAGATACCTGAACTTAAGGAAGAATGTACAGTGTCAAATCAAATGGCTCTGAGCACTATGGGACTCAACTTCTGAGGTCATCAGTCCCGTAGAACTTAGAACTACTTAAACCTAACCAACCTAAAGACATCACACACATCCATGCCCGAGGCAGGATTCGAACCTGCGACCGTTGCGGTCTCGCGGTTCCAGATTGTAGCGCCTAGAATCTCACGGCCAATCCGGCCGGCTGTACAGTGTCAATACAATCAAATTTTTCTTAATTAAATAAGGTATCTGCTGTTCTCAACTTCTCATTCTACATGGTGTAAATGATAACTGCTTAGAACGTACCACTGTAGTGTGGGGGAAGCCGAGACGAACGTTTTGATATGCCACAGTTGTGGCGCATGAGATTTTCTATATCCTCACGGTCTCTTACGCCAGTGGCTTAGTCGATTATTTCGTTGACATTATTAATTTAAACTTTCCAGTGAGTGTAATGCAAGGAAAAACTTTTGTATACGTTATGTAAAAACTAACTAAAGTTACCTTTCCGTCTGAACTTAACTTTTAGTAGCACTGTGCCGGCCGGAGTGGCCGAGCGGTTCTAGGCGCTTCAGTCTGGAACCACTCGACCACTACGGTCGCAGGTTCGAATCCTGCCTCGGGCATGGATGTGTGTGTTGTCCTTAGGTTAGTTAGGTTTAAGTAGTTCTAAGTTCTAGGGGACTGTTAAGTCCCATAGTTCTCAGAGCCATTTGAACCATTTAGTAGCACTGTATTTTCGCAGCAAGAAGCCAGACAAACAAAACAATTTAATTGTTACTTTTATATTGTTAAAATTAGCAATAACGTTAGGTGAAATTCACACAAAAATCAATTTTACATTTTATAAGTGCTACAAGGAGAGGTTTTTGATATTCAAGGATGGTTTTTGCCATAATTTTGGAGCGGCGAGCATGCTCTGCAGCTTAGGTGGCTTTTGTAGGGTAATTCTAGTCTGTTTCCTGGCTTGATAGACCACAAGTCTCAACATCAATTTTCGTACACCACTGTGATACGTTATAAGTAGTTACATCGTTTATACAGGGTGTTTCAAAAATGACCGGTATATTTGAAACGGCAATAAAAACTAAACGAGCAGCGATAGAAATACACCGTTTGTTGCAATATGCTTGGGACAATAGTACATTTTCAGGCGGACAAACTTTCGAAATTACAGTAGTTACAATTTTCAACAACAGATGGCGCTGCAAGTGATGTGAAAGATATAGAAGACAACGCAGTCTGTGGGTGCGCCATTCTGTACGTCGTCTTTCTGCTGTAAGCATGTGCTGTTCACAACGTGCAAGTGTGCTGTGGACAACATGGTTTATTCCTTAGAACAGAGGATTTTTCTGGTGTTGGAATTCCACGCCTAGAACACGGTGTTGTTGCAACAAGACGAAGTTTTCAACGGAGGTTTAATGTAACCAAAGGACCGAAAAGCGATACAATAAAGGATCTGTTTGAAAAATTTCAACGGACTGGGAACGTGACGGATGAACGTGCTGGAGAGGTAGGGCGACCGCGCACGGCAACCACAGAGGGCAACGCGCAGCTAGTGCAGCAGGTGATCCAACAGCGGCCTCGGGTTTCCGTTCGCCGTGTTGCAGCTGCGGTCCAAATGACGCCAACGTCCACGTATCGTCTCATGCGCCAGAGTTTACACCTCTATCCATACAAAATTCAAACGCGGCAACCCCTCAGCGCCGCTACCATTGCTGCACGAGAGACATTCGCTAACGATATAGTGCACAGGATTGATGACGGCGATATGCATGTGGGCAGCATTTGGTTTACTGACGAAGCTTATTTTTACCTGGACGGCTTCGTCAATAAACAGAACTGGCGCATATGGGGAACCGAAAAGCCCCATGTTGCAGTCCCATCGTCCCTGCATCCTCAAAAAGTACTGGTCTGGGCCGCCATTTCTTCCAAAGGAATCATTGGCCCATTTTTCAGATCCGAAACGATTACTGCATCACGCTATCTGGACATTCTTCGTGAATTTGTGGTGGTACAAACTGCCTTAGACGACACTGCGAACACCTCGTGGTTTATGCAAGATGGTGCCCGGCCACATCGCACGGCCGACGTCTTTAATTTCCTGAATGAATATTTCGATGATCGTGTGATTGCTTTGGGCTATCCGAAACATACAGGAGGCGGCGTGGATTGGCCTCCCTGTTCGACAGACATGAACCCCTGTGACTTCTTTCTGTGGGGACACTTGAAAGACCAGGTGTACCGCCAGAATCCAGAAACAATTGAACAGCTGAAGCAGTACATCTCATCTGCATGTGAAGCCATTCCGCCAGACACGTTGTCAAAGGTTTCGGGTAATTTCATTCAGAGACTACGCCATATTATTGCTACGCATGGTGGATATGTGGAAAATATCGTACTATAGAGTTTCCCAGACCGCAGCGCCATCTGTTGTTGACAATTGTAACTACTGTAATTTCGAAAGTTTGTCTGCCTGAAAATGTACTGTTGTCCCAAGCATATTGCAACAAACGGTGTATTTCTATCGCTGCTCGTTTAGTTTTTATTACCGTTTCAAATATACCGGTCATTTTTGAAACACCCTGTATATACTACACACGTACAGCGTGTATGCCGGAGAGAATAGTTCTTTAGCATCAGAGCGTCCATATTTGAGGCAGATAACTCAGCAAGCCGAATTACACTACGGCTAACTTCATCGTAGTTCACGCAAAGTTGTAAATACAGTTCCTTCGCATTTAGAAGAGCAGGTTTAGAAGCTGTTGAAACAAGCATTTCCTTGTGTCCTTTGCCAGCAGGGGTTAAAATTACGTTAATGAATGACGGCAGTGTGCCCTACAGGTACCTCATAAATGGCGTTCAACCGAGTGGCCAGCCTCTGAGGTGCTGCCAAGAGCCGTACACCCCTCCTGGCAGCCACTGCTGCAAGCCCGCATATCTCATCACCGCCCGGACATTTATGGAAAAATCAGAGTGAGTTCCAACAAAGATTTTCGTTGTTAAAAACTTTCAATTAATGGTTGCTCTCACAATTAATGCTGGAATCGAGGAAATATCAGTGTTCAGTAATGGATTGCCATATTGTGTATCAACTTCCTGCATGTGCGATTAGTAGTGAAACTGTCCACGTTCCGATATTGTGCAATTTCCTCACAGCATTACCAACATGAACCATTACGAGATTATTCGTAAAACTCAGCAGTATACTGTAAAATAAGAGAAAGGTTTACTCGGCATGTCATATTGTAAGATGGGGGTGCTCAATATTAGCACAAAGTTTCAGTCTGTACTGTGTAACGCTTATACTTAACTCCAACGTGAAGTAAGTCCTAAATTAGCAGATGACATTTTTGTCGCTAATTTTTGCTTATTTCAGTCTCACGTGTCGATAGTCGTCTCGTTTTCTCCAGGCTAAAAGCGCAACAGTAGCATTACAAGGGCGTGTTGAACAGTAATGCCTCCCATTTGTAATGTGAAAACTCTTAAAGATTTTTTTAAATAAACCGAACGACGAGAAGAGTAAAGAAGTAAAATATTAATAACGTATGTTTTATTTGAATAATTTAAGAGTTTTTACATAAAAAAATCAGAAGCATTTCTTTTCAGCACGCTCTCGCAAGATCCGCGTAAGACAATAAAGTCCTTAAGTAAAGGCATATTCGTGATTCACAAACCAGCATGTTTCATGGGGACAATTTGTGCACTGAGAGGTGCCCTGGCAACATTGTAGCATGTAGCAGAAGGATGCGGATGCGAGGTACACCCAAAAACTGGCCATGAGCGGGGTGGCACTTACCATGTTTGGGGTCCATACGCTGGTCGCATACAGAAAGTCAGTACGGAGTGTGATGCCCTCGCATGGCAATACAGGTTTCACAACGACATTCTGTGAATCTGGTCACTCCTCGTCGTTGGCAGCACCACGTCCCAACGGTGTAAAATCCCCCTCTGGAAGTCGGCAGCGGTCCTTAGTGGCAGTTTTAGGTTTGTAATCATTCACCGTATAGCATCTCTCGTATGTTGGTTCAAATGGCTCTGAGCACTATGGGACTTAACATCTACGGTCATCAGTCCCCTAGAACTGAGAACTACTTAAACCTAACTAACCTAAGGACAACACACAACACCCAGTCATCACGAGGCAGAGAAAATCCCTGACCCCGCCGGGAATCGAACCCGGGAACCCGGGCAACATCTCGTATGTTCAATTGGATTTAAATCCGGGGAGTAAGTTAATCATCTTAGACGCATGATGTCCTCACTTTGCGGTTGTTGTGAGTTTGGGCATTTGCCATACACCAGGTGAAACCGCGTTTCATTTGTACCACGAAGACGGAAATTCGCATGAATCATGTGATCTCGACAACGTGGGAGATGTGCCACCTGTGAAATAGGCTACGGTCAGTCTTTACAGCAGTGTAAAATAATAGCAGCAGTGGCGAGTCTAAGTTGTACAATATTTAAAATGTCTTCGCACTTCAGTCTTATCTTTTTACACGAAAAGATGCATTCGTAAAACGTTTAGTGTATCATAACTGAGTAGTTTCATGAAGTTCAAATTACAAAGATACTGTATGTCTTGACCCGTCAAAGAATAGGAGCATGGAAAATGTGAAGAATCTAAAAGTGTGCAGAAGTTTTTTTAAACTTAAAAGGAAGCTCTCTGGAGGGGACGAAGATGATGAAGAAAAACTGAATGTTCTACGAAACTACACTACTAACATCAATGTCCTTGTACTCTTTCACTGACGGCGATTTAATAAAATTATACTTGATAGCTGCAACTTTGTGTAGAGCAGTTTCACGTGCTGCCATATCAAGCATGACGATCATCACTCTCACACAGGGTATGGCAGACTGCAAACTCTTTGTGAAGAATTTTTTGCGTATTCATCAGCGCCCTCTGGAATTGTAGATATCGCAGCCACATAGCTGGATGTGACATTCTTAGTAGCGTGGTACATCTATTTGAAGGGTACACTTTTCGTGCAGCATCTGGAAGCGGACGATATACGTTCTCACGGGGCATGGGTGACCCAGAGGTTGCTGTGAAGGATGGATATCTTTGGTAACATAATGATCCTGATCCAGGATTGTACCACGTTGCGACGGTACTTAACGGTTTCCTGCTGCTGAGTTGCTCTTCTAAACAGCATCGCATACGAGAAAATCAGTTGCGTCTTAACTGTGGTTACTCGTGCTTTCAGTACATAGGCTATGCACGGCCCTGTTTAAAAGAATTGCTCGGTGTAGTCACAACGTCGAACCGTGCTAGTGTGCTTCCATGCCCCGCAGCTAATTTTCTGCAAATAGTAGCTCGAAGCTGTGATCCTGCAGTCAAATGGTATATGCATTGGCTAGAATTGCTAGTTAATAAAATACACTCAAGTGCAAAATAAAAGTTAAATGAATAATTTAATCAGCAGGGTTCTATTCTAACTCTGTAATTGATGTAGACGACGAGAATTATGTTGAACAATTTGTATTCAAGAAAGGACTTGTAAAACAAACGTGAAGTGGTCCTACGATAATAAATTAAAATACACCCAGAAAATACTCTTATCAAATGCTTTAGAGTTACGTTGAGGGTTTTACGAGGATGGTAGCAAAATCTCCAGACTAAATTGTAATCAAAGATAAGCGGAAACTACGACCACTTCGTTACCACAATACATGAAATATTCACGACCTCAAGCAGTTCAGTGTTCTACGTGATGATTCACAAATTAACACATGCGATACAAAAAGTAGTAACTCGTATTTCTTCCTCAGTTCCGTAATACAAACGGAAAAGATTAGAATCCTACACTGGGGCACATTCAGACCTCACAAAATATAAAGTCCGTACAAAGGTTAAAGTGTGGTAGCGGTCGTTCACCGTCCAGAATCAATCACCTACGCAATGGAATACCACTCGTTACCACAGGAAGGTCTGTCTCCCTCAATCACGACCAACCAGGTGTCCATAATCGCTCCCTTCAGCTCTTTATTCGAAAATTCCCTGTCTCCTCTTGTCTCTCGTAGTTTTCCGCTACTGTCTGCTTTTATATTGCTTGAAGGACCTCCCCACCAAAATTACATCGTTCTAAAACTTTAGAGACATGATCTGACTCAACATGACCACTTCTCGAACTAAACTAATATATTACATAATGTACAAATAAAGAAATGCTATATAAACATTCGGTCACACCCAGACCATTCACAATAAATATAAATAAAAGTTTTTCCATAAATAAATACACAGACAGAAGTCATGAGACAGGAATATACACATATACACATGACGGTTGTATCGCGTATACAAGGTATAGAAGAGCAATGCATTGGCGGAACTGTCATTTGTATCTAGGTGATTCAAGTGAAAACGTCTCCGACGTAATTATGGCCGTAAGACGAGAATTAACAGAATTTGAATGGTAGATGCAGCCAGACGAATGGGACATTCCATTTCGGAAATCGTTTGGGAATTCAATATTCCGAGATCCAGTATCAAGAGTGTGCCGAGAATACCAAATGTCAGGCATTAGCTCTCACCAATTTCAAATAACTTACGGGTTTGCTGCCGGGTGACGTCGTCGACCACCTGCCTTGAGAATGGCAGGGTGTGCTCCTGTCGAAATATCGGCGGTGGTCGACGACGTCACCCGGCAGCAAACCCGTAACTTATTTGAAATTCCGAAATGGTCGCACAAGTGTTACGCACGATGAAGGAGCCGGACGAACGTTTACCACCACAAATGAAGAAACCATTGAGCGTTCACGTGAAATAATTCTCTTAGACAGACGATTAACTATTGACGAAGTGATACATCGTCTGCAAATTAGTCACGGTTCTGCCTACGAAATCATCCACAACAGACTTGGTTTCATAAGGTTTGAGCAAGACAGGTCCCAAAACAACTCAAACAGTTGCCTAAACAAACGTGCTTGGACATCTGCAAAAACGTTTGGATCGCTATGGTAACGAAGGGGACAACTTCTCGGACAGGATCATTACTAGTGACGAAACAATGATCCATCATTACGAGCCGGAGAGTAAACGGCAGAGTATGGAATGGAAACATCCAAATTCGCCGTGCAAGAAAAAGTTCAAGACCCAACCGCCAGCAGGAAAACTGATGCCTACGGTTTTTTGGGACTCACTGGGTCCAGTACTGGAACATTATGGGGAAAGGGGCACAGCAATAAACAGTGTACGTTACAGTGAGATGCTTACTACCAGGCTAAAGCCTGCAATTCGAAGGAAACGCCGAGGATTGCTGTCCAAAGGTGTTGTGTTGTTTCACGACAATGCCCGTCCTCATACTGCTGCCCACACTGCTGAAACGCTCCAGAAGTACTGAATCATCCTCCATATAGTCCCGATCTTTCCCCTTCTGACTATCACTTTTTTTGGTCCACTCAAACAGGTATTAAGGGGCCGTCGATTTTCCTCGAACGAAGCAGTGAAAGAAGCGGTGCATTCCTGGCTCGTACCTCAACCAAGAACCTTCTTTTATGAGGGCATCAGGAAGCTTATACAACGATGGACCAAGTGCATTGAAACACAAGGAGACTACGTCGAAAAATGATGTTCTTGTAAGTTTCCTATTTGATTACAATAAAATTTTATAACTACTTTGCGGATAATAATTGACTTACCCTCGTATATCGTGAAATAAAATAGATACAGATATGTAGCTTTCAGATATGATAGCTATAATGCAATGCTATCATCTGAGATTCTGTATGTTGCATTCACAGTGAAATATTAAGTGCTGTAGTTTTAAAGATACTGAAATATTATTGTGTTATTGGATGTGTTTCATTTTTCTGAGATTGCAGATGTATACAAATTTGTTTTAATACTTGAATTCTTATAGATTCTTGAAGAACTGTAAGAAGTCATCTTTCAGCTTGCCTGATACTTTGCCGTTTCTTGGTACTGTCTCCTGCACAAAGGCCATGTGAGCAACAGCCGTCCAAATTTCCAGCTTTGGAAGTTCCCCATTTCCGGCAACGTTGCTTATCTTCATACCTGGACTCGGTTGTATCGGTCATCTAGCCGGATCTGCTGGGGTGCTCCCCGAGCCCTGGGCCCGCTGGTGTTCAGCCGTTCAACAATTTCACCTACTCTCATACCAGTTCCACGTGGACAAATCGTGTAACGTGACAACGTGCTCGACCCTGCCCTTGCAGTTGTTGTACGCTTCCTTCGATCTGGAATCTTTTCCGTATTCCTGAAATTACGCTGTAGACGCTGTTCAGCTCCAGATCTAAATCACTCTGCTCTGACTGACAATGACCTAGCCTTATTTAATATCAGCATAATGTGTTTCCTGTGCCATACTGCTTACATAATGCTGTAAACCAATGTCCTTGTGTGCCAAAAGCACACAGTGTATAATGTTACTCTGAAACACTATATCATACACTGCTGCCCTTAGGGACTAACTCAAACACCGGATTGTATTATATATGTGTGTACCCCTCGCATTGCTGGGTTATTACGATACTGCACTAACCACTCTGTGGAGTCACCTTCTTACGTTTTTCGTCTGCCTGAAAGGTCTCCTAATATATGGACCTAAATGCATCAACCGTCTCTTACATACTACCTAGAAACAGTCAAACTATGACCATAAAAGTTGGTGAAGGTGCTAGTTCTCCTTTACGTACTCACACTACAGTGCGACGCATTTTTCTGAATGTTGAGTCGCTTAGCGAAAATCTTGGTTGTAGAAGTCTGTATCTTGGCTGTGCATAAAACATTTTATTTCCATCTCGAATATTATCTCGTCGCCATATTCGCAAACCATGCAAGAGTTTCTTGATCCGAAGATGGAGGGGGAAGTCATTGAATGCCGTGGCAGAAGAATATGGGGTAAATTACATTGTAGTAATACTACAGTACATCACAAGTTTTTAGAAATTATTTTATTGTACTGTAACAATAATGTACCTATAATAATTTTTTTCTTTATGCATTTAGATAAATGTTTCTGTCTGAATTTATGTAAAATAATGTAAATATTATTTTGGATTTTTTTCCTTTTCGTGTCATGTTAAAGAAACTGTACACAACTTTTGAAATGAATGTCATTACTTATGTTAGATTTTAAGCAATTTGATAACCAAAGGAAAATGTATTTAATGTTAAAACTATTGTAAAATGTGAAAATTGTAATTTAAACACTTGGTCCATACGTAGGTAATGCATTAGAATCTGTGTAGTAGAAAACCTGTGGTGAATACCCTACCTGTAGGGGCGCGGGAAAAGGTGGATGCAGGCGAGCGCGGGAAAACGCACACTGGCGCGGTTCGGCACAACGGGCTCAGTATTACAGTCGGAGTTGAGTATCGGTCAGAGGAACATGTACTGTACCGAGGAGGCTGTCTAGGAAAAGTGGATTCCATTGAGCCTCGGATGGGCCGATTCCGACGACTATTTGGCATGGCTATATTCTCAGGCACAAAACTGGAAAGATTACGACGCTAAGAAGAATGAAAGTGCCGATACTGTGAGAGCCTTAGCCGTGCTTGTATGTGTGCTGTGCTGCCCGCTATCTCGCTGCCCGCCATCCGCCGCAACGACGTGCACAGGTCAAACATTTATTTCATCTTTAGAAGTGTATCTGTGTGGACCAGTGTTGAAACTGTTTTGACTGTTCAATAATAACGTGACTTTTACCAGAATTGCTTTAGCCGTCACTTATCCTTATCATTGACCTAGACAGGGTCCTTACCTTATATTGTGCAACCCGAGTATCCCGAACTGAAAGTTACAGTTAGTACTAAATCATCTGCAGACCAATCTATACTATAAAGACGTTCAAGGATAGGAGTGCAAATTTAAATGTTAGTAAAGAAGATCAGTATGATTAAATTGAAAGATAAAATCTGAATTGAGCTAGCAATGTTAGTTAATTGATTTGTGACTGAAATAATGATAACTAAGTAATTCTAAATTTAAGAAAAGAAAAGTAGTTATCCACAGATTGATAATTTTGAGTGTTAATGTACCTTCAGGACTTGCTAGTTTCAATATAACAACCGTAACAGTTTCAGGGCCCCCCCCCATTCTCTTGCCTATTCTTGCACATTTTGAAGTGTACTGATCAGAATTGAACAGTAATATTAATTTCTATGTTAAACCTAAGTGTATTAGTGTTTTTTCCAATTTTAATAGTGACATTGTATGTGTGTGTTCAAAATTGCTGATTCTAGGGTAATCTATGCCCGATTTCAGTCTGATCAATATACGAAGTGCAGCTTGTAGTAATCATTGCTGTGTGGTGTTGTGTAATTTTAGCTCGTACGAATTAATACAAAAGAAGAAAACCTTAGTTCAGTAGATTCTTTCTGGTTCTAAATTTTGCTATAAAACGCAACATTACTACGTGTTGTTATGCTTGTACATGCACATACTTGTACAGGGAAAAACTCACTCAATGCCTAATTAGGCTGGCGACCGTATTATTAATCATTGGTAGTATCTACTGTGTATACTTCTTGTCCATGCGAACGCGTAATTGTACCTTACTTTTGCTTGACGCATCACTGTAGTTACTGACTGAATAAGTCCGAATTGCTTCCATTAGGTACACGCGGTCAACTTATGTACTAAATCCTTGTTTACAAGGTGAAGCCCGTGAACTTATTACAGTACAGGCTTTATTGAGCTAACGCACGTCCGACAGGGCGGTAGTGTTACACGTGGCTTCCCGGTGACAGGACATCCAGTTGTTGTCGGTTATAAACTAAAGACCGAACAGTGGATGTTCAGTGGCACGAACAGTAATAAAGTTTAGCAAAGTAAACTGCAGTGTGAGTCAAGTATAATAGTGTGTGTGATTGGCATTCAATATGGACAGGAACAGGGACAGGGTAGATGTGCCGAGCGAAATGGAGAATGCGGCTAGCAGTAGCAGGAGTCTACGCGGCCAGATAACAGATGGCGTTAGCGGAAGACAATTGGCATACATACAATACCATGAACACGTCAACGAACAGATTGAAATGTCGCGATCGCCTCGAACACAGCAAGGGACAAAACAGAAAGTAGAGGGTGACTTTGTAGATGATAGTGGGTACGTGAACGAATCCACTGACATATTTGATTCACCACAGATAAAGAAAGAACCGAAAGAAACTTATGAAGTAGAATCGGAACACACGGATTCCGTAGAACAAAACAGTGTAAAAATTTTAAATATGAACGACTTATTTGAACAATTAACCAAACAAATTGCAGGGCAGAATGAGCAGCTTAAAACACACGTTGACGAGCAGCTCAAAACACAGAATGAACAACTTCAAAAACAAGTCGGTAATCAGGTTAATCAGCTTAAAACACACGTTGACGAGCAGCTCAAAACCCAAAGTGATCAGATTAAAGCACAGGTTGAAGGACAGGGAATTAAAATTAGTAAACAAATAGAACAAGTAGAACAAAAAATGGGTAATTTAAGTTCTGTGGTAAATACTCTGAAATTTGAAATTGATACTATTAACAAAAATATGGATACTATGCAGGAGGAAATTGGTAACATTAATAGTAGATTCGATGTTGAAATTCTCAACATCCAAGAGAAAGTAGAACCTCTGGTTGTAACTAAGGTAGACGAAAAAGTTTTCGGTCTTAAAACTGAGATCGTAAACGAATGTCAATACGGAATATCTCAGTTGAAAAAGGTAGTTGTAGACACTGAAAAAGAATTAGGTGAAAAAGTAACCGGATGTGTTCAAAATTGTACGAAAATTCAAGGCAAAATTTTCGATCTAGAGAGCAAAATTAAAGATAGGCCAGGTGTGGTCTGTAATGGCGCACCAATTACGAAGCTGTTAGAAGGCGAGGAACGCTTCGATCCAGCCAAGAAACATAACGGGTGGCATCCGTTAGACTTCATCAAAAATTGCGAGAGAGTATTTCCTGAGCACTTGTCTGATCAGGAAAAGATAAACGTTGTAATTAGCGCCTTAGCAGGTGACGCTAAGCGCTGGGGAATAAATTTAAATACCGAACGAATGACGTTCGAAGAATTTAGGCAAAAATTTACCGAAGAATATTGGTCAGAACAAAAACAGGACCATTTATGGCGCGAGTTTATCATGGCAAAACAGCATGATAGCAGGGGCAGGAATTCTTTGAAAGATTTCTGCGAATATTGGTACCGAAAATTGACACATTTAAAAGGCCGAAGATCAGATTCAGAAATTATCTGGGAACTGTATAAAAAGCTCCCAGAAGATTCCAAGAGGTATGTAGGAAGCAACCATCGTAGCTTCCAAGCCTTTCTGGAAAGGGTCGAAGACGAAGACCATTGGCGCGCAAGTCGTGCCAATTATCAAAATTTTGGTAACCATAATAACCGACACAATGACGAAAGAAATGACGGCGATGGATTTCGCGTCAATATGATACAGAGAGGAAGAGGCAGAGGAAGAAGCAGAGGAAATTATCAAGGTCGCGGTAGAGGGTATGCCGCGCAAAATAATAACGACGCGGGAAACTAATTTCCGCGAACGTTGCGGGCCAAACGGAAGCGGACAATACATACCGGCCCCGAATTAAGAAAAGATACCGGTCCGACCGTAATGTAATGAGACAGGCTAGAGACAGGCGCGAAGCGACGCAATGTGTAGTGGCGAGACAAGCGTCAGGTGCGAGCGAGCATGAGTCATATAGGCCGCACAGAATACTCCAGATTAACGGGCGAGTGGAGCATCAGAGGGCAACGGCCCAGCCTAGCGGAACATCTGTTCAGAGAGAAGCCGCTAGCAATACGGCAGCAGTAGGTGCGAACGTAGCCGTAAGAGATAATGAAAATTTTACGAGAGATAATTCCGTGGCAAAGGAAACAATAGATGAGACGGTGAGTACACAGAGAGGTGCGGTTAGCAGTGTTTGCAATGAGGAAAAGGGCGATAATGAATTAGCAGAAGTAACTGATTGGCGTGTGCAGATCGACGATCTGTACAAGGGCCTAAAGCAATGTGAGTGGGAGGATGTTAAGAAGGAATATGAGGCGAAGAAATTAGTTAATAGAAAGGGAAATGATAGGGGCGTCAATATAGTGACGTGGCCCAAATTTGAAGAAGGGAGAATAAATAGCGCCGCGAAAAATACGCGTGCTGCCGATAAGGGGAAGGTTAATGATAGGAAGGATTTGGAGGATGAAATCCTCAGCATTGACGAAGAAATAACTTCTGCTAACAATCCGCCAATAGTGCAAGCTGCTACCGAGAGGCACCGTGGAGAAGGGGCAGATGATTACATGAAAGTAATTAAAGTCCACGAGGATTACACCGAATATGAAGTCACAGTAGAGGTAAATAAAGCTGATGATGAGGCCGTTTCACCAAAAGAGGAGATTGAATTAAAATCTAAGCCTGACAACAATACCGAGGAGGAACTTAGTGCCTGTCTCAGAGAAGCCTTTATGTTAGAACCTGATAGCGATCCGGAATGGTCGGATTCCGACGATAGTTCAGATGATGAAATATACGTAAATACAGACAAAATTGAATATACTAGCTTTCCCTGTTGTGCAAAAGTAGCGTATTTAAATGAATCTGATGTGGAGGAAGAGAGTAGTGATGACTCTAGTGAAGATGAATTTTTCGGGGTAAAAGAAAGTGAATATACTTTTACCGAAAGAGGGTATGAAAAAATCAGTGAAATCAAAGGGGATGTAGTTAAGTACGATATTGTACCTAACAATGACGAAGTGTCAAAACAGAATCCAGATGTTGTGACTGAACAAAGAAAGAAAGAGCCGCCTGACGACTCAGTGTTTATTTTGCGAAGAGTTCAAGTGAGCAAAGACTTTGAACTCCAGAGGCCTAAGAAGCCTCCAGACTTAAGTGACTGTTTTATGAACCATGAAAGACTGCCTTGTTAATAAAGAGACGAGCAGGGGCAGGATGCTGTATTTGTATAGATATTATTAATATTATGCATGACTTTATTGTTACTGTAACTCAGTATTAGCTGAAATTGAATTATTGTTTTGTTAAAATAGAGCTTGGGGCAGATTCATATCGGATTTTGAGAATGTCATGAAGACTTTACATCATGAAACTACAGGATTCCCACCGGAAGAAATTTTGTTAGGTAAAAGTAGTAAAAGTTTAATTGAAGAAAAATTAGAGTTTCCACCTTGTACAAGTTTGGGATTGAATCAAAAGAAAGAATTGGTAATAAAAAGGGCAAAGCAAAGAGCCGAATCTAGATCTAGAAGACACGATAAGAATCTAAAAGTTTCAAAATTTAAAATTGGAGGTCATGTTCTTCTGAGAACCCACGAAAAATCTAGTGAACTAAACCATGAAATTTCAAAATTTAAATATATCTATAATGGACCATATATAATACAGAACATTCCACACGAAAATGCTTACTACCTAATCTACCCAAAATCCAAAAGACCTTTAGGTGTAAGAAATATAGTGGATCTGAAATTATATGTTCCCAGAAACGAGTAATTGTGCTGTATCTTATGCTGAACACAAATTGTTTCAAATGTAACTATTCTTTGTAAATGCCTGTATACCATTGAAAGTTTACTAATGTAGTTATGTGAGTTTCAGATTACCAATTGTATTGTAACTATAAAAATGTATGGAGAAAAGGACTGAAAGGAAAGGGTAAATGCTTTCAGACAGATAACAGATGGAACTGTCAAAAATGAAAATGGGCAGTGTATGAACCATAATATAAAGGACTGCCAAATACCAATGAGGGCAGATAAATAGTCGAGGGAAAATAGTAAATGTAATCCAAAGGATGTGACAATATGAAGTGAAATGGACTGCCCAAATCCACATTATAGGCAGTAAATATGTGTAGTTAATTTTCTGAAAATTTTTGTGTGTGTGTTTTGTTTAGTAAATTAAGAACTGGACTGCTATTCAAAGGAAGCAGCGACAAATTATCCTATAGTGTATACGAAATATGCATTTGTTTTTGTAGTTAAATATTTGCATTCCAGAATTTTAAATTGTTTCGTTAAGAAATTTGGGAAAAATGATTAAATTGCTATTTTAGTAATGTTTAAATGGGAAGTTGGACTGTGCAAAAGGCACTTAAGTAAATAACAAGATATTGGTCTTAATATATTAAAATAGTGTGAACCTATATACAGTGAGTGGAAGGAAATATGTAGTGTAAATCTTCTTGAACTTTTACGTAAAGATTCAGAACCAGTGTATCATTGTTAAATTTAGTGTTCCCATAAAATTTGGACTTAAGAAAATTTTCTGGAAACAGGGGCATGTGTAACAATAATGTACCTATAATAATTTTTTTCTTTATGCATTTAGATAAATGTTTCTGTCTGAATTTATGTAAAATAATGTAAATATTATTTTGGATTTTTTTCCTTTTCGTGTCATGTTAAAGAAACTGTACACAACTTTTGAAATGAATGTCATTACTTATGTTAGATTTTAAGCAATTTGATAACCAAAGGAAAATGTATTTAATGTTAAAACTATTGTAAAATGTGAAAATTGTAATTTAAACACTTGGTCCATACGTAGGTAATGCATTAGAATCTGTGTAGTAGAAAACCTGTGGTGAATACCCTACCTGTAGGGGCGCGGGAAAAGGTGGATGCAGGCGAGCGCGGGAAAACGCACACTGGCGCGGTTCGGCACAACGGGCTCAGTATTACAGTCGGAGTTGAGTATCGGTCAGAGGAACATGTACTGTACCGAGGAGGCTGTCTAGGAAAAGTGGATTCCATTGAGCCTCGGATGGGCCGATTCCGACGACTATTTGGCATGGCTATATTCTCAGGCACAAAACTGGAAAGATTACGACGCTAAGAAGAATGAAAGTGCCGATACTGTGAGAGCCTTAGCCGTGCTTGTATGTGTGCTGTGCTGCCCGCTATCTCGCTGCCCGCCATCCGCCGCAACGACGTGCACAGGTCAAACATTTATTTCATCTTTAGAAGTGTATCTGTGTGGACCAGTGTTGAAACTGTTTTGACTGTTCAATAATAACGTGACTTTTACCAGAATTGCTTTAGCCGTCACTTATCCTTATCATTGACCTAGACAGGGTCCTTACCTTATATTGTGCAACCCGAGTATCCCGAACTGAAAGTTACAGTTAGTACTAAATCATCTGCAGACCAATCTATACTATAAAGACGTTCAAGGATAGGAGTGCAAATTTAAATGTTAGTAAAGAAGATCAGTATGATTAAATTGAAAGATAAAATCTGAATTGAGCTAGCAATGTTAGTTAATTGATTTGTGACTGAAATAATGATAACTAAGTAATTCTAAATTTAAGAAAAGAAAAGTAGTTATCCACAGATTGATAATTTTGAGTGTTAATGTACCTTCAGGACTTGCTAGTTTCAATATAACAACCGTAACAGTTTCAGGGCCCCCCCCCATTCTCTTGCCTATTCTTGCACATTTTGAAGTGTACTGATCAGAATTGAACAGTAATATTAATTTCTATGTTAAACCTAAGTGTATTAGTGTTTTTTCCAATTTTAATAGTGACATTGTATGTGTGTGTTCAAAATTGCTGATTCTAGGGTAATCTATGCCCGATTTCAGTCTGATCAATATACGAAGTGCAGCTTGTAGTAATCATTGCTGTGTGGTGTTGTGTAATTTTAGCTCGTACGAATTAATACAAAAGAAGAAAACCTTAGTTCAGTAGATTCTTTCTGGTTCTAAATTTTGCTATAAAACGCAACATTACTACGTGTTGTTATGCTTGTACATGCACATACTTGTACAGGGAAAAACTCACTCAATGCCTAATTAGGCTGGCGACCGTATTATTAATCATTGGTAGTATCTACTGTGTATACTTCTTGTCCATGCGATCGCGTAATTGTACCTTACTTTTGCTTGACGCATCACTGTAGTTACTGACTGAATAAGTCCGAATTGCTTCCATTAGGTACACGCGGTCAACTTATGTACTAAATCCTTGTTTACAAGGTGAAGCCCGTGAACTTATTACAGTACAGGCTTTATTGAGCTAACGCACGTCCGACAGGGCGGTAGTGTTACAGTACCGCTGTAGTTTCAGCCCGGAGCCCATCGTCAAACAGTAGTGTTGATTTCTTGGCAAGAGATAAGCATCGAAGAAAACTTAGGAATATTACATTTTGTGGAAGGAAGAGACCAAATGAAATTGTTAAAGAATTAGAAATATATAAACACAATCGCAGTAAACCTGACTACATCTTCAATTATCAGCTAAAATCAGGAAATCAAATGCAGCTCCAAAACTTCATATAACTCTTAGAATCTGAAGGGATTGGAATAATAATTAATTGACAGAGAGAATGTTCTTCATTGTCCATAACAAGCAAGTTTCAAACCTAAATAATTAAATATGTATCTACAAACTTACCTGTGCTGCATAGAATTGTCTTTGCATTAGCTCCAGAAGTATGCAATATCTGTACACATTACTTGTTCTTTGGCTCATCATGTCAGCAGCCGGTGGAAACAAATGTATCCGGCATCGTTTACTTAGCTTAGCTCATGGATCGAAGTGGATCGAAAAACCGAATAAAACCTCTCTCTTATAACATGAAAAGGACAACTTTTCATGAAGTAAGCACAATGTAGAAAGCTTATGCACAACTAATACCTTTCGTAAACAATGTAATCACTAAAACTTTGTTATCTTCAGGGCGCAAATGCAACACCTTTTGTAAACTATGTAATCACAAAAACTTTGTTATATTTTGGGATACTAATGTAAAACTTGTCAAGATATCAACACGACCGGACGTGGGCTCATGCCCGAAACTAATAACGATACAAAAATATCATTTTTTTTAAAAACTCGTAGCTGGTTGCTGTATTTAGTACAGTGTAATTTATGAAAACAGCTGCAGTGTTCTCAAACAATAATGGACGAATAATAAAAGAATGCGGGATGATAGAAAATTTGATGTTCCAACGAAATAGAAAGTGTACTGTGCCTCCTTTACACTAAGGTAACAAAAGTCATGGGATACCTCCCAATACGGTGTCAGACGTCCTTTTGTCCGGTGTAGTGCAGCAATTAGACATAGCGTGGCCTCACAAATCGTTGGAAAGTCCCCTGCAGAAATATTGAGCAATGCTGCCTCTATATCCGTCCACAATTGCGAAATTGTTGCCAGTGCAGGATACTATGAATGAACTGACCTCTGGATTATATTGCATAAATGCTCGGTGGGATACATGTCCGGCGATGTGAGTGGCCAAATCATTCGTTCGAACTGTCCATGATGTTCTTCAAACCAAATACGAACAACTGTGGCCCGATGACATGGCGCATTGTCATCCATAAAAATTCCGTTGTTGAATGGCTGCAAATGGTCTCCAAATAGCCGAACGTAATCATTTCTAGTCAATGATCGGTTTGGTTGGGCCAGAGGACCCAGTCCATTCCATGTAAACACAGCCCACACCAATTAGGTATACCTTGTGTACGCGATACTACTGTCATCTGTATATGGGCATATAGCTATTCCATAGTGCCCGTCACCTTAGTGTAAGCTCTCAGGAATCTTCAGTATTATGCTCCTGTGACGGTGCACCCTATAAGAATAATTGGTTAGCAGTCCCAAAAACATTCAGCTTTACCTTCTCTGATGATGGTTGGATCTTCACAATTTTCGGCCGTGGTGAACCCACATTTTCCCACGGTTTGCTATACTCCACTATCTCGAAGTACTCCCAGCACTGGTACATGATGATTAGGTAGTTAAAGATGTCATCTGTATTGGTCTGAATGAGCTGCAACATTTGCGCTAGTGCCATGGTTCAGGAGGCTTTTCAAATCGGCGTGAACAGCGGCCGGCGACATTCGAAGAGCTCAAAATGTCTTGCATGATGTCGTAAACATTTTCCAAAATCGCATAGATTTCAATACACTAGTCTTCGGACACCAAGATCTCCGCTTCTTTTGGAATTCTCGGTTCTTCCGGGAGAGATAGTCTGTCACTTGCTTATTTGTGATTCATATCTATTGGACAGCAATGGGAGTGCCTGGGTAACTTAAGCACTGTCATCAGATGGGACAGAGTAGTAACAAAATAGACAGTGTGCAGAAAGGAAAGCATGGGGCTGCTCCCTTGTCTTCTATGAAGTCAAGTGTTGCGCTCGAAGCCATTCTGAAACCGAGTAAACGCGTAACGATAACCCCTTACTACGAGGGCTCAAAATGAACAGCCTTACGAACCGGAACTAACCTAACCGACTAAATGGAAACGTTCACAAAAGGAAAGGCTAATGAAACAAGTTGCGATAAATCGTTAGTTACAAGCTGGTCACATAAGCTTTTAAATTTATTAGTGTCCACATCCGTAAGCTGTGAAATGCCACTGTTTCTGACTTAACATGACAATGAAGCTACTTTGTTTTGCAAATGTCGATTTCTACTTACACAGAGTTTATTTTGTATTTTAATTTTTCTTTACTGGGATTATGAGCTGATAAATCGACTTGACTTCCAACAGAAACAGCTGTTATGGCACAGTCTGCAGAAGTTTGTGTTTGTCGGTGCTGGAATTTTCGCTTGTTTTCTCAAACAGACAGTAACACATAGGTATTACTTTAAACGAAGACAGTAGGCTTTATTAAAATTTAATGTATGTAAATGTTCGGAAATAAGCCCAGATCTATAAGAATAATATTTGTTTAATAAATGACGATTGGTAAGTGTCATAAAGGAACTTTTGTTAAGTTCTATCCTAAATATGAGACGTGTTCCAAGTTAGGTTATTAAGTGGTAAGTTCCTATGGGACAAAACTGCTGAGGTCATCGGTCCCTAGGCCTACACATTTCATAATCTATTCATAATCTAACTTAAACTACCTTACGCTTAGGACAACACACACACACACACACACACACACACACACACACACCCATGCCCGAATGAGGACTCAGACCTCCGACAGGGGTGGGGGGGAGTGAGTGGTTGAGTGGGGGAGTAGGGGGAGACGACGACGACTGCACGAACCGTGGCAGCGCGCTTCAGACGGCGCGGCTACGTGTTTCCGATTTTCCATTATATAACTGTTGGAGTAGAATGTCCTCTTAATCATTTTCTTCCAACATTATGTACATCAATAAATCGCGATCACCAATTTGAGAAACGTGCATCTACTTGCATGAACTGTCGAACTGTTAACGACTGAGCTTCAGGCTGCAGTACTTGTACAAATAAATACTTTATCTTCTACACTGAAGCGCCAAAGAAACTGGTATAGGCATGAATATTCAAATACAGAGATATGTAAACAGGCAGAATACTGCGCTGCAGTCGACAACGCCTACATAAGACAACAAGTTAGATCGGTTAATGCTGCTGCAATGGCAGGTTATCAACATTTGAGTTAGTTTCAATGAGGTGTTATAGTCGAGGCACGAACGACGTGACACAGCATCTGCGAGGTAACGATGAATTGGAGATTTTCCCGTACTACTATTTCACGAGTGTCCCGTGAATATCGAGAATATGGTAAAACATCACATCTCCGATATCGCCGCTGCCGGAAAAAGATCCTGCAAGAACGGGACCAACGACGACAGAAGAGAATCGTTCAACGTAACAGAAATGCAGCCCTTCTACAAATTGCTCCAGATTTCAATGCTGGGTCACCAACAAGTGTCATTGTGCGAACCATTCAACGAAACATCATCGACATGGGCTTTCGGAGCCGAAGACCCACTCGTGTACCCTTGATGACTGTACGATAGGAAGCTTTACGCCTCGTTTGGGCGCTTAAACACCGACATTGGACTGTTGATGACTGGAAACATGTTGCCTGGTCGAATCTCGTTTCAAATTGTATCGAGCGGATGGACGTGTGCATCCTCATGAATTCATGGACCCTGCATGTCAGCAGGGGACTGTTCAAGCTGGTGAAGGCTTCGTAATGGTGTGGGGCGTGTGCAGTTGCAGTGATATGGGACCTCTAATACGTCTAGACACGACGTCTAATACGTCTAGACAGGTGACAAGTGCGTAAGCATCCTGTCCGAGAACCTGCCTCCATTCATACCCACTGTGCATTCCGTCGGACTTGGGCAATTCTAGCAGGACAATGCGACACCTCACTTGTCCAGAATTGCTACAGAGTGGCTCCAGGAGCACTCTCCCGAGTCTAAACACCAAACTCCCCAGATACGAACATTACTGGGCAAATCTGGGATGCCTTGCAACGTGCTATTCAGAAGAGATCTCCATCCCCTCGTACTCTTCCGGATTCTGGACAGCCCTGCAGGTTTCATGGTGTCAGTTCCCTCCAGCACTACATCAGACATTAGTCGAGTCCATGCCACATCGTGTTGCGGAACTTCTGCGTGCTCGAGGGGGCCCTACACGTTATTAGGCAGGTATGCCAGTTTCTCTGGCTCTTCAGTGTAGTTCCACCATACTGTAGTGAGATGTGGCCTTCTTCCAAACTTTAAAAACAAATTTGATATGTTAGTTGCGTTGGGTACACAGCAATGTGTAACCTAAATTGAGTCAAAACATAAAATAGGCAGCGACCACATTTTTCACAGTCCTTCAAATTGTATGTTACAGAGTACTTGCAAGTTAAGTATCACGGTAATAAAGTCCAGTACCGGTAAAAATGGGCACTTCTTCATCAAGCTTTGATATGAAAGTATAAGATACAAAATCCATCAACTCTTTGTGACAATATTTTCCTCAGAATTGAATGAAAGGTATTATATACAGTAGTGAAGAAAACGTGCATATGCGAAATATATCGTTTTCATTTTTTAAAAGAAAAAGGAGAATAACTAACTCAAGGAGTTGATGTAGCTTTGCTTCATTTACATACAGTATTTGTTGCAGTTTTATTAGATTTTATTGACTGTAGCAGAAAAATCGGAAAACTCATTTTTTTAATGTATTGGTATCAGATGCTACTTGGGAACCGCTCGTTAATATACTGTGCGGCTTTTTCTCTTACTGCTCCTCATTACATATTTCTAAATTTTAGAGTACATCGAACAACTATTTATTTGCAGGTAAGCCCAGTAGCAGTTTCTACTCCGTCCGGGGTAATGACAGGAGCTACAAAGATGTCTGGAGTTTGAGAATTTTATGACAGTCACGGATTTTTATTTTAATTTTTAACTAACATGTTCGACACCGCGTTTGTAACATTCTCCTCCGTTAGTGACACTCTCACCCGACCTGACGTCGATGGGTAGGTGTGGCTACCAGTTCCGCCACAATTTTCTCTTACTGTAAGTCATTTTGGCAGCATGTCAGGGGTAATATGTTTATGTTGTTGTTATGTGGAATAACTCTTCTACAAGTTTTGTATCATTTTATCTCTGTTCGTTTTTTGTCTCGTCGTTCAGCAACAGGCAAAATAAAATGTGTGTTTAAAGTTTACCTGCAACAGGAATTCAAATTTTGGAATTGTGTGGGGACGGTACCAATGAACGTGTTTATTGCTTAATATGTGCTGGATAATTTTCTGTTGCACGTAAAGGAAAGAGCGGTATTAAAGGTAGTGTGAAATCAGATGAACATAGGAGCGCTATTATTGCTACTGTTTCGCCAAATGTTAGATATGCTTTTTAAAGCCAGAGATGCGAATAACAGTTAGATATAGTGCGCCGCTAAAGGGGCTAAATTTTCATACCACACTGCTAAACACGAACACCATTTTTGAAAAAGTCATATCTTGTGAAAAATAAAACCGAATAACTAAAGTTTACGTCTCAGTAAACTCCTGTACCTAATTTCAAACACATGTCATACGTCTGACCAAACAAAGTAGGGTAATATGTCCTGGATAGGACCCAGAAAAGTAGAGTAAGTCTTTGGCTACAATCACAGTCTTTTGCTGTGTTTCAGTATGGCAGATTTGAGGTATGCGTACTAAATTTTGGAACACGGGTTGCATCCGACTTTCCATTCTGTATACTCTCTGTTCTGTGCTGCTCGTGTACACTACCACCAGCTCAGCATGAGCTGTTGCAGCGTTGTTCCCCTTCAAATGAAGAAAACGGATCACTGCAATGTACTCCATTTCATGAATGGGCCACACCATGTTGTTTTGGTTTCTCTAGTGGCGTGCTGCGGTAATGTGGCGGGGGATTTAGATGTGTACCAGCACTGCAGATATCTACCTGCAAACAAACACAAAGTTAATCACCTCACTCTATTTCTTTCCTAGGAGATGAAACCTCATGACTAGTATTCATACAAGGATAGAATCGGTGCTTGAAAGGAAGGGAAGCTTTCTAAAAGCGTAAGAGTTTCAGGGTGTTGATTATTATATACCAGTACGTCAAAGTGATTTTATTGTGAGTTGTTGGGATCACGTTTACCCAGGAAACGTCATATGTGTGCTTTTCCGATAACCACCGCTGATGGCATGACTGTCGATAAGAAGTGGATTCAAAAATACTTGTCGCATATCACAAGATAGTCGGCTTATTTGTGCTTCCTTATACCACGGATTACCTTATGATCACCATCCATTCACTTATAAATGTTATTTCCTCTTGCAAGTGAAATGTGGAAAATAGAACTGAAGCCACTTTTGAGAAGTGTGCACCAAAAACTCATGCTCATATACGTCATAATTAAAGTGATGGTGGAGGATCCTATACTGAGAACTTGAGATAAGAAACCAATTAGGTTTGTACAGACATAAAAACATAAACCTTATAGCAACAAATATACAGGAACTACTCTTAGGGACTGTCGCCAGTCTCAGTGTTTGTACACAATGGCACGTAAAATATTCCTATTTTACACTGGGACAGTCAGGTAGGACCCAACCAAGCAATTCCTCTCCACTCTCTACTGGGTATCCAACACCAGCGACTTCTTGTAAACAATAGGAAATTATAATCCACGTCGTAGCTATTCCAGCTAGTAAACCAGCGCTACTACAGGAAGATAAGTTGTTAATTAAATATGCCTCACGCGCATTGCTCTATCAAGATCTTGAACCATCTGAAATATCCATTTCAGACAAGTACTTCTTATCCGAAAATGATAAAATTAGTGTTTTCTTTCGATTGTTTATTTTTGACTCAAAAGATTGCGCACATCCTATACAACAACGCGCTCCTTGAGACTGTATCAGATATACGGCCGATATTCAAGGTATCCAGCTCATCCTTGAAAATAATACACGAAGTAATGAAATACATAATGACATTTGATCAACACTCGTTCATTTTAGTAAAATCACGCTGCCTTCCGACTTTCCACTCACTCTGTATTCCAGATGACAGAGAGTTAGTTGGCTGGTTGGATGCCTAAAGGGACCAAACTAATAGGTCATCAGTCCCTTCGTCCTCGAATAGACAGGTTTATATGATTGTAGATCAGAAATTGCCTACTGTGCAAAACCCATAGGAAGGAAACCCCAAGGTATACCAACGTCAGCAAAGCTGAGGTAAGGGACAAAAGAAGGAAGGGAGACAGAGGAAGAAAGGCAAACAAAGTGCCCCATCTAGGAAGCAGCCAGAAGCCCCTAAAAGCAGAGTCGATTGAGGGGAGCTACATCCTACAGCCTCCGCCACTTACAAGAGGTACTGTACTCCGAGATTTCCTTGGAAAGACCAGCAGCATGGACAGGGCATGAGAAGCACAGACAGATAAAGGACGAACAAGTCTAACAGTCTACACAAGAGGGCGAGGACTAGGCTGGACAACAAAGCCAAGACATATGCAGCCAAATCTGAGCAGAGGTGGCGGCAGAGTGTCCTGCCAACCCCTCAATGGGCCAATAAAGTCAGGTGGTCCTCTCTTAAGGAGAGTGGTAAAACTCACTTCACGAATAAGATGCCGCAAGGGCATCGTCTCCTAACACCATGGGTAGCGAGTCAGTGAGACTGAGAGTCCGCGCCGGGCAGCTAGGTTGGAACAGTCCAGCAACATGTGGACCACCGCCAAACGGGCGCCACAATGACAGTGGGGGAGAGTCCTTGCTGTGGAGGAGCTGACCATGCGTCAACCAAGTATGGCTGATGTGGATCCGGCAAAGGACAGTAGAGTCCTTACGAGAGGCCTGCATAGAGCACCTCCACACATTTGTAGTATCCTTTAGCACTCGTAGTTCGTTTGGTGAAGTCAGGGTGAACCATTCCATATGCCAGGCACCTAAAACTTGACAACATAATACCGATCGGAATTCCGATCTCAAGAGTTGGTTTACTGGTAGCATGTTTGGTCAGACTTATCAGAGAGTTCATTCTCCAGTATCCCAATGTGGCCTGCGGTCCAAACGAAGGTGACTTAGTGTTTACTCTGTTCAGGGGCATACAGATAATCCTGGATAGCAATGACCGAGAGAGGGCGAGGGTAGGACTGGTCAAGAACTTGAAAACTGTTCAAGGAGTCGTTGCAGAAAAGAAAGGACCCCATCAATGCAGGAACAGATATTCTCAACAGCATCAGAGATGGCTACCAACTCCACAGTGGAACACAACAGCATTTCGACAAGGTGAGCATGTCCCGATGAGTATAAGCAAAGCTTACACGACCAGCAACCATCGAACCATCAGTGCAGATGACTTGTGAACCGTGGAATGCGTCAAGGACGGACAAAAATTGGCGGTGGAGGGCCTCATGATCAACCAAGTCTTCCAGACCTTTTGATAGGTCAAATCGAAGCTGTGGCTGAGGAACACACTGCAAAGGTGTATAGGGTGAATCCAGAGGAGAGGTGGGAGAGGAAACAACTGTAGTTCAGAGAGGATAACTGGATGAAGATTGCGATAGTTATCCCTGACTGGGGCCACCATTGTCGGAGATGGATTACCATGTTTGGAAAGAGGAGATGGTAGTTCAGATGATTAGCGGAGTGCAAACGCGGATAGCATAACTGACAAGCTGTTGTTAGCACCTGACCCGCAATGGAGAGACCCCAGCGTCTTCATAAGCTGTTCACAGGGCTAATTCAAAAGTCTACTGTCGAAAGTCGAACCTCGCAGTGGTGTATTGGATCCAGTATCTGCAATGCTGAAGGCGATGCCGAACCATACTCCAGACTCCAATAATAGGTGGGATTGTATCAGAGCTTGGTAAATTTGCGAAGGGTAGTGCAGTCTGCACCCCAGCTAGTGTTACTAAGACAGCAAGGTGTGTTAAGGTGCAGTCAGCACTTTCACTTAAGCTGGCGAAGATTGGAAATCCATGTCATCGGAGAATCGAAGACCAGTTCTAAAAAGCGATAAGTCTCCACCACACTGTGTAGCTGGTCGTCCAAGTAAAGTTCTGGTTGCGCGTGATTGGTAGACGACGACAGAAGTGCATGACATGAGTCTTGGTTGCGGAAAATCGAAAGCTGTGGGTGAGGGCGCATGCCTGCGCCTTTCGTATGGCGCCTTGCAGTCGACGTCCAGCGACACCCACAATACAGGAGGAATAGTAGAAGCAAAGTCGTCAGCATACGAGGAGGGTGATACTGAGGACCCCACAGTTACTACTAGACCATTTATGGCTACCAACTCGAACCCAGAACATATGGTGCAACAGGAAGTTCTGGATGAAAATAGGGAGCAGACTCCAGAGACACCTTTCATGTAAGGTAGCAAGGATGTGGTGTGGCCATGTGGCGCAATAAGCCTTTTTCAGGTCGAAGAATACAGCTATAGCGTGTTGATCTCAGTCAAAAGCTGGTCAGATGGCAGACTCCAGACTCAGTAGCGGAACGGCCACGCCAAAATCCACCCTGGGGTGGAGCCAGAAGACCCCAAGACTCAAGTAACCTACACAGCCACCAGCTCACCATGCGTTCAAACAACTTACAGAGAACATTGGTGAGACTTATTGGGCGATAACTGCCCATCTCTAGAGGGTGCTCTCCCGGTTTCAGTACTGGGACAACGATATTTTCTCGCTATCGTGATGGGAACTCGCCTTCGTCCTACATGCTGTTAAAGATGGCAAGGATATGTAGTTTGATCATTTGGTTGTGGATGTGGTCTGGCTCTGGGGCTGTATTAGGGCAGTGGGTGAGGATACTTACGAATCCCCACTCACTGAATGGAGCATTATATGGCTCCAGGTGGTGTGTAGTAAGAGATAATTGCTTTCGCTCCAAGCGCTGTTTTAGTACATGAAAGGCAATTTGATAATGCTCAGATGCTGACGCTTAAGCATAGTGCAGAAAAAATTTCGATGACAGCGTCTGGATCGGTATGGACAGTGCCATTCAAGGTAATACCAGGTACACCTACAGGTCTGATCATAGCCCAAACCTGCGGAGGGGAGGTAGACGGTCCAATGGCTGAAATGTACCATTCCCAGCTTTCTTGCTTCCATCTTTTTGTTAGATGACAGACCCAGGCATGGATACACTTAAAAGGCAATGAGGAGTTCCATCAGTAGGTGCTGCTGATGGCGCTGGAGAGCCAGCATACGATCTCAGATGGTTTCTGCAGTTTGCAAGGACCACCAGGGTACTGCCTTCCATCAGGGCGGGCCTGAGGAACAGACGATCACTAAATCAGCTTCCGAAAGAATGACTGTAGTTGTATTTTAGCGTGCCTCATCGATATCTCCATGCAGCAGGGATGAAGGTCGACAGCAGAGGCGAAAGCATCCCAGTCAGCGTTGTTGAGAGCCCATCTGGGTAGACGTCCAGGGAAGTGACACTGAGGGAGGGACAGACAGATTGGAAGTGGTCTTTACCACACAGTTCATCATGGAGCCTCAGCTGGATGGATGGGAAAAGACAAGGGCTACAAATGGAAATGTCTGTGGCCAAGAAGGTTCTGTGTGTCACACTGAAGTGTATGGGGTACAGGTATTCAAGAGGCAAAGATCAAGTTGTGCCAGAATATTTTCGAGGTCTTTATTGCATTCATAGACCACAGTTCCACCCCATAAAGCGTAATGGGCGTTGAAATCGCCAAAGCTTAGGAAAGGTGAGGGGACCTGACAAACCAATACAAACGGTATTTACTGAGATACTTCACCATCAGGATGAAGGTAAACATTGCAGATGGTAATATCCTGAAACGCTATCACCTGAAAAGCCACAGCCTCCAAATGGTTGTTAAGAGGCATGAGTTCACTATATAGAGCGTCTAGAACATACGTGCAAACTCTACCCAATACTCTGTCAGAGGCAGCACGGTTCTTATAATATTTCTGGTATCCATGAGGAGCTTGGGTCTGTGTCACTGGAGACCAAGTCTCCTGAAAGGCAATGCAGAAGGTAGGCGATGTGCTTAAAAAATGTGGTAGTTCAGCCAGCAGGTGGAAAAAACTGCTACAGTTCCACTGGAGAATAATGTTGTACAGTGAGGCCGTGAAGGGACCAAAGGGGCAGATTGTGCCTAAGGGTCACCTGCTGCCGCTGGTTGAGGGGTTGTGGCATCAATATACATAGGTTCCAGGTTCTGTTGTGTGGCACGAACAGGGGCCTCAGGGCCCATCGGAACGTGTGCCTCGTCTACAGGAGTGAAACAGGTGGCATCTGGTGGCATGGGGACCTCCGGAATGTCCTTCTTCTTGGAGAACTTTTTCTTGTCTTTTCTCTCCTTAGAGGTGATTGCGAGGGCTTCTCTGAATCAGTTTCAGGTAAAGCCCTGTGATCAGCAGTCTTCAGCCACAGGCTGGTGTCCGGTGGGTGGGAAGCCATTGATCCCAAGGTATGATTGTGGGAAATAGTAACAGGAGAGCCGCCAACCATCACAGGGACAGGCATATTGGGTGTCCCTGAGGACCCACTGTAGGAGATGTAACAGGCAGGAGCACCGTCCTTATAGCTGTAGCATCTGACATTAGTTGACATGCTGGGTGCAACCACTCATCCTTCTTCTTGGCCTCTTGGTAGCTACATCTACATCTACATCTACATTTATACTCCGCAAGCCACCCAACGGTGTGTGGCGGAGGGCACTTTACGTGCCACTGTCATTATCTCCCTTTCCTGTTCCAGTCGCGTATGGTTCGCGGGAAGAACGACTGTCTGAAAGCCTCTGTGCGCGCTCTAATCTCTCTAATTTTACATTCGTGATCTCCTCGGGAGGTATAAGTAGGGGGAAGCAATATATTCGATACCTCATCCAGAAACGCACCCTCTCGAAACCTGGCGAGCAAGCTACACCGCGATGCAGAGCGCCTCTCTTGCAGAGTCTGCCACTTGAGTTTGTTAAACATCTCCGTAACGCTATCACGGTTACCAAATAACCCTGTGACGAAACGCGCCGCTCTTCTTTGGATCTTCTCTATCTCCTCCGTCAACCCGATCTGGTACGGATCCTACACTGATGAGCAATACTCAAGTATAGGTCGAACGAGTGTTTTGTAAGCCACCTCCTTTGTTGATGGACTACATTTTCTAAGGACTCTCCCAATGAATCTCAACCTGGTACCCGCCTTACCAACAATTAATTTTATATGATCATTCCACTTCAAATCGTTCCGCACGCATACTCCCAGATATTTTACAGAAGTAACTGCTACCAGTGTTTGTTCCGCTATCATATAATCATACAATAAAGGATCCTTCTTTCTATGTATTCGCAATACATTACATTTGTCTATGTTAAGGGTCAGTTGCCACTCCCTGCACCAAGTGCCTATCCGCTGCAGATCTTCCTGCATTTCGCTACAATTTTCTAATGCTGCAACTTCTCTGTATACTACAGCATCATCCGCGAAAAGCCGCATGGAACTTCCGACACTATCTACTAGGTCATTTATATATATTGTGAAAAGCAATGGTCCCATAACACTCCCCTGTGGCACGCCAGAGGTTACTTTAACGTCTGTAGATGTCTCTCCATTGAGAACAACATGCTGTGTTCTGTTTGCTAAAAACTCTTCAATCCAGCCACACAGCTGGTCTGATATTCCGTAGGCTCTTACTTTGTTTATCAGACGACAGTGCGGAACTGTATCGAACGCCTTCCGGAAGTCAAGGAAAATGGCATCTACCTGGGAGCCTGTATCTAATATTTTCTGGGTTTCATGAACAAATAATGCGAGTTGGGTTTCACACGATCGCTGTTTCCGGAATCCATGTTGATTCCTACATAGTAGATTCTGAGTTTCCAAAAACGACATGATACTCGAGCAAAAGACATGTTCTAAAATTCTACAACAGATCGACGTCAGAGAGATAGGTCTATAGTTTTGCGCATCTGCTCGACGACCCTTCTTGAAGACTGGGACTACCTGTGCTCTTTTCCAATCATTTGGAACCTTCTGTTCCTCTAGAGACTTGCGGTACACGGCTGTTAGAAGGGGGGCAAGTTCTTTCGCGTACTCTGTGTAGAATCGAATTGGTATCCCGTCAGGTCCAGTGGACTTTCCTCTGTTGAGTGATTCCAGTTGCTTTTCTATTCCTTGGACACTTATTTCAATGTCAGCCATTTTTTCGTTGGTGCGAGGATTTAGAGAAGGAACTGCAGTGCGGTCTTCCTCTGTGAAACAGCTTTGGAAAAAGGTGTTTAGTATTTCAGCTTTACGCTTGTCATCCTCTGTTTCAATGCCATCATCATCCCAGAGTGTCTGGACATGATGTTTCGAGCCACTTACCGATTTAACGTAAGACCAGAACTTCCTAGGATTTTCTGTCAAGTCGGTACCTAGTATTTTACTTTCGAATTCACTGAACGCTTCACGCATAGCCCTCCTTACGCTAACTTTGACATCGCTTAGCTTCTGTTTGTCTGAGAGGTTTTGGCTGCGTTTAAACTTGGAGTGAAGCTCTCTTTGCTTTCGCAGTAGTTTCCTAACTTTGTTGTTGTACCACGGTGGGTTTTTCCCGTCCCTCACAGTTTTGCTCGGCACGTACCTGTCTAAAACGCATTTAACGATTGCCTTGAACTTTTTCCATAAACACTCAACATTGTCAGTGTCGGAACAGAAATTTTCGTTTTGATCTGTTAGGTAGTCTGAAATCTGCCTTCTATTACTCTTGCTAAACAGATAAACCTTCCTCCCTTTTTTTATATTCCTATTAACTTCCATATTCAGGGATGCTGCAACGGCCTTATGATCACTGATTCCCTGTTCTGCACTTACAGAGTCGAAAAGTTCGGGTCTGTTTGTTATCAGTAGGTCCAAGATGTTATCTCCACGAGTCGGTTCTCTGTTTAATTGCTCGAGGTAATTTTCGGATAGTGCACTCAGTATAATGTCACTCGATGCTCTGTCCCTACCACCCGTCCTAAACATCTGAGTGTCCCAGTCTATATCTGGTAAATTGAAATCTCCACCTAAGACCATAACATGCTGAGTGTTTTCAGAGTCTTGTATTCTTGAATTTTCCTTTCTCTCTGGAAAACAGCGTGATTCGGTGAGAAAGGAGAATAGTTCGTTCTACAGGCGGGGATGGAGGGGGGGACGTGTGCAGGAAGCATTCACATGCAGCACTTATCCACAATCTCTAAAGATGGGGCTAGCATTGCAACACGAAGACGTTTGCCCAAATTTCTTCAAGCACTTGAAGCGCCTAATATGGGGCGGAACATAGGGTTTGACATTGCATCAGTATGCCATCACCTTGAACTTGTCAGGCAATGAATCGCCCTCAAAGGCCTAGATGTAGGCACTGGAGCAAAACCTATAGTCTTTTGGTCCCCTGGGTACATTATGGACAAAGTGTACAACACCATCACTCCAAATTGGTGTGCAGCTCATCATCACACTTTAAGAGCTGTTCTCTGCAGAAAATGGTACCCTGAACTAAATTTAGGCTGTTGTGGGGAGTGACAGTCACGTCACCCAGCCTCTTATAAGCGAGCGGTGCACACAACTGGGCAGGGGATACTGTTTTGATCAGAACTGATCCAATTCTCATTTTAGAGATGGTTGCCACTTCCCCAAACATGTCTTGTAAGTTCTCCACTAAGAACAAGGACTTCGTGGCCAAGAAGGAATCACCATCAGTCCTTGTACAGACTTAGTATTTGCGAGGAGTATTGTTCTGTTTGCCACTTAGCCTACATTGCTCCCACGGCGCAGCCAGTGAAGGGAACATTTTAGGGTCATATATCTCTGTAATGAAAGAAGATTGTCTTTTCATAGAGACTGCTGGAGACGTATGCCCACCAGTGGGAGATAACTTCATCCACTTCATTTGCTGCTGATCCACCATGATGCAACTCACTCCTAATCAGGGCTCTCCCCATGGGCGCCACCCATCCTCACAATGGCTACCTGGCCAGTAATCTGTTGCTCAGAGTCCACGTGCCCCAGTAAAGGAAAGCATTCACTCTTTGGCATGCACGGGGAGTTCTCAGATCAGGCAGCAACAGTGCGATCCCTGTGGAGTCAGGAGGCTACCACCATGCAGGTACTTGACGACCCCCGACAGCAGGATGGCTACTGTGCTGGGTAGATCAGACCCACTAATGGGGACCATGTGTTTATTGAATGAAAAGTCTTAGAATATGCTGGAAGTGGAATCTTGAGGCTTAGTCATTAACCATGTCAAAACAGGGTCGGCACCAAGAAATCC
Source organism: Schistocerca cancellata (assembly GCF_023864275.1). Classification (NCBI taxonomy): domain Eukaryota; kingdom Metazoa; phylum Arthropoda; class Insecta; order Orthoptera; family Acrididae; genus Schistocerca; species Schistocerca cancellata. The sequence continues at coordinate 590,857,621 of NC_064629.1, forward strand.
ATCCCATGGAGAGGCATAGGGAGAAAGGGGTAGTGGAAGGATAAGCACACAGTGCGGAAAGGAAGTAATACTAAAAAGTCTGTGACCCTGTGGTAGCCATGTACACACTCAGAAAAGAGTTGTGAGCTCCCTGGGGAGCTGACAAAGAGTTCTTAAAGCGCAAATCAAGAGCAGTTAATACAGAACAAAATAAGTAGCGTAAGCATTAAACGTCGTGTTTCATTAACAAATCAAGCCTCTGCTAGGAATGCTTACTGATATATTTCTTTAATACCGCTGAAATACTTTGTTACGCGTCCTCTGATACGATAATCAAACCAAGTTACAGTAAAACGTGATATCAGATACATCCGGTGTTACCTCATAGTGACTTGCCACGTGTTCTTTAAGCTCGTAAATTCAGTAACCTAAGTCGTTAATTCTGGCTGTAATTTCAGTTTCAGCCAATAAATTATCACATTTGTTATTTTTATATGTCACAGTATATTACCGGCCCATTCGTCGTAACAATGGTCTGTGAGCCTACATATGGCCATTTCGCCGCTGGAAAAAAGATACATTTTGTTAAAATCATAGATGAATTTAAATGAAAATGATTTCATGATTATAAGTGCCATGGCCCAATATGAAGAAAATTCTACTACAAAAGGACAATTTATACTCAAAACCTGGTCATGTCACCATTTATCTTAGACAAACAAATCCTGAACCCCACGATACCTTACATTACCTAGTTACAGTGATTGAACGTATGCCTCATCACTCTTAACAGGAAACCGATATATAAATTTCAGCAGAAGATAAAAAAATGTCCTATCTATCGCTAAGAATGAAAATCCACAATCACATTTTGATTATCGGTCAATCAGCATATTATCAACTGTATCCAAAGCTCTGGAATATATTTCCCACCATCAATCGCAGCAAATACTTCTTTCGTGCCAAGCATCAGTCTTTTTTTAGCAATCAGTTTGACTTTTTAACTGAAATAGAAGTAAAATCTCATCTAGTTTTTGAGAAAAGTAGAGTGCAGCAGAATCGCAGGAACAACTTTACGGTCAGGTCGGTAAAAAGTCAAGTAGAAATAAAAAATTATTGTTGCTAGTAAGCCATCACGGGAGAGGTGTATACCAGATGTCACAGGAAATGGTAGGTATAGAAAACGAGGTCATGAGCATCATGAGATCTAATGTCAAATTTAACCAGGTGACGGAGAACACATGGGCTTTGTGTAGAGATTTTGATGAAAAAAGATCAGGTGCCTGTAGTAGAGGCAGCAGGAAAAGCCTCACTAGTAACTTAGATTGCAGTATTAAAGTTGACCAGGATGAAATGGGAGCAGCTACAGCACACACTCACGAGAGGTTTGTGAAGGTTCAACTGCTTCATGACCCACTGCAAGTGAACACAGTTGTCAGCCATATAAACAAACAGCTGGGTGGATAGTTTTTTACTGAAGCTAAGTTTCATCTCTGTGCTGTACTTGTTGCTGCAATTAGGAGATGGGAAAATGCAAATCATGGCCTGTACCTAAATAGGAGAGGGAAGGACAGATTAACTGAGCATCTTGCAGAATGTGTTTGTAGGTCTGCAAGGACACAAGGCAAAATCTCTGTGTATGTTTTAGACAAACAGAATCTTTAGGATCCTTTAAGAAATCTACAGTAAAATCTCTACATACTATTAACTATTGTTTGCTACCTTAAAGGTAACTAATTAATGAGTGTAGATTTCTCATAAATAGCTGAAAGTATGTTGTAGACAAACAGTCTTGACAGAAAATATAACAGAACAGACTCGTAATACATGTAACAGTTTCCACAAAAGCAAAATTAGTTTGTTTCATCAGAATATTGGAGGGCCGAAAAAACGAAGTACATGAGCTTCTTGTACGTCTAGAAGATGTGGAAAATTCTGAAGTGATAAATGTTCTGTGCCTCTCTGAACACAATGCAGTCACATGGGCAGAGAAGTTAAATATGAGGGATTGTATACAGCATCATTTTTAGTAGACTTAACATGAGAAAAAGGAGCTACAACAATATAAAAGTTGTATACACAGTTAAAAATAACGAAACAAGCAGAATCTAGAAACATGTGTTTGTGGGTTGTACATGTAGAATATTTGTATTGTAATTGAAACTGTCTACAGATAGCCTCTAGGAAACTTTCAACTATTTATGAGAAATCTACACTCATTAATTAGTTACCTTTAAGGCAGCAAGAAATGGTTAGTAGTTTGCAGAGATTTTACTGTAGATTTCTAAAAGGATTCTAACAGGAAAAATGATATGGAACCATTACTAGATGTTTCAATCCACTTTCAGTTAAGGTAAGTGCTGTCTATGTAAAACGCTGACTTGGTTTAAATGTTTGTCTATTTATTTCAGTTATAGAGGACAAGCTGCGAATGTACTGTGCAGTAGAGGTCTGATAAATTTATCACAAGCGGTGGCAATTAGTTTACTCGACAGTAACTGTCAATTAAAATAAGATTGGTAATTCTGCATTAATTAACAACAGTTTTTCCTAAAAACCAGTCCTGAATGTTTTTACATTCGGATATAATCTTACTGCATTCGCTTTACTTGTACATTCGAAATTTAATTCCTATTTTTTATAGAAGGATTTACTGGCTGTTTCGTAGTAAGGGTAATGCAGTTCATAAAATGGCAAAACGTTTAGGTGTTTCTGTATCGACTATATATATAAACAGTGCAATAACTTCAGAACAATCCCAGCACCTATTCTGATTCTCCAAGAACAGCATAGAAGTCAATGATATTTGACGACTTTTGCAAAAAGCTAGAACGTAGAATTGTATTAATTTAGTATCACAGAGGATATTATCCGATGGCTAGAGAAATACAGGGTAGTGTCCAGGATAAAGTTGATTATTCTGGCCAGTCACTTCAATGTACTGTCTTCTCCGCCCACTTGGTTTTTAATTCAGAAACTGTAATGATGGACGAAATTTGCAACACAAGACAGGGACATTTCAGTAGTAAGAATGAGGTTTTTGTGTACCAAGCACGTATTGGGTGCTGAGAATAATAACCTCACAGCTAATTTAGATAAAACTTGATTTCGCAAAACCTTTCGAACAAATATTTTGCTTGACTTCAGTGAAAATATTGGCTTCGATTACTTTTGCGTAGCGTTTATTGGCATTTTGAGTGATGGATGCAATGACAAAGGATATGTATTGGCAGCCAATAAAACATTTTCAGGACGTAGGGAATATTAGAGGTAATATTGAAGTGAGCCGTCCGAACACAACTCTTCGCGAGGGCCTACAACGACTCGCGCTTCGCGCTTCGCGCACTGCTGCGCACGGAATATCGGAATAATTTGCCTTTGTACGTGATACGATACAATAATGATGTCTGAAATGTTACCAAAAATAATTATGTAGTTTTCTTAACAAATTTCTTGCAGGAAGTTTCTTCGCAGTCCTACAGGACGAAAATTCATCAGCGACTACATTTTTACTATGCAGTCGGTTTTAATTAACATTTGAAATTACCACTATAAAAAACTGGCAATGCTGTAAGACGGTGAGATGACCTTGAAGCCCTATTTTCTTGCCAGCCTCTATAGTGACTGCTCTTTAGCGCATTTGGCAATGATGCCGGAGTGTGCAGCCAGCCCTCGGAGCCGTTAGCGTTTACACGGGTCATTTTCTGACCAGAAAACGGTTCTCATTCCGGCCCATTCTTCAGTATAAACTTTGCGAATAGGCAAGCAAAGCTTTCTAACATATGCACTTATAGCAGAAGCTGTAGAACTTTCGCGTTTGTCGTGAATTTCGTTAAATGTGAAATGATCATTTTATTTTTTACTCGTCAAGTTTAGTTAGATCGTAAGAAGTCCGTAAAATTGCTGTATATAAACTAGAGAAATATCAATGAAACACAGTAACTGGCTGAAATTTCTCCTCAGAACTACAAAACATAATAAAAGGAGAAGATATTCTTCAATTTAGATTGGGAACTGTGACGATTACGGCTAAGATCTTATACATATCGCGGTAACTTACTGAGGAGGGAATCAGGAAAATACTGTACACCTTTATGCACAAGAGTGATGGAGGAGTGATCTAAATGAATGGACTGACTGAATTTCTGTATAGTATTACAAGTAATTAAATGAAAGCTGCTAATTCCAGGGAGTAAGCCCACATTGTTACAACGAACATCATTAATGAAAATGTATGTTGAGAATACCAGTTAGATTAGAGTTACCGAAAGTGGACCACGAGGAAGCGAATTGTTTCACATGCCAAAAATATTTACATATTTAATTTCTTTAGTAATTTTGAATATATTTACAAAATTTCTTAATTTATATCCTAATGTGCCCCTAATGTACATCTAAAACTAACATTTTTTAGTGTGTAATTAGTGGTTTCATTTTGTAGGAAACCAGCTTCATATACTGAAATGTGGAAACTTTTCCAGCTTTGAAATTGTCGCTAGCTCTACCATGAATTTCAAGTCTGGACAGTTCCTAACTTTTTTCTTGGTTTTCGAAGAATTTATTGCAGTTGTAGAGTAGACATGAATTTGTTTCATAAGCTCAAGAAATCTGTAAATGCCTGGACTACGGGAGTATAACTCACTATTAACTTATATTTATTGTGGGAAGTTTCACAAACGTTGGCAGTTTGCTGTTTATTACATCTTAGTTCTACCTACACAGATGGAGGAAAGAGTGCATTTTCTTCTATATAAGTTTCCATGAAGTAATCACAAAAAGTTTGCAATTTTCCCAATGTCGGCATCGCTGACATGAAATCCTCAACAAAAGATTCACCAACCATTTCGGTATCCAGCATTGGCAAACCAATTTCATTTCTTGCTTCAAAGTCCTGTGCCAGTCCCAATGTATTTATTTTTCGCCACCAGATCTGTGTTAAATGAGAGTTGCATCCTTGGTTTCTTATATCAGTCCGAACTTCACTTGCGGCTTTCATTATGCTGCCTTCAAAGGCTGAACACATGGTTGATGGTGAAAATTTCAGATCTAGATCGTTATATTTATCGAGAACTGTTTGAAAGACACAGTGACAAGACGAAGTTTTCTAAAGAAAAAAAATCCATTGGAATATAGTGTCCATTCACCAGATCAAGTACTGTAAGCAACTGACAAAGAAACTTTGTACATCACTTGAAAGGTTCTGTCAACATATATTGTGTCACACTGAGTAAGTGTTTTAAGGTTATAAGTTTTATCTCGGTATCGTTTCCTAGGAAGAAATTTTTTCCGTGTGTTGTTTCCACATTTGGCGTGTTGATCACCTCACGAACCTCTTCAGCACTCTCCGGAAATTTCGGCAGAATTTTCCGTCTAGCTTTGTAAATAGATTTATGATAGCTGTCGACGTCTCCGATTGTTATTTCTTGCGTATCTCCTCCTTTAAACTGGTTCTAAATTAGCTTTGATGATCTCTCACGGGTATCTTCTGTGGCTCTTCTCTTTGGATTAAGAATTTTTTATTTTTTTGCCTCCGAATTTTGTTACAAGGTATTTCCACGTGATTGTGGTCTTCTTGAATCTCCAAAACATACAGCTCCTCAATAGAAACCGTTTTAATAAAGCTTCTCCAATCCTCAGCTTTGCACGTCCATCGTGCTACACCACTTTTCAATAATTTTGGAAGCCCAAGGGTTGTACCGTTCAGAAGTAACATTTTCCCTCCCATTTTACTTACTGAAACTGCAAGGTCATCGGAGGACATGAAAAGAAGAAGGAACGAAGATTAAGTTTAACGTCCCGTCGACATGGAGGTCATTAGAGACGGAGCACAAGCTCGGATAATGCAAAAGGTGGGGATGGAAATCGTCCGTCCCCTTTCAACGGAACCATCCTGGAATTCGCCTGGAGTGATTTAAAGAACTCACAGAAAACCTAAATCTGGATTTGAACCTTCGTCCTCCCGAGAGAGCGTCGAGTGAGCTAACGACTGCGTCAACTCGCTCGGTCAGGAGGACATGTTCACTCTAAAAAAATCTGCTGTAGACTGAGATATGAGTTTGCAAACTGCTGGGAGTCTCGGTTCTGTAACCTGCAGGCCATTAGGCTAGTTCGACAGGAATGGGTCCCGTTACCTGCTAACCTTTCCGGTTTCGGGAGGAATTTGTTCCTGTGCCCTCGATAATATGTTTACAATATGTGTTCAGGTTGAGACAATGTGTACCACTCTAGCTCTGAAAGATGATGTCTACTTAAATTTCGCGCCAGTCGCATAAGAGTGGCGCTATGAGGATGAAAATCAAGTTTGCTTCAAATACACGCAGTGTCGGATGTCAGTATTAGTTATCTTAGTTGATGTTAGTGAAGAATGCTTTTAAGGTGACAAAGACGCCAATATGAACACCGCAGTGAATTGGAACGAGGTCATGTAATATGGCTAGAGAAGCTTGATGTTCCTTCTGCGATACTGCAAATAGATGTGGCAGAAATGTAGCCACTGTACATGATTGCTTAGAGCTGTTCTCACGGGAATGTACGGTCCCAGTAAGACCGGACTCCATATAGCCACGTTGCACTACCGAGAGAGAAGACCATCATGTTCATCGTATGGCCCTGGTGCATCGTACTACGTCTGCAGCAGCAATCTGAGCAACAGTTGGCACCTCAGTGTCACAACGAACTGTCACAAATCTGTTACTTGAAGGACATCTCCGAGACAGACGCCCTGTACCGTGCATTCCACTAACCACTAACCACTGCCATTTGCGACTACAGTGGTGTCAAGTGAGAGGTCATTGAAGGGCAGAATTGAGGTCTGTTGTGTTTCCTAATGAAATATCATTCTATCTCGGTGAATGATGCCCGTGAGTTGGTTAGAAGGAGGCCAACTAAGGGCCTGCAACTAACATATCTGCGTGCTAGATGCTCTGGAAATACACTGGAGTTATGGCCTGGGGTGGGATTTCGTATGGCATCAGGAACACTCTCGTGGCTATCCTACGCGCCCTGAATGCAAATCTGAAGTCAGCCTGGTGATTTGAGCTGTTCTGCTGCCTTTCATGAATACATTCCAGGGGATGTTTTCCAACGGGATAACGCTCGCCCACATACCGCTGTTGTAGCCCAACGTGCTCTACGGAGTGTCGACATATTGTCTTGGCCTGCTCGGTCACCAGATCTGTCTCCAGTCGAGCACATGTCGGACATCATCGGACGATAACTCCAGCGTCATCTACGACCAGCATTAACCGTCCCTGTTTTGACTAACCATGTACAACAGGCATGGAGCTCCTTTCCACAAACTGATTTCGAGCACCTGTACAACAAAATGGGTCCACGTTTGGACACCTGAATTCAACATTCTGGCAATTAAACCGGTTATTAATGTAGCAGCATTTCACATTTTCAATAGTTTATACTGCGCTTACATTAACCTGTGATCTTGCAATGTTAATCGCTGCAGTATGTTACCTAGACAAATTTATTCCCAAATTTTCATTACTTTACATTAATTACTTTTTTTATGTTGTGATTTTTTCCGTCAGTGTATGTAATGCATCACTGGAAGAGAGAATTTTTTTCGGACACATTAAATTATTCCAATGTTAAACCTCCCAATAAAGATGACATGAAAGTCTTAAATAATGATCATCCAGTTTCCTTACTGAAATCTTTTTCCAAACGATTCGAAAAATTAATGTCTTCAGGAGTGTCTCAAATTTAAGTAGAAACAATTTACTTATCACACCACAGTTCTGATTACAGAAGGGTTGCTCGACTGAGATTTCTATTTATGACTTCAAATGTCTTCACTCACCAAGTATTACAAGCCTTAAGAGTTATCAGTAGGTAATATAGTTCTAGAGTTCTCTGCACTTAATTTGAATAGTTCTGCAGAATTTCGAGAAAAAAACACTAGTAGTCGAAAAAGTTTAATGTTGAAAAAAAAAATATTTGCCTGTTTGCGAAAGTAAAATTGCGATCATAATTCTGAAGAACGCTCCAAGTGTTCTAGAGAAAACCTTAATGATATCTTTTGTGCAGGTAACTGTTTATGAGATAACTGCAATAATAAGGGACCCATTCTCACTACAGAATATGTACGAAATTGCATCAGAGTTTTAATGCCAGTTCCGATTACATTTCTGGACAGGACCCTAAAAGTTTCATCGAAAAACCTAGAGTAATTTCTTGTAAAGATATTTATAATTGCTATAATGTGGGATCCACTTCACTAACATATATCTTTTCGATCGGAAGCTAACCATTGGTTCCCTAGTTGTGATCGGTGCATGCAGGTACACATGGGTACACATCGTGTCGAAATTGCTATGTGCCTTAGAGATGTAACAGTGGTCTTCATTTTTGGTCTGCTTTAAGTCAGTTCAAAAGGCAGTAACTAGTTCGTTGGAGCACAAGTCATCAATAGTCGGAAATCGTCTCCTTGATGAGACGGTGAATGCTGTCTTGTACCCAGCTTATGGTGCTACAGATGCCGCATAGCTTCGTTTAGCGAAGAAAATTCTGGGACAGATTTCTGTGTGTACGTGTGTGTGTGTGTGTGTGTGTGTGAGAGAGAGAGAGAGAGAGAGAGAGAGACAGAGAGAGAGAGAGAGAGAGAGAGAGAGAGAGAGAGAGAGACAGAGAGAGAGAAAGGGGATGGGGGAGAGAGAGAGAGAGAGATAGGTACGAGATGAACTATGTGCAGATGTTCCCAGCTCTGGGAAATGTTCACTGCGCAATGATTTACAGAAATTAATTACAGCGGAATATTTCGAGGATCTTATTTATGTTTATAGCACATCCTTCACAAAAGACTTTTGCATTGTCTGTTGAAGTACTCTTTCACATAATAGACGGCATGACTTTCACAGGCATTACAAAGCACAAAATCAGACTAACAAGGAAGTAATGAAGCTTGTATTTGGGTCTGATGTAAGGAAAGAATATATGACTTATAAAAAAGAAGGAACTACATAAAGACAAAGCATACTTGCTAAAGAAAGCTGCGAAGAGTCGGCGATGACGTAAGCGACGTATGAATCTTCTTAGCATTAGTGAAATAAGATAAACTTCTTTCTTGTGGGGAAGATACTGTTAATACTTGGTCTCCAAATATTTGCACGCCATCGTGGTAATAAGGGTATTGAAATAAAAGCGTGCTATATCAAGACAACTGTACTTTCTAGTAGTTTCTTTTCTCCAGCTTTCGTTGTATCAACGGACATACGCGATGTTGTCCAGTTTCCCATTTTTATAACTGGAACGGATTTTAATTTTAATGTCCTTGAAGATCTTGCCAGTCTAGAGACATTGCACCCTAAAACAAGAGGATCAGAAATATTTGAAAGAGTCAACTTATGCCTACAAAAATTTAGAAGTAGATATTGGTATAGTCATCAGTGTGTATACTGACGGAGAGCCGTCAGTGATAGGAAGAATCAACGGCACTGTTACATCATCATGTACTAAAACATTAATGGATCATACACCAAGAGTCACGGTGTGAATAAACCTTAATATCTTATAGAAGCAGCATGTTATTCCATCCGTCCTGAAATGTGTGGATAAACCTAGAGCTATGGTACTAACTACACGAGAATTTGAAGCTACTATGAACAGTTGGATTTCGAGTATGAAGAACTTGTCCCACATTATGAGGCGCATTATTGCTAAAGGAAAGCTTCTGAAAGCATTTTGGAACTTGGAAAATTCTTATTTTCAGCCATAATGGCTATGTTTGTGAACCGTGACTGTGTGGGAAAATTATTTATTTCAAGTTTCTGCTACCAGTCACTTTTTATTTTATGCTTAATCTAATATAATGCAACGCCTTTCGAACATGTTTTGTTCATCTTCAAGCGGTTATACATACATACATAGTCCTCCATCTTGTGTTGTGTGTATAACATCGAAGCAAATTGTGCAGTGGTAATCAGTGACAAAACATAATCTGCAATGGTGTAATGTCAATAAAAAGCTCCACCATTACACCAGTGATACAAGTGAAGCAGCAAGATGATGTAATTGCTGTGATATACACAGTCCACAACAAAGAAGAAAACCAGCAGGAGACATCACTGACTTCGATTTCTAGATATACACTGCCCCCCTCCTTCCCCCCAAATGCCACACCATCACCTACAGTAAAACACAAAGTGTTCTAGATTAATCTAGTTTAAGACTGTTTATTTTTAAGTAACATTTCTCGATGTATGTATGTACAACCGCTTGAAGATGAACAAAACATGTTCGAAACGCGTTGCATTATGTTAGATTAAGCATAAAATAAAAAGTGACTGGTAGCAGAAACTTGAAATAAATAATTGAAAAATTCTGTTTTCGATTTATTAGAACAGGAAAATACACCACAGAAACAAAACCCTATGATATGACGATTAGCAATCTGATTTGGCATTTTTAGTTTGGTGCCATCTCAAAGCCTAAATTTAAAACTAGAACGCAAAAGCATTAGCCCATTTAAAATTATATTAGTACTAATCATCTCTCAGTTACAAAATGAGAATTTGAGTCAATTTCCGCATCTGAAAGAACAGACTGAATATGCTGCAGATAACAGCAAAGTGACCAAATATACTGAAAAATGTAAGTATTTCAATGGTCCTTTGAAAGTCATTTTCATAAGTTTAGACCCGTTTTTAGCTAGTAAACAAAATATAATACAGATTCCCAGTAAAACAGAAATAGAGCTGGTTCGTTTAAAAACCATTTCATTATTAAAAATGAATTCTGATAAGCTTTTTTCATGTCAAAATGATCCTGCTGTAATTAATTTCTGGCTGTGCTGTAACAGATGTTGATTATATTCGTTAATCAAATTATTTAAAATGCTAATTAAGCCTAAACACACTCGAGTGCTGGGACTCCTTCTACTGAGCAGAGAGAACAGACAACTCCAAGTCCAAGCTCTCAGAGCTCCATCTCTCTCTTAGAGATTTCTTCACCTAATGACACTTTCCGGCAGCTGTAGCACCATAAGCGAAGTCCACGACAGCACTCGTCCTCTCATCGAGGAGATGATTTCCGACTATTGATGACTCGTGCTCCAAAAAACTTGTGACTTTTGAACTGATGTAAATTAATCGATGGAACTGCGTGACTCAGTTATTCTTTTACCTCCTTTAAGTGAACAAGATCCTACCCCTATCCCTTTTTTCCATCCCCGACGACGAACGTGTGAAGATACAAAAGGTGCTCGTATTTTATGAGGAATCTGAATTCCTCTGTGAAAAAAATAAAATATGCCTTGATAAATATTGGAAAATCCTAGTATGTATCGAACACTGAAGTAATAGGAGTTCGTGAAAACACATTATAGAGACAGCTATCTTCAAATCCGGTATTCAGCTTTAGCAAAGAGTATCAAATTAAACCGAAAAGCTATATGTTAGGAAAGCGGATCCTATATTAATGCTATTAAAAATGTCTTCACAAAAAATTACATTAGGTTTATCGATAAGACTCTTGCGATGCTACCTGTGATCGGAACTGGCATCAGAACTGTAGTGCGATTTGTACATCTTCTGTAGTGAAAATGGGTCGCTCATTATTGCAATTATCTCTTAAACAGTTAGCTGCACAAAAAATATCATTTCGCGAAATTCTGCAGAGCTAATCAAATTTAGTACAGAGAACTCGAGAACTATAGCATATTTATCGTGAGCTTTGAAAAAATTGTGTATTTCTCGAAAGTTCGGTGCCAACTTCACAGCTAGAAATGTGATCATAACTTTTTTCGCGAAATTCTACGGAACTATTAAAAATGTTTGCAGGGGACCCTAGAACTATAACAGTCCTATCAAGAACTCTGAAAAAAATGTATATTTCTTGAAAGTCGGGTGTGAACTTCAAATGACTGTCGAAATGGGTCCCCCATTATTACAATTGGGTGTCAACTTCACAGCTAGTCAGCTATTTAGAAATGTAATCACAATTTTTTTCGCGGAATTCTACGGGACTATTAAAAATGTTTACAGGGGACCCTAGAACTATGGCAGACCTATCAAGAACTCTGAAAAAAATGTGTATTTCTTGAAAGTCCGGTGTGAACTTCAAATGACTGTCGAAATGGGTCCCCCATTATTGCAATTATCTCATATTAAACTATTATCTGCACAAAAAATGTCATTGGGTTTTCTGTGGAACTCTTCGGGAGCTATTCATAATTTTGATTATTAATTTTTTTTCGCAAATATGGCAATAAATTGTTTCATTCAAGATTCAAATTTTCCAAAGTATTATTGTTTTCTTCGCGAAATTCTGTAGAACTATTCAAATTTTGTGCACAGAATTCTAGAACTATGGCATACTTGTCAAGAACGCCGAAAAAAATATATATGATTGGAAAGTCGGGTGCCAACTTCACTAAATTCCAAAGGTGGACCAACGAGTTGTTGACTTGTTCAATTTGTGAATCACTTTCCCTTGAACCAATCATTCAGTTTTTCTGAATTGGTAATGATTTAGATATCCATACACCTATGTCACATCAACCGATTTCTGTCCAACTATGACCATTGCTTCGTGGTGAGAGATTTTTTTCTTCTAGTGTATATTCGAATATAGTTTTACTTCTTCTGTTACAGAATTTTATGGTGAGTATAATGCTATATACAGGGTGATTTTTCCACCTTACACAAACTCTAGAGACTGATCGAAGAGAGGGTACGGAACAAAAAATGTGTAACTAATCTCCGGAAATGTCTGGATTCCATGCTAGAGAAAATTTATTCAGTCATACTTTGTAAAAGAAACTTTGGTCTAATACGCGCTAACCGCGCAGAGTGGCCGCGTGGTTTAAGGCGCCATGTCACGTATTGCGAAGCCCCTCCCGCCGGAGGTTCGAGTCCTCCATCGAGCGTGCGTGTGTTTGTTGTTCTTAGCATAAGTTAGTTTAAGTAGTGTGTAACTCTAGGGACCGATGACCTTAGCAGTTTGATCCCTTAGGAATTCACACACACACACACATTACGCGCTGTACCATTCAGCCACAGTTACACTATGCTTGGTTTCCTCCTAAAGGATGGTACATTCCCTCATACGTCATGCCCTAGCGACTTCTCCTGCCATAGTAATTAGTAATGATGTGTACAGTTCACTTCTCTTGCTTGTAGTGGATGTGATACAGCGTTGCACACAAAGGTTCCGTATTCGAATCCATAGTTTGCCGACATGGTGTTTACAAACGGAAAGGCAAATGGCAAAGGGCGGTGGGCAACAAGGTTGTATCAGGAGACCTATCCCAACCAACAATAACCACAGCATTCAATGTTTGCAATAGTGTTTCTCTGTTTGTCTGAGACAGGGTCGTTTCAGAAAGCAGGAAATCGTTAAGGACGTATCCGAAATGTTCTGACACCTGACTTACAGGAAAATATGATTAACGATGTAGAAGGCGACAGCCGTGTCAGTACCAGACAGTTGGCCCACCAGTACAGGGTAAGCCAGACGACCCTGTGGAACATTCTTCATAATTGTTGCTACCCTTATCACTTACAACATGTGCAGGGCTTACTAGCGACAGACATCCAAATCGGGAGCAGTTTTGTCACTGGTTTCTTCATCAGGCAACCACGATTCCGGGATTTGTGTCACCCGTTCTATTTACAGATGAAGCCACTTTTACGCGGAGTACTATCTTCAACTTTCATAACAGTCATCTGTGGGATAGTATGCAGAACGCTGATGGTAAGGTGAAAGGGAATCACCAGCATCAGTGTAGCCGGAATGTGTGGGCCGTGGTAATTAGAGCCCGTATTTTGGGACCTATCTTCCTTCTACGTCGCCTAACAGTCCGGGACTATCGGCGTTTCTTGCGGGTGACTTTGCCTCCACTGCTGGAAGAAGTGCTGTTGATGATTCGAAGGCTTATGTGGCTGCTACGTGATGGTGCCCCAGCCCACTTCGCCTTCAATCGTGTCTTCCCTGGTCGACGGATCGGACGAGGGGGTTCAGTTGCACGGCCTGCTGGTTCACCGGATCTCAACCGGTGAGATTTCTGGTTATGGGGCGGTCTCAAAAGCATTGTGTATGCAGAGTCAATTCCAGATGTGGAGACAATGAAGCAGCGTATTCATGCTGCATTTGATGGCACCGATACAGCCTGGCCGATATGAACGTGTGAGAAGGAACATGCTACGGCGCGTACACCCATGTGTTGAGGCACATGGAAACCATTTTCAGCACATACTGTAACTGTCGCTGTATGGTACTGTGCATATTAGACCACAGTCTCTGTAACAATATATGACTGAAAAAATTGTCTCTAGCATGAAAACCATCCATTTCTAGACATAAGTTCATTAGACATTTTTTTGTTCTGTATTCTCTCATCGATCCATCACTAGAGTTTGTACACGGTGTACTTCCTCGGTCCTGCACCTTCTTATATCTTCACCTAGAAGAAGATATTTTACCGTGGAAGATGTGATACTTGCAAATGAAGTGAGTTTCGTTAATACCTTAATAATTTTACCTGTCTTGAAATGGATATTGGTTTCAGTTTCCAATAGCTTCTATTTCAAAACATTTTTAACTTAAAACTACTCTTGGAGAATACTTCTGCTTATATTAATTTCACTTACTGATTTTTGGTGTATAGTAAAGTAATAATGGAATAGATAGACGATTAAATACTGAATTGACAAAAGTTTTTAGATTGCAACGCTTTTAATTTTCAATTGAATGTTTGTTCCTACGTTGTTCCCTGGAACATGTATTACATTTGGATAGACCTTAATCTTCAGGAGTGCTTTTTGTGATTACTGACAAGGACTGAGTCGTATAAAAAGTGAATATCATCATTTAAATATGGAGTAAGAAAATATATCAAACTTCTATTACAGGGTTGACTAGAGGCGACAGCTTGAGAAGTGTAGCACGGTACAAACACTCTCCCCCTACTGGCGTCTAAAATGTCATATAAAAAATTATCATTCAGTGTTGATGTTGTGATGAGCTTAGATGATCAGCAAATCCAGATCTATACCTACGAAGATACAGCGCAACCCATGGTACGGTGAGTGGACGAGGGTATCCTGTACCACTACTAGTCATTTCTTTTCCTGTTCCACTCGCAAATAGAGCGAGGGAAAAACGACTGTCTACAAATGGTTGGGAAAGCGTACTTTACCTCTTAGCAACAAATAATCCTGGAAAAATAGTGATTATCGTGACGAATACAGGGGTTAGCGACCACGAGGCAGTTGTTGCTAGGCTGAAATACCGTAACAACTACAACCATCAAAAAGAAACGCAAAGTATATCTGTTAAAAAAAAGCTGATAAAAATGCTCTTAACGCCTTTTTAACAGACAGTCGTCACTCCTTCAGATCTGATCATGTAAGCGTAGAAGAGCTGTGGTATGATTTCAAAGAGATAATATCGACGGCAATTGAGAGATGTATACCACATAAATTAACAAGTGATGGTACTGATACCCCATTGTACACAAAACGGGTCAGATTGCTGTTGCAAAACAGGGAAAAATGCATGCCAAATTTTAAAAAAACGCAAAATCCTCAAGACTGGCAAAGTTTTGCAGATGGTCGAAATATAGCGCGTACTTCAATGGGAGATGCTTTTAATAATTTCCACAACGAAACTCTGTCTCGAAATCTGGCAGAAAACCCAAAGAGATTCTCGTCATACATAAAGCACACCAGTGGAAAGACGAAATCAATACATTCAGTGAGCAATAACAACGGTGACGTCATTGATGACAGTGCCACTAAAGCAGAGTTATTAAACATGATATCCCGTAACTCCTTCACCAAAGAAGACGAAGTAAATATTCCTGAATTCCAATCAAGAACAACTGCCAAGACGAGAAACATGGAAATAGATATCATCTATGTCGCAAAGCAGCTTAAATCACTTAATAAAGCTAAGGCCTCCGGTCCAGATTGCATACCAGTCAGATTCCTCTGAGTATGCTGATACAATAGCTCCATATTTAGCAATTACATACAACCGCTCTCTCACAGAAAGATCCGTACCTAAACATTGGAAAATTGCTCAAGTCACACCAATACACAGAAAGGGAAGTAGGAGTAAACCGTTGAATTACAGGCCCATATCACTAACGTCGATTTTGCAGTAGGGTTTTGGAAAATATACTGTATTCGAACATTATGAAGTACCTCGAAGAAAACGATTTATTGAGAAATAGTCAGCACTGATTCAGAAAATATATTTCTTGCGAAACACAACTAGCCAAAAATGGTTCAAATGGCTCTGAGCACTATGGGACTCAACATCTTAGGTCATAAGTCCCCTAGAACTTAGAACTACTTAAACCTAACTAACCTAAGGACACCACACACAGCCATGCCCGAGGCAGGATTCGAACCTGCGACCGTAGCAGTCCCGCGGTTCCGGACTGCAGTGCCAGAACCGCTAGACCACCGCGGCCGGCAGAACTAGCCCTTTATACTCATGAAGTAATGTGTGCTATCGACAGGGAATGTCAAATTTATTCTATATTTTTAGATTTCCAGAAGGCTTTCGACACCGTTCCTCGCAAGTGTCTTCTAACCAAACTGCGTGCCTATGGAATATCGCCTCAGTTATGCGACTGGATTCGTGACTTCCTGTCAGAAAGGTCACAGTTCGTAGTCATAGACGGAAAGTCATCGAGTAAAATAGAAATAATATCCGGTGTTCCCCAACGAAGTGTTATAGGCCCTCCATTTTTTCCTGGTCTATAGCCGGTCGGTGTGGCCGAGCGGTGCTAGGCGCTTCAGTCTGGAACCGCGCGACCGCTACGGTCGCAGGTTCGAATCCTGCCTCGGGCATGAATGTGTGTGATGTCCTTAGGTTAGTTAGGTTTAAGTAGTTCTAAGTTCTAGGGGACTGATGTCCTCAGATGTTAAGTCCCATAGTGCTCAGAGCCATGTGAACCATTTTTGAACCTGATCTATATTAACGACATAGGAGACAATCTCAGTAGCCGTCTTAGATTGTTTGTAGATAATGCTGTCATTTACCGTCTTGTAAAGTCATCAGATGATCAAAACGAATTGTATAATGATTTAGGTAAGATATCTGTATGGTGCGAAAAGTGGAAATTGATCCTGAATAAAGAAAAGTGTGAAGGTATTTACATGAGTACTAAAAGAAATCCGCTAAATTTCGATTAGGTGATAAGTCACACAAATCTGAAGGCTGTAAATTCAACTAAATACTTAGGGATTACAATTACAAATACCCTAAATTGGAACGATCACATAGATAATGTTGTGGTTAGAGCCAACCAAAGGTTGCGATTCATTGGCAGAACACAGGTCTACTAAAGGGACTGCTTACAACATGACTGTTCGCCCTATTATGAAGTATTTATGTGCGGTGTGGGATCCGCATTAGATGGGACTGACGGATGACATCGAAAAGGTACAAAGAAGGGTCGCTCGTTTTGTATTATCGCGAAGTAGGGGAGATAGTGCCACAGACATGATACGCGTATTGGAGTGGCAATCATTAAAAGAAAGGCGTTTTTCGTTGCGAAGGGATCTTCTCGTGACATTTCAATCACCAGTTTTCTTCTCAGATTGCGAAAACATTCCGTTGACACCCACCTTGATAGAGAGAAATGATCATCACGATAAAATAAGAGAAATCAGGCCTCGCAAAGAAAAATTTAAGAGCTCGTTTTTCCCGCGCGCTGTTCGAGAGTGGAACGGTAGAGGGACAACTTGAAGGTGGTTTATTGAATCCTCTGGTAGGCACTTTATTGTGAATATATTAATCACGTAGATGTAGATATAGGACTTCCCTTGATAGTTAAGGGATGCACTACACAAAGGGAGCAGCTACTTGGGTAGCAGAGTACTTGTGGAGTGCACATGAGGGTTTTTAGGCTAGGCAGTAGTTGGATGTGCTCTGATGAACACTCGCCTGTCGATATATAGCAATGGAAGTCAAACGGCGTTCACAATAAAGACATTCTGACTGTCATAATTTTATCAATAAACTGCCAAGTATTCGTAATAAAGTTCCCAAATTTACTAACCTTCATGAAAGTGCTGGCGCTTGAATTATTCTTGGGACTGAGAGCTGGCTGAAGGCCGAAGTGGAAAGCTCTGAAATATTTAGCGAGTCGTCGTGGAACGTACACTCCTGGAAATTGAAATAAGAACACCGTGAATTCATTGTCCCAGGAAGGGGAAACTTTATTGATACATTCCTAGGGTCAGATACATCACATGATCACACTGACAGAACCACAGGCACATAGACACAGGCAACAGAGCATGCACAATGTCGGCACTAGTACAGTGTATATCCACCTTTCGCAGCAATGCACGCTGCTATTCTCCCATGGAGACGATCGTAGAGATGCTGGATGTAGTCCTGTGGAACGGCTTGCCATGCCATTTCCACCTGGCGCCTCAGTTGGACCAGCGTTCGTGCTGGACGTGCAGAACGCGTGAGACGACGCTTCATCCAGTCCCAAACATGCTCAATGGGGGACAGATCCGGAGATCTTGCTGGCCAGGGTAGTTGACTTACACCTTCTAGAGCACGTTGGGTGGCACGGGGTACATGCGGACGTGCATTGTCCTGTTGGAACAGCAAGTTCCCTTGCCGGTCTAGGAATGGTAGAACGATGGGTTCGATGACGGTTTGGATGTACCGTGCACTATTCAGTGTCCCCTCGACGATCACCAGTGGTGTACGGCCAGTGTAGGAGATCGCTCCCCACACCATGATGCCGGGTGTTGGCCCTGTGTGCCTCGGTCGTATGCAGTCCTGATTGTGGCGCTCACCTGCACGGCGCCAAACACGCATACGACCATCATTGGCACCAAGGCAGAAGCGACTCTCATCGCTGAAGACGACACGTCTCCATTCGTCCCCCCATTCACGCCTGTCGCGACACCACTGGAGGCGGGCTGCACGATGTTGGGGCGTGAGCGGAAGACGGCCTAACGGTGTGCGGGACCGTAGCCCAGCTTCATGGAGACGGTTGCGAATGGTCCTCGCCGGTACCCCAGGAGCAACAGTGTCCCTAATTTGCTGGGAAGTGGCGGTGCGGTCCCCTACGGCACTGCGTAGGATCCTACGGTCTTGGCGTGCATCCGTGCGTCGCTGCGGTCCGGTCCCAGGTCGACGGGCACGTGCACCTTCCGCCGACCACTGGCGACAATATCGATGTACTGTGGAGACCTCACGCCCCACGTGTTGAGCAATTCGGCGGTACGTCCACCCGGCCTCCCGCATGCCCACTATACGCCCCCGCTCAAAGTCCGTCAACTGCACATACGGTTCACGTCCACGCTGTCGCGGCATGCTACCAGTGTTAAAGACTGCGATGGAGCTCCGTATGCCACGGCAAACTGGCTGACACTGACGGCGGCGGTGCACAAATGCTGCGCAGCTAGCGCCATTCGACGGCCAACACCGCGGTTCCTGGTGTGTCCGCTGTGCCGTGCGTGTGATCATTGCTTGTACAGCCCTCTCGCAGTGTCCGGAGCAAGTATGGTGGGTCAATGTGTTCTTTTTTCCATTTCCAGGAGTGTATTTCGGAAAGACAGATTAGAGGCCATAGAGAGGGGTGGGGGTTCATTGCAGTTGACAAAAATATTGTCTCTATTGAGGTCGGATCTCATTTCACTGTGATAGTGAAATCATATGGTCACGTACAACAGGTGTAGGTGAAACCAAGTTAACTGTTGGATGTTTTTACCGGCCATTCAGAGAAAGTCCACGGTCTACAGCGCGTAAATAGCGAGATAATGCAATACTAGTTG
This sequence comes from Schistocerca cancellata, assembly GCF_023864275.1. Taxonomy (NCBI): domain Eukaryota; kingdom Metazoa; phylum Arthropoda; class Insecta; order Orthoptera; family Acrididae; genus Schistocerca; species Schistocerca cancellata. The sequence goes on from NC_064629.1 coordinate 590,877,366, forward strand.
GAGGCGATTTTAACCTACCGAGTATAGACTGAGATGTCTATGGATTCATTGCGGGGGTACAGGCAGACAGTCATGCGAAATGTTTTTGAACACGTTTTCTGAAAATTGTCTTCAGCAGCTAGCTCGGCAACACACGCGCAGTGGAAATATCTTAGACCTTGTAGCTAGAAACAAGCCGGACATTATCGACAATACCAGTATAGAGACGGGGATTAGCGATCATGATTTCATTATATCAACTATGATTACGAAAGTTAATAAATCAGTGAAGAAGGATAGGAGAGTGTTTCTGCTTGATAGAGCCGATAAGCAGCTACTAGCATCTCACTTACAGTGAATTGGTTCAAATGGTTCAAATGGCTCTGAGCACTATGGGACTTAACGTCTATGGTCATCAGTCCCCTAGAACTTAGAACTACTTAAACCTAACTAACCTAAGGACAGCACACAACACCCAGCAATCACGAGGCAGAGAAAATCCCTGACCCCGCCGGGAATCGAACCCGGGAACCCGGGCGTGGGAAGCGAGAACGCTACCGCACGACCACGAGATGCGGGCACAGTGAATTGGCATCAGTTAGTTCCAGCACGATGAATAAAGAGGAATTTTGGGCAAAGTTTAAGCAGACTGTAAGGCAACGTCTGGAGAATTATGTGCCTACTGAGTGGATAAATGATGAAAAAGACCTACCATGGTTTAACAACGAAATTCGGAGGATGCTGCGGAAGCACAGGCTGTTACGCTCTCGGTTCAAAAGGGAACGCACAAATGACGACAAGCGAAGGTTAATAGAGGTTCGCGGGTCTGTGAAAAGAAGCATGTGTGAAGCATACAACCACTACCATGTCACACCTTAGCAAAAGATCTGGTAGAGAATCCAAGAAAATTTTGGTCTTACGTAAAATCGCTAAGCGGGTCTAAGGCTTACATTCAATCGCTTGTTGACCAGTCTGGTGTGGCAGACAGCAAAACGAAAGATGAAGTTTTCAGTTTCACGCCCAAGAAATCGTTCACACAAAGAAACCGTACAAGGATAACGTCATTTGGCCATCGGACAGACTTCTGTAAGGACGACATAGTAATAAGAATCCCTGGTATAGAGAAACAACCAATAGACTTGAAAGCAAATAAATCACCAGGTCCGGATGGAATTCCAATTTGATTTGACAAAGAGTGCTTTACGGCATTGGCCCCTTACCTAGTTTGCATTTATCGAGAATCTCTCGCCCAGCACAAAGTCCCAAACGACTGGAAAAAAGCGCAGCTGACTCTAGTGTATAACAAGGGTGAAAGAACGGACCAGCAAAATTACAGACTAATATCCCTAACTTGTGTTTGCTGCAGAATCCTTGAACATACTCTAGTTTTGAATATAATTAACATTCTTGAGACTGAGAGGCTTATGCCCACGGATCAGCGTGGTTTTAGAAGGCATCGCTCGTGCGAAACTCAGCTTCCCCTTTTCTCACATGATATACTGCGAGCTATGGATGAACGGCAACAGGAAGATTCCATATTTCTAGACTTCCGGAAAGCATTTGACACGGTACCCCATCGCAGGTTGTTAACGAGGGTACGACGATATGGAATAAGTTTACAGATATGTGAGTGGCGCGAAGACTTTTTAAATAACAGACGGCGAGTGTTCGTCAGAACAAACGTACCGTCAGGAGTGCCACAGGGAAGTGTGACAAGACCGATGTTATTCCCTATATACATAAATGATTTGGCGGAGAGGATGGACAACAATCTGCTGTTGTTTGCTGATGATGCCGTCTTGTACGGTAAAGTGTCGAAGTAAGGTGATTGTAAGAAGATACAAGATGACTTAAACACAATTGACACAATTTCTGTCTCGGAGACAGAACCATGCTACAGTGGTTTGAGGAACATTATAGTGAACTCATGCTGATGTCTCAGCGACTAAATTCGCCGGTTCTAAATCCTATGGAATTCATCTGGGCCGCTATCGGGCGCCATCGCCGCCGAACCAAATCAGCGATCCGTCATTTACGCGAATTGATGTCCTGTGTGTAGATATCTAATGCTACATATATCCGCAGACCCACCGACAAACTGTCAGATCCCTGATACGCAGAATCAATTATGTATTTCTTTCGAAAGACGGACACACAAGCTTTTAAGCAGATGGTCATAATCTGTATGCAATACACCATCAGAAGAAATTATATTAAATTTATTTTCATCATTCCACAGATCCTTAGACAAATCTGTAGAATTGATGTTTTTTGCAAACTCAGTCCTAGCCTTCCTATTTTTTTAAAATTTATGACTGGTAGTCTATCATTTAAATCACCATCTACTTGGCGAAGTTGTACAGTAGAGACATGTAGGTTTAGTTCATGATGCTCATCTCTAGTCTGTCGAGCAGTTTTTCTTGGATCAGCAGCCGACTGCTTACAAATAATTCTGTCCTCCCTCCTTGTCGTTTTTCCAGGACGACCTGACCTTGGTTTATTGACCACTGTTTTTCCTCTTTTGCTGTCAACTCCACACACTTACTAACTGCTGTGATATACCATAACATCTAGCAACGCTAGACTGCGACTTTGTGGTTTGGCATGCTTTTAGTTGTCTCTACGAATAAGCACTATCTGGACGCCTAAGTAACAATAGTTAGAGAATATCGTACGACCAAAGAAAATTAAGAAATACTTTTGAGCTGAAGCAATATATACTTACATTGTTATTGTATAACCTCGCTTGTTTACATCATATGTAACCACAGCGGCAGGAAGTTCTTGACGTAATGACATAAATGTATGCGTTACTCTGTTATGACTGCGTTCACCCAGCACTAACAATACAACTGCAACTACAAAACACGTCTCTTGAGGGCTAATATAGTTTTCTTCTTTTTGTTGTCGACAAGTGTAGATTACAGATGCACTATTTGTATTACTACTGAAGTATTATTCAAATCTGTGCATGCGAACAGTGGAACTAATCAATGCTAGCGAGATGCTGGGCAGCTATTTCACATGCGATGAGATGTGTGATTTACAGTCAGGTTGCCAAGGAAAACCGATATGGCTATTATAAGAAAACTACGTGCACAGCCCCTGCTGATGTTGTTCCACGGTCCCCGAACTTCGTAGCAATGGGTAGACTGAGTCAACAACCATTACCACAATTGATCAGTTTTATTACAATGACTTTATTAATGAATTTTCCGTGAGTATGACGAAGTTGCTGTAACAGGTAATGTATACTGGATGTTAACGCTGTGATCCTAAACTGTGAAAAATGTATAATTCCTTCTTTTTAAAAAGCAACTAGACCCATATGATTTCTGACTAAATACTAAATTTCGTTATTAAAAAGATGGTCTTACATTTAGACAGGTGTTCTCTATCTCTCTGGTAACTAATGTAATATCTCCAGAGAGATTCATCATTTGATTAACTTTTGATCTTTAATATGTTTCACTCTTTGCAATAAATGTCTGCCTTCCGAGATGTGATGAAAGCGCCGAGTTCCTCTAACGTTGGAGGGAGTGCAATATTTGCAGAGTCGTTTCTGCGGTCTCACAACCAAGAGTCACAATTAAGGCTATTATGTGTGCAACAGAGTTTCGTGTCAAGCAATGTGTGTACAATGACAATGCTCTATTTTTGAGTGCGATGTCATCTTTAAAATTTTCAGAAAGCGCCCGGAATGAAGATTAACTTCCTTGCAAAACAGGGCTAAGACACTCACAGACGTTGTTTGGTCTTCGTACCCAATTCAGACAAGAAATCATGAGAGTAACAAGTGTCCGTTAATTATCTGTATGTCACTCTCAGGAAAACGTAGGGGCACCGCCAAAACATGCAGTTCATTTAACTTGCCAGAAAATTAAACAAACGTGACTCATCTTTCCACTTAACATTAACACGTATCATAGTCGGACGAAGGTCAGTTACTTTCGCTCATTTACCAAGATAAGCAATTTCACTCTTTTTGCGCTTTTGCGTGATGTCAGTAAGTGAAGGCCAAGGGTACTTCAAGAGAAGGATCAGCAGGGCTTCGTGGCCAGAAACCACACATGTGGGTCAATGTTTCTTCTGTTTCTCTCTCTTCCTTTTTTCCGCTCCAGCATCCCATCGGATTATGTCTTCTGATATGGGCCGTGTTTCGGCCAAAGAGTCTGGCGTAACCTTGTTTAAGAAATGTGCTGTGCCTTCACGTATACAGATTGCCCCAGAAAGAATGGTCAGTATTCAGTGATATGACATGAACGCGCCGCGCGGAGTGGACGCGCTGTTTGAGGCGCCTTGTCACGGACTGCACGGCCCCTCCCGCCGGAGGTTCGAGTCCTCCCTCGGGCAAGGGTGTGTGTGGTGTTCTTAGCATAGGTTAGTTTAAGAAGTGTGTAAGTCTAGGGACCGATGACCTCAGCAGTTTGGTCCCTTAAACGTTCACACAAGTTTGAACATTTTGAGATAAACGCTCATTTGAAGCAAAAAATTTTCGTATGGACATACACGCTATTCCGAATGGTTTCCGATACACAACACTTAATGTACGTAGTTACTTAAGGAAATGATGGTTTTCAACACATCTTGATTGACTCATACTTAACGAACAGAACGTAAAATGTTGTGCTGAATAATTCTAATAAAGTTGTAAAAGTAGGAAACTTTTTCTGACTGGGGAGAAACCAAAAAAGGAGTCCCACAGGGTTCAGTTTTGGATCCACTACTACTCTTATGGCAGAAGAGCAAAGAGACTGAAAGGAACGAGGTAGGTTGGGCTAGAATAAAACGTCATAGAGGGTGGATGGGTAATATACATACGTGCACACCACTAGCTCAAAAACAAATGTTCAATAAATGTGGTCTGTCTTGGAAACAATTAGGAACAGGGTAAATATGCATATGAAGTTTTTTGCTTCAAATAAGATTTTCTGTTATATTCCTGAATATTGACGGTTGTTGCTGGGACCCCCTTTATTTAAGAAAACCAATTATAAATACTATTGGTGAAAGGGTGCCCATATTATAGTTTGTAGCAGGGAGCCTAGACTTGGGGGGTGGAGTATTTTTAATATTTTGGAAAACGCTGGCTACTTTTAAGTAGTCATAAAAAAGTTCCAGTTCCGACTCTGTTAAAAATAACGTAAAACCGACTATTAAACATTTTCTTGAAAGAAACTCGCCTACCTATGCTATATTTTTTCCTTTCCGTAAGAGCTAGCAGGAGGGGGGGGAGCGCCCCCCCCTTCACCGTTGTGCATGAGTGCTCTTGCATCTGTGTATCCGTAGGAATGGAAGGCTAGGGATAACGTTCTATCAGCAAAGAGATCATAAGGGATGGTTCACAAACTCAGATCAGGGAAGGAAATTAGCTGCGTCCTATTAATGGAATGATCTCGGCATTCTCCTTCAGTGACTTAGGGAAACAACGGGAAACATAAACCTGGATGGCTGTGCATAGTCTTAGCACTGTGCCACCTCACTCGTTGGCTACCAGAATCCCACTCAATAGGAGTGTACCGATCGCTGCTAAGCCACATGCCTAAATGTACACTTTCTCTGCATCTATACTTCCTCTTGTGGACAGAACCGCTTGGGAAGGAGAGGATCCGTCGCATGGTGTATGAGACAGTAACAGAAAGGCGTAACCAGCCTCAACTCGCTGCCATATCCAGTGTGTATCTTGATGTAACTGAAGGGTTCCTTTCATCCTCGGAGCTTCCGCAGCGTCGCTGGACGTTTCAGTCGCGGCTACGGTCAGATTCCACACGTTCTTCTCTGTTCCTTATACTGCAAGAAGTAACTTGGATAATCACGAAAGATCACCTACACACTATGGAAACACCAGCTCTACCCCAGAGGCCACACGACTTCCCACCCCAAGAGGCCTGCCGACCGACTTATCAATCCCACCAACTCCAAACAGCTGTCCGTTGTGGCCGAGAAGTTCTAGACGCTTTAGTCTTTAACCGCGCGACCACTACGGTCGCAGGTTCGAATCCTGCCTCGGACATGGATGTGTGTGATGTCCTTAGGTTAGTTAGGTTTAAGTAGTTCTAAGTTCTAGGGGACTGATGACCTCAGATGTTAAGTCCCATAGTGCTCAGAGCCATTTGCACCATTTTTTGAACTCAGGCCTTTCCTCGAAACAGTTTTAGCACCTCTGCCTCTCAGCCAGTTAGGCTTATTGATCGGATAGAGGCAATTTCGTTTATCAATCCCCGCTCGCGCTAACAGCCACACTAAAATGTAGCTTCCTGTTAAGGCTTTCTTGAAGTTTATTTTCAGAGGTTTGTAGGAAACATTTGGCGTCCTGGAAAATCATTTGCCCTTGAATTGCCCTCTTCGGTCTCCTCCACAACCCATTTAGGTGGATTAGGGAAAGACCGCTCCATGATCTTCATTCCAATATTGGCTCAGGTTTACACAATAAGTAAAGGACAAACACGCAGGTGAGGCCATGAAATGACACTTATACTGATGTCACCTACACCTATCTTACGTAACTTCTTTATCTGCTTATGTCTAATGTGACATCTGTGTCGCCATGTTTTTTGGTACTGCCTATTTGTAAACGTTTTGTTTGCAGTAAATGTACGCACATAATTTCAAATTTAATGTTGTGCCAAAGTGCTGATGGTTCAAATGGCTCTGAGCACTATGGACTTAACTTCTGAGGTCATCAGTCCCCTAGAACTTAGAACTACTTAAACCTAACTAACCTAAGGACATCACACACATCCATGCCCGAGGCAGGATTCGAACCTGCGACCGTAGCGGTCGCGCGGTTCCAGACTGTAGCGCCTAGAACCGCTCGGCCACCCCGGCCCGCCAAAGTGCTGAAATTTTAAAACATTATCTCTGGAACTAGTTCATGCATAATGAAAATAAAGTAGTAATGATGTAAAACCTGGAGGGAGGTCACTCCACAAAGAAACTCGCTTCTTGGGAATAGAAAATGTGATTTTGGCTGTACAACCGCAAGTAGTCTTCGTGGCACAGATATGAGTGTGTGGTTAGCAGCAAACTGTTCACACTGAGACTGCTGAAAGGAAAGCAGCTATATTTAGCAATAATGTATGAGATGTGGAAATTTAATGGCTAATTGTTCTTAGGATTTATTGGTTGGATCTGAATGACAAAAATCCGAAGTAGGGACGATAATTTTCAGAGCCTTTTATACATCAAGAACCTTAAGTACGTTTGCCGCCTTTATTTTACTCACATAAGGTCGCCAGAACCACCACCTTCATCGAAACTCGTAAGCTGAGTACTGTAATCTTTCATGGAGCAGTTATTTGTTTTATTATCAAATAATAATCATGTTTCGTTAAATCTGTGATGAGAACATTATATTGATCCTTAGTCATTTTACGTATATGGGAGCCTTTTCCTAGTGATGCAGTTACAGATTTTTGTAATTTAATTGAACCACAAAAACGTTTATTGCATTAGTAGTGATCATTAACTTTTGTGGAGAAGTAGATTTCTTAGGTGTTCACCTAGTTTTGTTTCTGAGATACTCCATCTATAAAAAAGTTTTGCATAAGTATATACATAAAGAAAAAAACTAATTACTTTACTTAAAGGTCATGCTTACTAAACTCCCTACTCAGTATTAAAATATCTAAATAAACAGTGATCATTCATACTAGTTACTGGTCAGTGCAGATTAAGGGCTAAGTTAATGAATACCTAATTCACAGGTTCGCCAATGAGTTGATGTTCACGTATTTGTGTTTAAAAGTGGTTTTTCATAGTATCTTACAAAAATATTTGGTTCTGACCTCTGTCAAATGATAGGATAGGTTCTGGGTGCGCATGGTAAATGTTCAGTCAATACAACAACTATTATCACAGTAAAAATACTTCTGCAATGCAACAATCATTTTAACAGCTTTTGTTTCATTTGAAGTTTAAGTGGATACAATTGTTCGGCTTATAACACAAGCAACACTGCATGCATTCACTGCAGAAATCAACGTGGGACACACGACGAATGTATCCGTTAGTACAGTGTGGTGAAATTTGGCATTAATGGGCTAGGGCAGCAGACAACTGATGCTAGCGCCTTGAGAGGTGGCGCGCCACTCTCTCACTTCGACTATATTGTCGGTCAGATTAATATTCTTATTTTAGGTCATGATCTCTGTGTTCCCCGATAGTATAGCTGGTATGTGTGGTTTATGACTTTTCACACAAGCACATTGTGGGCAGAATGTTCACATAACAGCATGTGTAGCCTGCAGAGAATTTGTACTCAAGGGGCCATAATGGAGGTGACGGAGAACAAGGAGAAAGATGGACTGCAAGCCATAAATGTTGTGTCCACCGATCTGGCTGTGCAAGTGATTTGGGGAAGCAGCGCTCTGTGAATTGTGCCTGTAGAGGGACTTCAGGCCGCGGCACTTCACTCTTCAAAAAAATGTTCAAATGTGTGTGAAATCTTATGGAACTTAACTGCTAAGGTCATCAGTCCCTAAGCTTACACACTACTTAGCCTAAATTATCCTAAGGACAAACACACACACCCATGCCCGAGGGAGGACTCGAACCTCCGCCGGGACCACTTCACTCTTCCCACTTAGGATCAGAGTAGGAGGGCACCACCTCACAAAACATTTTACCTGGACCAGGCAACAGACTGTCGTGATGGCACCCAGTTGGCGCAAAGTGGGTGGAGGAAGTCAATTAAGAGATCTGTTGTAATCTGAACTTTTGTGCAAATGGTGGGACGTTCATAAAACTACAAGCCTTCTCGTGTTAGAAACTGGAACGATGCAAATAGAGGGGCTGATGCATGTGTTTAGCGGTGGCAAGACTGTAGCTCCCATGACACGAAGAAGTCTCCAGGTTCTTTTAGCGAGTGGCAAAAAAAAAAAAAAAAAAAAAAAAAAAAAAAAAAAAAATATTTCATGGGCCCGACTGTCTGGGAGGCTTATCAGCCTTGTTTTGGAAACTGGAAATGGTCGGCCTAGAAAGATTAGATCTTTGATCGACTGTGGTCCCGTCTAGGAAGACGTTTTTTGCCAAAACATGGCCTTGCCTACGGTGAGAACGACGTCTCCCTAGTCTAAAATCTTCGTTTTACAGACAAGAGAGATTTTGAGTCGCTGATTGGTTGCTTTCAGGATATACTCGTACAAAGCAAAGGTTTGCCACCAAGCGTAGGAACCCCGGTGCTGTGTCTGGATCGGCTACCAGGCCAGTAGAACAGTCAAGAGAGGGGTTTCAATGAGTAGGGAATATATCAATTGGTTTGTACAACATGGAGGCAGTTTTCTTCTGTAAATTCAGTTTCCGTACCAAGCCTTGGTGGAAACTGATGGTGTTCCTTTGCCTGGCTTCGTCTTCTGGTCCTTCCCTGGTGGAGAGCTTCAGGTCTTACCCCAGTGAGTGAGACTTGTGGTCTGCGATTTGTCGTGGACTAAGAGCCAGAGGAAGTTTGCAACTGTACAGGCAGTGGAGCTGCATATCATCTCGTTCATATCGTATGTCACGAGGGTGAACTTATTCGTCCTGAGATGGCCATCTGACGTTTGAAAATTCCAGCACGCGCCGTCATGCCTGTGAGTCAAATTGGTTGGCCAGGCCAGCGAACGGGTACACATCACACTGAAATCTGCCGGGATTTCAAGGCTCCGATAGGAAAGTTTTCCACGTTGTAATAATGAGAACGCCAGTCCGTGTAGTTTCTACGTTTTCGTGGACGCGTCAGAACGTTACAGCTGCCGCAGCTCGCCGCCATCGCCCACAGAGTACCGTTTTCTGCTACCGCCTGAATCAAGGTGAAAGAATAACGTATTGCTGCACCGGCGTAAGGTTGTTTAATGATATTCACAGCTCTATGTTCTCCGTGAACTATAGTTTGTGGTTTACCTTGTCGTGGTTGATTCCATTTCAATAGAATTGGGTCTCACAGTGGAGTCATGTAAACAATGTCAGATTGCATTGTAAGAGGGATTAATTCAGGGGAGAATTTGTATAGTTTCCATCCCAATAAATGCTTTGCCAATTAAACACTATTACTTGCCGTATTTATGTTTGTTATTTTTTAAAGATTTATCAGCTCAATTGTAGTTATAAAAGAATGAATAGAAACATGTCATATTTTTGTAAACTTAAAAACGCCACTGTTCTCATTCATACTCCTCCAACCATTCGCTGTTTTAATTTTATTGCGGTTATACATGGACATATCAGCAATTCAAGATTCAGTCGTATTAAATTATTTAATTTTATTATTAATTTGAGCTCTGAAAGTGACTGCAGACATAGGCAACAAAAGTTCCAGGATCAAATACACTAATTTCACATACAAAAATTAAGGGTGTAGCGCATGATTTTTAGACTGTTGAGAAGATAAGACTTTTCTTTATGTAAAGATAATGGTATTTAGCATCACTTGGACATATAGTTATGATTAAAGCAAGCGACCGCTCGCAGCCTTTGCTAAGAGCACGACATCGCATTCAGTGCCTCTCCTGGGCTCATGGTCATATCGGTTGTACCGTAGACGACTGGAAAACCGTGGCCTGGTGAGACGAGTCCCGATTTCAGTTGGTAAGAGCGGATGGTAGGGTTCGAGTATGGCGCAGTCACCACAAAGCCACGGACCCAAGTTGTCAACAAGGTGCTGTGAAAGCTGGTGATGGCTCCATAACTGTGTGGACTGTGTTTACGTGGAATCAACTGAGTCCCCAGCTCCAACTGAACAGATCATTGACCATTTGCAGCCACTGATGGACTTCATGTTCCCAAACAACGATAGATTTTTTTGTGGATGACAATGCGCCATATCAGAGGGACGCAATTGATCGCAATTAGTTTGAAGAACATTCTGAACAATTCGAGCAAATGATTTGGCCACTCAGAGATCACTCGAAATGAATCTCATCGTACATTCATGGGAAGCAATCGAAACATCAGTTTGTGCACAAAATCTTCCACCGGCAGAACTTTCTTAGTTACGGACTGCTACAGAGGCAGTGTGACTCATTACTTTTGCAGGGGACTTCGAACGACTTTTTGAGTCTATGTCATGTCGAGCTGCTGCACACCCCCAGCCAAAAGAAGGTCTCACACCATATTAGGAGGTATCCCATGACTTTTGTCACATCAGTGCACTTTATAACTAATAGAATGTTAGTTCGATTCCTGGTAGTTCAGCTACCACTCCCTACAGAACATAATCTTTTGGATAACTAAATATTGTCCGATATGTTTTCCAATAACAGAGAGTAACGGTCATTTTAAATTTTTCCATAGAAGGAACATTACCTGTGTACTGCTATTATAGTTGTAGGCGGTAGTGTTGTAAGTGTTAATATTTTCCTTACAAAAATGGTGCATACTTTGTGTGACATGCACTTGCACTAACATGAAGACATACTGACAAGACAACTGCGTAATCTCGAAAGCTCATAATTGCACGAAAATGTGCTTAGAATATAAATCGCTGATTTCAACAACACAGATATGAATCATTCGCTTGCAAAATAGCGCATCTTACCATGAGATACATTTCAGTGATCACCTGTTCATATCTAAAGAGGAACATTTGCAATGCGAAGAAAAGAAATAGCGATGTGATAAGACCAGACAGTGAAGGATACAAAATGTTATCAACTTCTCGTAGCGTAATTCTTTAAATGAATAAGCTCTACATGAAAAAGATGGTTAATTTTGTAAGACTATAGTAAGAAAAGCCAAAAGTAAAGTTATTCGATCGTCATTTCATCATCAGTCTTCCCTCTGTGGTATACAATAAACTTTCTGCATAGAAGTTCAAGCTTATGTTGCAATATATTTGGCTAAAGACAAGTTATGACACTGGTCTATCAATACCGTTGTTTGAAAATGTAATTAATGTGGCGTTTGATGTTGAACTACATGAATGCAGAAGTGATACTGAACGCGAAAAAGTGACTTTAGTCAGATGTGCATAGTGTTCTCTTCCTCTTTGTTTTGACCACTTAAACTGAAATCCCATACCTCGACATTAAAAACTGAATGGCTGTGCAACACTATCTGCTCAGAACAAAAAGTTTGTTGTTCAGATTCTGTAATGACAATTTTCTCCTATTGTAAATATTTTTTTTTCGTTACCACAGTCTCTCTCATAGATTTTGAATAAGTAATCATTCAAACATCTCTCATGGTAAGACGCGTAGTTTTATATCCGAATGGCTCATACCACGGTTTTTGGGATGAGTGTATTATATTCTGAGCACATTTTCGTGCGTTTCTGAGCATTCGAGGTCACGCATTTACCTTGCGAGTGGAAGACAGTCACAAAGATGCCTAGAGCAACAAACCAATAGAAAATCTAAGTAACCTGCTACCGAGATACTAGAAATGAAGTCTTGTGGCATAACTCATCGAAAGCAACACTTAACGAGCTCCGAAATTTTGCCGGTAGATTTCTTATTCATCCCTTGTAGCCTCATTCGGCGGTTCAAATGGTGCTGTTTGGGATGCATTCATCTTCATTGGGGTACAGAGATTTTATTCGTTACATTATTCTTGTGAACTTGTAGAAATGATATCCCATGATACCTCTGAAACTCCTAATTATCCTACTGTAGAATTAAATGGTTGATTTCAGTTCTTGTGGCTTGACACTTTGCGAAACTCACCAACCCATTTATTTAAAAATGGCAACTTCAGAGTCTTGTTTAGTGTGGAGTAAAACTTCGTAACTTCAGCGCCAGAGCGCCACTGCAAAGTAAAACGTGGGCGGAAACAGTAGTAACATATTTATAACCACTATATCACCCATTTATTATATACATAGAACTAACATGTATTAGATGGCAGTGAAGAAGCTTCACAGATAAAAGATGCGAAACGCGTTTGTCATAAACAAAATGCCTGTCATTTAGTTGCAAACGCAGAATACACATGCATGAATCTTGAAAGAACTAAAGAACGACAGAAAATTTATAAAATGATGAAAAAATATTAACATGTTTGTCTAGATGGTCAGAAAATACAAAGCGGTCGTTGTTAAAACAGCACGAAGCATCAGTCTGATATTTATCAAACTTTGTGAAGATGTTCATGACATAAAGAATATTAAATTATTAACTTCCATTTCGTTCGGAACTAATGTCCACGATCAGCATCAGTATGAGATTTGATCCCACAAAGAACGAATACACTCTCGTATTCTTTGTGGCATGGAAGTAAACATCATTTGATTGCCATCTCTAACAATTTCTAGCCATTCCTGAAATACATCCCGTGTCAGTTCATGATGACAGCTGGCTGAAGGCCGGTATGGAAAAGTATTTCTTCCAACCAACCACATCCCAGGCATGCTCTGTGGGTGTCAACTCAGGAGACCAGACAGGTCAGTCAAGTGTATGTTCATTCAACAAGGTGTTTTGGGTGTGATCTGCGGTGTGGAATTTCGCATTATCATGCTATGATTTGCCATTTCGTACCCTGGTCATGAAGAATACGAAAACAGGATTTATTATTCTTGCCTCATTGTGGCGAGAACTCAACCTCCATTCTACAGTTGCCGAACCAATTCTGTTGTCAAATCCAATAGCTTGCCTCCCCTCGCCATTATTCCAGAAGTCAGAGAGCTTTGGGCCATGAGAAATACTGTTTCCTGTGATATTTCACAAGGCTGACTATATTTATGTTGGCGTCCATCTGCCCGATAAAAACCAGAAATGAAACCCATCGCTTAACACCACAGAATGCCTCTCAATGTCCGATTTCAGGCTGACTCCATAACACGCGAGTCTCTGATCTATTTGTGGCGTTAGCGAGAATAAACTCATGGCAACTCGAGATTTCACCTTAGTTTCCGGTAATATGTTCTCTACAGTTCGTGGCCTGTAACCTTCTCCCGGGTATCAGCTTTGGTCATCCCTCTGTTCGTTTGAGCCAATGAAAATGTCGTAAGAGCTTACGGTGGCGTATTCTTTGCGAAAGGACACGTGCCTACCCATTTGCCATACCGTTGTTCTGAATCCACCTCGTCACCACTCGTTCTGTAGACATCGCACTACAGGCAACTGCCTGTGCGATCTGTTGATACGATGCTCCCAGACACTTCCCATTTTCGCCAATGTATGATGCTGTGTTACGCAGACTTTTTTTTACACTAGCACACAGGCCAAAGAATATACAGCAGTAAGCCGGCCGGTGTGGCCATTCGGTTCTACGCGCTACAGTCTGGAACCGCGCGGCCGCTACGGTCGCAGGTTCGAATCCTGCCTCGGGCATGGATGTGTGTGATGTCCTTAGGTTAGTTAGGTTTAAGTAGTTCTAAGTTCTAGGGGACTGATGACCTAAGATGTTGAGTCCCATAGTGCTCAGAGCCAATATACAGCAGTAACATCACTAGATGGTCTAAAGGCGAGGGTATCAGCTAACAACGTTTTCCCGAGACCGGTCTAGCACAATATGTACCCTCTGTATCTGGTAAAATTACACTTCCCATTCTCTCACTTCTTCCATCACGGCTGTCTTCTATTCCGGGTCTCCACAAATGACACGGAAGAACATCCTCCTGCAATGACATAATACAGCTGGAGGCCTCTCGAACCCCTCCTTTACTGGTAAATTTTGAGAAAGTTTTCAAACAGAATTAGCACTGGTTCTTCGTCTCCTTGCATTATAATACTCTCAAATGACTTGAAATTGCAGATGACGATTGAAAGACACTAACAAGTATTTCATGTTGTCCTATACTCTCTCACTCAGGATACTAGTTCAAAATGGTTCAAATGGCTCTGAGCACTATGGGACTCAACATCTTAGGTCATAAGTCCCCTAGAACTTAGAACTACTTAAACCTAACTAACCTAAGGACATCCCACACACACCCATGCCAGAGGCAGGATTCGAACCTGCGACCGTAGCAGTCCCGCGTTTCCGGACTGCAGCGCCAGAACCGCTAGACCAGGATACTAGTATAATAAAGCTCTGATGACTACGGTTTCCCAGAATGCAGCGAATAGATCTGCTGAATCCTTTGGTGACCTGAGCTAAGCCGAGCTGTCTATAAGAATGTTGTTGTTCTTTACGATGAAAGTAGTGGTTACCTCCTGAGCAGGTAGAGTGGAGGTATTAGTCATATTCCAGGCATCTCTGTTGTTAATTTTGGTGCCACTTTAGCACGGGACCTTCCCTTTCGATCAGAGATATGATCATAGTTTAGCACGGTCTAGTTTCTCAGTACGACCTCTACCGTCAGTCGCTGTGTTATAGGTCCAAAGTGCGAAGGATTCGTATAGTTAGCATTTAGACCCGTACATGTTTTATCGTACTGTGAATTAACGTTCTAACATGTGTGAGACTGGTTCTGATCTGTCTTCCTACCACAGCTGCGAAAGGACACTCTGTGAGTATTTTAGGAATGTTAGTATGTCATGCTATTAGATCATCACATTTGCAAACTCTACATATCAATGTTAGTTGCTAAATATAAAAAATCTAAGGTACTTCTCATTTCCGTCTCTTCTTTTTTCAGAATCCTGGGCACGGCCTATCTGGAACATAATTGATGCCTTCTTTGATATTATTTACTGATGCCGATAAGTGATTATTCATCATACCTTTTAATATGGCTTACATGATGAAGTCCTTAACTTCTACGTGTCTAAATTTCTATGCTCGTTTCGTTCTGTCCATTCCACTTTGTTTGAGTGGTGGAACATCGTTCCTTAGGTCTGGAAGGCTCTTACTCTTCCACCTATGTTTGACACTGGACTGCCCTGGCTCAAAAGGAAGTGTAATGCTCTCAAATGTCACGCTACCTTTTCCCATGTTTATCGCAGCTTGTCTTTGATTCATAAAATCCGCACCTATTATGTCCACCGTTAACTTCGGTATAATAATGAAACTGGCTTCAGTCTTTTGACCTTGCCACGAAAGAGTTAACCTTGTTTGTTTATTGACATCTGCAGCATGTTTTTTGTCGGGATCCTTCACTTTAATCGTCTTCATTTTCAAGATCTGTAACTCTTCGCTAGCATTTCATTTGTTAAATAAGATCTCCGGAATCGCAGATAGCTCACTTCCACTGTCAATGACTATAAGAATTGGGAATTTTGCTACCATGACCTTCACAAGTGGTTAAATCTCGAGCGGTTTGCTCTGTTCTTCCTCATCTCCCTGCAATAAAGCATCCTCTGTTGCATCATATGTGAATCGTTTCAGGATTTTTACCTGTGAATTCGAACTTTCTGTCGGGTATACCTCGACCATTATCTCTCTCTCTTCTATAACTTCTTCTCCACATTTAACTTCGTCTTCCTCAACTCAACAACATCTGCCTCTCCTTTCTTCGGGGAAACTCCGAAATAATCGCATCTAAATCCTCTCATTATATCTCTGTAACCTCTATCATCGAACACAATGTGACCTGTGCGCAAATGTAATTTATTTTCAACTTCCGCCGACTGCGCATTTTCCTCCTGAAGTACGTCTTCCCTGGTGTCAGCCTCAAATAACTCTTCAATTCTAATTACCTCGTCACTATTCTCTTCTCTTGTTGTGCCTGCCTCTGATAGTTCGTTCCTTTCATCGGTATCCTCCCAATTAATTTATTCTCAGCATGATGTTATTTTCCTGCCTTCGTTTGATCCCTGCGACCATATTTCCTCATTTATTCAAATGGCTCTGAGCACTATGAGACTTAACATCTGAGGTCATCAGTCCCCTAGAGCTCCGAACTACTTAAACCTAACCAACCTAATAACATCACACACATCCATGCCCAAGGCAGGATTCGAACCAGCGACCATAGCGGTCACGCGGTTCCAGACTGAAGCGCCTAGAACCGCTCGGCCACATGGGCGGTACTCATTTATTACCTGTCGTGCAAAAAGGTTTATTTCTCTCGACGGTACGTTATCCCCTTGAAATCAGCTCTCCCTAGTTTCAGTATTAAATAACTCTGCAATGGTAATTACTTTGTGACTTCTTCATTTTGCTCTGGTAGTCCGTTTTTTGAGAAATCTTCCCAACTAAGTACTGTCCAACCTGATGTTTGCGGTATCTTCACTTCTTTCGGTCCCTCCGGTTCTGTTCCTTCATCCTTCACCTCTTGTGATAGGCTATATATTTCTTTCGCTATGTTGCTGCTGCTTGCTTGGGTAGGTAAGCTGTTCTCCTTGACTTGGGCGCTCTCTTTTCAATTCGGACGTTCATCAGGGTTTGGTGGCCTTAACTCCACGTCTTCTTTCGGTCCTTCCTGTCTTTGTTCGACTTGGTGACACGGGTTTGGTTGCTGGTAATTTGTCGGCCTGTTTGTCCTCCAATACCCATTGCGATTACCGTTATTCCCCCTGTAGCAGTTATTGTTATTCCTGGGTGGATAACCGTTCCCATTTCTTGTTCCGTACCCATAACCGTTTCTTTGTCGGAATCTATTGTCACTTCTCTGCGCAAATTTATCACGCGGTAAGTAATAGCTGACATTCCTTCGTGCGGTCTCGGACGCATTTCCAGGTCTTCATTCACGTTTTCAGGCGAGTTTTGCTTTTTTCTTGCCTCATCTTCCTAGAATATTGATTCTAACTCTCTCAAAATCCTTATGAAGGCTTCCACGTCATTGCCTCCATGCTCTACCAATGACTTTTGGTATTTTAGTGGCAGCTTCACAACACACAGTGTAATCAATTCTCCATCGCTGTATGGCACATCCAAACATTGGATTTTCTTTGCCATTGCTCCGAAAAATTTTACAGGGCTCCTCTCTCTGGAATTCTCGAAGTATGGATTTTGTAGTAGCTCATACCTCACTCTATTCTGCTCTTCAGTCGCCAATAGCATGAGAAACACCTATCTCTGACATCTTGAATAGTTCGCACCAATTCTCCTGTGAGTTTTTCGAACTGATTCTTCGTTTTCGCTTCTCTTCACACGATGCGAGTATCGTACCGCTTGAGAACCGCCTTTGTGATGCGTTTTTGCAACACACTATCTTCAACTATTTGTCGTGCTGTGCCCGCGGCTTGGTATGTAATTGCATTAACCTATTTGGTGATATTTGCAATTTCACCGTGAGTATCATCACGTAATGCTTTGTTGTCTCCCGTAATGTTTTGACGTTGTCCCCTAATGTTTTAATTTCACTCTGAGTGTCGTCATGCAACGTATTTATTTCGGTCTGAGTGTCTTCCCGCAATGTCTACACGTCCACTTGGATCTTTTCAATATGTGTTCTTAATTGCATGTGGCCTATTATTAAATTTTCGATCACATCTCGGGATACTTTTGCCTCTTCCTCAATGTGACATAATTGTCCTTTGGCCTCTATATTTTGTTTTCTAATTTCACGGAGTTGCTTCGTTGTTTCTGCATTCTGCTCATGTATCCGTTGTTGCAGTTGTTTCGTCTGTTGTGTGATCTCTCTGTTTTGTATCGTTATGACGCGAGTTAATTGCAGAAGAATTTCCAACAAATTAACGGTTTCTACCACCTCTCCTTCCAACGCGCTTCTTTCTGCGTTTAAAATCTCGTGTCTGTCAGAAACTGACAGCAGTAAACCATGCGGTGACACTTTTCGACTTGTATTGCCTGTCCTTGGTTGTGAGGGAGGTCTTATTACATGTACTATGGGTTCTACGTATTCAAGACGTTCCCCATCTTCTTGCACCTCTGCAATATATTGGTTACTGCTTACCATGCCTTGTTGGTCGGTATTTACGTCCTTCTGCACCCTTCTGATTTACGTCTTGTTGTATTATGTCGTCCGTTGTTCTGTCCTGAGATTCCTGTATGTTATCTTGCTGGGTGTCAATCTTAGTTCGGTCAAAGTCTCGATCTGCCATTGCTAATCTCTCTGATCCCTGTCTTTGCAATTTTAACTGACGCACCCTACTTCGCGTAATAATATAATCATACGACCTTACTCGCTTCATAAACTTTCTGCCTTCGCCCTTTCTCTAGTGTTCCTAGTTCCCTTGACACAATAACAAGACTGTACTACCGTCACGTCACAGAACCAACTTATAAACAGTGTGTCAGCCACCTGTGCACATGCAACAAAAACTTAAAACTAACAAACGTGTTACAACTGTAATATGGGGATACTGCGTACGTCTCTCAGTGCACTGCACGTCTCTGTCTCCCTATTGACTTATTAGTGGCCACTAATATTTACCATTGGATGATACAACACAAAAAAATTTATTACGAAAAAATTTTAGGAGGATATTTTTTGTCCTAGTAATTACATACGGTTGACCACCTTACCATTGTATTTTACCATCCTGGACGGGTCGCCATCATCTATCACGTGTGAGATCTTCCTACCACAGCTAAACACTGTGAGTGTTTTAGGAATTTGGTGTTCAACCTACGGCGTGCAAGGTAGGAAGATACCATCTCAAACATGCAGAGTTCAGACGATTGCAGCAGTACGGACACTAATGTAATCTGACAATGATATCAACGTCAGTTCCACTACACTCCCTGTAAAGGAAACTTTATAGCTAACAGAAAGTTTGGAAATTTGTGGTAAGATCCTATGGGGCCAAACTGCTGAGGTCAACGGTCCCTAAGCTTACACACTACTTAATCCAACTTAAACTAACTTACTTAGCGTTGACAACACACACAAGGAAGGACTCGAACCTCTGCTGGGCGGAGCCACGTTAACCATGACAAGGCGCCTTAGACCACGCAGCTACCCCACATGGTATAGCTAACAGAAATTAGAGTATGGGTTCAGGTGTAACAATATGTTAGCAAAAGTGAAAATCTTAGATCTTCGTTATTAAGGTTTATTTTTCCTCTAAGTGTGACTTCTTGGCATAGAAAAGTTAGCAAAATTATGTACAGGATGGTAAAATATTGATATTGGATGTTCACGGTTGTGAAGCGAAATTCCTAACTGTTACAGGGTTCTTTAATGGTAAGATGGTTGATGACCATGTCTATGGGTCGATAAAATAAAAAACAAATTAAATACAATTGGGGCCAGAGATATAAATAATGCTAAAATTCACAATGAACATACCCAAAATTGATTGCAGGTCGGTAAAAATCAATGAAAAAGAAGTACACAGTTAAAACAATTCAACAAATTCGAAGTATAAAGCACTCTACAGTGGCTGATCATCGTTTTCATTAGATCAGACATCTCGCGTTTCTGCTTCAGTTAAGCCCGACAGTCGTGAATATGTTTAACTATAGGTCATGGGTGAATGTACAAAAATTAGGAGAGACGGAGACGACCGCCGTTCTGAGTGTCAATTGAATATTACTTGCTGGCGTAGCGGGAGCGCATGTGATTACTTTGCGTCGGCGTTGACAGGGGCGGCTGTCGGCGCGAGCTGTGAACCTGAGAATCTATTCTGAGAGTTAAACACCAGGCTGATACATTTCCTACGTCTTTGTGAAGCTGAGACTCCCAGTTATTCTCTAGCTAAGTTAATTGGCATGAAACATGCTACTTGGCTGGAATAGCGCGTATGTCGTTGCCCTCAAATCGCTCGCAAATGTTAACTGTCAGTGTTATTCTCTGTATGAGACTTTTCAGTTTCATTCCTTATGAGTTGAGACAAGCCTGTGAACAAGTGTTCACATAATGACTCTCGCAATTGTCTCAGCATGGGATGAGTAGCCTTGCTCAAACACTCAACGATTTTCTGAAAGAGAAGTAGCGAATTATTCTACCTGCAATTAGCCTATATCAAAGCTGCTGGCCACACATTTTTCTTTCTGCCCTATCAGAGCGTTCGTGCTTGTTATAACTCCACCCGCTTTTTGTAGCCTATCACAGGCGTCATTTCTATTGTAGGCCAGAGTTTAACTTCTGCTGTGTAAAACTAAGATAAACATGCAAGGTTTTTAAGACAGGTGGCTACAGTGAGTTGGGTTTCTCCGGACGTTAATCTCGCATCTCCCACAGTGTTCCTGTACAAAGGCTTTCCAAAGGGTCGTCGTTAAAAGCAGGGACAAAAAGCAGCTTTTGATGATGTCCTTTGCAGTGGCTCCGTCCTCTCATTGCGTACGTGAGGTATACTATGGCGAGAGTTTCGGCCTACATGGAATAAGCATTGCTGTTCAAATGGCTCTGAGCACTATGCGACTTAACTTCTAAGGTCATCAGTCGCCTAGAACTTAGAACTAATTAAACCTAACTAACCTAAGGACATCACACACATCCATGCCCGAGGCAGGATTCGAACCTGCGACCGTATCGGTCGCTCGGCTCCAGACTGTAGCGCCTATAACCGCACGGCCACTTCGGCCGGCAATAAGCGTTGCTGTCGTAAAATTCTTTTTCCTTCAGACCTGCGTCTCGTAGCACGGGTATGGGAAATTACTTGCTTGCAATTACTACTGTGAGTGTTAGTAGTTTATATTCATGAAATGCTAGCCACTTTATTGGATCTGCATATTAATAAAATTCATAGAATTTCACGTAAATGTGTTGTGTCACGTATCGATTTAACCAGAATTGTTTCAGGAATTCAATGTAAGGTGTGTTATTTGTTTGACACCTTACAATGTCTTTCATTGCTACAGCGTGCCTGAAGTTGAGAAGGATGTAAAGGTTATTCTCGTATCTTTTGCGTAACAAGTTAATCAATTAGAATGTGGTATCCTGGTTATTTATTTACTTCTGGTATGTTTCAGCAGGAAATACTCTTTGGAATGTCGAATTTTCCCCACCTCTGGTGCTAAAACATATTGCTTATATCATAAAGAAGTGGTTGTTTGTCAATGGACTAGTTAAATTGTACACGAAAGCGAGACCGTACTTTGACAATGGTGTCGATATCCCCAGTCAAATTATATTCATTTGTGACAGTGATGCTGAAAGCTTGCAGTATATTGTCTTCATATCCTTCAGAGAGTTGCTTTTTATCTCATATCTATCTCTATCAGAGTTTGGAACATTGATATGGTACTTACTATCAGATAAAAGGTCACTATCAGCATCGTCCTTAGGGAAATGATTTATAGAACATTTTGAGAACATATTGTTCAAAATCTTTAACTGCATTGTCTAAAGTACACTGAAGAGCCAAAGAAATTGGTACACCTGTCTAATATCATGTAGGGCTCCCGTGAGCAAGCAGACGTGCTACAACAGGACATCGCATTGACTCGACTGATGTGTAAAGTAGTTCTGTGATGCCCTTAGGTTAGTTAGGTTTAAGTAGTTCTAAGTTCTAGGGGTCTGATGACCTCATAAGTTAAGTCCCATATTGATCAGAGCCATTTGAACCATTTGAAGACAGGGTGCTTACGTACGTGTCACCTGTCAGAGTTGCTATCACTATCACTATCAGCATCGTCCTAAGGGAAATGATTTATAGAACATTTTGAGAACATATTGTTCAAAATCTTTAACTGCATTGTCTAAAGTACACTGAAGAGCCAAAGAAATTGGTACACCTGTCTAATATCATGTAGGGCTCCCGTGAGCAAGCAGACGTGCTACAACAGCACATGGCATTGACTCGACTGATGTGTAAAGTAGTTCTGTGATGCCCTTAGGTTAGTTAGGTTTAAGTAGTTCTAAATTCTAGGGGTCTGATGATCTCAAAAGTTAAGTCCCATATTGATCAGAGCCATTTGAACCATTTGAAGACAGGGTGCTTACGTACGTGTCACCTGTCAGAGTTGTACCTAGACGTATCAGGCGTCCCATATGACTCCAACTGCACACACCCTACACCATTCTAGGGCCTCCACCAGCTTCAACAGTCCCCTGCTAACATTCAGCGTCCATGGATTCATGAGGTTGTCTCCATAACCATACACA
This sequence comes from Schistocerca cancellata, assembly GCF_023864275.1. NCBI lineage: Eukaryota > Metazoa > Arthropoda > Insecta > Orthoptera > Acrididae > Schistocerca > Schistocerca cancellata. Next base: position 590,900,095 of record NC_064629.1, read on the forward strand.
TTCATCCGCTCGATACAATTTGAAATTAGACTCGTCCGACCAGGCAACATGTTTCCAGTCATCTACAGTCCAACGTCAGCGTTGACGGCCCAGGTAAGGCGTAAAGCTTTGTGTCGTGCAATCATCAAGGGCACACAAGTGGGTCTTCGGCTCCAAAAGCCCATATCGATGATGTTTCATTGAATGATTCGCATACTGAGACTTTTTGATGGCCCAGCATTGAAATCTGCAGCAATTTGCGGAAGGGTTGTACTTCTGTCACATTGAATGTTGTATCCTGCCTAATTGTCAAAGATGGGGTGTCTAGGAAACCTGCTTCTCGGATCGCTAGATAACGACTGAAGCAAATAGTATTACTGAAGTTTATTACAAAAGGAAATGATTACAAATACTTAACTTTGTGAAATACAGATGCGTGGCAAGCAAAGAGCAACAGACAAAATAAGAAGTCTCTTCAGTATAGACAATACTGCATAGTAGAAGCGAAATGACTAGTCTGGATGCTATTCTTGAACTCGCTGCTGTAGAGCCCGTAGAACTGGGCCGCAGCAAGATGTTTGCAGCGCTTATATTTTCTTTGCACAGAGGGCGCTGCTGTCGCGTTGTCGTCCTAGAGATGGGTCGGTCTGCGTGCAGTTGGCTGACGTCTTCTTCACAGCTCTGTCTGTTCTAACGTTCCCGCCTGGTGTATCGGCGCTTGACTTTACGCCAGAACATTGTTCGATTCTCTTCAGCCTTTTTTCGCCCCATTCTTGCAGGATGTTTTCCAGCCACAACGATGTCGGAGACTTGATGTTTCACCGGATTCCTGATATAGAGTCTTTTAACAGTAAAGTACTATTAATTAAAATAGTAAATGATTATTATTAAATGAAAGGAAACAGAGAAAGCACAGGGAAGATAAAGTGAAAGGCATCAAATTCAAAAGTGCTACAGTGCTTAACAAATGACAGTATTAACAGGAAAGCCTGATCAAATAATTCTCAGCTGGCCAGCCTCTAACCTTCTGTACTGCTTGCGCAATTAACATGTACAGTTCTCATATACAAATTTATGGAACATTAAACTAAATGACTACAGCTTAATAATATTTTTATGTGAGTACTATTAGCTCGAAAGTGCATTCGCTCGTCTGTTGTCATGGCTTCTATAAACATGGATACTGGTTACATAGACACTGGTACATAATAGACATGACTTTATTAGCGTGAAAAAAATCGTGCTCATTAGAAAAAATTACCTCAGAAGCATCAAAGTGTAGAAGCGCTCAAACGACCAAAATAAATACTCGGCCTGACTCACTGAAGCAGATGGATCTCACTTGCATTCACATTGAATAACTCAACTGACATGCTTCACCGCCTATGAAACTTGTTAAGCACTATTTATTTTTAAGTCACATAATCACCACACTGTTTATTTGCTTTCTCCTACTCTCTCACCCTAGTGTACTGTTGTACGCTTAATTCACTTAATGGGTTCACTTATAAGATCGATGTGATGAGGGTCGCAGTACCTGACTTCGGAAATGTTCCTAGGAAGGGTTTGACCTCAGTCTCCGGCAAAGGTGTTCCCTTTGACGCCGACTGATAACTCGTCCTCTTCTAGCAACGCTTTGCGTGGCAGATGAATTTGTTAATGATGAGGTCCTTCCTTACGACTCTGTTACTGACGTAGCGTTGTCTCTTATCTTGGAAATCACAAAATGGTTCAAATGGCTCTCAGCACTATGGGACTTAACATCTGTGGTCATCAGTCCTCTAGAACTTAGAACTACTTAAACCTAAGTAACCTAAGGACATCACACACATCCATGCCCGAGGCAGGATTCGAACCTGCGACCGTAGCGGTCACGCGGTTCCAGACTGAAGCGCCTAGAACCGAACAGCCACACCGGCCGGCTTGGAAATCACGTTCCCTCCAGTTTTTCTATAGGCGACATCTATCTTTCTCACAGCCATGGATACGTGGCATTTATCCTCGCCATTTCTGGTTCGTCATTTCACGCTTAATGTCAGTCTCACTTTCTAGACGCCTCGCGTGCTACGTTTGATGCATTTTTATATTTTCTCATTTGCACAGCTTAGCTCATAATCTCGACTGCTGTCCTAACATTTCTCTTGGGCCTTGTCGTTTTGCCCAGTACCTTCTCTGCCACCTTCACTATTCCATCCCTTAAATCTACCTCTCGTCTTCAATTATATTCCTTTTCCTTGCTTCAGTCAATACGAATACTCCCTCTGTGACTCTCAAAAACATCTGCTTATATCTGTCTCATCTCCTTAATTTCCTAACCGAAATTTCTTCAGTTTTAATCTGCAGTTCATAGCCAATAAATTATGGTCAGAGATAACATCTTACGGCAATGTTTTACAAATTAAAATTTGGTTAGCTAGTCTCTGTTTTACCATTATATGATAAATTTGATTCCTTGCAGCGTCTCCAGATGTCTTCTACCTATATAAACTTCTTACATCAATCTTAAACCAAATGCTTGCAACGATTAAGTTGTACTTCGCGCAAAATGCTACCAGACAGTTTCCGATGACATTAATTCCCCCTGCTCCGCTTTCTCGTACTATTTATCCTTCTCTTCCATTTCTCATTCTTCACTCCTAATTCTCAAAACAATCAAATTTTTGCCGGCCGCGGTGGTCTAGCGGTTCTGGCGCTGCAGTCCGGAACCGCGGGACTGCTACGGTCGCAGGTTCGAATCCTGCCTCGGGCATGGGTGTGTGTGATGTCCTTAGGTTAGTTAGGTTTAAGTAGTTCTAAGTTCTAGGGGACTTATGACCTAAGATGTTGAGTCCCATAGTGCTCAGAGCCATTTGAACCATTTTTTGAATCAAATTTTTTCAAGCTCTCATTATACATTTTTTCGATCTCTTCATTATTTGTGGATCTTGTAGGCATATATAATTTACACTTCCACTCCGCTATTACTTTGCGTCCAAATGTTGTAACTGAGATTGTGTGTTTTAATTAGATGTGCGGAAATAACGAAGAAGTCTTCCCATCCTTTCTGGAAAATGCTACAGCTAAGTCGTTGATATGTAAGACCAATGGTTTTTATTGTGACGCTCGTATTTGCCTATTTTGTTGTCTTACGTAGGTTGACCTGTTATTCTACGTATGACTGTGTGTAATTCGCCAACAGTTCTGTCTCACATGCAACTAAAAATTTAACTAATGACAGCACCCGTTTAGTTGATGGAGTTGAATAGACAGCTACTTTCGCAGTAATTTTAAAAGAGATGTTACCGTAACTACACAATGTCAACATTTAAAATTATGTATTATATATTTATATATTTTTACTTTTTAATTCAATGGTGTAAGTGTGTTTTCCGAAGTTTGGCGAAAGATTCTAATGATTCAGCGACATTAAATTAACGCCATAATTGACGCACGTTGTAAGGAGATATGATTGGCTGCATTTATATGTTATCCTGTGATTGATGTCTCATTTGATAATACTCGGAAGGACAGGAACTAGCTTTGGCCGTCAAGTAACGTGCGTTTTCCTGTTTCCGTTATATTGCTTTTATATTTAGTGCATTACCAGTATGTGATGCGACTCTTGTCGTGTTAATGCATTACAGGCTATGCTTTGTATCTTAGTGGTGGTTTATATCAATAATTGGGTTTTAGGACTGACGTTTCTGTTGATCCACGTTGAAAAAAAAATGGCTCTGAGCACTATGCGACTTAACTTCTGAGGTCATATGTCGCCTAGGACTTAGAACTAATTAAACCTAACTAACCTAAGGACATCACACACATCCATGCCCGAGGCAGGATTCGAACCTGCGACCGTAGCGGTCTCTCGGTTCCAGACCGTAGCGCCTAGAACCGCACGGACGCTATTATTGTACGTAAAAGGGTTCAATAATGGATGAGCATTTTAGTAAATGTATGTTGTAATTTTTATCTAGTTACTTGTTTTCATTCTTGTAACTGGTGTAGTCGAACGGGCTTGAATATGGGCATTACGACTGACACATGTCGTTTGGTCGACGCATTGCTATAATTTCTTTAATGTAGTTGTATCTGGTTCGTGTGAACTACTGTGGCAAATGTGATGTATGGTGTGGATTTTCTATTGCGCACAGGGCGCTTGATATTCGTGCATTGCCTTCTTCTCCTGAATACCACAAAAAAAAAAAAAAAAAAAAAAAAACACGCCACACTTGTTGCCTCTATCAAGCTGACGTATCACCATCAAAAGTATCCCATGTCCCCAGTCAGAGGGATGGTATGGAGAGACTTGGGGTTTGAATCAGTCTGAAGAAAGGAATTGATCTGATGATCAGAAAGTACCTGTCGTAACCACCGTAAAAATATGGTGAGACATATTTATTCGACAACCAGGCTTCATGTCGGCTATCACTGGGACGCGCAGTGCACTTCTGCTGGCTTTGGCTACGGATGTGAATGTATGCAACAATAAAAATGATAAAAAAATACTAACCTTAAGGAATTTATCTTGAGATTATTATTATACTTCGATACACATAGAGCTTTTTCACTAAAAAGGGACTGCGTTTTTAATTATAGATTTTGTTGAAAACGTATATTTCCTTAGCTGTCATAATTTCGCGTGCCTTCTCAAGATATTCGTGTACGATCACAATTAAAAAAAATAGTTTGGTGTTTGCAACAGCTATAGCAGGGAGCTTGCATTCTCATTCAACATGGAATAAATACCCAACCGAAACAAAAATAACAAAAGAGAACAGTTATTTCATTTATATCCCAGGATGTTTCTAGAATAATTGCACGGAGAGATGAAGGACGTCGTGAGTACAGAATATGTACTCGCTGTGGTGCGGCAGGAAACGAAATACAATGAACAGAATTCCACATACCGACGTCCTAGTGTGTCTGGCTTACCTTAAGTTAATAAATACAGACGGGGACAGTTAATTGTATTTTCAGCTGTCATTCACTACAATGGAAGGAAGAAACAAGGGTGGGTGTTTTTACTGTGCTATCAAGCACAGCCGCAAGTAGACACAACAAGCCCATGTGGCAACCGCCGTGCCGTACGAAACTTTGCCCCACCATGACGGCGGATGTCATCTTTCTAAATGAATACGCCACGCCTCTAAAAACAAACACTTTATCAACGGCGGCTTAGCCCCGGCCGTTTATCTGTTGTCATCTCCACTTTCGACTCTCTCTGAGCATAAATGAGATGTCACGGCCCGTTTAAACGCGCTCCTTAATCTGGAATCAGTGTAATTATTGATGCTTGAAGCGGGCTGGGTTTTCCGGGGTGATGGATGTTCTTACGGTGTACTCACGCGCCACGGTACCCTTCCCGGATGTAACACCGTGCACCGTGCAGTGTTACACAGCCATCAAACAGCGGTTCCGACGCGTGGAGGTCACCAGTTCTTTTGCTGGAGTGCTGACATTGCTTTAGAAACAGCACACTCATTGATCGGGCCAAACTATCGATTTAATAAACTCTCATTGCCAGGATAGCAAACTTGCATACACAGATTATTGAATATTTATTTCTGAAATATAGCTCACTTCCAGTATTGCTCGACTGTTCGATGTTTAGACTGTGAGCTATTGGCCAAAAGAAAAATGAAATAAGAAGAGTAATTTATTTACTTGTCAGCGTACTTAGCAGAAACCGGTCAACCTTATTTCACTGCTACCTCGCAATTCTGTACAAATTAGCAGATAGTACATATCATCTGTAGAAGTTCTGTATTGTTCCCATTGAGTGCTTGAGTTGGTGACATATTACTCACATTGAAGAATTCTGGTTGACAAAAGTTCTTCAGACTGATATTGGATAGCTGACAAGATACGCTTAACGTAGCAAACAATATTCTGGGTGCGGTGAAATGATTTATGCATTTTTTAGACGATCAGTACCCTATTCTTTTTTAAATTCCAGTTTTATGAACATAGACTCTGAATAAAAGAACAACCTCACCTCGGCTTGCACCGCTTCGTCACTATCGAGGTGCAGTCCTCGAAGGTGTTGTTTACGTTCCGGAAACAGATGAAAATCGAATGGTGTCACGTCCGGACTGTAGGGAGGATGATCGATGACAATGAACACAAGGCGTCTGACTGTTACAGACGTCGCAACGCCCGTGTGTACAAACGAATATTACTTTTCAGCACGCCTTCGTAAAACTCAAATTATTTCCTGAATATCTGTCAATACGATACAAACTGATTTTTATGTTTCAGCTATCAAGTATCTCACTTTATGGAGCAATACAAACACATGTAATGTCCAATTTATTTCCTGATTGCTTTCACATTTCTTCAGAAGGATGAAGCTAAATCTTGTCTTTGGAATTCCATGCAAGTCTTTGCTTTCTGTTGATTTCAGGCAACAGAATCCGTAGCCTTCGCGTTACTGCCTAATCCGATGCTAATCTTCAGGAATACACACATCGGTTATTCATCCCCAATTTTAATTGTGAGGTTTCTCGACGTACAGATTCCAGAATCACTACTTCTACAACTCTCTCCAAATACGTTTTTCATTGCAGTTTAAGCTTTCCCTAATCTGACATAAAATCTCAGTTCTTCAGAATTTGGTTTGTACTTGCTACGGACTACACCAATTTTTAAGATGATTGAGTTGATTTGGTTTTCGGGGCTTTTAGTACCAGTTGATAATGTTTTCAATTTATAGTGATCAATGTTTAGTTTCGTCACCTTATGCCTCTTTAGGCTTTTTTGTGTCAGAAGATAGTGAATATGGGCTTAAACATCTACAGTTTTCTTTTAAGGCTTTTTACCCAAAATTATTTGTTTTTAATGTATTTTTTCTGAATATCCAGTTTTCTTTTTTCGTGCGAAGTGTTCAAATTTTACAAATTTGATTAAAGAACACTTTCTGGGAAACGCACGATGATACTAAGTTACGATAATGATGAAACTAACGTTCATACCAGGTTACGATAACAATGTTTCTTCTTTCATCATCCGTTTGAACCCAGAAGGTCATATTTCCTGTTCATTACAGCCTGATGGTAGATTTCTAAAAAAAAAAAGACTCTGTTTCACTTTAAGACTGTAGAATGTCTTGTTAACTCCAGTCTTACCAGCGTAATCCCATTTTGAAGCGACGTCTGAAAATACGAGTCTGACATAAAAGCAATATGTGCTCTGTCTGCTATGGCACTGCTTGTCGCGGGACATTACTGCGGAACTGTTTTTCCACCTTCAATTGTGCTCTTAAGCTGTGGCAAATTTCAATTTGCTCGTTATACTCAGTCTTAGTGGGCGATCAGGTTTTCCTTAGTCTGTTCTGATGCGTACAGTAATGTATTTTTATACACTCCTGGAAATTGAAATAAGAACACACGTTCATTGTCCCAGGAAGGGGAAACTTTATTGACACATTCCTGGGATCAGATACATCACATGATCACACTGACAGAACCACAGGCACATAGACACAGGCAACAGAGCATGCACAATGTCGGCTCTAGTACAGTGTATATCCACCTTTCGCAGCAATGCAGGCTGCTATTCTCCCATGGAGACGATCGTAGAGATGCTGGATGTAGTCCTGTGGAACGGCTTGCCATGCTATTTCCACCTGGCGCCTCAGTTGGACCAGTGTTCGTGCTGGACGTGCAGACCGCGTGAGACGACGCTTCATCCAGTCCCAAACATGCTCAATGGGGGACAGATCCGGAGATCTTGCTGGCCAGGGTAGTTGACTTACACCTTCTAGAGCACGTTGGGTGGCACGGGATACATGCGGACGTGCATTGTCCTGTTGGAACAGCAAGTTCCCTTGCCGGTCTAGGAATGGTAGAACGATGGGTTCGATGACGGTTTGGATGTACCGTGCACTATTCAGTGTCCCCTCGACGATCACCAGTGGTGTATGGCCAGTGTAGGAGATCGCTCCCCACACCATGATGCCGGGTGTTGGCCCTGTGTGCCTCGGTCGTATGAAGTCCTGATTGTGGCGCTCACCTCCACGGCGCCAAACACGCATACGACCATCATTGGCACCAAGGCAGAAGCGACTCTCATCGCTGAAGACGACACGTCTCCATTCGTCCCTCCATTCACGCCTGTCGCGACACCACTGGAGGCGGGCTGCACGATGTTGGGGCGTGAGCAGAAGACGTCCTAACGGTGTGCGGGACCGTAGCCCAGCTTCATGGAGACGGTTGCGAATGGTCCTCGCCGATACCCCAGGAGCAACAGTGTCCCTAATTTGCAGGGAAGTGGCGGTGCGGTCCCCTACGGCACTGCGTAGGATCCTACGGTCTTGGCGTGCATCCGTGCGTCGCTGCGGTCCGGTCCCAGGTCGACGGGCACGTGCACCTTCCGCCGACCACTGGCGACAACATCGATGTACTGTGGAGACCTCACGCCCCACGTGTTAAGCAATTCGGCGGTACGTCCACCCGGCCTCCCGCATGCCCACTATACGCCCTCGCTCAAAGTCCGTCAACTGCACATACGGTTCACGTCCACGCTGTCGCGGCATGCTACCAGTGTTAAAGACTGCGATGGAGCTCCGTATGCCACGGCAAACTGGCTGACACTGACGGCGGCGGTGCACAAATGCTGCGCAGCTAGCGCCATTCGACGGCCAACACCGCGGTTCCTGGTGTGTCCGCTGTGCCGTGCGTGTGATCATTGCTTGTACAGCCCTCTCGCAGTGTCCGGAGCAAGTATGGTGGGTCTGACACACCGGTGTCAATGTGTTCTTTTTTCCATTTCCAGGAGTGTATGTTCTCTGGTCCTAGACCTAAGTTGCAAATCTAGTTGTTCAGCGACTAACAGTAGCTGGGAAAGCTGTTGATGATGGTGTTGTTAATGGTCTTCAGTCCGACGACAAGTTTGGTGTGGCTCTACACGCTGCTGCACCCATTTTAAGTCTTTTCATCTCTGTATTACTAGAGCATACTAACTACATTTGAACCTCCTTACTGTATTCATCTCTATGTGTCCCTCGACAGTGTTTACGCCACCACATCCCTCCCTTACCAAACTGATTATTCCATGATGCTACAGAATGTCACCTATAAACCGATCGCTTCATTTCCTCAGGTACTCCCATAAAATTCTTTCTTCTCTGTTTCAGTACTTCCTCATTAGTTATTCAATCTCCCTATCTGATCTTCAGCGTACTTCTGTACACCACACTTCCAAACCTTCTATTGCTTTCTTGCCTGACTTGTTTATTGCCACGTTTCACTTCCATAGAAGGCTACATTCCACACAAATATCTTCAGAGAAGAATTCGTAACATTTAAATTTACATTCGATGTTAATGAATTTATTTGTTTCAAAAAATCTTTTCTACTATTGAAGGTTCGCATTTTATATCGTCTCCATTTAGGACATCGTAACCTATTTTGCTACCCACCGAACGAAACTCATCCACTGCTTTCAGTGTCTTATTTCCTGATACACACATCAAAAAAAGTTTTGTATCACCTCAGTTCCGAGAGTTCCGGAACCTGTACAGAGATCAACATAAATATCATTTCCGCCATTTTTATTGCTCATGAAAGCCACATATTGCATGTTGTGCCACCATACAACGAGGCCTTCAGGGGTGGTGGTTCAGATTGCTGTACACACAGGTACCTCTAATTCCCAGTAGCCCATCCTCCTGCACTGAGGCATGCCTGTATTCGTCGTGGCATACTATCCACTAGTTCATCAAGGTACTATTGGTCCAGATTGTCCCACTCCTCAACGGCGATACGGTGTAGATCCCTCAGAAAGATTGGTGGGTCACGTCGTCCATAAACAGCCCTTTTCAATCTATCCCAGGCATGTCCGATAGGGTTCGTGTCTGGAGAAAATGCTGCCTACCCTAGTCGAGCGTTGTCGTTATCCTGAAGGAAGTCATTCACAAGATGTACACGATGGGAGAGCTAATTGTCCATGAAGACGAATGCCTCGTCAATATGCTGCCGATATGGTTGCACTATCGGTCGGAGGATGGCATTCATGTATGGTACAGCCGTTACGGGGCCTTCCATGACCACCAGCGGCGTACGCCCCCACATAACGCCACCCCAAAACACCAGGGAACCTCCACCTTGCTGCACTCGCTGGACGGTGTGTCTAAGGCGTTCAGCCTGACCGGGTTGCCTCCAAACACGTCTATGACGGTTGTCTGGTTAAAAGCATAAGCGACACTCATCGGTGAAGAGAACGTGATGCCAATCCTGAGCTGTACGCTCGGCATGTTGTTGGGCCCATCTGTACCGCGCTGCATGGTGTCGTGGTTGCAAAGATGAACTTCGCCATGGACGTCAGGAATGAAGTTGCGCATCATGCATCCTACTGAGCACAGTTTGAGTCGTAACACGACGTCCTGTAGCTGCATGAAAATCATTATTCAACATAGTGACGTTGATGTCTCGGTTCCTCCTGGCCATAATCCGTAGGTAGCGGTCATTCACTGCAGTAGTAGCCCTTGGGCGGCCTGAGCGAGGCACGTCATCGACAGTTCCTGGCTATATGTATCTCCTCCATGTCCGAACAACATCGCTTTGGTTCAATCGGAGACATCTGGACACTTCCCATGTTGAGAGTCCTTCGTGACACAATGTAACAATGCGGACGCGATCGAACCACGGTATCGACCGTCTAGGTATGTTTGAACTACAGGCAACACAAGCCGTGTACCTCCTTCCTGGTGGAATGACTGGAACTGGTCGTCTGTCGGACCCCTGCCGTGTAATAGGCCCTGCTCATAAATGGTTGTTTACATCTTTGGGCGGGTTTAGTGACGTCTCTGAACAGTCAAAGGGACTGTGTCTGTGATACAATATCCACAGTCAACGTCTGTCTTCAGGAGTTCTGGGAATCGGGGTGATGCAAAACTTTTTTTTGATGTGTGTATGATTCTCTCAGCATCGCCTGATTTAATACGACTATATTCCATTATCACTGGTTAACCTATTTTCAAAACACTATCCGTTCGGTTCAACTACTCTTCCAAGTCCTTTGCTGTCTCTGACATAAATGCAATGTCATTGGCAGACGATAAAGTTTTTATTACCTCTTTCCTTTTAAAATTTTAGTTTCTTTTCCTTTACTGGTTGCGCAAGGTACAGAATGAATAACATCACGGATATGCTATAGCCAAGTCTCATTCAATTTTCAACTGGTGCTACCCTTTCATGCACGTCGACTCTTATAACTGCAGTCTTGTCTGTACAAGTTGTAGATTACATTTCGCTCTTGGTATTTTATCCCTGCTACATTTAGAATTTCATAGAGTGTATTCCAGTCAACATTGTGAAAAGATTACTCTAAACCTTCAAATGCTATATTCGTAGGATTGCAGCACTTCAGCCTAACTTCTAAGAAAAGTTGTAAGATCATTATTTCCTCAAATATTCCTAGACTTTGAATCCAAACTGATCCTCTCTGTCAGTTTTTGCAAACATGACTTATTCAAAGTTGCAAAGTATCAAAAACACATGAAAATAACATAGACCTGGATCTCTTTAGGGCTTTAATGTCACTATTCCACTTGATTTGTTTAGTTCACTGAGAACACTAAATTTGAAATTGTACACTTTGCTGTTGACTGATTACCTTCATTAAAACTTTCTCTCCTTAACCTTTATCAGACTTGTTGGCAGAGAGATGGAAATACATTACTATGATGTCAACAGGCAATCTGAGGAGTCCACGAAAGGACACTGCAAAGTACAGAACCATGTGCAGCATTAAGAGTATGAGGAAACATCAAGGACGAATTTCAACACATTTAGGACCCGATTTCTCCAATAATGTAGAAATACGAAACCTCTGCTTTGTCATTTTATATCACATGGTGGAGATATTTATTAGTTTTCCCTGACACGAATTATCAGTGATATACGCGATCGTTGACTCCTCGAGGTCAGTACCAAGCAAACACACACGCACACCCACACATTCACACAAGCAGCAGAAAACGAAATCTCAAGTTTCTGTTATTCCACGCAACCATCTACTTGGTTCCGTTGTAGTTCAAAGTTTATCAATTACATCATAAGCGATGTTGAATAACTCATATATTCAGTTCGCTGTTTTCTCCGCTAAAGTGTACCTATGTCTACGCTCGGATGCTTAGAAGTACTAACAAATTGTAATGGGTGGAATGTACTATTGAGCTCTGGCAAAAAAAAACTGGATACTTCCTGAATTTTCAGAGACAGTAATCTATCTAGTTACAGAGTTAATGAATCATTTTCACGATACACTGTAGTGATGTGTAACATGTCAGTTTCCAAGTTACTAAATTAATTATTTTATTAAAATATTACTTCATGCGAACCATTTTGACATGAGTTTACATAGAAGAGAATATTTAATGAAATGGCAGAAGCCGTCAATTTTTTTCTAGATTAAATCAGCTGCAATTTTTAAAGTTTAAAAATAACTTTTTGTTTTGATTTCTTTTAAATTTAAATGCCGAATACATCTCTCTAAAAAAACAGATAAGAATTCGCTTGAGGCCTTCCTAAAATACGGTCCCCGCTCCTTTCAGTCTGAATATGTAGGCGTAGACCAGATGTGGTTTAAATTCAAAGAAATTGTATCGACTGCTATTGAGAGACATATACCAAATAAATTAATAAGAGATGATACTGATCCTAAACAGGTCAGAACACTGTTTCAGAAGCAACGAAAGAAGCGTACCAAATTTAAGGAAACGCAAAACGCTCAAGATTGGCGAAGTTTTACAGAATCTCGAAATGCAGCGTGATGCTTTTAATACTTTCCCAGTGAAATTCGACAAAAAACCCAAAGAGATTCTGGTCATATGTAGACTAGACCAGCGGAGAGACACAATTAGTACCTTTCCTGCGCCATAACAGTGGTGTTATTACTGATGGCAGTGCCACTAAGGCAGAGTTATAAATATGGTTTTCCGAAATACCTTCACCAAAGAAGATGAAGTAAATATTCCAGAATTCGAACTAGGAACAACTGCCAACATGAGAAACACAGAAATACATATCCTCGGCGTAGCAAAGCAGCTTATATCACTTAATAAAGGCAAGGTATCCGGCCCTGATTGCATACCAGTTAGGTGCCTCTTACAATATGCTGAAAAAATATCTCCATATTTAGCAACCATATACAACCGCAAGCTCGTTGAAAGCTCCCTACCTAAGGACTGGAAAGTTGTACAATGCTCACAAACACCCAAGAAAGGATATAGGAACAATCCGCCTAATTAAAGACCCATATCGTTAACGTCCATTTCCAGTAGGATTTTGGAACATATACCGTGTTCGAACATTATGAGTTATTTTGAAGAAAAGGATTTATTGACAAACAAACAATACAGATTCAGAAAATACCATCCTTGTGAAACTCGTATAGTTCTTTATTCTCACGAGGTAATGAGTATTATTGGCAGGGGTGTCAAATTGGCTCCAGAAGGCTTTCGACACCGTACCTCACAAACGACTTCTAATCAAATTGCGTGTCTATGAACCATCGTCTCAGTTATGAGACTGGATTCGAGCTTTTCTTTCAGAAAAGTCACAATTTGTAGTAACTGAGGGAAGTCATCGAGTAAAACAGAAGTAATATCTGGCGCTCCCCAAAGAAGAGTTATAGCCGCTCTGCTGTTCCTGAGCCACATAAACGATTCAGAAGACAATCTGAGTAGCACTCTTAGATTGTTTGCAGATGATTCTGTCATTTGCAGTCTTATAAAGTCATTAGACAATCAAAACAAATTGCAAAACGATTTAGACAAGATATCTGAATGGTGCGAAAAGTTGCAACTGACTGTAAATAATGAGAAGTGTGAAGTCACCACATGAATACCAAAAGGAATCAGCTAACTTTCGGTTACACGATAAATGGCACAAATCTAAAGACTGTGAAGTTTCAACTAAATACTTACTGATTAAAATTACGAATAACTTAAGTTTGGAGGATCACAAAGATAATTTTATGGGTGAAGTAAACTAAGGATTACAATATATTGACAGAATACTGACAAAATGCAACAGGTGTAGTAAAAAGACTACCTGCACCATGCTTGTAGGTTTCTCTTCCGGAACACAACTGTGCGGTGTGGGAGCCGCATCAGATAAGATTGACGGAGGACATAGAAAAAGTTCAAAGAAGGGCAGTTCGTCTCGTACTGTCGTGAACTAGGGGAGAGTGCGCCACGGATATGATACGTGAATTGGGGTGGCAATCATTAAAACAAAGGCGTTTTTCTTTGCGGCAGGATCTTGTCACGAAGGTGCAATCACCATCTTTCTCCTCGGATTGTGAAAATATTTTGTTGGTGCCCACCTACATAGAGAGGAATGATCATCTTAATAAAACAAGAGAAATCATAGCTCGCATACACAGATTTAAGTGTTCGTTTTTCCCGCTCGCTACTCGCGATTTGAACGGTAGAGAAATAGCTTGAAGGAGGTTCGATGAACCCTTTGCCAAGCATTTAATTGCGAGTTGCAGGATAATCATGTAGATGTAGATGTAGATGAAACGACATTTGGTTAGCTACAAATCGACAAACTCAGGCAGCATCCTGGAGTTTCCATCTGCTACAAAACAAATGAATAGCTTCCAGACGTCACATTCCATATGTGACACTTGTCTGCAGCTAAAGCAAGAATAGTAAAATATTAACTAGGTGCCTTAACACACAAAGTTAATGGTGCCCTTGATTGTGAGTTCTTTACAGACAGAATGATAACTCCGTTTTTGAAGGGTACTGGAAGAAACAGGCGGTTCATTCGCCTAGAATAATTTTATGAAACCAATTAGAGAATAATGCTAGTGGAAACGTGATTTTAATTCTGCACACCATGAACGAAAATTTTCGAAGTATCAACGGAAATGAGCTACCCGTTGAAGAATGCCAGGTGAATTACCTGTTTCAATATTTATACAGTAGGCTATACGGAAAGAAACCGCTTTTGATGAAAACTCCAGTGACACTTGCTGCAGCAAAGCTATACTTCATTTTCCTTTAGTTATGAACTTAATGGTGACCATTACCTGTAAAGACGAATAGAAGACAATGGTCTTATTATAGCATAATCGCTGTGAAAGTAATTTGAATGTGTTGTAGGACATTGCCGAAAGTCCATTAATATGATCGCTCATATTATGAACTTCGACAAGAGCCACAGTGCCTTTCTCGATTATGTCGAGGCTAAATTTAATTACATAAGCGATATATTAGAATACATAAAATCGTGGTAAACTGCTTTTTATGTAGCAGCACATCTTGGAGGAACCAGTATTTTGCCTGTTATATACACGTTGTGAGTAGGACTTCATGAGATGCAACATGGACGACCTGGTATACACGCACCCGTCGATAACGACCTCTGATTGTCGCAGAAACAACCATGGGGTTGGGCAACGGTTTATAACGTTTTTTTGCATCCAGATAGCGAGAATTCATTGTTTACACACGGTACAACAAGTGAACAACTAAGCACGAGGACATTCAATGTAATCTCCAGTCAACGGGGTAACTGAAGGCAAAGTTTTAGTAAGAAAAGAAAAACGAGATTTGTCAACTTCAGAACAGCACAACGTTTATTTCGCATATATACACCGATCAGCCGAAACATTATGACCACCTCCTTAAATGCGTGTTGGTCCACTTCTGGAACGCAGTTCAGCAGTGATTCTGCATGCCATGCATTCTAAAAGTACTTGATAGGTTCCCAGAGGTTTATGGCACCAGATGCCTACTCACAAGTCACACGCCTCCCATAGTTTATGGGCGGTTGGTTTGTGGGCGCTTGGTTTGTGGGCGCTGAGCTGGCGCCTGATAGCTTCCCAGTTGGGTTTCTTCGGAATCAGACAAGCCGAATTTGATGGCCAAAACATCAATTTCAGTCCAATATCATGCTCCTCAAACCATTATAGCATGATTGTGGCCTTGTGACACGGATAGTGGAAGATGCCGTCACTGTTGAGGAAGACATCAAGCATGAGACGTTCCAGGTGGTCCTAACAATGATCACGTAGTCCACAGCTGTTATAGTCTCTTCGATTATTTCCACAGGTCCCATGAAAGCCCAGCTGAATGTCCCCCATAACTTAATACTCCTCATACCGGCCTGCATTCTTGGCTCGCTGCATCTTTCGAGCAGTCGTTCGCCTGGATGACGGCATGTCTGGAGACGACCATCGACCTGGTTTAACAAGAAATGGTATTCATCCGACCAGGCGACGCGATTCCACTGATTTGCGATCCAATCTCGATGATCCCGTGTCCACTGCAATCATAAATGACGATGTTGTTGATTCAATACAGGAACACGCAGGGGTCCTCTGCTGCGGAACACCATGATCAACACTGTGCACTGAACGGTGTGCTCCAAAACACTTGCGCCTGCGCCAGCCCTGTCCTCTGTAGCTAGATCTGCCACACATCGCCGCCTATCCTGCTTTAGCGGGAAAGCTTCGGCTCTCTTTGTTCTGTGATGAGCTATGGACGTCCAACTTCTTGTCGCCTACTCGTGATTTCATTTGCGTCACTTGTCATAGTTGGAATAAGTCATTCGTCTCTGCTCCGCCCATATACTTCTCTTACCGCTTCGTCCCTCAGCTTCATCCCTTCGCCCCCGGTAGCTAAGTGGTCAGCGCGACAGACTGTTAATCCTAAGGGCCCGGATTCGATTCCCGGCTGGGTCGGAGATTTTCTCCGCTCAGGGAGTAGGTGATACAAAGTGCTTCTCACCAAACATCTGTCATGCTCGCTGCCAAAACAGTGTCAAAAGTATGCCCAGTAGTTCTACCAGTTTTTTAATTAATCTTTTTTCATTATTTGTACTGTATTGTCTAGGAGATAAGCATTACTTAGTGGAAAGCGCCAACTACTCATAAGTTTTTTTAAAATGATTTCCTTTACTACGTGCCTATAAAATTATATTGTTTACTCACAAAAAAAACAAAAAAAGTTGTTGTGTTGTCCTAATCATCATCATTTCATCCCCATCGACGCGCAAGTCGCCAATGTGGCGTCAAATCGAAAGACTTGCACCAGGCGAGCGGTCTACCCGACGGGAGGCCCTCGTCACACGACACATATCCCTCAGCGCCACCACGTAGCATACAACCTCGTGGTGGACAGTGGACATAATTTTTTGGCTCATCAGCGCACTTTTCTTTCTTTAAGCTTGTTGTTTTATCTAGACTTGCAGGTCTAAAGTTTCTCTTGAGTTTTCTGAGGATAATTCGACGTTACGTTACTAATGGAGAACTTAGCGCGAATAATTAATTACTTTTCGTTGCAGCACAAAAAGCATGCAATGGCACAGACATCGGTCAACAATTCAGGATAGTTGACACCAATGCAGCTCACATAAAATTATTTGAAATGAATTCTCTGATGCCACGCATGTGGCAAACATTGTGAATGAACGCCTGCCACACACTTCTCGTGTTCTGCTAAACCAATATGTTTCAACACTTGTGAGGTCATTGTTGCAGAACCAAACGAGCCATAGTCATAATGACGACACGTATCTTATTGTAATTTATGTTTTTCATTTTTAGGGTTCAGCCGATAAAAACGGAGCTCTTATAGAATCACTTTGTTGTCCGTCTGTCTGCCCGTTTGTTAAGATCCATTTTTCTCAGGATTGGGCAGAAGAATCAAATTCAAATTTAAAATAAAATGTTATTTTAAAAGTAATCACCATAACTGTTAACACATTTGTCCCATTGTGAGACAATGCGGTCAGTACCTTTAAGGAAAAATGTTCTTCTTCACGGCTCCAAAAATAAATAAATTGCATGGGGAAAGATCGTGACTGTATGGAGGATATGTAAGGGCTTTGTAAGCTTACTCGGGTATATCCCTTCGCCTATCGAGTGGGTGAAGTTGTCCAATTGCATACTTAAAGTTAAAAATTAATTTGGGCCTGTAATATTTGATACAAGTAAATCGTCACTCATCAAATCCATGATTAACGAACCCATCTAACTACTCCGTCAAACAATAATCTCAGTGAATTCACTTTATGACTCATAAGCAATCAAACTCCATAAGAAACGAATTTAACATTAACTGGAATCAATACATTAATTCCCTGGCAAACTTGGATAAAGGATCTGGAATGGTAATTGAAAGTTAACGCTTATCTGAACAAAACATATACATTTGTGGAGGTCGCACCAGGACTGCTGTAGATTAGTACAAAGAGACAGAATATACCATAGAAGGATATGCTTATGCATTTACTACCGGAGTTGAAAGAATGTTTAATTGCTAACAGCAAACATAGTGAGGTGACAAAGTCACAGGATACCGATATCCACATATATAGATGGTGGGGTGTACTCAAGGTATAAAGGGGCAGCGCATCTGTACTCAGGTGGTTCACGTGAAAAGGTTTCTGACGTGATTATGTCCTCACGACGGGAATTAACAGATTATGAACGCGGAATGATAGTTGAAGCTAGACGACGTATGGGACATTACATTTCGGAAATCGTTAGGAAATTCAATTTTCCGAGATCAACAGTGTCAAAAGTGTGCCAAGAATACCAAATTTCAGGCTGTACCTCTCACCACGGACAACGCAACGATCAACGGCCTTCAGTTAACGACCGAAAGCAGCACCGTTTGGGTAGACTTGTCCGTGCTGACACACAAGTAAAACTGCGTGAAACAGTCGGAAAAGTCAAAGTGGGACGTACAGCTAACATATCAGTTAGGAAAGTGCGGCGAAATTTGGCGTTAATTGGCTATAACAGTAGACGACCAACTCTAGTGCCTTTGCTAACACTGCGCCTATAGCACCTGTCCAGGGCTTGCAACCATATCGGTTGTACACTAGACGACTGGAAAACCGTGGCCTTTTCAGATGAGCACCGATTACAGTTGATAAGAACTGATGGTAGCTTTCGAGTGTGGTGCAAATCTCACGAAGCCATGGATACCAGTTGTCAACAAGGCACTATGCCTGGTGGTCGCTCCATAATGTTGTAGACTTTGTTTAGATGGAATGGGCTGGGTCCCAAAAGAACCGATAATTGACTGGAAATGGTTATGTTCGGCTATTTGGAGACCATCTGCAGCTATTCAACTGTGGAATTTTTGTGGATCACAATGTGACATTTTGAGTCGCTGCACTACTCCGAACAAAAGGAGGTTCGATGTTCTATTAAGAGGTAACCCATGACTTTGTCATCTCAGTGTGAGTCTTCGAAATGAAGACTGGAATTACTGTCCATCATACGAAACCTTCGTCATTTCCTATAGTTTTCTTGGCTGGATCTAATCATACTAAAAATCTGCAAGTGGCGTCTCAAGTGGCTCCAAACTCAGTCAATGGCTCGGAGCCAACAACTCGTCTCTGCCTGTACCTAAGTTCGATTCAGTCGGATGAAGGCCTCTTGTCTCAGAATAAGACAAGTTTCGAAGACGACACCGGGAAGTGAAGCCTAGAAATGCAGAAGTCGAAATCTTGAAGAAAACAGACTATCTGGCTAGCGTTACCGACAAGGCAAACTTCGAGCTGCGTGTTTTACGGCATTGCGCAATTTTGATTGGCTGAATACTACTTCTTATGAATGGCCATCAGCAAGATGTCTTAGAAGACACTGGTCTCCCTTTCTAACTCGAATTTCAGGTGGTTAACCAGTTAAAAAACTAGTTCGTCTTGGGGCTCCAAAATTTGTCCGATTTACTCCCTCTGTCAGCACACCTTCGTGCGCTGGCTGATATAATTGTATCTCTGTAAGCACAGTCACAGTCTCTACTACTCACACTCTTGGATTATTTATGTTAACCAATAGAAGCTGTCCTTACGTTTCTTGAAACATTCTGTTTGGCGTCACGTGAGCGGGTGTCGGCGTCTCACGTACTGCAAAGAAGCCCCCAACTTTCTGTTCCTGCTCCAGTTCCTAAGATCATACCTTAACAACCAGTGGTTTTTACAGGACAGTTTGGTTAAAATGGCCATTTGATTGCTTCCCAACGTCTACCTAAACGTTCATAAATAAAATTTGATAAACAAAATAATCCAGAAGAACATAAACCATGAAACTTGTGCAGAGCAGTCGAAACATCCTAGGCAACAAGTGGGCGGGTAATTATCCTGCATTATGCCGTCCGCCATCATTCCTGGGCGTGTGCACTTGATGGCACGCTTAAATTTTGCGAAGTATCCACTTACATCTGTGCATTTATTTCTGTGCTGTGTTCCAGAAAAACAATGAGCAGCGAGCCCTTGCAGTAAAAGAAAAAGTTCATCCTGACTTTCCCGGAACTGGTGTGCACCGCTTTTGATTTTTCCGGTGGGAGTAAATCCATGTGCTTCCACTGTGGGCTCTGGCGCTTGCTCTCCGTTCGCAGGAGATGTTTCATCTCCCGCCTCAGTACTGGAGAGGACACAGTATTCCTCATCGTGATACAGTTCTAGGTGCTGCAGCGATGTTGGTGTTCTGTTCAACTCCTCCCCCTCCGTCAGGTCGTGGGGAATTCAAAAATATTCAAATGTGTTTGAATTCCTATGGGACCTAACTGCTGAGGTCATCGGTCCCTAGACTTACACACTACTTAAAGTAACTTATGCTAACGACAACACACTAACCCACGCCCGAGGGAGGACTCGAACCATAGTGCTCAGAGCCATTTGAACCATTTGAACCTCCGGTGGAAGGGGCCCCCGCAGTCAGCCTTAGACCGCACGGCCACTCCGCGCGGCAGTGGGGAATTCACTGTAGACAGATTTTCTGGAACTTCAGATGCTCGGTCATGCTCGTGATATGTATCCTGACTGGTCCCTAACAGGAGCGGAATGTCTTCCACCGTCCGCCGTCGGTCAGTTCTGACAGCAGCATCCACTGCAGAAATGAGAATGAGCCTATCCTGGACGACTGCTGTCTTTCAATGATACCCAACCTTCTCGAAATTGTGTATTACGCGTAAACACACGTGCAAGTGACAGTGTGATCTCCATACACAGTAGACATTCGGGCATGAATTTCACTTCTTGACTTTCCTTCCGCAGTCAATATGGTTCAAATGGCTCTCAGCACTATGGGACTCAACATCTTAGGTCATAAGTCCCCTAGAACTTAGAACTACTTAAACCTAACTAACCTAAGGACATCACACACACCCATGCCCGAGGCAGGATTCGAACCTGCGACCGTAGCAGTCCCGCGGTTCCGGACTGCAGCGCCAGAACCGCACGGCCACCGCGGCCGGCTTCCGCAGTCAAACAACACACTAGTAATCGCTGTTCCCTTTTACCGGCCTCCGTAGTGCAGTCGAAAGACTCTGTGACCTCATACTGAGCACGTCTAACAGACAGATGCCACAGCGGCGAACGTTCGCACTGTTCCTTCCTGATTCCCAATATAGAGCATTTATATATACACGTTTACCTGCGTTACTAACGCCCACGGCATTATAGTTATATAGTCCGTGTCGTTCTCATTTGACTGCCACTTATATTGATGTCTACGGTCCCTTGGCAGTCTAAAATATTTAAACTTGTAAGTCAATGACATCAAACGATACAGCCATTTATGTTGCGCGTTTTTCTACTCCAAAAGTCACTCATCATAACTTATAGATGAACTATCAACACTGAAGCGCCAAAGAAACTGGTATGGTATAGGCATGCGTATTCAAACACAGAGATACGGAAACAAGCAGAATACTCCGCTGCAGTCGGCAATGCCTATATAAGTCAACAAATGTCTGGCGCAGTTGTTAGATCGGTTACTGCTGCTGAAATGGCAAGTTATCAAGATTTAAGTGAGTTTTAACGTGCTGTTATAGTCGACGCGCGAGCGATGGGACATAGCATCTCCGAGGTAGCGATGAAGTGGGGATTTTCCCGTACGACCATTTCACGAGGGTACCGCGAGCATTAGGAATCCGGTAAAACATCAAATCTCCGACAACGTAGCGGCCGGAGAAAGATCCTGCAAGAACCGGACCAACGACGGCTGAAGAGAATCGTTCAACGTGACAAAAGTGTAACTCTTGCGCAAATTGGTGCAGATTTCAATGCTGGGTCAGCCTGAGAACCATTCAACGAAACGTAATCGATATGGGCTTTCGGGCCGAAGGCCCACTCGTATATCCTTGATGACTACACGACACAAAGCTTTACTCCTCGCCAAGGCCCGTCAACACCGACACTGGACTGTTGATGCCTGCAAACATGTTGCCTGATCGGATGAGTCTCGTTTCAAATTGTATCTAGCGGAAGGACGTGTAGAGATGTGGAACCAACCTCATGAATCCACGGACCCTGTATGTCAGCAGGGAACTGTTCAAGCTGGTGGAGGCTCTGTAATGGTGTGCGGAGTGTGCAGTTGGAGTGATATGGGACCCCTGATACGTCTAGATACGATTCTGACAGGTGACACGTACGTAAGCATCCTATTTGATCACTTGCATCCAATCATGTCCATTGTGAATTCCGGAGGACTTGGGCAATTCCAGTAGGACAATGCAACACCCCACACATAAAGAATTGCTACAGAGTGGCTCCAGGAACATTCTTCTGAGCTTAAACACTTCCGCTAGCCACCAAACTCTCCATACATGAGAATTATTGAGCATATCTGGGATGTCTTGCAACGTGCTGTTCAGAAGAGATCTCCAACCGCTCGTACTCTTACAGGACTTATGGAAGCCCTGTAGGATTCATGGTATCAATTCCCTCCAGCACTGCTCCAGACATTAGTCGAATCCATGTCACGTTGTGTTGCGGCACTTCTGCGCGCTCGCGGGGGCCTTACCCGATATTAGGCAGGTGTACCAGTTTCTTTGGCTCTTCAGTATTTATACATGATTAAGTTTGCACGGAAACCTCAGAGTGCGAGTCCTACTCGTGTATGTCCGGTACTTTTTATGTGCATGCGCAATTCCAACATTGAATTGATATAAAGGACAAGTAACTATATTTTATGATATTCGGCTCATTTTTCAACCGTAGGTATGCGTTTTGGCGCAGGCAATAGTTCGGAAATGAACGGACTAGTTTCGAGCTAGTCACCATTCAGGAAAGTGTATGCAATTGTGACAAGAAACCAAGTAAATAATTTTTTGAAAAATTGGCCAATTGTTTAAATGGTTCAGTGGGTCATAACAGAAACGGGAGAACCTCACAGTGTGCCAGTTACATACACATGCAAATCACGTAAATTCAGTATTATATTGATTTTACAGGGTTGACATGATGACAGAAATGCTGAAATCATAGCCGGCCGGAGTGGCCGAGCGGTTCTAGGCGCTACAGTCTGTAACCGCGCGACCGCTACGGTCGCAGGTTCGAATCCTGCCTCGGGCATGAATGTGTGTGATGTCCTTAGGTTAGTTAGGTTTAAGTAGTTCTAAGTTCTAGGGGACTGATGACCTCAGAAGTTAAGTCCCATAGTGCTCAGAGCCATTTGAACCATTTTTTTGCTGAAATCATAAAAAAACACTTTTCTACAAAATTGTCAAAATTAAAATTGAATGGAATGTTATTGCTGTGTATATCAAACGGGGCGATTTGGCTTCGAAAGGACGAACGTGGAATTGATATTTGTGAAGGCAGTACAACTAATAAGTAATCGATGCATTCTTATCGACGTTTTCATTTATTCATTTTCATTAAGTTACTGTCTTTTATGAGAAACTAACTTTCTGAATCGAAATATTTTCACCTCCTACCTTAGATAAGATAACTTAGTCATCCGGAAAGGGTGTTTTCAAATGCGTTAAAACTAGTGGGTAGTGCTTTCATATCAGGTTTGGTGGAATTAGCTCATGAAAGTTATCCCTTACAAGATGTATTATCTCACTTGTATCACATGAAAACAACTAATACAGCAAATATAATTAAAACAATTATGTCACCTTACATCAAAACCAACATTTAATACGTGAAAATTTAGGCTAAGGAATGAAGAGCTTTGCATTGGAAGCAGTCGATGGATGTAGATCGAGTACTTACAATCTGTCTTTGGCAATTAAACAGCGGCGACTTCAACATAACTAAGCTCACGCGGCAAAATACTGGTCACTAGACACTGTCGCTTTGGAAGCACTGAAGCACTGTAGATGGGTGTAGAACAATTGCCATGCGGCCATGTGAACCTCCAACGCAGAAATTACTCATGGTGTACGTGTGTGTCTGTCGTATCTACGGAATCAGCGCAATAATATGGGCCAACGTGGCGACGGGAAAGAGTAGCAGCAAGGAGACATTGCTTTTAGATGTGCCCATGACCACACGGTGAATGAGGTTACCCGATTTGTTGGCAAATCAAGGCAGACTATCCATCGTATACACGACAGTCGCTTCACTGTAGCGCGGCGTACAAACAGTAGTCGTAAAAAAAGTCTAAGCGACAGTTACCGGAGGTGAGAGTCACGCCGTATCAGTGTTAATCGGTATCAAACCCGATGCTGCTGTAAATGAATTTAGGTCCTCATCAATCAATCTTCAACAGACCATTGCTAAAGGGACTGCATCCAGTAGACATTTGTAGTCGAGTACTTCGCGAAAGGCCATTTCTCACAATGGTGCATAAAGCCGCACACAACACAGGAACTGGGGAAAAGCTAAGTGGAGATATGTAAAGTTATCCGACGAATGAGGATTTAAGGCGTCGAGTGCACTGACGGTCCAATGAAGCGCTTAACATACAGTGTGTGGAGAATTTAATTTTGGCTGGAAGTGGTACTGTCTTGTTTTTGGATTGGTTTTCGTACCATGACGTTGGCCCGTTCATACAGGTTACCGTGAAACAAATGTTACGCGTCTTCTTGAAGAGTCTGCTGTGTCCCATCTTCCTTGGTGGTTTGGCGAAAACTCAGACACCCTATCGCGCTTCTACTGACCTCAAAACCGCTCGGTGGTAATCCCGTAGTAAATGTCTGGGACTATTTGGAACACTAAGAGAAACGCAGGAAATTACATCTGTGCAATTTGGTAACACTACGGGATCTAATCGTCAATAAGTGACTTCATACCTGAAGAAACTTGGGGATTATATTCCTCACCGAGTTGAGGCCATTATCAGTGTTAGACGTGGTGTTAGATGGTATTTCAGTGATTTCTCGTGCAGGTGACTGATATTTTGTCCGAATTACTTACTAGTACTATTATGGTTAAGAAACTAGAGATCCGCCCTGGCTTCACACAGATAACACTGAGTGTCAATGGTCGCACGACTTATATGGCGTAGCCGTAGTAGATTACACTAAGGTGACAAAAGTCATGGGATAGCGACATGCACATATACAGATGACGGTAGTATTGCGTATACAAAGCATGAAAGGGCAGTGCATTGGCGGAGCTGATACTTGTACTCAGGTGATCCATTTGGAAAGGTGTCCCACGTGATAATGGCCGAACGACGGGAATTAACGGTATCTTAAAGCGGCATGGTAGATGAAACTACAGGCATTGGATATTCCATTTCGGAAGTCGTTATGGAATTTCATATTCCGAGATCTACAACGCCAAGTGTGTTTCGAGAATACCAGATTTCAGGCGCAACCTCTCACCACGAACGACGGCTTTCACTTAACTACCGAGGGCAGAGGAGTTTGCATAGAGTTATCAGTGCTAACATACAAGCAACACAGATTCAAATAACCGCAGAAATCAATGTGGGCCGTATGACGAAAGTATCCGTTTGGAAGGTGTGGAAAAATTGGGCGTTAATGGGCTATGGCAGCAGACGATCGAAGCCAGTGCCTTTGCTAAGAAACAAGACATCATACGCAGCGCCCTTGCCAGGTTCGTGATCTTATCGGTTGGAACATAGACGACTGGAGAAACGTTGTCTTGTCAGATAAGTAAGGATTTCAGTTGGTAAGAGCTGATGGTACGCTTCGAATGTGGCGCAGACCTCACGAAGCTATGGACTCAAGTTGTGAACAAGGCACTGTGTGAGTCGCTGGTGGCTCCATAATTTTGTAGGCTGTGTTTACATGGAATGCACTGACTCTTCTGCTCCAACTAAACCGGTCATTGGCTAGAAATGGTTAAGTTCGGCTGTCTGGAGACCATCTGAAGCCATTCATGAACTTCAAGATAATGCACCATGTCACCGGGCCACAATTATTCCCGATTGGTTTGAAGAACATTCTGGAGAATTCGAGCGAGTGATTTTGCTACTCAGATCAACCGACATGAAACCCATCGAACATATATGGGGCATAATCGAGAGGTCAGTTCGAGCACAAAATCCTGCACAGGCCACATATTCCCAATTATGGTCGGCAGTAGACGGAGCATGGCTCAATATTTCTGCAGGGGACTTACAACAACTTGTTGACTCGACGCTACATCGAGATGGTGCACCACGCTCGAGAAAAGGAGACCCGACACCATAATAGGAGGTACCCCACGAATTCTGTCACCTCAGTCTATATACATGGTACGCCAAACCTTCTCGTGGACCTGCCTATTACTCTAAGCCGTATCAATACCCCTCCGGTAGATTCTGAGATTAGCCTTCACGCACGAACAGAAAAACTTTGTGTGGGACTTTAATTTATAGCATGCGTAAAAGATACGTTAATGTTAGTAAGGGCCAAGATTTTGGTTAAGTCTCGCTGCTCTGTGGAGCTGCAGCGGCTGTTTACTTTAATGCTTTTCGCGCCAGATATCACCTCCTCTGTAACTGACCAACCCTTAGCTCCCATCAGTGCCACGAGGTGTAGCTCCAAATGCCAATTAAATATGGCACAGATAACGATAGATATATTACATACTCATCATTACTGTAATTATAAATTATATACACACATCTTCTGCATCCATGTTTTCTTTTGTAAGTGATTAGCCAGCCACATACGCTTTTGTAATTATTTTAGCTTTCCTCTTGTATTATTTGCGTTTTAATTGATAGTTTTAGAACATATGACCATATATACGCTATTTTGAAGTATGTGAGGCAGTGTGACTGTCAGGCTGACGGCGTCTCAGACTGAGAGTGAGTGAGTGCAATGTTATGTCAGATTGAGTCTCACTTCTTATATAATGTTTCCGGAGTCTTAACCACATTACTTTCTAGGACTTATCGTAACGTCACTGATAACTTCATGTTGAACGCCGATAACACAAACGCACCTACCATCTTCGTGAATTAGTCTGTTAGAAAAAACCATATCAAAATCTCTATTGTGCTTAATGTGATTAACCTTCAGAAACAGAAAAATGCAGCGGGGGACTTTAATTTAGAACATGTATAGAAAACAAGACATGGAAAATTTCAAGCAATTTTATGTTATAGGCGAAAATTTAAGTTACTTTACATCAGAACCAACTATTTGTTGTGGGTTGGCAGGAGAGCCAACCCGGTTTACTAGAGGAAGCCGAAAGGCACGCGTTTTAGCTCGCGCAGGCTGGCGTGAGGTCTGGAACAGGACAAGGAAATTAGACTTTATAAAAATGGACGTAGCTGGTGGAATACTTAACTTTAATCCATAAATGGTGAACATCGCTCTTGACGGTACATGTTTTACAGCATCAATAGTAACTGGTAATGGCGCCTTGCTAGGTCGTAGCAAATGACGTAGCTGAAGGCTATGCTAACTATCGTCTCGGCAAATGAGAGCGTACTTTGTCAGTGAACCATCGCTAGCAAAGTCTGTTGTACCACTGGGGCGAGTGCTAGGAAGTCTCTCAAGACCTGCCGTGTGGCGGCGCTCGGTCTGCAATCACTGATAGTGGCGACACGCGGGTCCGACGTATACTAACGGACCGCGGCCGATTTAAAGGCTACCACCTAGCAAGTGTGGTGTCTGGCTGTGACACCACACTATTAACACGTGAAAATTTACGCTAAGTTAAATAAAGGTGTTTCTTTTGGAAGGAATCAGATTGTTGAAACTTCCTAGCAGATTAAAACCGTGTGCCGGACTGAGACTCGAACTCGGGACCTTTGCCTTTCGCGGGCAAAGGCAAAGGTCCCGAGTTCGAGTCTCGGTCCGGCACACAGTTTTAATCTGCCAGGAAGTTTCATATCAGCGCACACTCCGCTGCAGAGTGAAAATCTCATTCTGGAAACATCCCCCCGGCTGTAGCTAAGCCATGTCTCCGCAATATCCTTTCTTTCAGGAGTGCTAGTTTCGCAAGGTTCGCAGGAAAGCTTCTGTAAAGTTTGGAAGGTAGGAGACGAGGTACTGGCATAAGTAAAGCTGTGAGGAGGGGGCGTGAGTCGTGCTTCGGTAGCTCAGATGGTAGAGCACTTGCCCACGAAAAGCAAAGGTCCCGAGTTCGAGTCTCGGTCCGGCACACAGTTTTAATCTGACAGGAAGTTTCATATCAGCGCACACTCCGCTGCAGAGTGAAAATCTCATTCTGGAATCAGTTTGTTGTTGATCGCCTGCTTACAGTCTACAGGGTAGTCCATTAAACCCCCATTTTTAATTACATATTCGTGTAGTAAGTAAAGAAATATGAATGTTTGAGTTGGACCACTTTTTTCGCTTTGTGATAGATGGCACTGTAATAGCCACAAACATATGGCTCACAATTTTAGACGAACAGTTGGTAACAGGTAGGTTTTTTAAATTAAAATACAGAACGTAGGTACGTTTGAATATTTTATTTCGGTTGTTCCAATGTGATACATGCACCTTTGTGAACTTACCATTTCTGAGTACGCATGCTGTTACAGCGTGATTACCTGTAAATACCATATTCATGCAATAAATGCTCAAAATGATGTCCGTCAACCTCAGTGCATTTGACAATACGTGTAACGACCTTCCTCTCAACAGCGAGTAATTCGCCTTCCGTAATGTTCGCACATACACTGATGATGCGCTGACGCATGTTATCAGGCGTTGTCGGTGGATCACGATAGCAAATATCTTTCAACTTTCCCCACAGAAAGAAATCATGGGACGTCAGATCCGGTGAACGTGCGGGCCATGGTATGGTGCTTCGACGACCAATCCACCTGTCATGAAATATGCTATTCAATACTGCTTCAACCGCACGCGAGCTATGTGCCGGACATGTCGGAAGTACATTCTGTCATGCGGTGAAACATCTTGTAGTAACATCGGTAGAACATTACGTAGGAAATCAGCATACATTGCACCATTTAGATTGCCATCGATAAAATGGGGGTCAATTATCCTTCCTCCCATAATGCCGCACCATACGTTAACTCGCCAAGGTCGCTGTTGTTCCACTTGTCGCAGTCATCGTGGATTATCCGTTGCCCAATAGTGCATATTATGCCGGTTTACGTTACCACTGTTGGTGAATGACGCTTCGTCGCTAAATAGAACACGTGCAAAAAATCTGCCATCGTCCCGTAGTTTCTCTTGTGCCCAGTGGCAGAACTGTACACGACGTTCAAACTCTTCGTCATGCAATTCCTGGTGCATCGAAATATGGTACGGGTGCAATCGATGTTGATGTAGTATCCTCAACACCGACGTTTTAGAGATTCCCGATTCTCGCGCAATTTGTCTGCTACTGATGTGCGGATTAGCCGCAACAGCTGCTAAAGCACCTACTTGGGCATCATCATTTGCTACAGGTCGTGGTTGACGCTTCACAGGTGGCTGATCACTTCCTGTTACCTTAAATTACGTAACTATCCGACGAACGGTCCGGACACTTGGATGATATCGTCCAGGATACCCGGTAGCATACATAGCACACACCCGTTGGACATTCTGATCACAATAGCCATACATCAACACGATATCGACCTTTTCCGCAATTGGTAAACGATCCATTTTAACACGGGTAATGTATCACGAAGCAAATACCGTCCGCAGTAGCGGAATGTTCCGTGATACCACAGACTTTTGAGCCATATGTTTGTGACTGTTATATCGCCATCTATCACAAAGCGAAAAAAGTGGTCCAACTAAAACATTCATATTTCTTTACGTACTACACGAATATGTAATAAAAATGGGGGTTCCTATTTAAAACTACGCAGTTGATATCCGTTTGACCTATGGCAGCGCCATCTAGCGGTTAACCATAGCGCCATCTGGTTCAAAATGGTTCAAATGGCTCTGAGCACTATGGGACTTAACATCTATGGTCATCAGTCCCCTAGAACTTAGAACTACTTAAACCTAACAAACCTAAGGACAGCACACAACACCCAGCCATCACGAGGCAGAGAAAATCCCTGACCCCGCCGGGAATCGAACCCGGGAACCCGGGAGTGGGAAGCGAGAACGCTACCGCACGACCACGAGATGCGGGCCGCCAGCTGGTGTCCCCCTTCAAGCTAGACGAGTTTCGTTCTTTGTAGTTTTTTCGTTTGATGCCTATTTCGTGAGATATTTGGCTCGATCACTATCAATTGACCACCCTGTATATGTGATTGCTAAGCGACGGTCAGTTCAATAACACTATAATACAAACACTGGAAGTAGGACATAGAGCAAACGAACGTCGTGTTGTGGTTCTTTCCCCCCTTTTTCCCCCTCTGCCCTTCATGGAAATCAAGCGAGAAGAGGAAGAATCGAAAAGGATGTAAGGTTAAAGGGGACTCGATGCACCAGCCACACCACGTGCCCTACTATCCTGCCACTAAGCTACCTTCACCTTCATTCAGCCGCAAAATTGAGGCTAAAAGTGAAGTTGTCCTAATGTATAGAAAAAATGTTGCGTATGGGTAATACGGATCAGTGTAACCAGTTCATTTTTAGTACTTTCGGTAACGCCCAGCGTTAAAACATGCATTTGCTCAAACAATTCGTGGCAATATTCGATGTATATGTTTCAGCTCTCTGTCTTAATCGTCCATTATTTAGACTTATCTTCAGGTCAGTACCTCCGCCCTCCCGAGTGAAGTCATAGATTTTAAGTTAGGTTAGTTGCTTATTTATTCCAATTCAAGTGATTGGTCGATATGTAGTGTTAGAGAATATAATAATTGCGTTGCCAGCTGGAGTGACCGAGCGGTTCAAGGCGCTTCAGCCTGGAACCGCGTGACCTCTATGGTCGCAGGTTCGAATCCTGCCTCGCGCATGGGTGTGTGATGTCCTTAGTTTAGTTAGGTTTAAGTAGTTCTAAGTTTTAGGCGACTGATGACCTCAGATGTTAAGTCCCAAGGTGCTCTGAGCCATTTGAACCATTTTTGAATAATTGCGTTGGTTATTTTTCTAGTAGTTAAATGCATCTACGACCTGTGAAGGGGAATTCCATCGTTGACTGTTTCTTTCGATAGGCTAAACACGATAACATTTAAATTTACGGTCCGATCTGCGAAGTTTCTAGGGACGAAGAAGTGAATGATTTGTAGATCATCTTGCAGACGTTTATCTAAGGAACTAGGGATATCCAAAGTAGCTTAGTAATATACATATTCACTTAAGAAATTTGTTATTAATAATCCATCCGAATTCAAAAGCACAAAAATTTTTAGTCAGTTAGCAAATAGCATCAAACATCTCCAAGACAACCAACCAACATTTAAAAAAATTGAAAGAACTTTTGAATGACAACGTGTTTTACTCAGTGGATTAAATTTTAGACATGAATTAACAATCTTAAAAAAAAGTCTTGAATTGTGCCATGTAAAGAAACCTTTTGTTAGACTGCGTCGTATTCATGATCTATGAACGAAGTATTAATCTAATTTAATCTACATGGGAGCGAATGTTCAACTCAAAGCGTAAGAATTCACTCGACGACAGTTAGAAGTGACTTGGGAGCTGGCAGAATGTATCGAAGGTGATTAGAGATAGCAGACGTTTCACAATAGCCACACTTACACTTCGAAGACGATGTCACTAATTGCTTCTCATCACAGGCGGGTATTTCTGAGGCGAGCAACTGAGAATGGTAGGATTCAAATACCTGTCGGGGTGCTCTGATTCTGGTTTCCATAGTTTCACTAAATCATTTTCAGTGAACGCCAGGATGATCCTTTGAACAAGACAATGGCCTGTTTCGATTCTCGTCCTTGTCCAATGCCAATTTTTGCCCTGTATTGGATGGCTTCAGTATCTACCGAAAGTTGAGTTCTAGCTTTTGTACGATGAAGGTACGCGGAATTTGGCCTTAAAATACGACATGTGTCTCAACACTAGAAATATCTATATAGAAATGTGTTCGTAGGTGTAAAACTCCATGTACTATAAAAGCGCTTATTATTGTTCCTTTCTTTCACTGGAACTAACATTCTATAAGACCGATGCATATCATTTAAGAGGCTCGCTCGATTAATCAATCTTCTCTTGTACGTTAGATCACATGTTCATTTCGTATGTCCACCTTTATAATATTTGTCATCTGCTCAAAAATTCTGTTTGATATTTTAGTTATAATGTACTTTGGAAAGTCTAAACGCAGCGAAGACTGTGCTTCTTTCCTGAAATCGATGTAAGTGGAACTAGCTTGTAAACGCAGTCAAGGAAACGAAAGAAAGTTTTAAAATGCGCTATACTTTGTCGTATAGTTTGGTCAATAAGTAGTTGATTGAATATCGTTCTCACGGTTGAGGTCATGCTCCTATCGATCCGAATGATGCTTAAATCCAAACAGCTGATCAAAAATGCGCCGATGGTGTCGGACTGATGCCGAATGAACGAAGTAGCGAAGATTTTTAAAATCTGAACTTGCCGTGCAATCTACTTTCTGGTCAAACACTTTGAGGTGGGGAAGATGTCGGCAAAATGGACGACGTAGATCCCCACAGCTGTTAAAAAGCACAGCATACACAACTGGCATTCTCCCAGTGGTACTTTGACACATTCAAGCACAATCAAAGACAGTTTTTGTGTATGTTTGCGACAGTCGGAATTTGTTATTTCCCCTTACCGGTTAAATTTCGATAGTACCTGGCGCAAGAACAGCTCCATATGGCTAAGTAAAATATTTGCTTTTCCCAGAAGATGATAGTCTCTCAATATAAATCTCCTTGTAGTCACTGTTGCTATAGCTAGACGACATGAGATGACAAAACTCGGTTGTAGCTTCTACCACCAAGTAAACAAAAAAGATGTAGATTCTATAAGACCATTAGGCGTCCACATGTAATGAGACACGCTGTTAGTCAAACAATAATAATGTCATCTGTTGGTAAGTGTCTTTAAAATTATTCAAATAACCTATTGATCCATAGACAACATAGAAAGGTTTGACCAAATTCTATGATACCCACGTCCTAGTTAGGACGAACAATACTTTCACTTCTGGAATGTTACATGTCGTTGATTAATTTCGAACTGTGGGGATGACAGCCGTTGTCCGTGGCCTTCTCACCTCACTTTACCGCAAAGATAATAATGGTGATAATGCTACCGAACAGCTTTTATAATTCTCTTAGAAATGTATCATGTCAAAGCGATTTTGCGATATGGACAACGGGGGCAAGGCTGTGTGCTTCGTGGTAACGAAATGCGATTAACGTTGTGTTTAACGCGCAGAAAACTGGCTATTTCTACGTGCCATAACAGCCTTTCAAAACCCCATGCACAAAAAGTTCATAACAGTGTCGTACAGTCACCTTCGACGTGTAAAATTTATGAGACTGGCAGAAAATAATTCGCTGTAGCACAATAAGTTCTACAAGTGCGTTTCGGCCACGAAGTGTTCGAAAGAAGTGGATAACGATATCTAAATGGCGCTGAAAGGCTCCTGTAGATTTACTGCGTAGAATGGGCAGTACATTGTGTTTGACGGTATAGTTGGCAATCACACTGCGGTTGGAAAAGAAACAATATCTGTGCATTTAAGGCAAAGTGGAGCGAAAACGTGGGCAAGTGCCTGACAGGAACAGGTTTTCGTCTCCTTGTAAAAAGAGTTTGCCATCTTTGACTCCCAAGTAACAGCAAAAGTGCTTATTTTATTTACTTAGTTTACGAACCTGTTAGGAAGTTTACTTATCTGAGGCAATGGTTCCCAACCTGGGGTAATTACCCCTTGAGGGGTAAAATGAAATTCTCTGGGGGAAAAAACTAAACGATACGATTCTGTTTCCGTCACGAAACTAAATTATTTTCAAACGATCGTTGCTTTTATCACAGTTTTGTAAGTATCTAATATTGATTATCTAAGTTATCAATAATTATTTTTTTGCAATTAGTAGCATTAATGAGGTGGATGTTGCAGATTCCTCACATAATCCACCCACTACACACACATTTTGTGCTTTGTCTCATACATCTCTGATGATAGAAGTGAGACATATGCGTAACAAATACTGAATATCTCAAGAAACAAGTGTAAATAGTACCTGCAGTAGTCCAGAAATTGCTTCATTCTCGCTCCGAAACAGATAAATGACAGCGCGGCACTGCGGTAACTACATATGGGCTGCTACAGTGCTGTACACAGTTTTATTATTTATTATTATTATTTATTATTATTATTATTATTAGATAGGTTAGACACAAAGCATTAACAACCGGAAGTCGCCCAATTTCTGGCAGTTCAGAAATAAGGAGTGCGGCAGTGAAGCGTTTTACGGACAGTAAGTATAGTGGTCACATCTGAAATTGTTTGCTTTTAAATGAGGTTGCAGCGTGAAAGTCAAGCAAGTGCCGCAAAGGAGAGGAGTAAGCAGTGGAAGCATGTTTTGAAGAGGTGTGAACCCCCACTGTAGATAGTCAGCTTTTTTTCTGTGAAGGAGTTGTGGGTAGCACTTGCGATGCACTACGAATTCCTTCGACATTCATTCTAACACACACACACACACACACACACACACACACACACACACACACACACGCGCGAACTAAACAGTGTTCCAAGAACAGTCTTTCATTCCATAGTCAACACGTTACTTAAAATATCTGTTTTTTGATGTTACTAAGAAACGGCAGTTTCCTGGTATAAAATGTATATCATCTGATTTTGGTAGGTTCTTTATTCGTATTGTATATTCACTGCTGTATAGATGTTTTCTGTGGAGCAGGGTTTCCAGAACTGTGTTCCGTGGAACACTGCTGCTCCGCGAGCAGTGAGTATG
Organism: Schistocerca cancellata; assembly: GCF_023864275.1. Lineage (NCBI taxonomy): Eukaryota > Metazoa > Arthropoda > Insecta > Orthoptera > Acrididae > Schistocerca > Schistocerca cancellata. The sequence goes on from NC_064629.1 coordinate 590,934,994, forward strand.
TGCTACGCGACAAACTACTAGTAACATGGCGGTGTTCTCGACATTTTCACGATACAAATTATTTTTTAAAGATTTCTATATTATTAGACATTATTCAAAATTGAAGTAATCACTGAATAAAACGGTTTTCCGCCCTTTTTTAAAATGTCATTAACCTTAAAAGTAAACAAGGTGTTCCATCAAAGTACCAGGATTCTCAATGTTTCCCCTCAGATGAAACGCTTTGGAGCCCCTGCTCGAGAGCGTAGTTAAAAAATCCCTTATTCATGTCAGGGAGATACACAGATTCAAATGAAGTATGAACAAGGGCAGACATCGACTGGGTGAGTACACCTATTAGCAAATAAGTGAAAAATTAACATCATTTTATCGACTTGACAATATTGCATCTGCCAGTACTGGAATAAATAATACACAATTCTTGATACTCTTCAGAAGTATCGTCGACGCGGGACCGAACATAAACTAAATGAAACAGGAAGACAACGTATACGCAGACACTGCAAGCGTAGAAAATGTTGCTAGGTGGGATTAAGTGCTTTATAATAGTGGTGAATAACGTCTGGGATGCCTTTTCAGTGTTCATAACTGTATTATGAAGTCCTTGAAAATACTCCCTTTATAAATCACGTTTTATTATTTCATATCACATTTGTAAGAATGGTTTATAATTTTGTCCTCAGAAAATGTCAGAACTCTTATTCACTAGAGGGCGACAACCACCAACTACAGCTTCGGCACAAAATAGTAGAGCAGTATATCACGAGCAGATGACAGATTTTGAGTAAACAGAGAGGTTGAGAGGAGGGGGAGGGGGAGATAGAGGAAGAGAGAGAGAGAGAGAGAGAGAGAGAGAGAGAGGAGGGGGGGGGAGGAGAGAAAGACAGGTAGAGATGTTCCATCTGTAAGTGAATTTATTTTATTTTATTTTACAATTCTAGTTACGTAGGACCAAATTGAGAAGCAAATCTCCAAGGTTATGGAACGTGTCAGTACATGAAATTACAACATAAAAGAAATAACAGACAAAAATAAAATGTTTATGAACCCAAAAAAAGACAAGCCATAAGTTTCTGTAAACGCAGTCGACAATACAACACAAGAAACAGCTTGATTTTTCAGGGAACTCCTCGACAGAATACACGGAATGACCAAATAGGAAACCCTTCAGTTCTGTTGTGAAAGCGCGTGGATTACTGCTAAGATTTTCGAATTCTTGTGGTAGCTTATTGAAAATGGATGCCGCAGTATACTGCAAACCTTTCTGCACAAGAGTTAAGGAAGTTAGATCCAAATGCGGGTTGGATTTCTGTCAAGTATTAACTGAGTGAAAGCTGCTTATTCTTGAGAATAGGCTGATATTGTTAAAAATGAACGACAGTAAAGAATATGTGTATTGAAAGGCCAATGTCAGAATACCCAGACTAATGAACAGGGGTCGAGAAGAGGTTCACGAGCTACCACCACTTATTGCCATAGCCACCAGTTTCGAGCCAAAAATATCCTTTGAAATTGGGAAGAACTACTCTAAACTCCGTCCGATCAGGCCTTGAAAGCCCCTTCGGTACCGACCGGTCGCCGTGTCATCCTCAGACCACAGGCGTCACTGGATGCGGATATGGAGGGACATGTGATCAGCACACCGCTCTCAGTTTACGATACCGGAGCCGCTACTTCTCTATCAAATAGCTCCTCAGTTTGCCTCACAAGGGCTGAGTGCATCCCACTTGCCAACAGCGCCCGGCAGACTGGATGGTCACCCATCCAAGTGCTAGCCCCGCCCGACAGCGCATAACTTCGGCGATCTGACGGGAAACGGTGTTACCACTGCGGCAAGGCCGTTGGCGACAATGGGAAGAGTTACCTCAAAATATAATACCATGCGTCATAAGCCAATGAAAATAAGCAACGAAGACTGCTTTTGGTGTCGAACTATCACTTACTTCAGATACCGAACGAATAGTAAAAATGGCAGCATTAAATCTTCGAACAAATTCTGAACATGGGCTTTCCACGACAGTTGACTATCTATCTTAACACCTAGAAATTTGAACTGGTCACTTTTACTAATCACGTGCCCAATCTCTGAAATTAAAACATCGGGTTTTGTTGAATTGTGTGTTACAAACTGTAAAAACTCAGTCTTACTATGATTTAGCGTTAGTTTATTTTCTACAAGCCACGAACGTATGTCATGAACTGCACTATGTGAAACAGTGCTGATGTTTCACACAACATCCTTTACTACCAAGCTAGTGTCATCAGAAAACAGAAATACTTTAGAATCACATGTAATACTAGATGGCATGTAGTTTTCATAAATAACGAACAGGAGTGGCTCGAGCACTGATCCCTGGTGGACACCGCAGGGCGCATAAGAAATCTGAACTGAGACGTTATTCCATTGGGAATAATTAGTCTATTTAAGAGGAACGTAACCAATGCTATCCACAAATTGTGGTAACAGTTATTCAAGATTGGCTCATGAAAAGGGGGCTCTGTCAGAAAACAATAATACATGGAATGGAGAAATTAAGTAATCGTGTTCAGTGGAACATGGACACTGAAGTTACCAACAATGGACATCAAGCCCTAACTGGAGAAAGAGTGTGAAAGAAATCCGTCACGTCAATTTCAAGGGACTAACCCCTTGCGTCCCTCAGAAATGACAAGGAAAATTAGGAAAACTTAAATTGGGATGAATAAGAACCAAGCGGAAATAAACTGTCTGCAAGGTGCTGGTGATATATCTGAGGTGAAAGAGGATTTTGAAGTGAAAACAGAGCAAATAATTGTGTTGAACGAGGTATTAGAACAAACAGATTTACAAATATGCACTGAAAAGTTTGAAGTAGTGTCTGACATTAAAAAAAAAAAATACAGTCCATCGGAGCAGCAAATGTGCCATAAATTTAAACACCTTCGTGAATGGATGCATCAAAGGTGCTGGATAAATCTGAGATACAAGAAAACGTAAATAGCATTCCAGACCTCCAGAGACATGTACGGCCTAGTTTTTTTCGTTGTTATGACACTGTCACCAGTTTTATACTCATATGAATACGTTAGCTTCTGTGATTGTCCTTTGTGTAAAAGTGTGTCTTACTTCTCATTCTCTTTTTTATTATATTATTTTGAACACTGAATTCCTTTCACGAACGAACTTTTAGCGGTACCGATAATAAGTCAATGAGGCCTGTTTTTTCAATCCCTGAGATTCTGCTTTGGTTGTTGAAATTTGTCCTTGGTGATAGTGAGAACCAGTTCATCATTCCTTACCTCTGCGATTTCCATTTTTTCCTTGATTTGCGATTTATTTACTGTTATACATCTGCTGTACGTTTCATTTGCATCATTCATGTATTTATCAATTAATAAAATAGTCACGATCGCTACAACCATGTATTTAAGAATGATGTCTGATTTCGGCCATTATGCCGGACATCTTCAGATCTGACCCACCATATGGCTGCATCCGGCAGTGCACGGAAGAGCTGCGTGAAATCACAGTCGTTTGAGCAGTAAACGACAGTGATTTCACGTAACTGTTCCGTGCACCGCCGACTGACGCCATATGGTGAGTCAGATCTGAGGATAGTCAGCCCGAAGGGCGAAATCGGTTATCATTTTTAAATTTCAGCTTCTGGGCAGTTTACTTTTTTAAAGTAGCTTATGTACCCTGTAAAATATAATACATCGTGGCGTATTCAAAGTTTCCATAGTTGTAATTTAATCTTCCTTACGACCACTATACGCTATGAGGCGTAGTGCCTTGTACACGCCTATGTAAGTGGGACGGTAATGAACAGGTAACTTCATACGTAAGTCACGGTTTTAGCACGACAGATGTGCTTTTACGTTGCAGCAGTTCCTAATATTATGGCTGTGGCCGAAAGTTGTCGGCATCTTCCACACTCAAATCATACGTAGCCAAAAAAGTATATTTTGGGAACAAAACTCTATCTTCTGTGAATGGTATGTTTCCTATTAATTATTGTAGATTTAATGGGTTTAATCATTAGCGTCAATGATGGTGTGAGTGCAAAGTAACATAACAAATCGATATTGTTTCGTCCATTAACTGAGTAAATTATAGAGAGGGAACTGTATCAGTACAAAGCGAGTGAATCATACTCTCAGGGGAAATTTGCAAAGTACATTTAGCCAGTTTATGGTACTGGGAGAACTAATATATTGCAATAATTCAGATATTTGAAGAGGAAGTTACTTTGATATTTGTGAGTTTTCAAACTTTGTTCTTTTAATAAACTGTTCATAAAAATTATGTTGTGTTTGATCAAATGGATTCCGTTGTTCGGACTGGCTGTGATGTAAAAAAAATCGGTGCATCCTTTTAAAGGTTTCCAAATCACTCAAGATTTATCGTTGGAACAGTGCATGTGGAGTACATGAAATGATTATATTTACAGTTCAATAGCACAAATGGTTCCGAGGTAACAGCTATCGACTCATGCTATAACACCCATATTAGTACGTAGTGTAGCCTCCACGGGTAGCAATGTAGGCGCTGATTGGCATCCAGTCGATAGCACAGATGACGAATTCTGTCACGATAAATATTATGCCACGCCTGCCCTGCCTGTTCACACAGTTCAGTAAGAGTTGTAGGTTGTCGAGTCGCACGAGTCACTTTTTGTCCCATCATATCCCACACGTGCTCGACTGGGGACAAGTCCCGAGATCATGCTAACCAGGAAAATCCTGCAGAGCAGGATTAGTTTTGCGGGAAGTGTGTGAACGAACATTATCCTGTTGGAACAACATATCATCTTCCAGATGCAAGAAGGGAAAAAGAGCGCGTCTAAAAACATTCTGCACGTACCGAGGGCTGGTTAGCATCCCCTCCAGAAACATCAAAGTTGAACGAGAGTTGTAGCTTTTCCTACCCCAGATCATAAGGCTTGCGGTGGGGTCAGTGAGTCTTGGACGAATGCACTCTATGAAACAGCGCGCACCAGGTCTATGTCGTACGCGCAAACGACCATTATTTGTGTGCAGGCAGAATCTACTTTCATCGCAGAAGACTACGGCATGCCATTCCATCTTCCAAGTGATCCTCTGACGGCATCGGTCGAGCCGTGCACGTCGATGCTGTTGCGGGAGTGAAAAACGTGCTTAACTTCCGCGTGACAGTAGCCATACCGCTGACAACCAGTTCGCAACCGTTGGTGCTGACGCGTCTGGGCTCGCACGTCCTCTTACCTGTGCTGTGGTAGCTGTACCGTCTGCCACTGCTGCCCTCACAGTACGACGATCCTGGCAGGAGTCTGTGCTGCGTGGACATCCATAACATCGTCCACGTTTGTGAGGATGTTCACGTGCTACTCACACCAGCATCGTTGAACAACTGACGCAACACGTCCAACTTGTGTGGCAGTTCGAACGGACCGTCCGCCTCTCAGAACGCCACCATCTGACCCCTTTCAAACTGGCTCAGTTGGCTGTAGGAAGCATCAGTGCATCTCCGTGGCATGCTTGCTTCTTGCCTCACGCCGGCCGCGGTGGCCGAGCGGTTCTAGGTGATTCAGTCCGGAACCGCGAGACTGCGACGGTCGCAGGTTCGAATCCTGCCTCGGGCATGGATGTGTGTGATGTCCTTAGGTTAGTTAGGTTTAAGTTGTTACAAGTCTAGGGAACTGATGACCTCAGACGTTAAGTCCCATAGTGCTCAGAGCCATTTGAACCTTGCTTCACACGTTTGCACCACACTGAGCCTTCTGGCTGTGAGCATTCCCTATTAAAGGGTAGACACATATGGCGCACTGGCAGCCATGCTACTACATTATCTGTTGGCGGACGACATTGAAACCATTATCGCTACATCTACTAACCCCAGGTGGCATACACTGGATAAAAATTCCAGTCGTCTTTCCAAGTGTAGTAATTTTTGTTTTCCGGCAGTGCATACCACCCAAGCAGAGGACAGTACGTTCGCGCGTATTTTGGGAGCTAAAGAATTACTTTGTGAAGTTGAAAGAAAGTTTAGAGCTCAGCCTCAATCATGTTCGGACGCATGTTTAGGATCTCTGAGCAGATGTGACAACTTTGCGGAATTATGAGCTAACTTGACTTCGGAGTGTCGTAAAGTAAACGCGAACGTATGTGAGAGACGAGCACGCGAAATTCCAATTTTTATGTGTAAACTGTGACTTTTGAACTAACTAAAATCCGCATGGTGTATTGTGCAAGTCGGAGCGGAGTACAGAACGGCTAGTTTCTGTTACATATTTCTCTAGTCGACGAACATTACTCATTTTCTAAAGGTCAGACGTGTGGACTGGACTACAGAAAGAAAATTTTATTTTATCTCAAGTCTTGAAAGATCGTTGCACACATTTTGACTAGTCAGCACCTCAGTACTCTTCGACATCATCTAAACGAAGATGGACGAATAAATCATTTGTTATTAATTTTCAGGTCATTATTATGTACATTTATTTAATATAAACTGGCTGTACAGTATGTCATTCAGATAAATGTGGTGCAATATTTTCCTGATCAGATGCACTTTATACGAATTATTTCTAAAGTTATTTACAGATCCTGTTTTCTGACCAAGATGTTTTATAAAAGTTCTGTAAGTGTTTTTTTAGAGTTCAGATTGTTACGACAATGCTTATTTGTCATAAATTCAATTTTCAGCCGTAAAGGAATTGCTCCTTCAGACATAATCTGTTTTATTTGCATATTATGCTCGCTTAGCTACTTTGCTCTCTTGCTGCTTAGTGATTACATTTGAGAACCAGTAGTTTTCAGTAACTTAGAATTTCACTTGTTGCATAGCTTCAGGTTTAAGATGGCAGACACAGTGCTAAGTAGCAATTCGGAAGTATTGAACCATCTTGTCTCTAAGTGAAAGTCCTTCAGACTGGACACGGTTTTATTCAGTTTAAAGTAAATTCAGGTTCATTTCTGAAACTTTGAATTCATTTCTTCCTTCAGAGATGGCGACCAAATCTTCGTATCTGTAGTTTGACTTCAGAGGGATTAACAGAATGCGAGTTTAAAACCAGTACGCTTCGAGTCTACATACCACTACAGCGACGACGGAAGAAGTTGTGTAGACTACGGCTGAGGTAGGCAGTGCAGTGTGAATGTGAAGTGTCTACCGTGATTAGAAATTAGACCCCTCTACCATCATTGTACTTTGGATAAAGTTTTATTTAAGTCATAGTACTGATTGCCTTAAATGAAACGTGAATTCCATTAGGGCACACAGTCAAAGGGTTAACTGAAAAGTTTAAAAGACATTTATTGAGCAAGTAATATTAGATTTGTTACGTGCAGGATATGACACCAACACTCTGTTGAGTGCAGCGAGAATCAGTAGCTAACGGGAAACAATGTGCACTGCGAAGAACAGTATTTTGTGCGAGGAGAGTTGTCGCGTGCTGGTAAGTGCAAATAATTGGTGGGAGACTGGCCATTTTTGCGTTCACAGACCGCACCTGAGCAGAGATTTCCAGACGAAAAATAATAAATTCTGTACTGTGTTCAAACATTGCTAAAAGCAAAAACAACAAACGCGAAGTCGTTTACACTTAATCTTTCATAGTTACGTTTAGATTCCCAGCTACAAAATAATTAATGATTAGTTCTTACGTGAATAATATTTACAGATCCTCCAGATCGGTTTCCCATTTAGCAGTGTTCGGTTCCGTTGTAGATTACAATTAATTGTGCAATAGCACAGCAGACGACGACCTTTGGGCTACCCTGCGCCTATTCATGAATGAGCGTCCTGCTCAGTTTTGTCCACTGCGTATTCACTTCACCTCCTGGCCGTAACTGTCGAGCCTCTTGCAGCATATCAGAATGATATATGAAATGTGCGAGGGAGTTGTAATGTTCTGGTTTGGCAACTTACAGACTGCCGTGAGATTCGTTGCTAAGTTGCTCGAATTCGTCGGATATTATCCGGTGTTCGAACTGTCATTTCAGGTCCGTTATGCTTCACATTGTTTATGGAACCATATTATTTTATCCAATAGGATATCGTCCTTCTGTAAGGACCACGGAAATGGCGGTGTCTTCCACGACATATTGCGCTTTCAACAGCCACAACGCTTTGCACAAGACAGAATTTCTCCACTGCCTCACACCCACCTGCATTGAACTAACGTTGCGTACTGAACTGATTGGCATACAATGTCGGTCCCATTACATGCAGTAGATAGAGGGAGCACACCTATATCTTGGAACGGTGGCAAACTGAAAATGTACCATACCGCTGGGCCACCCTCTATTTTGGAATTTCTATGTTTATACCTTGTGGATTCCTCCATACATTTCATTTATTCGTCACATATCCGCCTAATGATTTAATCGTTTTCTTGAACATTATTCTACGCTTCACAACATAAAATAATGAACAACTAAATTAAAAATAAGGGAGAGTGAAGGTTAGGGGTTACAGTCTTGAAGACGACACTTTCATTGGAGACGAAGCACAAGCTCGAATTAGTGACGGATGGGAAAGAAATTTGGTTATATCACTTTCAACCCCAGCATTTGCCTTGAGAGATATAAGGTAACCACAAAAAAGACGCCTAGTACATGGCAGGACAGAGATTAGAACTGCCGTCTTTCCGAATATAAATCTAGAATTACATTAACTACAACAGCTGAGATGGAGAGAGATTTCTCTTACTACCGCAGCTGGCATGTCTCCTGACAAAATTTGACATCAAACATTATACAGGATGTCGGAAAGGCAGTCGAAAACAGGATAGGAAAAACCGGTGGTTTTAGTGCATACTAACATGGTCACATTGAGGGCATCTGACACAGGAACTCTCCAGCATCGTATAGCCACAGTGCTGAAAGATTATGGTAATTCAAAATTCGCACGAGTTGCATAAGAATGGGGCTAGTTGCGCCACTATGAGGACGCAAATCAGGTGTGCTTTAAATACAGGTTATAACGGTCGTGAGAGTTTGTTACCTTTGAGATTGGATGTGTTGAGATGGTGTTAGTCAAGAATTCCTTTAACGCAACAAAGATGAAATCGTCAGCATCTGAGTTCAAACGAGATCGTGTAATAGGGTTATGAGAAGCAGGATGTTCCTACTGTAATATTGTAGAAAGACTTGGCAGGAATAAACCCACTGTACATGACTGCTGGCAGCGGTGGTTGCAGGAATGTACTGTCGCAAGAAGACCGGGCTCCAGATGGCCACGGGGCACTACCGTGAGAGAATTGATTGGCGACTCCATGGAGTGTTCTGTGCACCACGACCAGATAATGGATACACATGGAAGGAGAAACAGCATTGGTCGTATTTTTTTGTTTTATTATCCGCAAAATCGATTTTCGGTCACTTAGTGACCATCCTCAGTGCTGTAAGATACAATTAAAATTGTTAGGCACTGGTATTAACAATTTTAATTGTATTTACAGCACTGAGGATGGTCACTAAGTGACCGAAAATCGATTTTGCGGATAATAAAACAAAAAAATACGACCAATGCTGTTTCTCCTTCTATGTATACCGTGAGAGAAGGTCATCATATTCAACGTATGGCTCTGGCACATTGTAAGCTAATCAGAATGACACAAAGAACTATCATGCATTCCACCGACCAAAAACCTCCGAGATTTCCATGGTATGAAGCGAGAACTTATTAGAGGGCATGGAGATCTGTTGTGTTTTTTGATGAAAGGCGGTTCTGCTTTGGTGCCAGTGTTGGCCACGTGTTGTTTAGAAGGAGGTCTATTGAGAGCCTGCAATCAACCTGTATGCGTGCTAGACACTCTGCACCTACAGCTGGAGTTACGGTCTAGGGTGTGATTTCGTATGATAATAGGAGCACTATCGTGGTTATTCCACGCACCCTGACTGCACATTGGTACGTTTATTTGGTGATTCGACATGTTGTGCTGCCATTATATACAGCATTCCAGAGGGTGTTTTCCAACAGGATAACGCTCGCCCACATACCACTGTCGTAACCCGACATGCTCTACAGAGTGTCGACATGTTGCCTTTGCCTGCTCGATAATCAGATCGTTCTCCAGTCGAGCACATATAGGGCATCATCGGACGAAAACTCTAGCAACAACCACAACCAGCATTAACTGTCCCTGTATTGACTGTCCAAGTGCAAGAGGCATGGATCTCCAACCAGAAAAATGACATCTGGCACTTATACAACACAATGCATCCATGTGTCTGGTGATGCTCCAGACAGCAGTGGGATAATAACCTGACCGTTGCCCGTCATATGGCCGACAACCAGGTGTGATGGTCTGGCGTGCCATTTCTTTTCATAGCAGGACGCCTTTGGTTGTCATCCGCGGCACCCTCATAACACAGCGGTATGTCGACTATATTCTACGCCCCATTATGTTGCCCTTCATGGCAAGTCATCCTGGACTTACATTTCAATAAGATAATGCCCTCCGGCACACAGTGAGAGCTTCTACTGCTTGTTTTCTTGCCCTACCTTGGGTAACAAGATCTCCATATCTCTTCCCAGTTAATAACGTATGGAGCATTGCGGGCAGGGCCTTCCAACCATCTTGGGATTTAGACAGTTAAACGCTCCAATTGGACAGAATTTGAGACGATATGTCTCAGGAGCACATCCAACAACTCTATCAGTCAATGCCAACCCGAATAACTGCTTGCATAAGGGCCACAGCTTGACCAACGCGTTATTTACTTGTTCAATTTGAGAAATATTTTTTCCGTAGAGTGTACTAGTGTATTTATAGATAGCTGAAGTATCCAAATCGTATATGTGAAAAAATGTGAAATTACGATCTGGATACTCCAGCTATATGTTAGTACACCAATATGTTCAACATGTGTCACTTCACCACTTACTGTTCTTTTTACTCGTGTCTAGTCAACATCACGAAATCTACCTTATATTTAAAAAGTGATTTCCAACGTAGAATGTGCAAATGTGAAACAGAATGTTTAGTCACATGAAGATGGGCAGAAGCCCGAAATCGGTCGTGTTTGAAATAAATAACCATGTTCTGACTGGAAGCGGATCTTTATCTACATTCTACAACGGTCTGTGCACCATGCTCTCCCCAATACCATCGGCAAAGTCGATATGACATTCGTCCACCGGCCGCAAGAGGAAAATTGACAGCGCAAATTTCAGACTTTCAGAAAGGTGATGAGAAGTTGTCTCTACTACACATATCAAAAAAGTTTTGCTTCACTTGTGTTCCGAGAGTTATCGGATCCTGTACAGAAAATTGGATAGAGAACGACATAAACATCATTTCCGTCCTTTTTATCACACATGAAAACCATCACACTTGTACCACCATACAGATTGCTGTACACACTGATATCTCTAATACCAAGTAGCACGACGTATTGCAGTGATGCATGGTTGTATTCGTCGTGGCGTACTATCCACAAGTTCATCAAGGCACTGTTGGTCCAGATTGTCCCACTCCTCAACGGCGATTCGGCGTAGATCCCTCAGAGTGGTTGGTGGATCACATCGTCAATAAACAGCCCTTTTCAATCTATCACAGGCATGTTCGATAGGGATCATGTCTGTAGAACATGCTCGCCACTCTGGTCGAGCGATGTCGTTATCCTGAAGGAAGTCATTCTCACGATGTGCACGATGGGGCCGCGAATTGTCTTCCGAGAGGACGAATGCTTCGCCAATATGCTGCCGATCGGCGTGGGTCGGCCCCCACATAATGCCACCCCAAAACAGCAGGGAACCTCCATTACATTCGATGTTAATTAATTTATCTTTTTCAAAAAAGCTTTTTCTACTATTGAAGGTTCGCATTTTATATCGTCTCCACTTCGGACATCGTAACCTAATTTGTTACCACCTAACGAAACTCATCCACTGCTTTTAGTGCATTGTTTCCTACTACACACATCAATAAAAGTTTTGTATCACCTCAGTTCTGAGAGTTCCGCAATCTGTACAGAAAACTGATGCAGAGATCAACATAGACATCATTTCCGCTCTTTATATTGCTCATGAAAACGACACATTGCGTGTTGTACCATCATACAGCGTGACCTTCAGAGGTGGTGGTCCAGATTGCTGTACACACCGGTGCCTCTAATACCCAGTAGCACGCCGTCTTGCACTGATGCATGCCTGTATTATTCGTGGCATACTATCTAAAATTTCATCAAGGCACTGTTGGTCCAGATTGTCCCACTCCTCGACGGCGATTCGGCGTAGATCCCTCAGAGTGGTTGGTGGGTCACGTCGTCCATAAACAGTCCCTTTCAATCTATCCGAGGCATGTTCGATAGGGTTCATGTCTGGTGAACGTGCTGGCCACTCTAGTCGAGCGTTGTCGTTATCCTGAAGGAAGTCGTTTACAAGATGTGCACGATGGGGGCGCGAATTGTCGTCCATGAAGACGAATGCCTCGCCAATATGCTGCTGACATGGTTGCACTATCGTTCGGAGGATGGCATTCATGTATGGTACAGCCGTTACGGCACCTTCTATGACCACCAGCGGCGTACATCGGCCCAGCATAATGCCACCCCAAAACAGCAGGGAACCTCCACATTACTGCACTCGCTGGACAGTGTGTCTAAGGCGTTCAGTCTGACCGGGTTGCCTCCAAACACGTCTCTGACGATTGTCTGGTTAAAGGCGTATGCGACACTCATCGGTGAAGAGAACGTGATGCAAATCCTGAACAGTCCATTCGACATGTTGTTGTGCCCATCTGTACCACACTGCATGGTGTCGTGGTTGCAAAGATGGACCTCGCCATGGACGTCGGGAGTGAAGTTGCCCATCATGCAGCCTATTGCGCACAGTTTGAGTCGTAGCACGACATCCTGTGGCTGCACGAAAAGCATTATTCCACTTGGTGGCGTTGCTGTCAGAGTTCCTCCGACCCATTATCCATAGGTATCGGTCATCCACTGCAGTAGTAACCCTTGGGCGGCCTGAGCCAGGTATATAATCGACAGTTCCTGTCTCTCTGCATCTCCTCCATGTCCGAAAAACATCGCTTTGGTTCACTGCGAGGCACTTGGACATTTCCCTTGTTGATAGCCCTTCCTGGCACAAAGTAACAATGCGGACGTGATCGAACCGCGGAATTGACCGTCTAGGCATGGATGTACTGTAGCCAAACGAGCTGTGTACCTCCTTCCTGGTGGAATAACTGTAATTGATCAGCTGTCGGATCCGCTCCGTCCAGGAACGTCACAGATCTTATGTTACGTTGCGGAAGTATAGAATACAGCCTATAAAAAGTCTGTATCAGTGTGGTTACTATAACATCCTCTCAAGCAGCCGCAATTAAATTAGCTGAGACGACTATGTAAATAACTGTGTAGGCATAATCCAGCACTAAATAATCGGTTTAGTATTAAGCATTAAAAGTTTCTTTGAAGTAACAATAAGTGTGAGAATCTAACGTTGTTTTTAATACTGACGCGGTCTATAACGTAATCATGTAATTTCGATCATTCGACGACGAAAATTTCGGTAATATCTAGAGAACTGAATCATGATCTCCCACAACATAATCAGGTGTGATACCCATAATATTACGATGGCCATCAAAATTATGAATATTAGACAACACAAATTCTTCTATGCGATTTGTCGATGAAACTGGTAAGTCTTTATTTAATTTCTTTGATTTCTAGTGAAATGGTGATGTAGTGAAGTAACGGAGCTCGCTTTATTCATTGACTAGTATCACATTTGGACTTATGATCCTGGCACAGAGTTAACTACCTTCTCTTAAAACACTCACCAGGAAGACTAAATTATTTCTTGAGAATGAATGCGTGATATTATAATCATTGTTAAATTTAACAAAGTTACTCTGTCTATGATATAACTGCTTCTTCCTTTGGCCCCTCATAAAGTAACAACAAAATTTCTCAAAATGTCAAACAGCTTACGACGAGGCGTAGAAGACCACCTGAAGTCCAGTAACGATGCCAAATTTTTGGGTAATTGTTTTGTTGACATCGAGATCCTCGACTGGTTTTGTCAGTGAGACCAGCACAGAGACAAATCCGTTTCCATGTCAAAATGAGATAACGCGCCATCTTCAGTTATCTATAATATGGTGAGACGTTGGTGAATACTATAAAAACGTAGAGCTCTTGATCAAAGGATGTCACTTGTAAGTCTTCCCATATGTATGACAACAGCCTGGAAGTTTCTCAGTCTAACGATGCTACAGCAAAGTACGTGTAATACTAACACGGTCTTATCTGGTTGAGTGGACGCGTTTGTGGTCGGTTCCCATTAGAAAAATCTACGGATGCAGAATGCATCAAACTCGGGACTCCTGTGTTATAGTTCTGCTAGGCTAAGGACGAACGAGATCGAGCGACGTATGGTTGTTAGTATAAGGAATCTCTTTGATACTACCAAAAAAAAATTTCAGAATTGGGCTGAAAAAATTTAGGACAGGTACGAGTCATGTAATCCAAGGTGGGGCATGAGATGTTTAGTCTTTCTGAACTCAACAACGACTCGACGTTCAAAACATCACTGATCAAACATAGTCTCTGTTTTAAAATGGGTAGGAAAAGGATCTTGCAAAAGAATCATTCAAGGAATTCACTGAAATGACAGCAGACAATACAATAAAAGCAAATCTGCAAAAGGAATTTAAATCTGCACCGTTTCAACACAAGAATATTGATCTAACCACTGCACCACCCTGTCCTGGTCGTCTGAGCAGATGTGCTATACGTTTTATCACAAAAAGAACTTCTCTATTTTTGTCTGTATGTAGTGTTATACTGTTTTTTTTTTTTTTGCCGTGTATGTAAACGCCTTTGCAAGCCACAATTAACAGTACACATCGCAGGTTCCTGCTGCTAGGTGATCAGCATCGGAAGAGCCGCTACTGAGATGAAAGACAGGACGGCGTGACCAGATGAGGAACTTTTCGTGGTCTGAAGTTCTAGTACAATCAATTTATGTAGGGACATGAGTCCGGAAGTTCCAGTTGTTGCTTTTATGCTTGAGCACGTAATTTCAAATAGCTCTGAGCACTAAGGGACTTAACATCTGAGGTCATCAGTCCCCTAGAACTTAGAACTACTTAAACCTAACTAACCTAAGAACATCACACACATCCATGACCGAGGCAGGATTCGAACCTGCGACCGTAGCAGTCACGCGGTTCCAGACTGAAGAGCCCAGAACCGCTCGGCCACCGCGGTCGGCCACGTCATTTCCAGGCTTCTTTTTTTTGGCACATTTTGTGAGTGTGACAGTGGGAAGACATCAGTCTGCGCTCTCTCGCATGGTGGGGAGGGAGGTTAGCTCTGGATGCGATCGCCTCCCAAGGATTGCAAACGCGATGGCGATCAGCGGCAGACGAGAGAGCCAGTTGCCGAAATAGCGCCGGCCGCGCAACGAAGATAGTGGCAAAAAAATGAGATCGCCCTCTTTGACATGAGCGAGCAGCGAGCAGCGGGCCACCGAATTGCAAAAAGAGAGCAAAAATTCCTGGCAACGGCAGCGGCGCAGGAGGGGGCCGCAAAACGCCGATGCAGTTTGGAGAACTGGTTTCAGTCACGTAGTCGCCGGCTGTTTGTACTCGACAGTCTGCACTGCGGCGTGCGCCGAGCTTGGACCAGCTCTCAGTTCTGCGACCTACTGTACGATACGCCTGAGGCAATGGTACTACAGTGACAGAAGAAACTTCTCATTTCACCGCTTTCTGCATGCTATTGTACGTGGTGTAAGCCTTCTATTCTCTTTTCTATATTCGCATTACATACAGAAATGCACCCTCAAACGTGTCGTGAATAGAATACCCTCTTCTATATAAACTTTAGACCCACAAAATGATTTGATAACGCTATCTGATTACAATTTATTAAAGGAATGGTATAAGAGAAGATTAAGAGCAGCTCCATTGTGCAACGTAACAATAATGGGCAGAAATTAACACTTGACTAAATTCTACAAACGTACTTGTAACCCAGCTTGTAGCCCCGCTACTTGCAGTGATCATGCTTCACTCAATCCGTTAACCCAGCTTTTCTACTTAGAAATCTGAAACTGAAAGATGCAAAGTAATCACGTCTTCTATAAAACGATGAACCTCCAGCTGTCTCTGGGTCTCCAACTGCTGATTTACCTTCTGGCCTGTTAAACATGAAAAGCAAAGATAAATTGTACTGCTGACTGCAGTTTCGAGAAACGCTTATACTCCATAATGAGTTTTCAGTTTACAGCGGAGTGCCCGCTGATATGAAATATTCTGGTAAATTATAACTGTGTGCCGGATCGGGACTCGACCGCGAGAAATTTGTCTTTAACGGGCAAGTGCTCTACCACTCCAGCTATCCGAGTACAACCCACAACCCTTCCTCACCATCCTGCAAGTTACGCACGAGAACTTCTGCGAAGTTTGGAAGGTTTGAGATGAGGTCCTGGCTGAGATAAAGCTGTGGGTACCGCTTGTGAGTCATGCTCGGGTAGCTCAATTTGTAGAGCACCTGCACGTGAAAGGCAAAGGTATCGATTCGAGTCCCGATCCGGCACACAGTTTTAATCCACCAGGATGTTTCATACCAGCGCACACTCTCTGCAGAGTGAAAATTCATTGTTGAAACAATCCCCTAGGTTGCTGCGTTTATACTGATCGTAATAATGGCTCAGCAAAATAGGTATCTCTGCTGAAGGCAGAAAACTATAAATTTATGTGAGATATCTCGATGCCAATGGAAAAGTGTATACTCAATCGTAAAGGTATTGTAAACTTAAAACAGTGTCAATGGATCACTAATAAAGTTCAGAATCTTTGATTCAATAAAATATAATTCCATTTCACACATAATTATGGCCACAATGACAAACACAGCATCCATGTATGGAACACGTGGTTCAATAAATCACCACAGATGAAGTATTTAAACAAAACGAATTCCATATCCATCAGCGAATATTAAAAAAGCTCACTAAATCAGAATGTGATGAATTCAACTGCCATAGCATTCAGAAGAACTTATGCAAACTCGATTCTGTACCGTGCTTCGAAAACTGACCATCTAACCGAACAATGAACGTATCGTTTGAACATAGGCAAGTGTTCGTTAAAGATCTGCAAATGTTTTGAATACCATTACAAGCTAGAATCTCAGCAAACATTTACAGCACAACGGAAACTGAGTTCAGTTTTACGTAACACGTTACTCAGCTGCTGTATAGCAGCGCCTCTGCACATCAACAAACGCGGTCCGGAACTACAAGACAATCAGCGTCTAAGTAGAGCTCCCTTCGTGAGTTCAAACTAGAAGTTCTCCAGTGGAACACAATGGTACATTCGACCCTGATTTGCCGCCGTAAGTGATCGCCAGAGTGTTTTCTGGCATAATGCTACTGTTAGTCAAAGACGGTTATGCTCTCAGAGATCGATTGCTCGGTGCAGAAATATCTTTGCTGAGTGTCTGTGACATCGAATACGCCAAAGAACAATTAGTTCCGAAAGCTGCGATTGTGACGGACAACTTTCAACAGTAGCCGTTGTTAACTGACTTCAAAGAACAACTTGTTCCAGAATGAAGTCATCCAAAAGAACGTAAGAAAATATTAAATGGTGTACCACCAACCGTTAAATCTGGTAAATCTAAACTACTTCCTACAGGGAAAATATGATTAGTTTCTGGATATTCATGTCACCTGTGTGGAAGTTGTTAAATCTGTTATGCGCTATAACCGGAACAAATACGGCACAGTACCACAAAGACTGTGGTTTAGCTGAAACTGATATCATTTGGGTTAGAAATGTGACGTACTTGTTTATCATGTACCAAAACATCACAGTAAGATTTCCATTGCAGATATGTTTCACTACAAGAGACTCCGCGATTGAGCAGCAACAGAAATTTATTGGCACTCGATAGTGAAAGTCTTAAAAGCTAAATTTTATAGAAATAGTATTATACGTTTTAATGAATCCACGCCATCTGTATATCTGGGTATTTATACAGTGTTAGAAGAGGCAGATGCTTTTACAGTCGTTGTTGCATATGGAAATGACGTCCTAGTAGTTGTGTCTGCAGATTCCATGGCGAGTCTTGATGAAAAGGAGAATACTGTGCTCGCTCAGATGTAGCACTGGTGCAAGAGCAACAGACTGACTATAGCTGTTCATAATATTACATACATATATCTGAAGGGAAGACTTTCTCTTGTTAGAAATCATTCCCTGAGGCTTGACAGAATTCCTGTAAAACACAGCAGTGTTTACAGATATTTAAGCATTCTTCTAGATGAGAAAAGAAACTTTCTGTAACATGTAAAATCTGTTCCTCAGAAAGCAGCCAAAATTATGCGTAAGATTGGTCGTACTGACAATGCAGACCATAAATTTCCGTTACATGTGGTGCGGTAATCTCACGACGCTGTCTTCTACACAGTTCTGAGCTTCGCTGCCAGCGTCTGGGTGCATCGCCTTAGATTAAGCAGCTATAAAACAATACTGCTACGAATTCAGCTGGGCGCTGAAGCTCACCGGTGTCTTCCGCACTACACCTGTAGAAGTTTCATTGGTCATACTCTGGATATGTCTTATTAATATCATAGTGCGTTACAGGGCAGCTCTGTATTTGTTGGGGCGTGAACAATATGATCGTGTGTACGAGAACACAGGAACGCCTATTACAGATAAAAGACATTTACGAGCGTGGCAGTTAGATGAACGTCACTCTGACTGGGACACTAGGAGCGCTGCAAGGCGTGTTTACAGCAAATTCCCAAGTATCAGGAAGAAGCTCAAACTGCACGACATTGGCCCTGCTCGAGGTGTGGTGCACCCACTAACATGTCACAGTCCATATAGCAAATTCTGCATGGAGTGTGATATAGTGACACGCCAATTTGTAAATGTGGAGAGGGAGGTTCTGCTGATCATGTCGTCCTCAAATGCCCTCTTTTTCAAGTAGAGAGAGACTGCAGGCAATTAGACTGCGGTCTGTACACAATTGTGGGCGACCAGAACTTGTGGACCAAAGTCAATATAATAGCACATCGAATATCTAAAAGCAACTGCTAAAGTTTCAGTCCTTAAGGTCAAGTGGACGCTCTGAATGTCTAAATAATAACAAGAAGCCTTTCCTCAGTTATAGATAATTATAGGCATATAGGAATTTAATTAAGAGGAACTTCAAAATACACGAAAATGAAAGAAAAGAAATAACGCTATGACCACCCATACGGGTGTGCGTGGACTCGAGGACTGCCAAGGCACGCACATACCAGTGTGGGTGATGGAGGATATTGTGGTAATAACAGGTTTATAATTAGATACAGTTGTAGTTAGCCGGCAAACCTCGAGTTCTTCCGAGGCTGCCAGTAACACATCTTAACAGTGGTGATGGCAGTTCCTATGGTACGAAACTGCTGAGGTCTCGGTCCCTAGGCTTAAACACTACTGAATCTAACGTAAACTAACTTACACTACGGACAACACACACATCCATGCCCGAGGGAGGACTCGAACCTCCGACCCCCCAGACCGCGCGGCTACTCCGCGCGGCATGCAGCAGTGTAAGATGAAAGTTATTCACTTGGAACTTCAGCTAATTCCCTTTATTCTTAGTTATTTCTTTTAAATTGAGTCATATTTTTCAAATGTTCTGTTTCATCTTTTCATTGATATTACCAATGGTTGCGATTAACATGATTTAGTACTACATACACAATATACAACATTGTATGTCAACATGATTAACGAATATGTACGACCTGTTTAGAGTTTCCAGATAACAAATATAAAATTCATACAATAAACTGAACTGAAAATTGAATTATTTATACACTTCCCAGTCAATTTAATGTGACGACTTGTCAAAATCCTGAATAATCACCTTTCGGATCGCGGACCGTTGCGAGACGTGCAGGAAACTCAGTGTGGTTCTGAAAGGTACCGGCAGGGACGTGGAGCCATGTCGACTCCAGTATCGTGGCCATCTGCGTTAGTTTAGTCGCTTGAGGTTTCATGCTGCGAACAGCCGTATCGGAGTGGACCCACAGATTCTCTATTGCGTTTAAATCCGGGGAGTCTGGTGGCCAGGGGAGAACAGTAAACTCATCCTGGTGCTTTTCGAACAGCGCACGTACAACGCGAACTGTGTGAGACATTACAATGTCCTGCTGGTAGAAGCCATCGTGCCGAGGAAAAACAAACAGCATGTAGGGCTTGACATGGACCCCAAGGATAGATGAAAACTGGTTTTGATCCATTGTGTCTTCCAGAATGACGAGATCACCCAGGGAAAACTACGAAAAAATTCGCTATACAATGTTCCTCCACTCTGGTTGCAGGGTGTTCGCTTTCAGATGTTTCACGCCGCACATGTCAATGGACAGTTGTCCGATGGAGCATAAAACGTGATTCATCATAATAGGCCACCTTTCGCCACTTTGTGGACGCCCAGTTGCACTACTGGAGTGCAAATTCTAGTCTTCGTCGCCGATCAGTATGGGTGCT
Organism: Schistocerca cancellata; assembly: GCF_023864275.1. NCBI lineage: Eukaryota > Metazoa > Arthropoda > Insecta > Orthoptera > Acrididae > Schistocerca > Schistocerca cancellata. Next base: position 590,955,462 of record NC_064629.1, read on the forward strand.
TGAGCCAGGTACCTGCTGCAGAGGCCGATACGCAGCAACGTTCGCTGAACGGTCACTGAGGTGACACTATTGGTGGCCCCTTGGTACATTTGGGCAGTCAGTTGACCAACAGTTGAACGTCAGATCGCCCGTACATATCTCACAGCCATCGTTCACCCCTGTCATCTATGGGCGTGCTGGAACACAGTTGCCTCGGCCGTGGTTTTGGAATGAGCCATTTTGCCATGCATGGTGTACCTTAACCACGGCGACACGCGAACCGTTTACAAATTTAGCCATTACGGAATTCCTTCCACTCTTGTCCTGAAAGTCAAAGATCGTGCCCATATGGACATCAATAATCGCTCCGTTTCCGCATCACGAGTGACTGCACAGTTTCTGCATCCTCCTGACATGCTTTTCATACAATCCACTGATGGTGCTGCCACCTACCGTCTGTGAGTGTGTAACACCGGAAATGCATATCCTCCTATTTCCATCTATTGTACTATAAGTTTTTTTCCTTATTTTGTTACCTGAAAATATGACATCTCTGTGTCTTTATATATTGTAATTGTTCTACTATATATATATATATATATATATATATATATATATATATATATATATATATATATATATATACAGGGTGTTTCAAAAATGACCGGTATATTTGAAACGGCAATAAAAACTAAACGAGCAGCGATAGAAATACACCGTTTGTTGCAATATGCTTGGGTCAACAGTACATTTTCAGGCGAACAAACTTTCGAAATTACAGTAGTTACAATTTTCAACAACAGATGGCGCTGCAAGTGATGTGAAAGATATAGAAGACAACGCAGTCTGTGGGTGCGCCATTCTGTACGTCGTCTTTCTGCTGTAAGCGTGTGCTGTTCACAACGTGCAAGTGTGCTGTAGACAACATGGTTTATTCCGTAGAACAGAGGATTTTTCTGGTGTTGGAATTCCACCGCCTAGAACACAGTGTTGTTGCAACAAGACGAAGTTTTCAATGGAGGTTTAATATAACCAAAGGACCGAAAAGCGATACAATAAAGGATCTGTTTGAAAAATTTCAACGGACTGGGAACGAGACGGATGAACGTGCTGGAAAGGTAGGGCGACCGCGTACGGCAACCACAGAGGGCAACGCGCAGCTAGTGCAGCAGGTGATCCAACAGCGGCCTCGGGTTTCCGTTCGCCGTGTTGCAGCTGCGGTCCAAATGACGCCAACGTCCACGTATCGTCTCATGCGCCAGAGTTTACACCTCTATCCATACAAAATTCAAACGCGGCAAACCCTCAGCGCCGCTACCATTGCTGCACGAGAGACATTCGCTAACGATATAGTGCACAGGATTGATGACGGCGATATGCATGTGGGCAGCATTTGGTTTACTGACGAAGCTTATTTTTACCTGGACGGCTTCGTCAATAAACAGAACTGGCGCATATGGGGAACTGAAAAGCCCCATGTTGCAGTCCCATCGTCCCTGCATCCTCAAAAAGTACTGGTCTGGGCCGCCATTTCTTCCAAAGGAATCATTGGCCCATTTTTCAGATCCGAAACGATTACTGCATCACGCTATCTGGACATTCTTCGTGAATTTGTGGCGGTACAAACTGCCTTAGACGACACTGCGAACACCTCGTGGTTTACGCAAGATGGTGCCCGGCCACATCGCACGGCCGACGTCTTTAATTTCCTGAAGAAATATTTCGATGATCGTGTGATTGCTTTGGGCTATCCGAAACATACAGGAGGCGGCGTGGATTGGCCTCCCTATTCGCCAGACATGAACCCCTGTGACTTCTTTCTGTGGGGACACTTGAAAGACCAGGTGTACCGCCAGAATCCAGAAACAATTGAACAGCTGAAGCAGTACATCTCATCTGCATGTGAAGCCATTCCGCTAGACACGTTGTCAAAGGTTTCGGGTAATTTCATTCAGAGACTACGCCATATTATTGCTATGCATGGTGGATATCTGGAAAAAATCGTACTATAAAGTCTCCCAGACCGCAGCGCCATCTGTTGTTGAAAATTGTAACTACTGTAATTTCGAAAGTGTGTCTGCCTGAAAATGTACTGTTGTATTTCTATCGCTGCTCGTTTAGTTTTTATTTCCGTTTCAAATATACCGGTCATTTTTGAAACACCCTGTATATATATATATATATATATATATATATATATATATATATATATATATATACTCCTGGAAATGGAAAAAGAACACAGTGACACCGGTGTGTCAGACCCACCATACTTGCTCCGGACACTGCGAGAGGGCTGTACAAGCAATGATCACACGCACGGCACAGCGGACACACCAGGAACCGCGGTGTTGGCCGTCGAATGGCGCTAGCTGCGCAGCATTTGTGCACCGCCGCCGTCAGTGTCAGCCAGTTTGCCGTGGCATACGGAGCTCCATCGCAGTCTTTAACACTGGTAGCATGCCGCGACAGCGTGGACGTGAACCGTATGTGCAGTTGACGGACTTTGAGCGAGGGCGTATAGTGGGCATGCGGGAGGCCGGGTGGACGTACCGCCGAATTGCTCAACACGTGGGGCGTGAGGTCTCCACAGTACATCGATGTTGTCGCCAGTGGTCGGCGGAAGGTGCACGTGCCCGTCGACCTGGGACCGGACCGCAGCGACGCACGGATGCACGCCAAGACCGTAGGATCCTACGCAGTGCCGTAGGGGACCGCACCGCCACTTCCCAGCAAATTAGGGACACTGTTGCTCCTGGGGTATCGGCGAGGACCATTCGCAACCGTCTCCATGAAGCTGGGCTACGGTCCCGCACACCGTTAGGCCGTCTTCCGCTCACGCCCCAACATCGTGCAGCCCGCCTCCAGTGGTGTCGCGACAGGCGTGAATGGAGGGACGAATGGAGACGTGTCGTCTTCAGCGATGAGAGTCGCTTCTGCCTTGGTGCCAATGATGGTCGTATGCGTGTTTGGCGCCGTGCAGGTGAGCGCCACAATCAGGACTGCATATGACCGAGGCACACAGGGCCAACACCCGGCATCATGGTGTGGGGAGCGATCTCCTACACTGGCCGTACACCACTGGTGATCGTCGAGGGGACACTGAATAGTGCACGGTACATCCAAACCGTCATCGAACCCATCGTTCTACCATTCCTAGACCGGCAAGGGAACTTGCTGTTCCAACAGGACAATGCACGTCCGCATGTATCCCGTGCCAGCAAGATCTCCGGATCTGTCCCCCATTGAGCATGTTTGGGACTGGATGAAGCGTCGTCTCACGCGGTCTGCACGTCCAGCACGAACGCTGGTCCAACTGAGGCGCCAGGTGGAAATGGCATGGCAAGCCGTTCCACAGGACTACACCCAGCATCTCTACGATCGTCTCCATGGGAGAATAGCAGCCTGCATTGCTGCGAAAGGTGGATATACACTGTACTAGTGCCGACATTGTGCATGCTCTGTTGCCTGTGTCTATGTGCCTGTGGTTCTGTCAGTGTGATCATGTGATGTATCTGACCCCAGGAATGTGTCAATAAAGTTTCCCCTTCCTGGGACAATGAATTCACGGTGTTCTTATTTCAATTTCCAGGAGTGTATATATATGCATTTATGTCGATGTATAATTGGTTTGTTTTGTAAATATTATTTGTATTTTTACGCTGAGTCTGGCCTAGGGAAAACTATGCTATCGAACGATTACATCGATAGGTCGTGTGGAGAACCAAAGTGTTTAGGATCTTTGGTAGTGTTAACTCTGCCGCATGGAGCGCGGGCAGAGGGAGTCTGGCTGGAGTAGGGCGGTGGAGCAGGTGTGTGGTGTGACGCTCCCGCGAGTTGCCGCGCTTTCGGGGTTTGACAGCATGTAATTGCGCTCGACTTGCTATGATAGTTTCTGACACGGTGTCACGGACGGGAAGCATTAGCTGGCGCACATCAAGAGCCCGTTTCGCCTGGTGACCGTGCCGAGAAGAAGGCGCGCCAACATCCACCTTCTGCAACAGCGACAGCCGACAATGAGTGACTGTCGCCACCTCCCCGATCGACGACTGCAAACCTTCAATCAACCAACAAGGAAGACTAAAAGCACGTAAAGTTTTAGAACTGTATGGCAGGCCTCAGCTTTTCAAACTGTTGCGTCACAAAAATACAGCAACTTAGCATGAACCTTTGTTGTTCATTGTCACTATTGCATTACCCAGCAGGGTCCCTTCCTTTGCTGGAATGAATCCGAGTGTCATTGAAATTCATACGCCAGCATTAAAGTAACATCATTCCATTTCACTGCTTTAATTTCAAAGTTCAGTGAAAGTATTCATAGCTGGTTACAATATTTAGATTACACAAGCAGAAATTAAGAGTGCGAGTTTTGTTACCATGTTTTAGGTTACCTATGACTGCAGCTCAGCTTGGTACGTACTAAATTTTACTATTGTTAATTGTTCAGAATCATTTAATTCAAGTTCAAAGTTAAATCTCTTATTTCGAAATTGCGTAGATTAGAGTAGCTTTTGAAATGATTGTTGAGGTAGCCCAAGACTAACATTATTTTATTGAATTTCGTAGTGCTTCAGAAACAAAGTTCACTATTAATTTCAGTCACTAAATTAACTTTCAATTTTCGGTTTTATTAATTCTTTTGCTAAATTAATCAGAGTGTAGCGAATTTTTTTACATCTGACAAACATTCAGTTTTCACACCGCACGTGTCAACCATCAGTTGCCACACTTTTAGTGCTAATTATATGTGCATTAATCTTTCATTTTCAGTTATTATAGTAGTTGTCCATAGGACTGGCGACCGTAATTTTCCCCAAATCTCAAATATCTAACTAACACCAATTAATTGTTAACGTAACGACCGCACATTTACTTTCTTTATTAATTTTACCTTTTTCTCAACATTAATTTCCTCCAATTTCATTTGCATTTTTCCTTTCACTTAAATGTAACCCCTTCCTCCCTCTTTACTGACAAATTAACTTCGGTGACGATTGCTTTTCCCAAATTTCCATTAGGTGCACGCGGTTTAATTTTTCACTGTCATTAAGTTCGATAAGTGAGGGGGAGTTTACACGTCGATATCGAACATAGGTTGTGGTCACATGACTGTGACTGGACGGTGTATAATATTTGATAGACAGATTTTTTTTACGCTTGAAGAGACATGTATCTCTCTTTGAGTAATAATGGCGATAGCGGAATAATAATGAAACTAGGGCTTCAATTGTGCATAGGACTTTTCCACAGATTCGTTGATTTATACCTCCAAATTGGATGAGGATAACCATTTTAACGTCCTCGCTATCAGTGCATTACAAGCTTAAAAACGAATGAAACAAGACGTAGGACACTCCCCGCTAGTGTGCCGAACATCCTGTCGTTGTCAGTAAAACAGCAAGTGGTCGCTTCACCGACGGTGGTGTGGCGCAACGTGGTATTGAAATTACTGTGGTGGCAGTGTCAAGTGGATCTTTGACCTTGTCTTCTTCCTTGGTCCACTATATCAGTTCCAGCTTCGCCCTGCATGCCGTCAACCTATATCCAAACGCTGCCAGCCTTCAACTTACAGTTTTCGTAACGCCCTGTCTGGAAGGTACTGCGTTTCCAGTTCTACATGTACATACACATAAACTGATGGGAAAAATGCAACACCAATAGGGAGCGGTGCGACTTAAACTTAAGATGGTAGGAGTATTTCTACATCTGAAAGATAATGTCTATTGATATTTCGCTCTAGTCGCATAAGAGGGGCGCTAGTAGCGCCAGTATGAGGAAAAAAATCAGGTTTGCTTTAAATACATGCTGTATCGGATGTGAGTGTTAGTTACTTTTGAGATTGGACGTGATGAGTTGATGTTACTGAAGAAGGCCTTGAAGGCGACAAAGACACCATTATCAACACCTCACTGAACTTGAACGATGTCGTATAATAGGGCTACGAGAAGCTGCATGATCCTTCTGCGACATTGGAAAAAGACTAGGTAGAACTGCAGCCACTGCCCGTGATTGGTGACATCGGTGGTCGTGTGTGGATAGTAGGCCAGTTAAGGGCCTGCAACCAACCTATCTGCGGGCTAGACTCACTCGACGTACACTTGGAGTGATAGTCTGGCGTGCGATTTCGTATGAGAGCAGGAGCTCTCATGTGATTTTCCCACGTATCCTGACTGCAAATCAGTAAGTCAATTTGGTGATTTGACGTGTTGTGTTCCCATTCATAGACAGCATCCAGGGGGCGTTTTCCAGAACGATGTCGCTCACCCACGTGCCGCTGTTGTAACCCAACGTTCTCTACTGAGTATCGACATGTTGCCTTGGCCTGCTCGATCAGGAGACCTATCTCCAGCCGAACACATATAGGACATCATTAGACGACAACTTCAGCGTCATCCACAATCAGAATTAACCGTCCCTGTACCATCCGACCAAGCGCAACAGGACTGGAACTTCATCCCACAAACTGATATATGGCACCTGTATAACACAATGACTGTACTTTGCATGCTTGCATTAAACATTGTGCTTATTAATGTATCAGCATTTCACATTGGCAGTGCCTTTTCTCTCGCTTAATTAATCAGTGATCTTGCAATGTTAATCACTTAAATATGTTACCTAGACAAATGTATTCACGAAATTTCAGTACTCTACATTAATTGTTATTTGGTGTTGCGATTTCTTTCTGTCAGTGTATGTACGCTGCAGTCCATCTTATGTTGTTTGCTGGAGGATACTTCGCGTACCACAGACAATTTCTCCAATCGCGAATAATGCGCGGGAAGAACTTCAGTTGGTAATCCTTCATATGAGCTCGGATCTCTGCAATGTTAGACTGCAGAGTGAAAATCTCATTCTTTGATTTATATTGCTGCCTTCCACAGTAGTTCCTTAACAATGTCAAAATTAGATGAGTTTCTGTCCGGCACACAGTTTTAATCTGCCAGGAAGTTTCATATCAGCGCACACTCCGCTGCAGAGTGAAAATCTCATTCTGGATATATGAGTTTTAGTTAGTCAAAAATACTACTAAAGATAAAATAAGAGATATAGCAACATCTGCCAGTTCAAATAGTCTCGGTCTTCGTAGTGAAACTTTATTTTATTAGTTCTGGTGAATGCTTTTTTAAACGTCGTAAATATTTCATGTACACTTTTTTGATCAACGTTTCAAACATTGCTAGCTGTAGAGCAAAATACAACTAATGTTTTAGGAAATCGCAATATGCTCTATAAATTGAAAATAAAAGAGACCAGATATGTGTAAAACTGCTTTAATCAGTACGTCACTTTTCGAAACCATGGATGATGTTTAATTGCAGCGCAGACCACAGAAAAAGTTTCCTGAAATAAGAGACCACAGTCAATGCATTTATACGAATATATTTGAAAATAGATTTGAAAATAATCTTACCATAAAATGCATCTGGTAAAACTGTCGCAAAATCACAGTTTGGTTTGAACACCACAGTGTTGTATGTGTACGCCCCTGCCTGTCTCGGATCTTGTACTAACTTCTTCCGCCAGTTATATGAGGGTTTGCAGTATAACGTCGACTTTGAATCATAGTGAAGGTTAAATGCAGTCACTTGTATTTGGGAGAGTGTCATTTAATTATAAACGCCAAATAAATCAGATCTTATCTAAACGTCATGAAAATTATCTAGAGCCTAATTATCTTACAAGAGACAATGCTCGTATTTAAGCAGGGTAGCCACAATTGCCACTGAACATGAGCGTGTTCCGGAATGCAACATATAGGAAATGATTAAGATTAGTGTGTGCTGATCATTTCTTAAGAAGAAGTGGATTAAACTATCAGTTCATTAAGCGGAAAATGTTGTGCACTTCAAGAATAATATAATAATTACAATTCCGAAGAAAGCAGGTGTCGACAGGTGTAAAAATTACCGAACTATCAGTTTCATAAGTCATGGTTGCAAAGTACTAACATTAACCGGAAAATGTTGTGACATTCGAGGATCGTTAAGGTAGCATTTACTATGAGTTTGTACCCACAGACTTTTGTAAATCTTCTCGTTACATTCTATGACGCAAGTTCTTATAAATTAATGACGTTATATTGTTTCTTTCTCTACGCACAAGTATTTGCAAAACATGAAGCACTTCAGAAATTTGGTGTGGGTGCACAAATGTACACCTTTAGAGGTCATGAACATTTAGCAGTCTTGCGTCAACAATGGTGTATACCCCGTAGAGTGTCACCGAACATAATAAGTAGGTTACCAGGTTGGAAAAATCCAAGGGGACTTTGCAATATAATTCTGCGCAATAAGAAATGGAAAAAATGTAATAGGACGTATAAAACAGAAATGATCTTATTCATCTATCTAAATCTCAACAAAATATGCTCCCAAGTAACATATGATTAACCTTATCCGGTACGAATGCTTAAGAACCCATGACTGTTTGTTCACTATAAATACGGAAAACTATAACAAGTCACTTTCTTGGAGTGCTTGTTTATTCCATAAATCAGTTTTTTGACTTTTTCAGGCCCATCGTCAGACGGCGCACAGAAAGTTATGTGACTATATCATAGCGTCATACTGGGTAAGATATTGAACTTCACTGACGAAAGTAGAAAACACAAAAACGAAATAAATGAAGCAGGCGGAAAGGAATAAGAAAACGTCTCAAAAATGAGATCGACAGGAAGTGCAAAATGGCTAAACAGGGATGGCTAGAGGACAGATGTATCGATGTAGAAGGATGTGGAAGCATATATCACAAGGAGTAAGATAGATACTGCCTATAGGAAAATGAAACAGATCTTTGGAGAAAAGAGAACCACCTGTATGAATATCAAGAGCTCAGATGGAAAACCAATCCTAAGCAAATAAGGGATAGTAGGTAGGTGGAAGGAGTATATAGAGGGTCTATACAAGGGGGATGTATTGAGGGCAATATTATGGAAGCGGAAAGGACGTAGATGTAGATGAAGATGAAATGGGAAATATGATACTGAGTGAAGAATTTGACAAAGAACTAAAAGACCTAAGTTGAAACAAGGCTCCGGGAGTAGACAACATTGCATTACAACTACTGATAACCTTGGGAGAGCCAGCCATCACAAAACTCTTCCATCTGCTCAGCAAGATATATGAGACAGGCGAAATACCCTCAGACTTCAAGAATAATATAATAATTACAATTCCGAAGAAAGCAGGTGTCGACAGGTGTAAAAATTACCGAACTATCAGTTTCATAAGTCATGGTTGCAAAGTACTAACATTAATTCTTTACAAACAAATGGGAAAACTGGTAGAAGCTGACGTCCGGAAATATCAGTTAGCATTCCGTAGAAATGATGGAATACGCGAGGCAATACTGACCCTACGACTTACCTTAGAAAATAGGTTAAGGAAAGGCAAGCCTACGTCTATAGCATTTATAGACTTAGAGAACGCTATTGACAGTACTGACTGGAATACTCTCTTTCAAATTCTGAAGGTGGCAAGTGTAAAATACAGGGAGCGAAAGGCTATTTATCATTTGTACGGAAGCAAGATGACAGTTGTAAGAGTCGAAGGGCATGAAAGGGAAGCAGTGGTTGAGAAGGGATTGAGACAGTGTTGTAGCCTATCCCGATGTTATTCAGTCTGTATATTGAGCAAGCAGTAAAGGAACAAAAAAAAAATTTGGAGTAGGAATTAAAATCCAGGGAGAAGAAATAAAAACATTGAAGTTTGTTGAAGACATGGAAGGGCAGCTGAACGGAATGGACGGTGTCTTGAAAGGAGATTATAAGATGAACATCAACCAAAGCAAAACGAGGTTAAGGGAATGTAGTCGAATTAAATCAGGTGATACTGAGGGAGTTAGATTAGGAAATGAGACACTTAAAGTAGTAGTTGAGTTTTACTATTTGGGGAGAAAAATAACTGATGATAGTCTAAGCAGAGAGGACATAAAATGCAGACGGGCTATGGCAAGGAAAGCGTTCGTGAAGGAGAGAAATTTGTTAACGTCGAGTATAGATTTAAGTGTCAGGAAGTCTTTTCTGAAAGTATTTGTATGGAGTACAGCCATTTATGGAAGTGAAACACGGACGATAAACAGTGTAGACAAGAAGAATATAGAAGCTTTCGAAATGTGGTGCTACAGAAGAATGCTGAAGATTAGATGGATAGATCGGCTAACTAATGAGGAAGTACTGAATAAAATTAGGAGAAGAGGAATTTGTGGCACAAGTTGACTAGAAGAAGGGACCGGTTGGTAGTACACGTTCTGAGGCATCAAGGGATCACCAATTTGTTTTTGGAGGGTAGTGTGGAGGGTTAAAATCATAGAGGGAGACCAAGAGCAAGAGACTAATACACTAAGCAGATTCAGAAGGGTGTAGGTTGTAGTATTTATTCGGAGATGAAGAGGCTTGCACAGGGTAGAGTAGCATGTAGAGCTACATCAAACCAGTCTCTGGACTGAAGACCACAACAATGCTGGGTACTGGCCTCTGTGACAAGAAGGTAGAAAATGCTTTAATGTATCACCATGAGTAATGTTTATATGGTGATTTATATCCAAAATTGAATTTCATACTTAGACGGTATGGGCGGCTTCAAACATGGTGGCGACTAACAGCTTCCATATTGATTGCCAACTGGCTACAGATCACTCACATCAGTGTACACCGACTGTCCCAGAACTTTATCAGCATTCAGCATGTGCTGTATAACTGGTGTTTGTTACAAGGATCTTCAAACCAAGATATAACATACTTCCTTCACATCCATTATCTGTTTTTGTTAGAACATAACATAGTCGAATTGTGGAATATACTTTTATCACAACTGGCATTAACATTAATTTCCAAAATTAAAATAAAATAAAGTTATAATATATGCAGAGAACTTCATTGGTTTTACATTTTAAAAACAAAAACGAAACTTCAAAGAGAACTGCTGCGTTATTTCTCCTCCTATATTAAGATTGTGTGGAATATTAATAAAACCAGATTTTTTTATTGCAGGTAAATGATACCGCGTAGATGAGTATTACTTTATTTTACTTTTAGAAGTTTTTGACATTTGCCATCTTAATAAGAGATTTATTCTGTGGTAAGTTATTGACATTGTCATGAATGTAGTTAGAATATAAAGAGACAGGTTCAAGGGGAAGCATGGAAAGTGGTTTTGGTTGATTTATTAGCTGTTTTGAGTTAAATAAGTGTTCGAAATTCTGAAGGAATATGTCAGATTATAGTAACAAAGCTGATGAATTCTTCAGAAATAATAACATGAAATAAATAGAATATGATCGTGTGCTAAAATTTCAAAATAACATTATAAAGCTAATTAAAAACTGCTACTTCCTCTTGACATAAAACATTGAATAGTTATGAATTCAGCACCAAAATTAACATCACAACCTAAAATCCACAAACAAAACCATCCCATATAACCCACTGTGAATTCCATCAATGGTCCAGGTTATAAAATCACCAGGAAGCTTAATGACATTATCCACAAGGCATATGTATTTAAGAAAAAACTACTTGTCAAGAACAGTTATGAGCTCATCAATAACATAAACGATACCCCCATTGCACCGACAGCTAAATTTACATCTCTTGACGTTGTCAACATACCAGACAAAAAACAATCAATTTAATAAGAAATGACATACTTAAATGTGGAATAATGGGTAGAGCTGAAGCCTACGTACTCATAGATGTTCTGGAAATCATACTGTTACACAACTTCTACCTGTTCAAAGGCAAATTTTACATTCAGGAAGACAGACTGTCAGTGGGAGAAGGCTTGCAAGCATACACATACATTAAAATCTCGAAAACAACCTTTTTTAGCTCTCAAACCATACAAAGTTCTTTTACTAAAATCGCTGAGTTGTTGACAGCTGTATTTTCTTTAATGGAACAATAGAGAAAATAGAAAGTCTTGCTGAGTATCTTAAAAAATTACGCTTCGAAATTCAATTCAGTGTAGAACATGAAAGACAACAAGGCTTTATGTATCTTGATTTAAAAATCTCAAATTAAAATAAAAGCAAAATTTTGCAAATGTTACTGCACCATTAGTTGACAAATGCCGAAATAACCTTTAAATCATGCGTAAAACTTTCAGAAGAAGTAAAACAGATTAAGGATTTGCTTCCAAACTACGTTTTGTAATCTGCTACTGCTGGAATCTGGTATTTGGATAATTTTACTGATTTGAAATGTTTGTCTATTCACAGTTAATGAATACGCAACAAAATGCCGGCAAAATGTGAGATCTTCCACGTCTAAGGAGAAATCGCAAGGATAGCTTAATACATCACGTCTTCAGACTGTTTAGTCTGGCGCAGTTCGGGCCCAGACAGACCGGTAGATTCAATGTCTGTGGGTCAGGAGGCGCAGAATATGGAGCTGTGACCACGTGAACTACACACGCACACGGTGCGAGTACGGCCTCGTAAAAAGTCAAGCACAGACTGTTGCCAAAACACGCAAGCTCGCACAGCTCAGCACGCACGTAAAAGCGGCAGTTAGACGTTAGTAAATGTTTGCGGAGCGCCGCATTCCCAGAAGAGATTCACCGCTGCGGCCCGCCATCAACATTCGGCTATTGCCTTGTTGTGACAGCCTTACGCAGGGGCTCACTAAGAACATCCACGTCTCATTCTGACAACTTTATTTTCAAATGAAAGTCTGCAACAGTATAATGCTCTCGTTTAACTGAATCACCTGAACAGCCAACACTCACACGACGTCATCAACTTCTGTTACGAAACATTGTGTGATAATTCAAACACAATGTGTACATGCAATGCAGGACCCGAACTAACGGTGAATCAAGTTTAAACGTATAACTTTGTTCGAAATATCACACATACTATAATGGGTTACATATCAAAAGCGATGAAGAGAAATTATGTTTTCATGTAGCACACATCAGATCGTATCAGGAATACCTGTCATTACAAAACAGCGACAACGTAGTTAAAAAGTATAGTGGAGAGGGGAATGCAACTAAGTAGGGTGGCCTATTAGCTAAGACAATGGAAGATGCGGAATTAAAGCTCCTGTCCGACCATCCTGACGTAGAATTTCTGAAGGAGTGAACAGCTGTAATAAAATACCGTTCGACGATAACTTAAGTGTTAATCACTATATACTGTCAGGAATAGACTTAAAGCTGCTGTCTCATAGGGGAGTGAATGTAGCAGGCCAGTCATGTTATCGTAATAGCGATGTACCTCGTTCGGAGCGCAAGAACGAACAAGGTACGATATCTCGGTTCTTTTTACTGCAGATACTCGGATTAAAATGTTTCACATCAGAGGTCTACTGCGTCAAGATCTTAGGGTACTTCAATTTAGTACACCAGTTTCCGTGTTCTGCAATTTGCCCATTTTGCAAGTCACTGCCTTGTAAATTGGATTGCAATAGTGCACAGGCAAGCTACATAGAAATAGATCACAAACAGGTTCATTGTTGTAGAATAACAGGACGTGAGTTGTGATACATCCATATTTTTCTCAAAATGAGGTACATATGAATGCTCCCACTGAGTACCTCTGCTAACAGGCCGAAGCACTGTGCGTATTGTAGCATATCTAGGACAGAGCTTCGCAATGCGGATTCATCTTTTCAGCAGTATACATTGACCGAACCAAGGTATGGGGAACTTTTATGTGAGGTGTCTGTCATCGTCCTCCAGTAGGCGATCGTAACAAAAGTGCAAGTACGTCACGCGTACCTATTGCCCCACTGTACGCTTAGAGTTCCACTCTACTGCTACTAAACTGCGTCATGTGGTTCGAAGATAGCCCCACGGTAATGAGGATACTTGCATGAACACTGAGCACATATGTCAGTGCATCGACGCTGACGTGCACACAGTGAACGCTATGCGGCCGCTGGCCGTACTTTGGGGCAGCCATTGCGCTATCATCGATGAGCATGGCTGCTAGATTGCAGTGCATTTTGAAGTATAAAGTCGTGCCGGTGGCGGGATTCGGTGCTAAATGTTTCACAAAGTACGGCCTCTTTCTTATATCATCTGAAGACGACAGTTATTGCTAAATTGTTACAATTACCTTTTCATTTCATCGGGTTCGACCGTCTCAAGCGACCATCTTCAAAAATAAAAATAAAAATGAAAACCATTATATTATTTCAGGTGTCACATTTAAAATACACTACTGGCCATTAAAATTGCTACATCACGAAGATGATGTGCTACAGACGCGAAATTTAACCGACAGGAAGAATATTCTGTTATACGCAAATGATTAGATTTTCAGAGCATTCACACAAGGTTGGCGCCGGTGGCGACACCTACAACGTGCTGACATGAGGAAAGTTTGCAATCGATTTCACCGAGCGAGGTGGCGCCGTGGTTAGCACACTGGACTCGCATTCGGAAGGACGACGGTTCAATCACGTCTTCGGCCATCCTGATTTAGGTTTTCCGTGATTTCCCTAAATCGCTTCAGGCAAATGCCGGGATGGTTCCTTTGAAAGGGCACGGCCGATTTCCTTCCCCATCCTCCCCTAATCCGAGCTTGTGCTCCGTCTCTAATGACCTCGTTGTCGACGGGACGTTAAACACTAATCTCCTCCTCCTCCTCCAATCGATTTCTCATACACAAACAGCAGTTGACCGGCGTTGTCTGGTGAAACGATGTTGTAATGCCTCGTGTAAGGTGGAGAAATGCGTACCATCAGCTCTCCGACTTTGATAAAGGTCGGATAGTAGCCTATCGCGATTGCGGATTATCGTATCGTAACATTGCTACTCGCGTTGGTAGATATCCATTGACTGTTAGCAGAATATGGAATCGGTGGGTTCAGAAGGGTAATACGGAACGCCGTGCTGGATCCCAATGGCCTCGTATCACTAGTAGTCGAGATGACAGGCATCTTATCCGCATGGCTGTAGCGGATCGTGCAGCCACGTCTCGATCCCTGTGTCAATAGATGGAGACGTTTGCAAGACGGCAACCATATGCGCTAACAGTTCTATGACGTTTACAGCAGCATGGACTATCAGTTCGGAGTCCATGGCTGCGGTTAGCCTTGACACTGCATCACAGACGAGAGCCCCTGCGATGGTGTACTCAACGACGAACCTGTCTGCACGAATGTCAAAACGTCATTTTTTCGGATGAATCCAGGTTTTGTTTAAAGTATCATGATGGTCGCATCCGTGTTTGGCGACATCGCGGTGAACGCACATTGGAAGCGTGTATTCGTCATCGCCAAACTGGCGCATCACGTGCCGTGATGGTATGGGGTGCCATTGGTTACACGTCCCGGTCACCTCTTGTTCGCATTGACCTTACTTTTCAGATGTGTTACGACCCGTGGCTCTACCCTTCATTCGATCCCTGCGAAACCCTACATTTCAGAAGGATAATGCACGACCGCAATTTGCAGTTCCTGTGCGGGCCTTTCTGGATACAGTTAATGTTCGACTGCTGCCGTGGCCTGCACATTCTCCAGATCTCTGACCAATTGAAAACGTCTGGTCAATGGTGGCCGATGAACTGGCTCGTCACAATACGCCAGTCACTACTTTTGATGAACTGTGGTATCGTGTTGAAGCTGCATGGGCAGCTGTACCTGCACACGCCATCCAAGCTCTGTTTGACTCAATTCCCAGGCGTATCAAGGCCGTTATTACGGCGAGAGGTGGTTGTTCTGGGTACTGATTTCTCAGGATCTATGCAGCCAAATTGCGTGAAAATTTAATCACATGTTAGTTGTAGTATAATATATTTGTCCAATGAATACCCGTTTATCATCTGCATTTCTTCTTGGTGTAGCAATTTTAATGGCCAGTAGTGTACATTACTGGCCATTAAAATTGTTACATCACGAAGATGACGTTCTACAGACGCGAAATTTAACCGACAGGAAGAAGATGCTGTGATATGCAAATAATTAGTGTTTCAGAGCATTCACACAAGGTTGGCGCCTGTGGCGACACCTACAACGTGCTGACATGAGGAAAGTATCCAACCGATTTCTCATACACAAACACCAGTTGACCGGCGTTGTCTGGTGAAACGTTGTTGTGATGCCTCGTTTAAGGAGGAGAAATGCGTACCGTCACGTTTCCGACTTTGATAAAGGTCCGATTGTAGCCTGTCGCGATTGCGGTTTATCGTATCGTATCGCGACATTACTGCTCGTGTTGCCCGAGATCCAATGACGTTTAGCAGAATATGGAATCGGTGGGTTCAGGAGGGTAATACGGAACGCCGTGCTGGATCCCGACGGTCTCGTATCACTAGCAGTCGAGAAGACAGCCATCTTATCCGCGTGGCTGTAACGGATCGTGCAGCCACGTATCGATTTCTGAGTCAACAGATGGGGACGTTTGCAAGACAACAACCATCTGCATGAACGGTTCGACGACCTTTGCAGCAGCATGGACTATCAGCTCGGAGACCACGGCTGCGGTTACCCTTGACGCTGCATCACAGACAGGAGCGCCTGCGATGGTGTACTCAACGACGAACCTGGGTGCACGAATGGCAGAACGTCATTTTTTCGGATGAATCCAGGTTCTGTTTACAGCATTATGATGGTCGCATCCGTGTTTGGCGACATCGCGGTGAACGCACATTGGAAGCGTGTATTCGTCATCGCCACACTGACGCATCACCCGGCGTGATGGTATCGGGTGCCGTTGGTTACACGTCTCAGTCACCCCTTGTTCGCATTGACGGCACTTTGAACAGTGGACGTTACATTTCACATGTGTTACGACCCGTGGCTCTACCCTTCATTCGATCCCTGTGAAACCCTACATTTCAGCAGGATAATGCACGACCGCATGTTGCAAGTCCTGTACGGGCCTTTCTGGATACAGAAAATGTTCGACTGCTGCCGTGGCCAGCACATTCTCCAGATCTCTCACCAACTGAAAACGTCTGGTCAATCGTGGCCGAGCTACTTTGTCGTCACAATACGCCAGTCACTACTCTTGATGAAGTGTGGTATCGTGTTGAAGCTGCATGGGCAGCTGTACCTGTACACGCCATCCAAGTTCTGTTTGACTCAATGCCCAGGCGTATCAAGGCCGTTATTACAGCCAGAGTTGGTTGTTCTGGCTACTGATTTCTCAGGATCTATGCACCCAAATTGCGTGAAAATGTAATCATATGTCAGTTCCAGTATAATATATTTGTCCAATGAATACTCGTTTATCATCTGCATTTCTTCTTGGTGTAGCAATTTCAATGGCCAGTAGTGTACAATTTCATGTGTCACGTTTAAAATACAATTATCACTATAAAATAGAGTGATAATAAATTAATACACGCAGATGAAACACAGGATGGACTCACGCTGTCAGTAATGTAAACATAATCTGCTGCATTTCATACAGTAAGATTAAAAAAAAGTCCATCCAATACAGACACATAGTTGATTTAAAAAAGTGATATAACACATAGTGTGTGTTAACCTGTTCCGTTAAAATGAGAAGCATAAATATTCTGTCGTCGTCCTAAAAGTGATGTCCCAGGTTGTGGTAGGTACCTCACTACAGTGCCACAACTGAACACAGCAATGAATGAGAGACGTTGGCAGAGACACAGCCTCAAGAGGTTCCATACGCTTCTGCTGCGGGATGTTTACTTATGTCAGAGCGCAGCGCCTCTCGACCACTCTGTGATCGGCGATTAAGAGAGAAGCATCAACACAGTTCATATCCAACAGAGCTAGTATTATTAGTTAGAACTGTGCACCGAACTTTACTGCTAAATGTACGAGGTATTGTTAAAAAGTAATGCCTCCGAAATTTTTTATGTAAAAACTCTTAAAAATTTTTGAAGAAAACAAACATTATGAACAGTATACATTTTTACTCTTCACGTCTTTTTTTCTCAGTATAGTCGCCCTGGCGGCGAACACATTCCTCCCAGCGAGAGACCAACTTGTTGATACCGTCGCTGTAGAATATTTGCCTTGTTGACGAAGCAACAACCTCACCTCTGCTTGCACCGCTTCATCACTATGAAAGTGTAGTCCTCAAAGGTGTTCTTTAAGTTTTGGAAACAGATGAAGATCGGACGGGGACAGTCGAAACTGTATGGCCGATAATCGACGACAATGAACTGAAGGCGTTGAGTTGTTGGAGATGTCGCAGTGCTCGTGAGTAGTCTGGTATCGTAATACTAATGGAGAGGATACTCCGTGTGTGAACGAACTCTTAGAATTAGAAACTCGACTGCAGCACGCCTTTTTTCAACCACCGACAATGTGACGTTACAAACCGCCATGTTACACGCTACAATTCGGAGCCCTCAGTGGCAGTGGGCAGTAAATATGTAGGCAAGAATAATAAAAATATAAAATGTTAACGTTTGTTTTATGTAAAAAGTGTTAAGAGTTTTCACATTAAAAATTCGAAGGCATTTCTTTTCAGCACGCCTTCGTACACTGAAATGTGACTGTACTTCAATACTAATCAGGTATAAATAGTATTCTTCTGCTGTATTGCCATTAAAGTGGACTCTTACTGGACCTAAGTATTGCATATTAAAAGAGTTGCAGTAAAATGAACTATTTTGTGTGTGTTGTAGTTCTCTCTAGATCTCTTCATGGAGTAGATCTAGGCTTTGTACGGCACAGAAAATATTATAAAAATTCGTAAAATATTATGCAAAGTTTGCCGAGGTTTGTGTTTTACCACCACTAGATGTCGATAGTGAATGCATTTTTATTTTTCCATTCTGCTATATAAAATGTAGCAGAATACGTTTACGGTAGTGTCAAAGCGTTGACCTCCTGTGCAGTAACTGGGTACGTCAGTTATATATTCTCTTTTTTTATGATACTAAAAGTATTGTACATGGGACACCTTAAATTATATTTTTATCTTCAAGTATGAAGGTATGCATTTGAGACGGTCGATGCTGGTAATATGAAAAGATAACACTGAGTTCTTGCGAAAATAAAGAAAAAAATCTTTTAGCTCCTAAATGTGTTCGATTCTGTTGTGCATAAAGGTATTGCGAGTCGTTTTAGAAAGACTTCCTGAACTGAGAGCTTCTGTCTGTAAGATGCATGAATCTACTGTACGAGCACTCTAGTGTTTAAAGTCAGGCGGTCGGAACTGCTAGTACTGTCAACTTGAGGAGTAAGGCGAAATTGACTTTCCACGGTCCGGCAGTGGCCTAAATAGTCGGGCGCCGATGGATATCCGCGAGACAACGTAACCTAGAGTAACAAAACGGTGCCCTACCGACAGAGCTCTCTGCTGCGAGATCCATGCTGCCTGTCGGTATGGTTGGCGCCCCCAGACGCAGTGGAGGCGACGTGTTGCTCAGTGGTGAATAGCCAGGCCATACAAGGACAATATCTTTGTTTTGACGAGAGCCGTTTACTTACGCACGTCCTCCTGGCGGGCGGCTGCCTGCACAACCTAAATTCCAGATAGAGAGAGAGAGAGTGAGAGAGAGAGAGAGAGAGAGAGAGAGAGAGAGAGAGAGAGATCATTCACTTTCAGTGGCTGTATAATCTCAACAGAGCAAGTACACAAATTGTTACAACAGAAGTGCTCAGACAGAAAATAGGTGAAAAAATCCATATGAGGGACTCAGTGTCCCTTATGCCATAGTAGTGATTCTGATTCAGAATAGTGAGCTTGAGGCAAGTCTAACTTCAGTTGGCATTAATTTGTTTATTTTTGTTTAATTCCATTCAGTTACGAAATATTTTGGAAACAAGGTTATAACTCACATTCCCTCGCCCACCAGCATTGGTGCTGTGGAGTAAAATCCCTGAAGATGTTTCGCACGCAACGGAAACGGTACTGCACGGTATCTATGATACAATTCACATGCCAAGCCCCCAGTGGAAACAATTCCTCACAGGAGCTCCAACAATTACATGAATAGGTAATTGATGCAATGTGTTGTATCTGCCTGGTAGTCGATTCCGCCGCACACTCGGCCCATTTTCATGTATTCCATCGGGCACTTAAACTGTTGGATAGGTTTGACATTACTATATTTTGTACCCATACACCTTTATTTCCAGTAAATACGCAGTCTTTTCAAAGGAAAACTACAGACCTTGTCTTTCGGAAGTTTAATTTATGAGATCAATCAGTTTTGGTGCTGTTGTGATGTTACGAGCCAAAACTGCTAGATTTTCTACAAATGCGGGTCCATTTACATCTAACTTTTTCTGCCTCTACCTACTGTAACGGATTGGATACTTTTAAAGAAGTATTTTTGCTTGCCCCAATATTGTATTATCATCTTAAGGCTCCGTCTGAGGAGTATTTAAGAGGGTTTATCTTAATGTCTTGCCACAGTTTTCATTACGAATGGTTCTGAAGTTTCTCCCATTTATGTGACTTCGAAGTTTGGGTTCCTTACTATCTATTTTATGATTTCAAGAGGTTTCAGATTTAAAACAAGTTATTTATCTTAGCGGAATAGTGTTTGTCGATTAACTGCACATCTGTAATCCCACAAGCCGCACTGCGGTGTGTGGCGGAGTTTACTTTGTGCAACACTGTCGGTTCACCTCTTTGCTGTTCCAATCGCGAACAGTTTGCGGGAAAAATGATTTCCTGTAAGCCTCCGTGTGGGCTCGACTCTCTAATTTTATTTTCATGTTATTTTCACGAGATACTTGTTGGAGGAAGCACCATATTTGTTGACTCTTTTGGAAACGTACGCTCTCGAAACTCTAACAATAAACCACATCGTGATGCAGGAAGCCTCTCCTGCAGCTTCTACCATTGGTATTGGTTGATCATCTCTGTGACGCTTTCGTGCTTACTAAATACACCTGTAACGAAACGCACTGCTCTTCTTTGGATTTTCGCTATACACTCTACTACTCCCATTTGGTACGGATCCCAGACTGACGAGCAGTATTCAAGTAGTGGAGATAACTGCTTCCAGTGATTGTTCTGCACTTGCGTGATCGTACAAGAAGAGGTCTTTTTGTCTATGTATCCGCAATACGCTACATTTGTTGATGTTGATGGTCCATTACCACTCCCTGCACCAAAAGTTGATCCTCTGCAAATCTTCCTGCATTTTGCTACAATTTTCTAGCGTTGTGACTTATCTGCATACAATACCATCGAGAAGAGCCTCACTGAACTTCCGACGTTACCTGCTAGGTCATTTACATATGCGTATTGTGAAAAGTAATGTTCCTATAACACTCCAATGGGGCACGCACGAAGGTACTTTTATGCCTGAAGACTTCTTTCCCTTCAGAAGGGCATGCTGTGTTCCATTTGCTAAGAAGTCTACAGTCGAACCACATAGTTGCTCTGATATTCCGTAACCTGGTATTTTTTTTTTTTTTTCAAATGGCTCTGAGCACTATGTGACTTAACTTCTGAGGTCATACGTCGCCTAGAACTTAGATCTAATTAAACCTAACTAACCTAAGGACAGCACACACATCCATGCCGGAGGCAGGATTCGAACCTGCGACCGTAGCGGTCACGCGGTTCCAGACTGAAGCGCCTAGAACCGCACGGCCACACCGGCCGGCTTTTTTTTTTCATTAGGCGGCAATAAGAAACTGTAGCAAATGCCCTACGGAAGTCAAGGAACACGGCATGTATCTGGCCGCCTGTACCTACTGCTGTCCGGGTCTCGTGGACGAACATAGCGAGCTGGGATTCAGTTGATCGTTGTTTTCGGAACCCATGCTGGTTGCTGCAGATGAAATTTTCGGCCTCCTGACATTTTATAATACACGAGCATAAAACATGTTTAAACTTGTATAACTGACCGACGTCAGATATATAGGTCTAGAGTTTTGTGCGTGTATTTGACAACCTTTCTTGAAAACGGGAATGACCTGTGTTTTTTTTTCCAATCATCAGGAACACTTCGCTCCTCCATATACCTACGGTACTCTGCAGCAATAAAATGGGAAAATGCTTTCACGTAGTCTGTGTGGAAATATATTGGTATGCCGTCAAGTCTAGTGGCTTGCTTTTCTATTGCATGGTCACTTACTCTGTGAAAAAAAGAGAAGTCGTTTAGTATATCGGCCTTTTCTGTGTCGTTCGCCGTTTCGATGCTATTATGGTCACGGAGTGCCGGAACAGACGGCTTCCATCCGTTTACTGATTTGACGTCAGATCAACGCTTCTTAGGATTTTCTGTCAAGTCGGTAGACAGAATTTTACCTTCGAATTCGCTGAACGCTTCACGCATGGCTCTCCTTACGCTAATTTTGGCTTCGTTTGGTTTTTGTTTGCCTGTCAGGCCATGGCTACGTTTAAATTCGCAGCGCACCTCCCTTTGATTTCGTAGAAATTTTCTGACATGGCTAAAGCGTATTGTACAATGCTCTTGAAATTCGACCATCGATACTCAACGTTGTTAGTGCGGGAGACGATATTTTCGTGCTGACCACTCAGATAATATGAAATCTGTTTCTTGTCCCTCTTCCTAAGAAGAAACATCTTCCTACCTTCCTTTTTTTTCCTATTTACAGACTTTTCAGCGATACTGTAACGCCCTCATCATCATAAACAACAAACGTGCAAACCATATTTCTTCCCGAGATTTTTGGTGTATCAATGTCCCGTTTATATGAGTAGCTTTGCCAATGCTTAGTGGAGTACAATTCTTGTGAAGTATACTGAACGCAACAAAACTGCTGTCCGCTCATTCTCATTTTTCACTGTAACGGCTCATCTTCTCTTGAACACGCCCATTACTCCTTTACAAGACTTCTATGAAATCATTCTTGGAACCACACTGAATTTTACGTATTTTTGGTCCCTGATAACCGCTGTCACTGTTTATGTTTGTTGGAAGTGTGTATCGTGAACTAAACTAAACTTATATTTAATTCACATTTTTTCCCAATACGATGGGTTAGCCTGGTGTTACGGCCATCCTCCCTATTCTCTCTTCGGCCTACATTCTGCGTTTTGGAAGCTTCTCAGTATATTTTACTTTGTATATTCCTGCGACTAACAATTTTCGTCGTGTCATCACGAGTTTCAATCTGTGTTCAACAGCAACAGGAAGATATTCAAGTGTAAGTTTATTTTTTTAACCACAGAAGTGAACATAACTCATTTTTATACCGTATCTCTAGAAGCTTTACTGCAGGTGTTTGTTTGCGTGGAACTCACCGCTATATATAATGTAATAAACACATTATGGACGTTCATGGATGCAGTTGTTTATAAAACACATTACAGAAATGGAGCACAGTTGCATCTCCAGCAAGGCTCTAAATAATGTTAGCGTCTAGCAGATTGGTCCAGTAAATCTCCCAGATAAATCTATGTGAGCTCCTAGCAGACCAACTCTTGATTTTCCATTAAGAATGAACTCGTGTTTTTGCTGCTTGTAATATTTTTCTCGCAGTTATCTACGAAGACATTAAAGTTTTTTTTTTTAATTTTCTTTAAGAAATATTCTCAAGACAACTGCTGGACTTTAAATAACAGACCACGAACCAAATCGCAATATCACACTTGAAAGCGAGGCAGTCGGCCAGTTTGTCATTCACAAGTTTCACTATTTTAGCCAAGACTGTGACAAGAGCTGTATTTCATATTCGTGAACACAAACAACGATAAATCAAAAGCCAACTACTTCCGCATCATGCTGATACAAATTTTTATGAGGCGTCCTCTTTTCACATTTAGTAACACAGTTTGAGAAGCGTTATATACATATTTTACTTCACATCAGTTCTCAACCTCCTGTATTTTTATTCTGTGGTGGAACGCACTGTTTTTAAGTCATGCCGTTATGTTTATGTCTATATCCATCATCTACAGCTAAAAATACCTTTATAGACCACCAGCTTAAAGATACGAGTGTTTTACCCCTTTTCCTTGTTCCACGCTTGCATATACCCCATTGTACCTCATTTCAGAGCGGTGATACACTTTCAGTGTTTAAATAAGAACGAAAAACATATATTTTAGAGTTAGCTGTTGAAGGAGATTCTCAGAATTTTAAACATAATCCGTAACTGATACTCGTTGCATTTCTAGAGAAGTCTCTCTTCAGACATTGTTGAACTCCTCTAGATAACACTGACAAAAAAGAATCGCAACAACAAGAAATAATAAACGTAGAGTAATGAAATTTTGGGGATACATTTGTCTACGAAACATAATTAATTGATTAACATTGCGAGATCGCAAACCTACCAGGGTAGCCGACAGCGCAAACGCGCTGCTTCCTGGACTCGAGTAGGCACGCCGGCCCCGGATCGAATCCGCCTGGCGGATTAACGACGAGGGCCGGTGTGCCGGCCAGCCTGGATGTGGATTTTAGGCGGTTTTCCACATCCCGCTAGGTGAAAACCGGGCTTGCCCTCACGTTCCGCCTCTGTTACACGGCTCGTAGACATCTGACCAAGGTCGCACTATTCAATGTATTGCACAAGACACAGACAGTTAGGCTACACTACTTCCTTCCCAGGGGTTGCGGGATGGTGACAGGAAAGGCATCCAGCCACCCCTTAACAAGTTAACATGTCACATCTGATTAACGAGTAGACCCCGCCAGTCGGGATGAATGCTTGGAAAGAGAGAGGTTGCGAGGTCTCAGGTTAATGTAAGCGCGAGATAAGCCACTGAAAATGTAAAATTCTGGTACATTAATAACTGCTGTAAGTGCAAGAATGTTGAATGGAAGCATGCAGACATGCTTGCATTGTGTTGTACAAGTGCTGCATGTCAATACAGTGACGGTTAATGCTGATTGTGGATGACGCTAGAGTTGTCTTCCGATAATGTCCCATATATACTCGATTGGAGGCAGATGTACTGATCGAGTGATACAACGCAGCATGACGACACTCTGTAGAGAATGTTACCTTACAACAGCGGTATGCGGGAGAGCGTTATCTTGTTGGAAAACAACATCTACAATGCTGTTCTTGAATGACAGCAAAACACGGCGTATCGACAGACTTATATACCAATTTCCAGTTAGGATTCGTGTGCTAACAACGGGAATGCTCCAGTTGTCATATGAAACCGCACCCCAGACCGTAACTCCTTGCTCCAGCGTGTCCAGCACGCAGACATGTTATCTGCAGGCCCTCAACTCGCCTCCTTTCAATCAACCCAGGGTCATCACTAGTAGCGAGGCAGCACCAGCTTTCATCAGAAAACACAAAAGAACCTCCACCTCGCCCTCCAATAAGCCCCCACTTAACACCACTGAAGTCACAAATGTCAGTGGTTTGGGGTCACGGAATGCACACTACAGGGCGTTTGACTCGGAGCTATCCTTGAAGTAACCGATTTGTAACAACTCGTTGCGTCACTGTGGCGTCAACTGCTGCTGCAGATGTAATACGATGCGCTAGAGCCATATGCCGAACGCGATAGTTTTCCCTCTCGGTAGTGCCACATGGCCGTCTTCTTGTGATCGTACATTCTGGTGACCACAGCTGCCGGCAGTGATGTCCAGTGGCTACATTCCCGCAAAGTATTTTTGCAGTATTGTAGAAGGAACATCCAGCTTCTCGTAGCCCTATTAAACGACCTCGTTCAAACTCAGTGAGATATTGATAATTACATCCATGTCATCTTAAATGCATTCTTGACTAACAATAACTCACCATGTCCAAACTCGAAGGTAACTAACGCTCACTACCGTTAACAGCGTGTATTTGAAGCAAACCATATTTCCATACTCATGGTGACGCAACAAAGTGCCGCTCGTTTGCAACTGATAGGAAGTTTTCATAGACACCATCTTTCAGATGTACAAATACGCCTACTAACTATCGTTTAAGCCGCACAACTCCTTCTCGGTGTTGCGATTTTTCCGTCGGTGTACTTATGCAGTTGAGGCATTATGTCATCCATCATTAACATTGTTGAGCTACTGTGCGAACCATCCAAACCTGTCGCGAGCCGGACAACACTTCACAATTTTAGCACATGCTATCATTTCAACTAGGTAATCGTCGCAGACAGATGATGAACGCTCAAGGCGTTACACTCGTGTGGTGGCGATAAACAGCTAAGACAAGAAGAGGATAAAAGATTCAAAATGATGCACTACAGAAGAATGTTGAATATTACGTAATGGGGAGATAGTGAATCGAATGGGGTACGAAACAAATTTATGTCACAACATGACGGAAAGAGGGAATCTGTTGATGGGACAAAACTTGAGGAATCGAGGAATCTTCCATTTGATATGGAAGTATGTGGAGAGGAGGGGGGGTGGGGGGAGATAAGGCTCTCCATTGTGTCCTCTTCTGAGCGGTGCAGGACTCATTCCTCTCACGGCCAGAAAAATGGGACCCGTCCCTCTCGAGCTCGCATGGGTCCGGAAAAGGATGAGACCCATTTTTCCCACTTAAAGCAGGTAGACGTATCTTTGGCAGCTGGTGACTGCCATTTAGCGCATCGGACGATGTGACTGGAGAGTGTGGCCAGCCTGCGGAACCGTTAGCGCCCTGGCGCGGGCTTTTTCTGCCAAAACAAGTCGCTCATCCTAACCCAATATTCAGTCTAAACTTTATGAATACTCCAGGCATGCAAAGATTTCTAACAAATGTACTTACACTAGAAGCTGTAAAATTCCTTGCATTTAAGGTCAATGTAGTTAAAAGCGACATTGGGATTTCATTTTTTACTCGTCAAGCCCTGTTAGAGCGTAAAAAGTCCGTAAAGCGTCTGGATCTAAGTAGCACAATAGCAGTGAAATTCCTCCTAGGAAGTCCTAGACATAATAGGAGTGTACCATGAGGATATTCTTCAAAGTATATTGGGAAGTGCGAAGATTACTGGTAAGATCTTCAACATCTCGTGGTAGCTTACTGAAAAGGGATGCCGGAGAATGCTACACACCTTTCTGCGCAAGAATCAGGGAAGTGTGATACAAATGCAGACTTAATTTCCGTCTAATATTAATTAAACGAAAGCTGCTGATTCTTGGCAATAAGCTCATGTTGTTAAAAACAAAGACCATTAAAGAGAATGCATGTTGAGAATATTAGTTCGTTAGCGTTTCCCAGTGCCTACCACAACGTGAACTTGTTCACAACCCAGAATATTTACAAAATATCTTCATTTTATCCTAATGTGTATATGTGCATCTCAATTATTTTTTTACAGTGTAATTCCTGATCTGCTTCTATAGGATACCGATTTCACATACTGAAATCTGGAAATTTTCCTAGCTTTGAAATTTTCCACGCGCTATGTCATGAATTTCAAGTCTGGACAGTCCCCTTCCTTTTTATTGGTTTTTGAAGAATTTATTGTGATTTTAGAGTCGAGCTGAATTTGCTTCATCGTCTCAAGAAATCCGTTAGTAAAAGTCTATCTATTATGGATGAGGATCACTGCGACTGTGGTGAATAAAGATTTCTCGAAATTACTGCAACCAGTCGCCTTTTGTTTTGTTCTTCAATTTTTTACTGTCCTATTACCTGTTTCTAACCGCAAAGCAGACAATCAATAAATATTTACCATCTGATGATGAATCTCTAGGCAGTTCAAAACCGCTAGTGGGATAATAAAAATTGAAGATCAAAACAAAAGGTGACTGATTGCAGTAATTTCAAGAAACCTTTAAATCCGTTCAAGTCTGGACTGCAGGAGTAGAACTAACTATTATATCTGCTGTGGAAACTGTCACAAGCATTGGTTGATCGCTGTCTGTTACGGCTTAGTTCTGCCCACATAGCTGGAGTAAAGAGTGCAGTTCCTTCTACATAAGTTTCTACTAAGTAATCACAACACATTTGTAATACGCATCACTGACATGGAATCCTCGAAAAAACAGTTGCCACCCATATCAGGATTCAGGATTGGCGAACCAAATATATAAGACAGAAACGTTACAATCTCATTTTTTGCGTAGTAGTCATGTGCAAGTCTCACTGTTTGAATTTTTCGACACTAGCTCTCGGTTGGAAAAAATTTGATCATCGGATTTTTATATCAGTTCATATCTCATTTCCAGCTTTCATTATGCTATCTTCACAGTCTAAAAACACCGTTGATGGTGAAAAATTTCAGACCTCGATCATTACATTTATTGACAACTGTTTGAAAGATATACTGATACGACGCAGTTTTCTTGTCCTTCAATAAAGAAAAGATCACTTTAATATATTTCCATTAAGAGCTGACAAAAAAACTTGGTGCAGCAGTTGAATGTTCCATCAACATACATTGTATCATACTGAGTAAGCATTGTAAGGTCTTCAGATTCGGAAAATATTACAACTTCTTTCTCAGCATTATATTCTAGTAAGAAACTTGTCCCTCTGTAGTTTGCACATGTAGCGTGTTGATAACATCATGAATCTCTTAAAAACTCGTCGGCAATTTCGGCAGAATTTTCCACCTAGCTTTGTAAATAAATTCACAAGTTCTCTCGACATCGGTGATTGCTATTTCTTGCGTTTCTCCTCCTTTTAACCGATTGTAAATTAGCTTTGATGGCCTCTCACAAACATCTTCTGTGTCTTTTCTCTTGAGATTACAAATTTTTTTTGGCTCTGAATTTTGTCATAAGATATTCAGCGTGATTGTGGTCTTATTGAATCTCCACAACATCCAGCTCCTCAATAGAAACAGTTTTTGTGCGTGTTCCTTCATCTGTTTGCATGTTCGTCCTCTTCTAATGGTGTAGTCAATCATTCCAATTCTCTTCCTCTCTTCCTTTCATTCCTTCGACTTTACCCTCCATAATTCTCTGTTGCAGACAATTCCTGCTCAATACTTGTTAAAGTCAAGATACGTTCCTCTTTCTGAACACTTCCAATAATGTTCTTTCATCCTGTATTTTTTCATTCTTAAGTCTGTCAGTCTATTCCACCTCAAACATTCATCTCCATCTCCCAATTTTAAAACATTCTAAATATCTTCTTTCTTTTTAACTGTCCATGGTTCACATTTCATTGTACTCCAGACATTACACTTGGTAAATCTTTTGCTCAGCCCCATTGGAATTTTTCTAGATGTTAGTAACTGCTTCACCTATTCAAATGCTCTCTTTACCACAGACAACCACCTCCTCATTTCTTCTGCACGGCTTCCGTTCCATGCTACTAAACTTCCCAGGTACAGGTAAAATTTTATTTCTTCTATGTATTTCCCTCTACAAATATACTGACTGGAGCTTCCTTCTTGCCTAATCTCATAACTTCTGTCGTTTCGATACTTTTCTTCAGTCTATACTCCTCACCCCTTTTTGCAATACTATTCATCATCCTCTGTAGCTCTTCTTCTGATTCCATAGCACTGCTTCATCAGCCTCATATTTTGTAGTCTTCAGCCATCCACAAGCTGGTCGCTCGTTGGGAAAAATATGTTTGTCGTCATGGTGACTGTTTTGAGAAAAAATATGTAGACGCGACGAATAAATATGTAGATTGTTGATAAAGTTTAATTTATTGAAATAACTTTAAGGAGGTTTCAGACGGCACCCTTGTTGCTATACCGTAACAGTGCGCCTCTGCCAGCTCCAGGCCCTCTGTCGATGGACCTACCACTGAAACTCTTCCACCAAACAAGCTCTTTCAGGCAGCATCAGTTTAGTTTAACGTCCGTGCCTAGCAAAGTCACTTCCAGCTTTCAGCCATATTGGTGCTGCTATACTATTAACTATGGCCCACCTGCTACCTCCTACTACTACAGTTACACTTTTACTGGAGAAAGACTGCTTCTTTACAGTGGCCATCTTACGTTCTATATGATCTGATGTCCCTATCTTGCATAGTTATGCTGCATAGAAGATCATACTCAGTAAGTGGGCAATCGGCTGGAAATATCCTACGCGTAGTTGTTGTTGTTGTGTTGTCGTTGTGGTCTTCAGTCCTGAGACTGGTTTAATGCAGCTCTCCATGCTACTCTATCCTGTGCAAGCTCCTTCATCTCCCAGTACCTACTGCAACCTACATCCTTCTGAATCTGCTTAGTGTATTCATCTCTTGGTCTCCCCCTACGATTTTTACCCTCCACGCTGCCCTCCAATACTAAATTGGTGATTCCTTGATGCCTCAGAACATGTCCTACCAACCGATCCCTTCTTCTGGTCAAGTTGTGCCACAAACTTCTCTTCTCCCCAATCCTATTCAATACTTCCTCATAAGTTATGTGATCTACCCATCTAATCTTCAGCATTCTTCTGTAGCATCACATTTCGAAAGCTTCTATTCTCTTCTTGTCCAAACTATTTACCGTCCATGTTTCACTTCCATACAAGGCTACACTCCATACAAATACTTTCAGAAATGACTACGTGTAGTATCTCTTGTAAACTGAAGCAAATTTCAAAATATCAACCACTTATGTGAGAAGTTTTCTATTGTCTCTCCAATACGCCTAACATAGTACACTGACAGTATTATTTGTAAAGTCCTCGTTGACTGATTATCCATCTCTTTTTGTCCAATCCTCCTTTTTTTACAAGTTAACATTGTCTTATTGTCGAATTATCATGCCCAGTGGATTTAGCCCATGTATAGCTACACTGGTCTGCAAAATATCAGGACGAAAGTAATTTTCGGATGATGTGTCACTGTCAATTGGCATAGCTCGATGAAACTTGGACGACGCTAAAAATGGTAATCAAAGAAATACTCAATGAGGTGAACAGAAATGACACTTTTATTCTAAGACAAAAATCGTACTGAAGTCATAGCTATTCATGACGGACGCCTTGGACTTTTCAAAGACAGGACGTGATTCTTAATGCGGTCTGGCATTGTCAAGCTGAAGCAGTGTAATATCTCTTTATATTCGATGAATTATTCTGATACAATTCTACCCTTGAATGACGTTTACTAATTTTCTATCTTCATACTCGCAGAATCCATGCGAAAAGTAGTTCATACAATAGCTATGCCATGAGCGCATAAGTATTCTGGTGGTTGTAAGAAAAAAAAAAAAAAAAAGGAAGGGGGCTTCCGAGATTGTCTTCGTGCCGATTAGCATGAGTTTGGTTTGGAAGAACTGTAATTTGATTATTGAGATTTATCACAGAAGATAACTGATACGAACTGTACGATTAAAAAGGAAATATATATATATATTGCTCCTTCAAAAAAAGGTGTGTATGTGACATTTGGGAATTAATGATATTTATCGATATATTGCGTAGTTGTTAATCAGAAGGGACTTCCGAAAGACTGGATACGAACCTGCATTTAATAATCCAAGAGCTCCATTACTTCTTCGGAAGGTTAAACTTCAGCAAAGCCAAATATCCGCTTGATCTGAGGTTTCCCGACTGATTATACAACACTCCCAAAACTACGAGGCATTTTATTTGTACAGATTAGCAGACTGCCGCAAAGCACGAGCCTGCAGAGAAGAAGAATCATCGCCTGATTTCATTCTAACAAGTAAAATTTCAGAATCATTTTTGAGTGACTGAGCTATGACTGTGTTTCCTATCATGAATGATTGATTGCTCGAACGAATTGAGAGCTACATAATCACGTAGATAGGAGGAAAAATTACAGTGGCGACAGTATGACAGGACTCTCTTGGATTGTTATATAGTATATGTATTTTTTGTTTCATGAAACCCAACGAGAACGAGAGGTAACTAATCTGAAGAGAGATTCGGTGCCCATAGTAAAAGATTGCTGATACCAAGAAACGATTTCAACTATTGGACAACACCGAGACTACAGAACAAGGCCAGAGAAATCTAATTTTTTTATCCTGTAGTTGAAATAGTTTGAAATCAATTTAGAAAGGACTTTTTTCCAGATAGTAGTTAGATTGTAGAACTGTATATTGTGTGATTTTCGTATCTGGACATTGAACTTTATACCATCTGTGAAGTAATTTGAAAGTTAAGTGTGTCTACGACAGTAAATTTGAAATTGTATTTAGTGATTAGAACCTGATATTGACGGTTATTTAATGGTATTGACTAGAGCGGCATTTAAAATGTCATTGAATCAGCAACGAGACGTGCGACAGTCTTCAGCTGTTTGCGCAGAAGCAGAGGCCAGGGATAGCAATTCTGAGAGTGTTGTGGCTAGCGGTAGCAATATAAATAATCCATCTGGTTCAGAAAACATTCATACAACAGCTGATCAGAGTGTTGTTGACACATTAGTTGTTATTATGCAACATTTGTCTCTATTAGCCGAAGGCCAAGCGGAGGTAAAACGAGATTTATCCGTTATACAAAATGACCTCCAAAATCAATTAGCCGAAAATCAAACACAATTACAAAATCAGTTAAGAGCAACCTTTACCGAAGTAGATCAGAGATTAAATACCCAGACACAGGAAATAAAAGAACAGGCAGAAAAGACTGAACAGAATCTGATTGCTCAAATTGAGCAGGTACGCCAACAATGCCAAGAAAACAATAATAAATTAAAAGCGGAACTAACCGAATATGTATCCGTCAAAATTGACACGATACAAAAACAAGTAGAACTGTTTCCTCAAGTAATACAATCTCAAGAGGACATACAGTGTTCCGTAGCTAGGATACCAGAAATTATAGAATCCCAAGATAATCTAAAGAAGCAATTTGACGAAGTGAAGGAAAAACAGACGACAGTGGAACATAGAATGAATGTACTTGCGGGAAAGTTTACAGAAATGACATTAGAGCAGCAAAATTTTCCTTCGGAAACGATAGAAGAAACTGTGAAAGTACCTTTACAGTCAATTTCGGCGAGTTCCAAGAAGAATTTTTTCAACAAAGGGTTAAAGGAAGTTCGAGAACAACTTGGCGAAGAATTCTCGCGTTGGAAAGAAAATATCGAAAGATCACTAAATCTCTCACAGGAGGATTTAGAAACACCGAGAAGTAGGAAACAAAACTCTCAGTTTGTGCGTGACATTCCGTCCACGTCAAGATCCGATGTAGACATAACTGGAACGTCACAAGTTAGATTCGATATAACGAAGAGCCACAGGGAAAAGTACGAACAGGATGATTTTTGGAATCGTAGTACCGTTGAGGAAAAAATGATTAAACAGAGACAATTTCAAATCTTTAACCCTGACAAAAAGAATGCTCATCCTGCAGTCTTTATTCGAAATTTCAGAGGTCTATTTCCACGATCTTGGACAGAATGGCAAAAGATTAGTTTTGTATCTGGATATATACAAGGATCAGGAGCATTGTGGGCATCCGAACAAACATCTTCTTGTAAATACTATAAAGAATTTGAGCAGGCTTTTCTAGCAAAATATTGGTCTGCTGGAATACAAGAAAGACTTAGGCAGGAAGTATTATATCCTGAGCCTTTCTCATTTTCTAGAGGATCTCTAAAGAGATATTTTGAGAAATACATTAATAAATCTTTGTATTGGGATGTACCGATTCCTTTGCCGTATATACTTAGAATACTCAAGTCCAGACTACCCACCAGTATAAGGATTCAACTGTTATATATAAATGATAAGGATATAGACTCATTTATGACTACGCTTGATCATATTGATATGGTTGAGGGCGACAATAGAAGGGCAAGAGAAATGTCATATCAAAGAAGAGCAATAGAAGCGAATCCGAGCTGCAACTCGAGTGGGAATGGCAGTAATGGTAGCAGTAACAATAATCATAAACAACTACACACTCCGAGGAGACTTAGCAATGGACAAAATGCAAACAATAATTATTACCATAACGGAAACTTTAGTAATGGTGCAGCGAGGGGCTATTTTAGGAACAATAGGAATTTTAATCGATATAATCCAATGTATGGCAACACAAGACAGTTCTACCAACACCAGCAGAACAACAATAATAATTACATGAATCAGGCAAGACAATATAGACAGAATTCACCACAACAACCGATAATCACTGAAGTAGCTGAAGAGACAAATACCAATCGGACAAACAGTCAGTCAAACTAAACATGACCGCATCGTGCCCCGGAGGAGCGGTCAGGGGATCTGTTAAGGGGCGAAACAGTAAAATTACAATTGTTAAGATATAATGATGGTGAGCTGTTGACTGAAGAGTTAACAAAGGATTTAATAACGTGTCATAATGACAGATCGAGTGTTCCGGTATCGGAAGTATTTGTTGAATCAGAGGAAGTTCCAACGAATGTGATATTAGACACCGCCGCTTCCGCCAATATCATCTCAGGCGCTCTTTTTCGGAGAATTATTAGGAAGAAGAAAGCACCAATTTTACCAGTACAGAACTGCAAAATCATCGGAGCTGTTGGAGCACGCTCTCCCAATGTCAAAATACAAACACAATTAGAGATGAAAATGGGAAATGTAGCAATAAAATGCACGTTCCTTGTAGTGGAGAAGTTATTAGTGGACTGTATTCTTGGTATTGGGAGTATGCAGGAGTACAATTGTCAGATTGATTTTTTGGAAGGAATAGTTAAATTTAGTTTAAATGGAGAAGAGATAGCACTGGATTTAAATAGAAAGGAAACGGTGCATGAGAAATATTGTCGCGGTGCCATAATTCAATTAATTGACAGTACAAACGGTCGTTGGAAGGAGCTTTCAAAGGATTTGAAACAACAGGAGGACTTTAACCAAACAACAATGATAAAAGCTAGTGAATCAAATCAGCTTACCGGAGAACAAAGGCAGCAGCTTCATTATTTGTTAGAGGCATATGAAGAGATTTTTGATGAGAAACCAGGAATTATTAAACGGTATATTTGTCACCTACAAGTGAAGCCACATCAGACTTACTGTTACACGCACTATCCAATCCCCTGGCGTTTAAAACAATCTGTTCAAAGGGAGATAAATAGAATGGTGGAATGGAACTTGATTGAGCCATCAACTAGTGCATATTGTTCTCTGCTCTAAGTCGTTCCAAAACCTGGAGGCTACGTAAGAAAAGTATGAAGACCAGAATTTAAAATGGGAGGAAAAGATTCGACTCGCACTTGTCAATTTAACAAAAAAGGCAATACAACGGAAATTGACATATGATAAACGGATTCACCGGATTCAGACGCTTCATCTGGGAGAAAAGGTTTTATTGAGGCGACACATCCATTCCTCGAAACTGATGAAGAACATAAAGAAATGGAATCTTATTTATACCGGACCATATGTTATTGTAAATATACCAAATCCTGGGTCATACTTGTTGGCATATCCCGATTCGAAAAGAATAAAGGGATTATTCCCGCATAATGATATTAACAAATTTTTTGAAGGATCGTAGATCTGTGATACCAAATATGGAGAAGAATTTAGAGTGGAATTTGACTATGAGTGGAATGTGTATATAAATATCAAGAAGTTTATGTTGTCTAGAGGTTAAGAGACAGTGAGATTGCTCTTGTGATAGTTTAAGAGACAGTGAGATTGCTCCTGTGATAGGTTAAGAGACAGTGAGATTACTCCTGTGGTAGGTTAAGAGACAGTGAGATTGCTCCTGTGATAGGTTAAGAGACAGTGAGATTACTCCTGTGATA
The DNA here is from genome assembly GCF_023864275.1 of Schistocerca cancellata. Classification (NCBI taxonomy): domain Eukaryota; kingdom Metazoa; phylum Arthropoda; class Insecta; order Orthoptera; family Acrididae; genus Schistocerca; species Schistocerca cancellata. The sequence goes on from NC_064629.1 coordinate 590,990,809, forward strand.
GGTTAAGAGACAATGAGATTGCTCCTGTGACAGGTTAAGAGACAGTGAGATTACTCCTGTGATAGGTTAAGAGACAGTGAGATTACTCCTGTGATAGTTTAGCACAAAAATTTTAAGATAGGTAGAAGAATTTGTTAATTACTAGTGTTTGTAAGTGTGGACTATGAGCAGAAGCCACAGTGATATACAATGAAAGTGCATCTACATTTCCTCAAGACACGGCACTTGTGTGAGAATTGCGTGTGAAACTTGAACAGTGTGGGATATGTAGGTAAATACGCTGTGTGTATGATGTGCGCTGTTCGCGCAAGATAACAAATGAACTGTGAAATGAAACAACAGTCGATAATGTCACTGATGCTAACAATTGAAGAAACTCTCTGGTTGCGCGAGAGAAAATTATTATAATTTTTAGATTTTTTTTATTATGCCTTCTCTACCAGGAGAATTAATTTAACAATATTAATTAACATTTTAAGAATAGCAGTTTGTGTGTTTCATATTATGAACATAATTGTTGAAATATATTTCCATAAATGTTCATGAGAGGATGAAGAAGATTCTGCGAGTGGATGATTTGTTAAATGAACATACGTCATCATTAATAATATTTATTTGCAAGTGGATCTATAAATCAATTAATTATAAGAATAATGAAAATTTTTCAAATTATTCCTTTTGTGGAGTCAGTGTCATATGCCTATGTTTAAAATTTTTCATCAGGTGTAAACTTAAATTTTATCCATAATTTCGTAACTGAAAGCAAACCTCGGAACAGATTCAATGCTCTACTTCCACCTGCACTATAACAAACCGAAGATTAGATCTAAAAACTTTTTTGAGAGGAATACATTCGATATGAGCTACAACAAAATTTAAATGCCCACAGTCTATTTGGCAATATTTTGGACAATCAGCAATTGTAATTGGTATTGAGGACTACAAAAAAATTCGCATTTGTTAGGACTGATGGATGTTCCACTCTAGTACAGATGGAAGAATATAAGAATCCACTCCGATTTTGAGTTCAACGATGAAATATGGACTTCGTTGCCTTAATCCACTCTCTTCCAGGGGTTTATTCAGTCAGAACCTTTTCTTATTCCACTTTAAACCTGTTTCATGTTCCTGAGATCATCTTCCTGTTTCTACGGCACATTACCAACTTCTATCCTGTACCATAAGTCGGCTATATCGTCGAAAGAAGAATTTTGAAAATTTTTTTTGAGCAATGTTGTAAAATTTTTTTTTGGCTATGAGGCACTTTTCCTTTGATCTAAACTATGGAGCTTCTATATATTTCAAAATTACTGGATTTAGGCTTTTCTATCTTCTTTAATACCTGAGCTGGGGTCTATTCTTCCGGGTTTTCCAGGGTTTCCCTGTGAAGGCCAGTTCGCAAATGGGTAGACCTTTTTTGTAATTACACCAATCTACATCTTCCCTGGTTATGTACTCGGGATGCGGGTATACACCAGTACATGTAAAAGCTACAGCTTAGGTAATCTCGTAACTTCTTGTCTTAACATGTTACCCATACTCTCTATAGTAAAATTCTACTAATTCAAAATATTACTCTTTTGAATAAACAACCCAACAAATTTTTTCTGTTAGGTCGCAAAGTGTATTATCATTAACTTTGCTCGCTGCGAGGGGCAATTGTAATATCTCTTTATATTCGATGAATTATTCTGATACAATTCTACCCTTGAATGACGTTTACTAATTTTCTATCTTCATACTCGCAGAATCCATGCGAAAAGTAGTTCATACAATAGCTATGCCATGAGCGCATAAGTATTCTTTGTAGTACTCTCTCTGGTGGTTGTTAGAAAAAAAAAAAAAAAGGAAGGGGGCTTCCGAGATTGTCTTCGTGCCGATTAGCATGAGTTTGGTTTGGAAGAACTATAATTTGATTATTGAGATTTATCACAGAAGATAACTGATACGAACTGTACGATTAAAAAGGAAATATATATATATATATATATATATATATATATATATATATATTGCTCCTTCAAAAAAATGTGTGTATGTGACATTTGGGAATTAATGATATTTATCGATATATTGCGTAGTTGTTAATCAGAAGGGACTTCCGAAAGACTGGATACGAACCTGCATTTAATAATCCAAGAGCTCCATTGCTTCTTCGGAAGGTTAAACTTCATCAAAGCCAAATATCCGCTTGATCTGAGGTTTCCCGACTGATTATACAACGCTCCCAAAATTACGAGGCATTTTATTTGTACAGATTGCCGCAGACTGCCGCAAAGCACGAGCATGCAGAGAAGAAGAATCATCGCCTGATTTCATTCTAACAAGTAAAATTTCAGAATCATTTTTGAGTGACTGAGCTATGACTGTGTTTCCTATCATGAATGATTGATTGCTCGAACGAATTGAGAGCTACATAATCACGTAGATAGAAAAAAAATAACAGCAGACGGTGGTTCATGTGAGAACGAATGTTTTGTGCGGTTAGAAGCTCCATTACAGCACCTCTTTCTCACGCACTGGCATAGTTGCGTTAACACACCGCTATGTTACACGCTACAATTCGGAGCCCTCTAGTGGCAGGGGGTTGCAGCTTGCGTTCTGCGAAGCAGGAAAGTCGTCCTGTAATACCTCAACCGATATACAGAACAAAATAAAAATTTCTGAGACGGCAGTGCTCTCCAACGTCCTGCCGTGCTGGCCAAAAGATTGGTAATGAGTTCTTATGTTAGGACACTCCGTTCCTCTACAATAGCAGTTGACAACAGATGGATGGTCGTTGGTTCATGTGGACGTCCCTTCACTACCACTCCCAACGCGTCCCACACGTGCTCGATGAGATTTAGGTCGGAGGAACTGGCAGGCTATCCCATTTTCCGCATACACTTTCGTTCCAAGAAGTCATTCATCTGTACAGTTTGATGAGGTTGCGAACTGTTATACCTAAAAATAAAGTCAGTGCCGAGGGTATCCTGAAAAGTGGCACGTGGGAAAGGAGTACATTGGCACAATAACTTTGGTGAGCGTACCGTGTTCAATTATAAGGTTAGCACGCCCATGCAACGTTATTCCTCCCCACACCGTAACACCCAGACCAAAAAGATCATGTTGGACAATGCTGGACATTCCTTTTTATGGCGAGACGCGGTATCGTGTAATGCGCCCAGAAATGTTGCCGAACAAGATCGTTTTCGTGGTCCGGGTGTTAAGGTGTGGGGTGTCATAATGTTGTAGGAGCCTACTGACCTCCAGCTCTTTGAACACAGTACACACACTGGTCAACGCTACTGTGATGCTGTACATCTGCGCCATGGGTGACTTTTCAGGGGTGCATTCGGTCCTGACTTCAGTACTCGGCAACTTCGAGCAGCGCAGGTTCAAAATGGTTCAAATAGCGCTGAGTACTATGGGACTCAACATCTGAGCCCATCAGTCCCCTAGAACTTAGAACTACTTAAACCTAACTAACCTAAGTACATGACACACATCCATGCCCGAGGCAGGATTCGAACCTGCGACCGTAGCAGTCGCGCGGTTCTGGATTAAAGCGCCTAGAACCGCTCGGCCACCGAGGCTGGCTAGCAGCGCAGGTGGAGCAGCTTTTGGAACGAGAGGATATTCGATTAGTGGACTGGCCTGCCCGTTCTCCCGACATACATCCCACTGACACCGTGTACGAAGCGTGAGGAGACGTACTAGAGCACATCCAAATCCACCAACGACCATCTAGTAGTTGTCAACCCCACTGGTGGAGGAATGGAACGGCCTATCACAAAAACTCCTTACCAAACTTGTGGCCAGCATGGGATCACGTAGCGTGGCGTTCTGTGGTGATCTCACACCATACTAATTACTGCAGCGGTTCTTTCTATGCGTTGTCCAAGTTTCATCGAGCTGTATCACTACTCAGTGGCACATCATGAGAATGCTGATTTCGTTTTTAAGATTTGCACAGCACTGTAGTCATTCCTCACTTGTAGTACACTGACACCTCACAAATTAGGAGTAATTCGGGCGAATACTAGTCCGAATTATTGAAAGTACGAATTACAGAGAGGTTTTCCAAAATAATTTCCGGAGGCTATAATTGGGAATATAACATGTAGTACATGTAGCGGTGAAATAAAAACAAGATAAAACGCAATCTGTACTACCATACAGGATGTTAGGGGTATAAGGGCAGGTATTTTGGCCATTGATAACTTATATGTACCCACCACAGGGTGTTCGTTGTTTTTTCTCTGCGTCTAACAGTCTTCCCACAAACAAGTCACATACACGCACCAAAAAAAGTTTTGCATCACCCCAGTTCCCAGAACTTATGAAGATAGACGTTGACTGTGGATATTGTATCACAGTCACAGTCCCTTTGACTGTACAGAGATGTCACTAAACCTGCCCAAAGATGCAAACAACCATACTTGAGCAGCGCCTATTAGACGGAGGGGGTCCGACATCCGGTCAGTTCCAGTAATTCCACCAGGAAGAAGGTACATGGCTCGTGTTGTCTGTAGATGAATCTAGCCTAGACGGTCAATACCGCGGTTCGATCGCGTCCGCATTGTTACTTTGTGCCAGGAAGGGCTCTCAACAAGGGAAGTGTCCAGGTGTCTCGGAGTGAACCAAAGTGATGTTGTTCGGACATAGAGGAGATGCAGTGAGACAGGAACTGTCGATGACGTGCCTCGCTCAGGCCACCCAAGGGCTACTACTGCAGTGGATGACCATCACACAGGAATTCCAAACTGCATCAGGATCCACTGCAAGTACTATGACAGTTAGGCGGGAGGTGAGAAAACTTGGATTTCATAGTCGAGCGGCTGCTCATAAGCCACAAATAACGCTGGTAAATGCCAAACAACGCCTCGCTTGGTGTAAGAAGCGTAAACATTGGACAATTGAACAATGGAAAAACGTTGTGTGGAGTGACGAATCACGTTGCACAATGTGGTGAACCGATGGCAGCATGTGGGTGTGGCGAATTCCCGGTGAACGACATCTGCCAGCGTATGTGGTGCCAAAAGTAAAATTCTGAGGCGGCGGTGTTATGGAGTGGTCGTGTTTTTCATTCAGGGGGCTTGCACCCCTTATTCTTTTGCGTGGCACTATCACAGCACAGGCCTACATTGATGTTTCAAGCATCTTCTTGCTTCCCATTGTTGAAGAACAATCCGGGGATGGTGATTGCATCTTTCAACACGATCGAGTACCTGTTCATAATACACGGCTTGCTGCGGAGTGAAGAATGGGCTGCCATTCCCCAATACACCTCCCAGCTTCTAATTGAACGTATGTCTGCAAGAGTGGAAACTGTTATCAAGGCTAAGGGTAGGCCAACACCATATTGAATTCCAGCATTACCGATGGAGGGCCTCACTATCTTGTAAGTCATTTTCAGCCAGGAGTCCGGATGCTTTGGATCACATAGTGTAGAATATGAAGAGGTTGAAATATCAGCCAACCAGTTGAGAAACAAAGGTTTATTAGCCCTTGACCTAGGTTTCGATAGTTCTAAAAATATATTCTTCAGAAGGAGTGAGCCCTAAATAAGATATGCAACCAGTTACAAAATTATCTTTACAACTATAACTAAAAATTAATAGAAAAATATTTGCGAGGTAAGCGTACTCACTTGTTACGTCACATGATGGTACTTCAGATTAGATGAAGGCGAGCGGCTCTTGTCATACATAAAATTGACAAAACAAGAATTATGTGAAGCCATGGCTTCAGATAGCAGACACATTACATATATTGTGCTTCAGAATGAATACTCACTAGTAAATGCCCACAGATAGAGGCTCTTGTCAACATAAAATTGTAACAGGAGTCAAAGGATAAAATATTTGCATAAGGTACGTGTACATTATGCCAGAAACTAGGGCTAACTGTTACAAATATACAGGCTCAACCGACCAGCAAAACTGGGCCGCAGAGGGCGCTTAATACATGCGCCTAAGAACTGCGCCTTGCTTGTGTTGAATAACAACACTTTACATTATAGTAAGCATTAAAGTTCTTCTACAAGGCTATTAAAAATGTAATAGATTTACTGGTAAACATTACTTATAAAATTACTAATACATTAGCTGAAACAGTAATAGTGTACACAAATTCAGCGTACAGAAAGTAGACTTGTGTTTACAAAATACCACAGTTACAGATGCATGGGGAAAGAAGAGCAAATATAAGCTAAAACATCGTCACTAAAAAGAAAAAAACTTCTGCTTAACAAGACGGAAGCTTAAGCGATAAGGAAAATGGGAAAGCAGTTGGCGCTACATACATGCGCGCAAGCACTGCGTCTTGCTGGTTTTAAGTAGCATAATTTTACATTAAAGCAATACGACGATTTCTTACAAAAGGCCACTAATAAACGCAACAATTTTAGAGGTATACATTAGACATAAGATCTGTAAAAAATTTATGTAGCAAAGTGATACTGTACGTAGCCTTATTGTGTAGAAGGTAAGAGTTACAGAGCCTACTTCTGTTACCAAAAAGATGAAGCACATAATAAATGGATAAAATTACATCACAAAATAAAAAAGAGAATCTTCTGTTTAACTGTGCCAATACCATTTTGTAATATCAACTGTAGGAATATATGTTGATAACGCCACGATAAATGAAACCTAGTGATATGAAATGTCAGCAGCTTAACAGTAGAGAAAAAAAAACTGTTTGAGGAAAATTTCACATTACTGATATTAGTGGAGATCGGTAAAGACATATTATGTGGCCGTGAGCAGCATAATTTTTTTGAAAATATATTAGATAAAACTCACATTAACTTTTCGGTGGAAGAAGGCCTAATTTTACAAAAAGGGTTAAAGTGCAATGTAGCCACTAGACTTAATAACTCTACAGTAATAGATGACTTTATGGTTGACCTAAAAGTTGGTCTAGACAGCGCTGAAATAGATAAGACCCAACGAGTTAAGATAGCTCATGAACTTAAAAACATCATAGAAAAAGGAATGGCAGCTACGGGGAGTAACGCTTGCACTAAAGGAGCAAAAGTGATTAATAATATTAATCGTAACTGAAAAATAATGAAGCTTTAATAACTAAAGCTGATAAAGGTAATACAGTTGTCGTTGCCTACAAGAATGAGTATGTGGACAAAACGTTAAAATTCTTGAGGAAAATGACATTACCGTAATTAGTAGAGATCCAACCATTAACATGTAAATGTAAAACTTGTTCGTGAAATTCCGGGAGAAATGGTTAGTGAGCATGAATCCAAAGCCTACCGTTTAAAGCAGCCAGTTCAAGCTTTACAAAAACCAGCATCCGATCCGCCCGATCGTAAATAAAATAGGGAGTGCCTATCACAAATTAGCTACACATTTAAGAGGTTAGGTCAAGGAATCTTTTACTCTTGAGAGTATTTTTTCCGTTAAAAATAGGCAAGATCTGATTAGTAAAATGAAAATGCTCCAACACACTCCTAATAATAGGTTGTTATCCTTTGATATTACATGCCTGTACACGAACGTTCTGATTGACGTGACATTTGAAATCACTGAAAAAACCTATTACTGCATAAAAAGAGAGGCAAATTACAGAACTGATGAGTTTGTTAAAAGTAGTGCTTAAATACAATTCTTTTAGTTTTAACTGTAAATTGTATGTCAATTCTTTGGCCTTGCGATGGGTAGTCCCTTAGTATTCCTAGCTTGTTTTTCCTTAATTCCTGTGAAGATGGCTTCTTCAAAACCAAGTCAGAATTAGTGAGTAAAATATGCTTTTAGAGCGCTGTATGTAGACGACATAATTGATGCATTTGATGGAACTGACCAGGAATTAGATTCATTATTGAACATCTTTAACACCTTCTACGAGAAAATTAAATTTAGGAAAGAAATTAAAAACGAGTAGGGTGACCTAAATTTCCTTGATCTGAAATTACGCAAACAGAATAGCAGTGTCACTTGCGATATTCGTCGTAAGACAACTTACTCTGATAATATTATTCCATCAGATTCTGCCGACCTACAGACGTATAAAGTGCGCTTTTCCATCCAGTAATAAATTGTGCTTTAACAGCGCCACTTTCCCCATACGATTTTCAGAAAGAAAATAATATTACTAAGACTATTGCTAGGAATAATGGTTATAAACCAAACTTAGTCGACCAGATACTTAGCAACAAAAAAAAAAAAAAAAAAAAATTCAACGCTAAGTGACAACAGACTGAAGAGTAATGAAGAGGGAATTGGCAAGTTGATTTCGATACCATTTTTAGGTAATGTGTCCCACAGAATTAGTCCTCTTCTGGCGAAAAAATACGTTTGTAAAGTTACCTTCTCTACGGACAATTGTTTGAAGAAAAAGTTAGTAAATATATGAAAAACTGAACAAGATCCTTTCGCAAATTCAGGCGTCTATAAAATCGTTTGTAAAGACTGCTCTAGCTCTTACACAGGGCAGACCGGTAGAATTATTAAAGGCAGATATAAAGAGCACCTGTTGGGTAAGAAAGAGGTAAATGTGCATAATTCTTCATTTGCTGAACATTTACTTATTTCAGACTCTTTTCTGAGGGAATTAGAAGAAACCATAGCTTTATGAAAAGGAAATAAAAAGCTGGAAATTAGATTTTTTAGAATAACTTGAAATTTATAAACATCTTGCTAAAAGAGACGGAAACATTTTGAACGATCAGTTGAAACGTGCGAGTAAGCACTTCCTTGATGGATTTAAACCGCTGTTCACTGTCAGATAACACGTGTTTACCGATCTCATCTAATATCGGTGACTGTGAGATTTTCCTCAAACTATTTTTTCTCTACTGTTGAGCTGCTGACATTTCATATCACTAGGTTTCATTTATCGTGGCGTTATCAACACATATTCCTACAGTTGATATTACAAAATGGTATTGGCACAGTTAAACAGAAGATTCTCTTTTTTATTTTGTGATGTAATTTTATCCATTTATTATGTGCTTCATCTTTTTGGTAACAGAAGTAGGCTCTGTAACTCTTACCTTCTACACAATAAAGCTACGTACAGTATCACTTTGCTACATAAATTTTTTACAGATCTTATGTCTAATGTATACCTCTAAAATTGTTGCGTTTATTAGTGGCCTTTTGTAAGAAATCGTCGTATTGCTTTAATGTAAAATTATGCTACTTAAAACCAGCAAGACGCAGTGCTTGCGCGCATGTATGTAGCGCCAACTGCTTTCCCATTTTCCTTATCGCTTAAGCTTCCGTCTTGTTAAGCAGAAGTTTTTTCTTTTTAGTGACGTTGTTTTAGCTTATATTTGCTCTTGTTTTCCCATGTATCTGTAACTGTGGCATTTTGTAAACACAAGTCTACATTCTGTACGCTGAATTTGTGTACACTATTACTGTTTCAGCTAATGTATTAGTAATTTTATAAGTAATGTATACCAGTAAATCTATTACATTTTTAATAGTCTTGTAGAAAAACTTTAATGCTTACTTTAATGTAAAGTGTTGTTATTCAACACAAGCAAGGCGCAGTTCTTAGGCGCATGTATTAAGCGCCCTCTGTGGCCCAGTTTTTCTGGTCGATTGAGCCTGTATACAGGGTGTTACTAAAGGTACGGCCAAACTTTCAGGAAACATTCCTGACACACAAAGAAAGAAAATATGTTATGTGGACATGTGTCCGGAAACACTTACTTTCCATGTTAGAGCTCATTTTATTACTTCTCTCCAAATCACATTAATCATGGAATGGAGACACACAGCAACAGAACGTACCAGCGTGACTTCAAACACTTTGTTACAGGAAATGTTCAAAATGTCCTCCGTTAGCGAGGATACATGCATCCACCCTCCGTCGCAAGGAATCCCTGATGCGCTGATGCATCCCTGGAGAATGGCGTATTGTATCACAAAATGGCTATGGTTCAAATGGCTCTGAGCACTATGGGACTTAACTACTTAGGTCATCAGTCCCCTAGAACTTAGAACTACTTAAACCTAACTAACCTAAGGACATCACACACATCCAAGGCCGAGGCAGGATTCGAACCTGCGACCGTAGCGGTCACGCGGTTCCAAACTGACACGCTTAGAACCGCACGGCCACACCAGCCGGCTATTGTATCACAGCCGTCCACAATACGAGCACGAAGAGTCTCTACATTTGGTATCGGGGTTGCGTAGACAAGAGCTTTCAAATGCCCCCATAAATGAAAGTCAAGAGGGTTGAGGTCAGGAGAGCGTGGAGGCCATGGAATTAGTCCGCCTCTACCAATCCATCGGTCACCAAATCTGTTGTTGAGAAGCGTACGAACACTTCGACTGAAATGTGCAGGAGCTCCATCGTGCATGAACCACATGTTGTATCGTACGGTAAAGGCACATGTTCCAGCAACACAGGTAGAGTATCCCGTATGAAATCATGATAACGTGCTCCATTGAGCGTAGGTGGAAGAACATGGGGCCCAATCAAGACATCACCAACAATGCCTGCCCAAACGTTGACAGAAAATCTGTGTTGATGACGTGATTGCACAATTGCGTGCCGATTATCGTCAGCCCACACATGTTGATTGTGAAAATTTACAATTTGATCACGTTGGAATGAAGCCTCATCCGTAAAGAGAACATTTGCACTGAAATGAGGATTGACACATTGTTGGATGAACCATTCGCAGAAGTGTACCCGTGGAGGCCAATCAGCTGCTGATAGTGCCTGCACACGCTGTTCAAATGGCTCTGAGCACTATGCGACTTAACTGCTGAGGTCATCAGTCGCCTAGAACTTAGAACTAATTAAACCTGAGGCAGGATTCGAACCTGCGACCGTAGCGGTCACGCGGTTCCAAACTGAAGGGCTAGAACCGCAAGGCCACACCGGCCGGCCTGCACACGCTGTACATGGTACGGAAACAACTGGTTCTCCCGTAGCACTCTCCATACAGTGACGTGGTCAACGTTGCCTTGTACAGCAGCAACTTCTCTGACGCTGACATTACAGTAATCGTCAGCTGCACGAAGAATTGCCTTGTCCATTGCAGGTGTCCTCGTCGTTCTAGGTCTTCCTCAGTCGCGAGTCATAGGCTGGAATGTTCCGTGCTCCCTAAGACGCCGATCAATTGCTTCGAACGTCTTCCTGTCGGGACACCTTCGTTCTGGAAATCTGTCTCGATACAAACGTACCGCGCCACGGCTATTGCCCCGTGCTAATCCATACATCAAATGGGCATCTGCCAACTTGGCTTTTGTAAACATTGCACTGACTGCAAAACCACGTTCGTGATGAACACTAACCTGTTGATGCTACGGACTGATGTGCTTGATGCTAGTACTGTAGAGCAATGAGTCGCATGTCAACACAAGCACCGAAGTCAACATTACTTTCCTTCAATTGGGCCAAGTGGCGGTGAATAGAGGAAGTACAGTACATACTGACGAAACTAAAGTGAGCTGTAACATGGAAATTAAGCGTTTCCGAAAATATGTCCACATAACATGTTTTCTTTATTTGTGTGTGAGGAATGCTTCCTGAAAGTTTGGCCGTACCTTTTTGTAACACCCTGTATTTGTAACAGTTGGCCCTAGTCTCTGGCATGATGTACACGTACCTTATGCAAATATTTTATCCTTTGACTCCTGTTACAATTTTATGTTGACAAGAGCCTCTATCTGTGGGCATTTACTAGTGAGTATTCATTCTGAAGCACAATATATGTAATGTGTCTGCTATCTGAAGCCATGGCTTCACATAATTCTTGTTTTGTCAATTTTATGTATGACAAGAGCCGCTCGCCTTCATCTAATCTGAAGTACCATCATGTGACGTAACAAGTGAGTACGCTTACCTCGCAAATATTTTTCTATTAATTTTTAGTTATAGTTGTAAAGATAATTTTGTAACTGGTTGCATATCTTATTTAGGGCTCACTCCTTCTGAAGAATATATTTTTAGAACTATCGAAACCTAGGTCAAGGGCTAATAAACCTTTGTTTCTCAACTGGTTGGCTGATATTTCAACCTCTTCAGATCTGCACAATTGCTGTTTGCAGCCATGTTTAAGATTTTGGCATACAACATGTACTTTCCTGAACAAACCATGGTCTTATGCTTCTATTAATAACATACTGACAGCTGATAAATCAATACTAAGTAAGCGTCTGTAATATTCCTCTTATATTTCTCATAAATATATAAGGAAGTCTGAATATTTATAATATCGTATTCTTGTAGGCTTCTGAAGATCACAAATTAATTTGTAGGAACCAGTAAAGCATAATAAAATTTACTTGCAACTGATGGCTGAATTTTGTGATGAAAGAAATATGCCGTTTTTCTATTGATTTCTAAATAGAACATAAAATTCACTCAATCACTACAATGAAGATAAAAATATTACATATTCGTACTTCTAATCGCGTTTTGACATGGGAATTTAAGAAAACTTCAATTTATCCTAAGAAAACTGAAGAGCCAACTCTACACACCAAATACACATAAATCAACGAAAATTTAAAAGAATTTTTATGTTTTAACTCCAGGAGATGACGATACTATTAGTGACGGAGCTTAATGTAGAATGGAGCCAGCATAATAAAGAAACCATCCTGGTATTAGCCTCAATAGATTTAAGGAAACCACGTAAATACTAAACATAACGGCCAGTTAGGAATTGGAAGTCCGTTCCACCAGTATGCGGGTAAAGTTTCTTATCCTACGAAATATACTACCGCTTACCAAGTAGTGTGATTTATTCACGTGGCCGATAAAGTTCTAGGGAAGTAATGTGAGCTTTTTTGGAAAGAGTTCATGTCAGATGAGTTGAGCGAATACGAGAACTAAAAAACGCAGTGAAAGAGAAGGTAACAGAGATTATAATAAATCAAGGAGTCCCATTAAGAGAAAATTAAAAGAAACAAGAAAAACTTTACCAGGAAGATATAAAATGATGGAAGAATTCGTTAAGTCTGGTAATCTAGAAATCTCGAAATCGATGGAGTACTCCGAAGATTTATGTATTAGCACGATTAGACATGAAATCGTAGCAGACGAAGAATTTGTGGATCCAAAAGATCAGTATGGTATTCTGACAGCAGAGTTTACCATCAGTAATAAGAAAGTACCTGAAGCTGAGAACTACATAGCTGAGTTGCTAGATGCGCCAGGGTGTAGTATACTCAATGCGCTTTTTGGACTTGTGTATAAAGTTTACGAGAAGATTTTTAAGAAATGAATAACTCCTTCGGACACGTCAAGAGACAGATGAGAGCAGTACCGACTTATCAGCCTCTTCTTACATGCCTCAAACATCTTCATAAAGAAAACCTTAAGGAGAGTGGAGAGGGAGACATTACATTTTCTGAGGATAATTTTTGTTTTCGATACAGAAGTACACGATATGCAGATTTAGGTCAATAAAAGAAGTATGATTAATGTGGAATAAGACGCCTATATTACTGTGGTAGGTATCTAGAACACATTTGACGAGATGTACTGTGAAGTTTTTTTATGACCCTGAGATGTAACATATTAATTAATATGGACTTTAAGTGAAGATAAGGTAATAGTACCCTTGATGGAAAGTGAACTCAGGCACCGGTGCGTAATGTCACCTGCATTATTTAATGAATACTCCCATAAGGATTGGTTGCAATCAGATAAAAATTTGGAAGTGTAGGTGGACTGAAAGTATAGGGACAACGAACAGATGCGATGTATTTTGCGGATGATACCGTGGAAGAGACCTAATATAAATGCTGAGAGCAATAAATTCCATTAGTAACAGAAAAAACAACCAGAAAATAAAAAAAAGTAACTAAAGGCAAAACGAAGGTACTTGTAATGAGTGGATATGATAAAATGGGTAATATAACATCAGGCAGAGAAACTATGGACAAAGTGGAGAATTTCATGTGCTTTGAAGCTAGGTAAAAATAGATGGTCACTGCAAGAACGATCTTATGCGTAACAAAGATCAGACAACGATAGATTCCAGTAAAAAGAAGGGTCTTCTCATCCCAGATGTCATCACAGGGTTGAGAAAACAATTAATTATGACTGTTATCCAAATGGTTTTCCTTTATGGGTGAGACACATGGACAAATGAAGCAGTAGGGAAGAAAAGAGGCGATGCTTTTGAGCTGTGCTACTATCGCCGGATTCTTAACATAATGGGGACAGTCAGTTTCACTAAAGAAGAGATTCGCCATGTTACAGAGAACGTGTCATCTCTAAGACCATTAAGACCCGATTTGATTACTGTCTGTAGTGTATATTTCTTTGGAGTTTGTTACTGCATATATAAAAAGGTTCTGCAGATGGCCAGAATATAAGAGGAAAACGGAGGAAGCCAATTACGGACGAAGTTACATCCACATCATACTCCGCAAGTCACAAATGGTGGTATTTCTGGTACCACTAACTGATCCCTCCTGCCCCGTTCCACTGACGAATGGCGCGTGGGGAGAATTATTGTCTGTAAGCCTCTATATTGGGTCTAATTTCTCGAATTTTCTCGTCGTGTTCATTACGCGAGACGTATGTGGAAAGAAGTAATACGTTGTCTTACTCTTCTCAGAAAATTCTCTCTCAAAATTTTAATAAGCCTCTCGGTGATGCACAACGCTTCTCTTGTAACGTCAGCCACTGGAGACTGTTGAGCACGTCTGTAACACTCTCGCGCTGACTAAACGATCTTCCCTATCCCTTCTATAAGTCATACCTGGTAAGAGTCCCAGAATGACGCTCAAGAGTAGGTCGAACTAGAACCTTGTAAGCCATTTCCTTCGTGGATGAGTTACATTTCCTTAGGATTCTTCCTATAAATCTCAGTCTGCCACGTGCTTTCCCTACTATTTGTTTTATGTGGTCATTCCACTTAAGGTCGCTCTGTATAGTTACGACTCGATAATTTACGGTAGACACTGTTTGCAGTAGTTTCTCATAAGCAGTGTAGTTGTACGGTGATGGCTTTCTTTTCGTATGTATGCGCAATATGTTACATTTATTTACGCTCAGGGTCAACTGCCATCGCCTACACCATTCATCAATCCTCTGAATGTCATTCTCTAAACTGATATTGTCTTCTACATCTACATCTACATCCATACTCCGCAAGCCACCTGACGGTGTGTGGCGGAGGGTACCTTCAGTACCTCTATCGGTTCTCCCTTCTATTCCAGTCTCGTATTGTTCGTGGAAAGAAGGATTGTCGGTATGCCTCTGTGTGGGCTCTAATCTCTCTGATTTTATCCTCATGGTCTCTTCGCGAGATATACGTAGGAGGGAGCAATATACTGCTTGACTCTTCGGTGAAGGTATGTTCTCGAAACTTTGACAAAAGCCCGTACCGAGCTACTGAGCGTCTCTCCTGCAGAGTCTTCCACTGGAGTTTATCTATCATCTCCGTAACGCTTTCGCGATTACTAAATGATCCTGTAACGAAGCGCGCTGCTCTCCGTTGGATCTTCTCTATCTCTTCTATCAACCCTATCTGGTACGGATCCCACACTGCTGAGCAGTATTCAAGCAGTGGGCGAACAAGCGTACTGTAACCTACTTCCTTTGTTTTCGGATTGCATTTCCTTAGGATTCTTCCAATGAATCTCAGTCTGGCATCTGCTTTACCGACAATCAACATTATATGATCATTCCATTTTAAATCACTCCTAATGCGTACTCCCAGATAATTTATGGTATTAACTGCTCCCAGTTGCTGACCTGCTATTTTGTAGCTAAATGATAAAGGATCTATCTTTCTGTGTATTCGCAGCACATTACACTTGACTACATTGAGATTCAGTTGCCATTCCCTGCACCATGCGTCAATTCGCTGCAGATCCTCCTGCATTTCAGTACAATTTTCCATTGTTACAACCTCTCGATACACCACAGCATCATCTGCAAAAAGCCTCAGTGAACTTCCGATGTCATCCACCAGGTCATTTATGTATATTGTGAATAGCAACGGTCCTATGACACTCCCCTGCGGCACACCTGAAATTACTCTTACTTCGGAAGACTTCTCTCCATTGAGAATAACATGCTGCGTCCTGTTATCTAGGAACTCCTCAGTCCAATCACACAATTGGTCTGATAGTCCATATGCTCTTACTTTGTTCAATAAACGACTGTGGGGAACTGTATCGAACGCCTTGCGGAAGTCAAGAAACACGGCATCTATCTGTGAACCCGTGTCTATGGCCCTCTGAGTCTCGTGGACGAATAGCGCGAGCTGGGTTTCACATGACCGTCTTTTTCGAAACCCATGCTGATTCCTACAGAGTAGATTTCTAGTCTCCAGAAAAGTCATTATACTCGAACACAATACGTGCTACTTTGTTACATACAACCGCATCATCTGCGTACAATCTTAAAGAACATCCGACGCTTTCTTCTAGATCCTTTATATACACTGTAAACGATAAATGTGCTCTCACACTTCCATCGGGTACTCTGGAAATTACCTTTACATCTGTCGATGTTGTACCTTTAAGAGCGACGAGCGGATTTCTGTCTGCAAGGAAGTTCTGAATCCAGTCGTAAATCTGATCAGATATCCCATAAGCTAGTACCTTTTTCACTGAACAGCAGTGCGGGGGGGGGGGGGGTGTCAACTGCCATACTGAAGTCGAAGAACACGCCATCAACCTGAGCGTCGTTGTCTACAGCGCTATGGATTTCATGGAGGAACAGAGCGAACTGGGTTTCACAAGATCTCTGTTTGCGGAATCTGTGTTAATTTTCATAGAGGGGATTTTCGTTTTCAAGAAACGTCATAATTCTACAACACACGGACGTCAATAATATAGGTTTATAACTGTGCGCATCTGTCCTACGGCCCCTCTTGAAAACGGGGATGACCTGCGCTTTTTTACTGTCGCTAGGTACTCTTCGTTGCTGCAGCTATCTACGACAGACTGCTGCTAGAAAGAAGCAACTTCCTTGTAGAACCTTGTAGGTGTCTCATCTTGTCCTGATGCCTTGTAGTTGTTTTCCTGTTCCGCGAACGGTTATCTTAATATCTGCCATTTCGACGTTCGTGTGATGACTGAAAGCAGGGACTGTGTTACGATCTTCTGCAGTGAAACAGATTCGGAAGACCGAATTCAGTATTTTGGCCTTCTCTCTGTTATCTTCCGTTGTCGTGCCAGAATACTCTCTGAGTGACTGAATAGATGACGTCGAACCGCTTATTGGTCTTACATAAGACCAAAACCTCTTAGGGTTATAATCGGGTCGGCTGACAAACTTTACTTTCAAAATAATTAAACGAGTCTCTCATTGCTCTCCTTACACTCATTTTTTCTTCGTTCGACTTTTATCACCTAGATTTTGACTGCTCTTGAATCTGAGATGGAGTGCTCTTTGTTTACGGAGCTATTTTCTAACACGGCTATTAAACCAGGGTGGGTCTTTCCCATCCATTAAGAGACATGTAGTTAATCGGTGCTACATACAAATGAAAAGAATGAATAAGGATAGGAGAAAAACAGAATAACAGTAACTGTTATCAGATAAAGAACAGCTCCGTCATGTAGAATCAACTTACAAGGAAAGTGAGGAAAGTGAAGTTTAGTGGTAAGATTATCTGAATTCAAAACTCTAGCGCTCTTGTTGACTGCATCGAAATATAAACTTTCATGACACGTAAGGTAACAGAAATGAAGGTTTGTTTAAACTTTACGATGTTTTACTAAGCACGACCTTATTTCAGGTTGTTTTTTCCATGCCTTCCTCCGACTTTTCATTTGAGTTATACAAATAGTTATAACGAGAATTAGGATTTAACCTGGAGTCAGAACCACAATGCGGTTTGGCATTTTTCACATATACAAAATATTGCTAGATGTAAAAGAAACTACAGGTAACAGTTAAAATCCTACAAGTGACTGAGGATTGAACCATTCGATTTTTAAACTCATACATGACCATTTATGCACCGAGGTGCATCCGTACATGTAAATAAAACTGATTCGAATTTGTATCGTCAAAGTAAATTCACTTCTTTACCTTCACTGTGTTATTAACTGATAGCTTACGCTAAAACATGAGATCTACCATTGCTTCTTTGTAATCAACAACCTACTTCACAACATTACATTCACACACCACCATGTCCATGAGTGTCACTGGACGAGCCAATGAACTCTGTCTTGCAGACGTCAGACTATGGAAGATGGTACTGGTATTTAAGCGCAGGTTCAGTATGTAACCGTTGTATAGTTGTTTTGTGTGTGTGTGTGTGTGCACAGACAACGTATAGTGAGTTCGAACAGGGCTTAACTGTCGGATACCACATGTAAGGGCAATAAGTTAGAGACACGTAACAAAAGTTAATAGTCCACAATTCCTCTGTTATCTCGCTGGTACCCATACGATATTCTTGTCCATTATCACAGAGATTCTCCGTTGCAGTATAAGTTGAAAAGCGGTTACTTAACTATACAGCGAGAGGTTACTGACTTACTTTTCATTGTCTCGCTTCTAATGAAATCACAAATGTTCGACGAAGAGTGGTGCAAACAGGACTATCATAGGTCTGTAGACGACTATTGATTGAGTTATGAGTCACAGTATATGACATGGTTAAAAGTATGTACCTCATTCTGTTTTGGCGAGAGTGTAATTCCTAGGATATTATTTGTTGATCTGAAACTGTTTCTGCTCAGACCATTAGATTTAACTGAATTTTTACAAAAACAGTACTCGCCCTTCATTGCAACAAGTTGGAACTGACCCTTAGCAGCTGCCATGTTCTTCTCGAAGCCCCGACCTCAAGGTCACATGCTTTATGAGCTATTTTTAAGGGTTTCCAAAATTATAATAGCGAAGAACATAAATACAAATAATGATAACAGTTATTTACACAACTAACAGTAACAGTTATTCATAGCTAATAACAATTACGGCACGATTTCATTAAAACGCACATGCGTAAATTATTATTCATTTAAGTAATAATCTTAAATGGAAACATCACAAGCACACATACAAGACAAAATGGCTGACGATAAGCAGAAGCTGTGTTCTGCTCTCGACGTACGAGGAGAAGCTCGGCCAGACAATGCAAGTGCCCATCCGGCCGTTATCTGCGCTGGCAGCCAGCAATTGTCGTGTCTCCGCTACGCTCACGGCTCCTCACTCTCAGTGGACAGCCAACTCAATTGCGGTCACACCGGAAATGCGTAGTGGGGCATAAATGGTCATGAATTACATTGCTGCGAGCGTCTCTCGGTAGCCAGAAGACTTCAACCAGATTACTGCACTGCCAAGGACGGGACTGCATTACGGGTCGCACGAAGTTGCAAGTCGTTTCTCCGCGCCTCTCAGAACTGCCGGGCCGTTGTCCAGTCAGACCTGTACGAATCTCGAGTAATTACAAATTAGTTACACCTGTCATCCTTCCATAAGGGTTAGTACGAGCGAAAAAGGGTTGATGCTGCGCTGAAATACTTTGTTGTCAATTAATGGAAAAAGACGAAGCGGCAACATTTTATTATTTTCGTAGATCTTATGACTTTTTCTTTTATCAGAAAGCTCCATGCACGAGAAATATGTAAATTTTGCTATAAGATTACCCGGTGTATTTATTTAAGTTGCCCAATGTTTCTTATGGCTTACGAATGTTTCTCTTCGTATTGCCTGAGATTTTACATATTTACGAATACTCGGAATAGGGGACGAGAAGCCTTCAAATCTCCTTATGGCCAGTATGTTTTAGCCTTCGTTCTCTCTCTTCACATACTTGAATACTAGCTTCTTAAATTTATCAAAAACCTAATTTTTCTATTCTTGCCCAACGTGATGGGCTCCATCTCAAATGCTTTCAGTCTCTTAGCTCATAGCTCGTTAAGCGTTCATTAACCTTCCTTTCATAATCACCAGCAGTGTATTATGGTTAGCAATTAATTCGTTATTTTATGTGCACCTTATGTAATTGGTTCCGTATGTATGAGTTAATGGAAGCATTTTCACGGGATGAGCGTAAAATAAAACGTCAAAATTCCTATGCAACGCTGCATGCTCTATGGCCCTTCCATCCCACACAGACCACTATTTCTCCCTCTCTCTCACTCTCTCTCTTTCTCTCTTCTCTCTCTCTCTCTCTCTCTCTCTCTCTCTCTCTCTCTCTCTGTGTGTGTGTGTGTGTGTGTGTGTGTGTGTGTGTGTGTGTGTGTGTCATGACACCAGAACCATAGGGTACAGACTCTATGTTGCACTTGTTTGTTACTAATTTATTCTGCAAGCGTGTATATGATTATATGAAATTTTAGCACGAAGTTATTGCAACTTTTAGTGTCTGTATTTACGTTGACATAACTTCACCTACTTAGAGAAGGAACATTTACGTCGGTCGCCATCAAAACTGTAATACTTTAAAGGATAATAAGTAACTAACGAAATTTTACTTGTAATGCTACTACAGTACAGGAGGAAGAATACGTCATTAAATTTGTACGTGATATGAGGGCACAAAAGGTGCCAAGTTTTCTGTGAGGAAGTGCCATCACTGGTACCAAGAAACAGCTCTAATACTGTTCGACACCGAGTCAGATTGAGCTTTGAAAACAATACCTCTTTCGATGCTGCTTCGACTCCAGCCAGAGTTCTACAATCTTAGTGACTGATGAGAGCGAATGGTGGCGAGTCAGCCTCCCTAAAACCCTTGATCATGACCACATGTTTTCAGTGGGTAAGTGATCTGAAGAACGTGTTAGCCAGAGTAGAAGTAGTGCATAATCTCTATCAAGATTGGTCAGCACAGCACGGACGCCATGTGGTCTTACGTAGCTTGCTGACAGATATCTTCATAGAGACATCGAAGATAGGGCACAGCCACCGGTCGTGGGACGTCAGTATGTATCGGCTGTGGTCAAAATTTTCGGCTACGCGAACCAGAGATGGCCGTGTTGAATACCCACTAGCTCACTATACCATTATGCTAAATTCTGGGTTTGTATACCATGAGGAATACAGTGTCGAAACGTTTGTTCTCCTCGGAGGTTCCTCACACATATATATCCATCATGATGTACTCATAACCAAGACTTGTCTGAAAAGACTGCTGTGACCAGTCTTGTCTCTTGGCGGACTTCCCTCTGTTGCCGCGTGATAGATAGCCCCAACAACGGTCGCCTAACTCATAGTCCAGCGTGCTCCAGACGTCATAAAGTTCAACATAGGAATACTTCTTTTGCTCCTAACAAGCTCATTTCCTCATTCCAGGTACGTGCCGTATCTTAAGGATCCTGAAAGACGTAGTAAACAATATTTTTGTCCTCTCGAATGCTAGTTGCACGAGCCATCGATACGCTGCATGAGGTCGAGTGTGGTATTCCTGAAACCATCGATTCCATCTATTCATGACAGTCGTGGGATCTCCAGCAACGTGGCAGCAGTGTCGCAGAATGATAAACTACAGTCTCCATAGGCCATAATCCTGCCGCTGTCGCATTCCGACACGTTATGCTGGACGTTTCTTTTCTTACACAAGGCTACCGCGATCTTCTCACAAACATCCAATATACAAACGCGATTTTTTAACGAGAAACCCGCTGCGAAAGCTTTTCTTGTATACAGAACTAGCTGAGTAACCTGTGTCCATCTTCTCCTGCCCCTCTCTCTGTCAATCTCCTCCCACCTCTCTCTGTCAATTTTCTCCTCTGCTCCTTCCCCCTCTGTGCATTTCCACCTTCATTCCCTCGCTGTCCATCTCTTACACCCCCACTCCCCCAATTCCATCCCTCCTCCCCCTCTCTTCGTACATCTCTTCCCACCCTCACTGTCCACTTCCTCCTCTCCCCTCTCTCTGTCCATCTCCTTCTCCTCCCACCTCTTCCTGTTCCTGTCTTCCTCTTTCCTTTCTCTGTCCAGTGCCTCCTTTCCCATCTCTCTGTCCATCTGCTCCTCTTCCCTTTCTCTGTCTATTCCCTCCTCTTGCTCTGTCTGTTCCTCTCCTCCTCCCACCTCTCTCTGCCTATCTGCTCCTCCCCCTGCTTCTATCCATCTCGTCCTCTTTCCTTTCTCTGTCTCTCTCCTCCTGTCCCCTCTCTCATTCCATTTCCTCCTTCTTACTACCTTTACCAATCTTCTCCTTCCCCCTCCCTGTCTATCTATCTCCTCCTTCCCCTCACTGTCAATCTCCTCCTTCCCATTTCTCTCTCCACGTAATCACGGTCATCCCAGTAGGAGGCTGGTGGTTCTCACTCCAACAGTATTTTCTTCCGGACCGTATTTAATATGTGTAGTAAAATTTGACTGAAATCGGTCCAGGGGTTGAGGATTAGCTTATTACTCGTGGCTTTTCTGCGTATGCACATGTCAAATGTATTTCACATATATTTAACAAACTTTGCATGATTATGTACACATATCCTACTTGTATCCCTAGCAAATTTTGTCCTGGAGTTTCATTTTCACACAGCTCAATGTTTATGATGTCGTGTCAACTGACCTATGTGCTGTACAATGACATAATTTCGCAGGTACAGCCAGTGGTATACATCCCCTGTTTAGTATGGGTCGCACACTTGAGCAATGTTCTAAAATGGGACGCAATAACTTTTTCTAAGCAGTCTCTTGTGAAGAGTAATTGCCATTTCCCACTAAGCCGTCAGTTAACGGAAAGCTGCTACTTGTTTTACTTACGATTGAGCCTATATGATGATTTCATTTAATATTCCCACAAATTTTTATTCGCAGATGTCTGTATAAATTGATGGATTCCAATTGTGACTCGTCGGTACTGTAGACATATGATACCAGTTTCCTGCTCATTGTAAAGTGCATACTTTCACATTTCTTCACATTGAATGCAAGTTGCCAATCTGTGTGCTTTTTTGAAATTTTATCAAGATCTGCCTGGATATTTGTGCAGCACTTTTCATACAGTACTTCGTTATACGTAACCGCATCATCTGCAATAAATCTGAAGTTACTGTTGTCTACCAGGTCATTAATATACAATATGACAGCAAGGATCTTAATATACAGAATGGATGTAGTTAATTTTTCATTATTTGAGAATGGTCCATGAAAAACGAGAGATCGGAGGACAATGAAACTTTATGGAAACATTTGTAAAGTCGTACAGAATAAAAATAACGAATAAACCATTGAAAGAAACACACTTTAATTTCCGTATCGGAGGGTAACATTTGTTAATTGCGTACCCTGTTTATGTTCCAGGTTACAAACGTCGCTCAGTTTGACGACCGAGTGCATCCACGACAGCCTGGAACCGCACTAGCCATACCATTTCGCAATTGTTCGCAGCAGTTTTCGAAAGATGGACCATGAAAAGTTCTGCCGAGACACAGCTAGTGCACTGCTTGAAGATCACACATGGAATCAAGTCTTCTCAGCCGTGGCAACAGTAGCTTCTTCAGCAATTTGTGGCACAATTAGCTGTCGGCTTCTACTAGAAGAACTGTCCAAATCTCCAGCTGATTGAAACTTCCGAATCATGTTCTTTAACGCCGTTGCGGAAAGATAAACTCTTTGTATTCCTTTAGTGCGTCGATACTCACCAAGAGAAGCAGCACCATTGCTGTTGTTATGATAAAACAGCTTTGCGAGTAAAGCCCTGCTCACCTTGCCCAAACCCATGTTGACTGTCTGCAGATGTAATGCACAATGATGCTTTTGTTTCATCCCTACGTCCCCGTATCGGTTCCGACGCCCAACGGCAGGTCATGACACTAACTGACCACGGCTGTTCCGAAAGTAAGGTCCAATCTGTGGCAAAATGGAAACCACTGTAGGAATCAAAAATCTCCGACTTAGACGGCTTTCGTAGTGTTGTACCAAGTTTCTAATACCCTCTTCATGGGAGGCAGCCTCCCGTGCTTACCGCCACTTCTCTTCACTGGTCTACCGTTTTTTGTCTGTGCAAAAGTGTTGTCTTCATAGCCAGCGGTTGATGTGAGCCAAGATGAACATCAGAGGCAGCCAAGTCCGGGCTGTATGGTAGTGATCAAACAGTTCCCACTGAAAAAGCTGCAGGGTCGTCCTCATTGGCCCTGCAATGTGCGGCCCAGAATTGTCATCAAGAAAAAAAAATGCATGACAGATACGATATTTGGGGTTTCATAAAATCAGGTGAAACCTCTGAGGGGGCACCCATACTAGGCGGAAGACACTATTGTTCTGGGCATCTTGACGTGCTCGCTATGTGCTCAAAACTGGAAAGAGCGAAGTGGCACGATCGACAGGCATACTAGAGACACCGCCCAGCCCATCTATGCAAAGCTTCATCGGATTTTCAACGCGGTTTCCATTTCACTAACGATCGGAGGTCACCTTCCGAATAGCCCTCGTAAATTGTTTTCGTCTACACTGGCTCAAGTAGCGAAAATTTAATTATAACCACACTGTACTTCCATGCACCTGCAGTTAGTTTTGTATATGTCGATGACTCTCCATCCAAAATAACATACTGCGTCCTCCCTAACAAGTAATCCTCAATCCCGTTAACAATTTTGTTTGATAACCAATTCAGTCGCAGTTGTGGCAGTAAACGTTGCTATGGTACCGATTCAAACGCCTTTCGAAAAACAAGAGATACTGCATCCACCAGACTGCCTTGATCTACGGCTTTCAGTGCGTTATCTGAGAAAGGCACTATTTGGGTTTCGCATTGCCGGCCGGTGTGGCCGTGCGGTTCTAAGCGCGTCAGTTTGGAACCGCGTGACCGCTTCGGTCGCAGGTTCGAATCCTGCCTCGGGCATGGATGTGTGTGATGTCCTTAGGTTAGTTAGGTTTAAGTAGTTCTACGTCATAGGGGACTGATGACCTCAGTAGTTAAGTCCCATAGTGCTCAGAGCCATTTGAACCATTTTTTTTTTTTGGGTTTCGCATTACCGATGTTTTTGGCATCTATGCTGGTTAGCATGAGGAAAGACGCTCCGTTCGAGGTACGTCAGAATATGAACTAGGATTCTGCAACCTGTAAACGTCAATGAAATTTGATGGTAGTTATTTGTATCATTCCTACCCCTTCTTGTGGGTGGTAGTGACCTGTGGTTTCTTCCAATCGCTGATCCAATTTTTTGTTCAATAGATCTACTGTATGTTATGGTTAATTTTAGAGCCAACTCAGCTGCAAATTCTGAATAGAATTTGACAGTATTTCCATTGAATACTGTGGCCGTTTTAATTTTAGCGATTTCAGCTTTTTCTCAACGCTAATATTTATATAACCTACCGACGCTGAAACAGCATTTAGGGAACGACTAAGTAATTATAAATGTTTTTTTTATTACTTCATGTTCGACAGTTTCGTTACACGTTGGATAATATTTCGATACCAAGTTGGATAATTAACTAGGAACAAAACAACTCAGATACGTGTGAAATGTATGGAAGAGGTAAGGACTCGAAATGTAACAAGCAAAATATAAATATTTTATAAAACAATGCCTACTAATTTACTTGTGGCTTACGAAACCATCGTTTCGTGAATCCAGACAGTATCTTTAATAATACTGCGATTAACAGTTTACTTGAAGGTTGACATGCGAATCTTCAAAAACCAATAACGAAAGGTGTCGGATCTGTACCTTCCCAGTAACATGTATTAGAGGAAATGGTAATTGTTAACACAAAGGGTGTGGCAGAAAACGAAAAATTTATTGCTTTTCAAACTTTAGTATTACCTTATATCAAGTAATACTAGTAAATATGACCAGTGACCATACATATTCCTGTATTGCTGACAGACCGTTATGAGAACCTTGATCTCACCGTATAATGTAAATCAAGTGACTGAGTTAGCCGTAAGTGATAAACGAATTTTACGACCGCACAATATACGAGGAAGGTTCTTGAATACCTGCTAATGAACCACTGTCGAAGCAAAGAGCGTAACAGATTTTAGAATCTGGAACTAACACGATGAAGTTGTGAAGGAAAAATTTGCCGCCGACTGTCGAAGTTACCAAATGCTTTTATAAAGGATGTGTCACAGTAATACGGACGACTATAATACTTTATATACTGGTGGCTGAATTTCGTCTCTCATGACAAAGCTCCATCTAACGAACTTTTCGTCATCCTGAATGTTTGAATAATTTAAAGCGGTGATGAGGTCAGTCAAAGCTGCAGAATGTGATACATTGTGCATTCAGTGCTGAACCGGGCTTTTTGTCGGAGAAATAAACTGCTCTACACACAGAGTAAGAGATACCATTTCAATCATAGTAAATATTTAGAAAAAATTACTTTACGAGTATCAGGTGGACACCGAAGCTATATGTCACACATCATCTCTTCGAATGTGATGTTGATAAACTAGATAGTGCCCTGTGTAACAAGATTCGGTGTCATTAAAATATAAATTCTCAGCGGGGTTGGCATTAGTTGACAAACGCGTGAGAGACTACTAGAACTTAGAATTGGCTACACTTAGCAGGAAAAACCCTTACTGCTGAAAGTCCCCGACTCTGCGACTTTTAAATGGACTGTAGCACACATTTTAGTGTATGCTGACCTGGACTACAACATTCACCTAACTAGTCATACTCATAGACTTCAGTTTATAAAATACGATCTGCGTCCTACACGTTATTTCATGCAACCAGAAAGATTTTTCTTGTTTTTCTAAGAAACTAGAATTAGAAATGAAAAAGTTAATTAGTATGAAAGACACACAGGGTGTTCCAAGAGGAACGGGCAGTATTCAGGGATATGTAATCGCCGCTATCGACAGGGGATCTCAAGTTGATTCCATATTTCTAGATTTCCGGAAAGCTTTTGACACCGTTCCTCACAAGCGACTTCTAATCAAGCTGCGGGCCTATGGGGTATCGTCTCAGTTGTGCGACTGGATTCGTGATGTCCTGTCAAGAAGGTCGCAGTTGGTAGTACTAGACTGCAAATCATCGACTAAAACTGAAGTGATATCAGTTTTTCCCCAGGGAAGCGTCCTGGGACCTCTGCTGCTCCTGATCTTTATAAATGACCTGGGTGACGATCTGAGCAGTTCTCTTAGGTTGTTCGCAGATGATGCTGTAATTTACCGTCTAGTAAGGTCATCCGAAGACCAGTATCAGTTGCAAAGCGATTTAGAAAGATTGCTGTATGGTGTGGCAAGTGGCAGTTGACGCTAAATAACGAAAAGTGTGAGGTGATCCACATGAGTTCCCACAGAAATCCGTAAGAATTCGATTACTCGATAAATAGTACAATTCTCAAGGCTGTCAATTCAACTAAGTACCTGGGTGTTAAAATTACGAACAACTTCAGTTGGAAAGACCACATAGATAATATTGTGGGGAAGGCGAACCAAAGGTTGCGTTTCATTGGTAGGACACTTAGAAGATGCAACAAGTCCACTAAAGGGACAGCTTACACTACACTCGGTCGTCCTCTGTTACAATATTGCTGCGCGGTGTGGGATCCTTACCAGGTGGGATTGACGGAGGACATCTAAAGGGTGCAAAAATGGGCAGCTCGTTTTGTATTATCACGTAATAGGGGAGAGAGTGTGGCAGATATGATACGCGAGTTGGGATGGAAGTCATTAAAGCAAAGACGTTTTTCGTCGCGGCGAGATCTATTTACGAAATTTCAGTCACCAACTTTCTCTTCCGGATGCGAAAATATTTTGTTGAGCCCAACCTACATAGGCAGGAATGATCATCAAAATAAAATAAGAGAAATCAGAGCTCGAACAGAAAGGTTTAGGTGTTCGTTTTTCCCGCGCGCTGTTCGGGAGTGGAATGGTAGAGAGATAGTATGATTGTGGTTCGATGAACCCTCTGCCAAGCACTTAAATGTGAATTGCAGAGTAATCATGTAGATGTGATGTAGATGACGGGAACTATCATTCGAAGCAGAATAGTCTAGTAAACATGTGCTCTAAAGTGCGTATCTTAAGAGGTATGAACACTTGTTCACCTTCGCTACTTGGAAACACATCTCTTCTACCGAACAGGTACTCATAGCTCCATATCCATCATTACTCCTGGGACATCCTGTAGGTAACTTCTGAACTTAGACTTTAATCCGAAAATGTGTTAATAAATTTAGAGCTTGTTATGATGAGATACAGACAAAGTGCTAATTTGACACTTTTTCTCTGTGTATTAACTTTTGAGGAGCTGAAAGTCCAGATAAAATGTTGCAGACATACTAAAGGTGCAGCAATTACTTAAAATAATTTTTATTCCCAGACACAATCGCGTTCATATTTTTAGGATATCGATTTCGACCATATCAAACGGTTATCTGCTGGTCCATGAGCGTCACAGGAAGATCATACATTAACATTCAGTAATGTATGCGTGCGTACTTTTTCCTTCACTTCAACTTTTGTATTTAGCTGCAGTTTTTCATTGAACTGTAACATTTCATTCTATTTTAGGATATCCATGTGTGTGAGAAGGGGAATTCAGTTTTGGAATTTCGAAAATTTCGTGTGACGGACTAGCAGACGTGACACGATATGTCACCGAAGGCCATTTAGGAGCATCTCCATAAGTGCTTACAGACAATTTATACGCGCAGAAAGAAAATATTTGGAGCAATGCCAAATTTATAAGCTGAAATGTTCCTTTGAGAGTATACAGACGATTTTATACGAGGCTATTTGCAATGAAATCTCTTCTCAGAGAAAAAGGAGAAAGAAAGAGGGGCTATAAAAGTGCGGTGTTGGCAATCTCTGGATCTCAGCAGGCGGTGACAACCTCAAAGCAATCGTCAAGTCACTTGTTTCAGACATAATGTCTTCTGTTGACAATAACAGGGCGATTATTTCTCAGACGCAACACTCAGACTGCGGAAGATGCGATAAAGTCACCAAATCCTGTTTCTTCTTGTTGTATTTATGTTTAACACACAGTCGGTAAAGAATCCATTCGTGAACGACTGCTAAGTCAGCTGTAGAAGGACAGCGGAAGATGTCATCATGGAAGTTAACTGAAAGATTTATGTAATCCAAGTAAAATCTAATTAAGGATGATCGGATCGGACAGGGATTCGAACAGCGCAATTTGCAACTACCCGTCGAGTGTCTTCATTGCCTTGACAGTCTGTAATACGAAATATGTTCTTCCACACGGCGAGTGCAGATCCGATGTCACTGTGCTTCCTCGCTGCAGAGGAAGGGTCGAAAATTTAGAACATCATGATAAAGAGGTTGAAAAGATATGGAATACACGGCGAGGAATGCATGCTTGAACATAAATGCATATGCTAGACAAGGCTGCAGGTTGAGCTATTGTATTTTGTCACGAACAGCACCTGTGCAAGTGTCGCAAGTGTCATCCGTGGTCAGAACAGTGCTCTGTGTGGTTGTAGGTGCATTATATCGGATCTAAGAGAATTCGAACGTGGACTAATTGTTGGTGTTCGTATGGGGGTTGCTTCTTTAACCAAGTTAGCGGAAGTATTTCGTATTTCAAGAGCCATCTTCAGGATGATTTATACCACCTACTGG
The DNA here is from genome assembly GCF_023864275.1 of Schistocerca cancellata. Lineage (NCBI taxonomy): Eukaryota > Metazoa > Arthropoda > Insecta > Orthoptera > Acrididae > Schistocerca > Schistocerca cancellata. Next base: position 591,020,213 of record NC_064629.1, read on the forward strand.
GAAAGCGGAAAAGCATCATCCGCTAAGTCACAATGAGGACGAAAAGGTGTGTTGAGTGATCGTCACGGACGGTCGTTGAAGAGAACTGTGACGAAAAATAAGAGGACGACAGCTGCAAAAGTCACCTGAGAACTGAATTTTGCTATCACGAACTCCGTCAGCACTAAACCAACACGAAGGGACTGAGGTATGGATGGAATTGAGGGAGAACTGAATCTCCAAAACCAGACATCGGTGATGCAAATGCTTGCTACAGGAAAACGTGCTGCCGAAGCCATGAAACCTGATCTATGGAGAAATGGAGGAAAATCATTTGGTTGGATGAGTCTTGTTTCACACTGTGCCCAACATCTGGACGAGTTTGCGATCGAAGAGTGAAACATGGCGGTGGCTCGTTGATGATTTGGGCAGCTATATCAAGTTGTTCCGTGGGTCCGATGATTACTCTATAAGGTCACATTACCGCCTAGTATTATGTAACCATTTTTGCTTATCAGCTTCATCCCATGGTACCATGTTTGATCCTAAAGGTGACGCTATGCTACATGAAGTCGATATGGCTTATGTTCACTCAACTGTCATCGTCCAAGACTGGTTTTGTGAGCACGGGCAATAACTGTCGCATCGCCCCTGGCAACAACAGTCATCGTATCTCAATAATATTGAGCGTTTGTGGTCTACTTTGAAGAGAAGGGTGCATCCTCGCTATCCATCGTTACCTGAACTTGCCACTGTTTTGCGGAAAGAGTGGTATAATATCCATTTCGAGACGACTGGAAGTTGTTTTGATTACCAACGGTTTTCCTACATCGTTTTAGGCGTCGCAGTTTACTGTGGTTTTGATGCTTCCATATATTTGTCCAACCCCTGTAAGTGTTTCTATATAAATACACCACATAGTACACGCTGAAGGCAAAAAGTTCTTATTGCTTCAAGACACATGGGATTTGTTCCAACATATACCCTCAAGCAGCAGCTACCAGCTACAGTCCCGCACATTGCACGACCTGAATGACGACGTTATCAGGGCCCGGGAACTGCCTTTCAATGTTAGTCTGATACCACGGTGACTGTCCTAATCCTCTCCAGAGAACGAAGGGTACAAAACGCCGATTCATGATATTTAATTTGTATTCGAGGTATACGGGTTCCTTGACCTTGGTAACAATTTATTTACTGCGCCCTCTCATTACCATTCCTTTCAGTTTCGAAGTTTTAAACCTGAGATATGTGCTAAGGCCGCCGCTTGATTACCGAGCAATTGCTTAAATGTTACGGCCTGCCACTGTCGTTCCCGCGATGCAATTACTCGCAGAGCGAGCAACACGCATTGGAATGCGCCGCTCACACTCACGGCTTCTCCGTACCTGTTGTACTCTGAGTAAAAATGAAAGGGCACTTTTCCATTTTTCTTCATTACATTTGTTACCAATGCGTCGCATTTGTTAACTGCTCAGAGTTGGTTGCATGTGTCATCAGGAATCAATGACGAAACGGAAATGCAGCCGAGCTTAGGTATAAAATGTTACGAACATAAGGAAGGAGATGCACACAGGAGTCAGACGCAATCCCATTAGTTTCGATTATACTCAGATCCTTCTGGCTATACACCTGCAAGAACATACGGTGACATGAACTGCCGCTGTTGTGTTGTGACGAAATTCCTCAAATGGTTCAAATGGCTCTGAGCATTATAGGACTTAACATCTGAGGTCATCAGTCCCCTAGACTTAGAACTACTTAAACCTAGCTAAACTAAGGACATCACACACATCCAAGCCCGAGGCAGGATTCCAACATGCGACCGTAGCAGCAAACGACGAAAATGCTCTGAAGATGGCTAATTATAACTGAAATCTTGATTTGCAAGCGTAATAAAAAGTTATGAGATTGCGACTAACTGCTGTATGCCTCTCCTTCCTCCCAGTCTACGGTCGTTGTGCACAACGGTTCCTGATGGAATTAAAGTTGTAACGAAAATAGTGATGATAAGACTTTCAGGTACCATTTCGAATTCAGCTGGAGGAAATCAAAACATTCGTTTGTGTTTAATGGTTCACCAGACAATCGAATAGTACCTCAAAATTACCTACTGGTCCATGTCAAATATAAAACTGCCTATGAAAAATGAAGCAGAAGAAATATTGAATTTTTTTCTCTGAAAATTGAAACGGTAAAGTATCCAGCAAGTGTGGCAAGGACACACAAAGAGTTGAGGGGCTGCTCCGATCCATGACCGCCAAACCTTCATCCACAGGTGACAATGATCGGTAGGCGTTGGGACTACTTTGTTGACTATGGCTCTCGTGTATGTGTGAGAAAGTCTTCTTGCCCATCTGTTATCAGCGTGGAATGGGTCTGGGAAAGAGGCTGTCGAGCAGCTACACACCTCGCGAGAGTATCCTAACGTGCTCTACGGAGCCAAGTCAGCTGATGGATCTGACCAACTGTGCCCTCAAATAACCGACTGACAGAGAGACTTACGTGGTCGAACACTTAGAATGTAATCGGCTACATTTACATGAACATCTACATACATACACCACAAGCTACCGTAATGTGTGTGGCGGAGGATACCCTCTACCACTAGTAGTCATTTCCTTTCCTGTTCCACTCGCAAATACGGAAATGGAGGAACGACTGTCAGTACGCATCCGTATCAGCCCTAATTTCTCCTATCTTATCTTTGTGGTCCTTACGTGAAATATACGTTAGCTGTAGTAGAATCGTTCTGCAGTCAGCTTCAAATATCGGTACTCTAAATTTTCTCAATATGATTCCTCGAAAAGAGCGTCCCCTTCCCTCAACGGATTTCCACTTGAGTTCCCAAAGAATCTCCGTAATACTTGTATGTTGTTCGAACTTACCGGTAACGAATCTGGATGTTTGCCTCTGAACTGCTTCGATGTCTTTCCTTAATCTGACCTAAAGAGAAGCCTAAACGCTCGAGCAGTATGCAAGAATAGGTCGCACCATCGTCCTATATGCGGTCACCTTTGCAGATGAACTACATTTTCCTACAATTCTCCCAATAATACGAAAGCGGGCATTCACCTTCCCTACTACCAACCTGACGTGCTTATTCCATTTCATATCGCTTTGCAGCATTACGTCTAGATATTTAATCGATGTGACTGTGACAAGCAGTACCCTAAACAGGCTGTATTCGAACGTTGCTGGATTCTTTTTCCTACTCATCCGCATTAACTCACATTTTTCTAAGTGTAGATCACGCTGCAATTTTGTCTAAGTCATCTTTTATGATCCTACAGTCACTCAACTTCCTGACCTTCCGTACACAACAGAATCATCAGGAAACGACCGCCGATTGCTGCATACCCTGTCCTCCATATGATTTATGTTATCTATTGCTCCGTAACAACGACATTACTACTTCCACGGATGTTATCTTTATGTACGTGGGCAGTAACACCAAGTGGAGAGACTTAATCATATCATCAACACGCATATCTTACCTCATCTGCACGGTTTTTTCGCAGATTCCAGCTTCAAATCCTATGAAAAATAACTGTTGTCATTTATCTCGTGTGAAATACAGTCCTCCAGTTATCTACGTGAGGTTATAGCAAACACTCCTCCCTCTGCAGATGGTGAACAGAGCACAAGTGTTTGGTTACTTAAAAGCACTGACAATGTTTTTTGTGCATATTACTCAAGGTTACACGTTTTCTATGGCCGCACTGAAGATAGGTCATTGTTGGAATGGTTGTTTCGAGTGCAGAGCAATATTAGTTGGTCGTGTGCCATCCTCGTAGTCTACGGCCGTCCTTCGTTCAAAAGTCTGGATTTAGAATACGTGATAAGATTTCTTTTCTCATATTGTATGAGCAAGAAGTATGAGTATTTAATCGTATTGTTCCCACTATCTAGTCTGATCTGAATTCAAGCAGTCTATAGTTTTTATATGTAGTTTCTCCTGTAAAAGATGACACGACGCGCTTCGACCAAATTGGATGCACTACCAACTGCTGTCCTGCTCTCAAATTTTTTGTCGTCTTGTACGTTAGGATTATGTATTATGACGTTATTAATCTGATCAGGTATGTCCATCGTCATGAATACAACTGAATTTTTTTAAACAGCGCGAGTGCAGGAATGCCCATCCTCGCATTAATCAAAAAACGTGAGCTCCGCTTTTAAAAATTAATGGTTTATTGTGTGTCATCTCATTAAATTAAAGAAACAAGAACAGTAATTACGTTTTTATTTTATATAAAAAATCTCATTTTCTTAAAAAGCAACATGGCTACCGTGAAGACAAGATGAAATTCGTAAACAAATTGCCTGGAAGACGGCGATAGAAGGCTTACGAAATTAAATTTCCTATTCTGTCTGTGGAGTCAAAGTGCATCGATTGCTGGATACAGTGAAGAAAAACGTTTCTCACGGATCAAGCGAATGGTGATTACTTCTACTTTACGGAGAATGCAGAAGGGATGTGAAGAGATCAGTTCTCACGCACAAAGGTATCTTCACGAAGGGCGCCCAACAAGAATGTCATTTCAGCGAGAGTGCAAAAATTTGTTATTGGGACGGCACTAGAGTGCTACGCAGCTGATTACAAACAAGTGTGAATGAGAGAGAGAGAGCAAAAAGCAAAACAGGCGTTCTAGCAGCTGTTGTCCATAGACCAGACGATAGCTCCAGATACATTGTGGGTCAGTTTAGCGTTATTAGAATTTTTAGTGCAAAAATCTTCCATTCTTATTATGTGTCACTTCACAGGCAGGTTGACCGGTGGGAGTACAGGTGACAAATGGTCCTTTCTTCAAAGAATTCTCTATGTCGATGAAGTAACCTTTGCAACTTTTACAAATCATGGAAAGCTGAACTTTTTTATTTTTATTTTCTGTTTGTTTTCGGTGGAATATGGAGGTATGCTCAAAGGTTAAGTGTCAGACGACCAAAATGAATTTAAAATATTGTATTGTTGCAGCACGTAGAACAATATGGAACGAGTTTCTTCAACCTGTTAAAATTTTCCTTGCACTGGCGACTGAAAACGTGTATTGCTGTAGACGATGAAATGTTATAGAAGTTTGTATAACTGTTTTCTTTTGTGACTTCCTATTGTAACTGTAGTCACCGTCGTAATTGTACAATGTAAGTGTCACTAAATTAAAAATGTGGAATTTTGTGAATGCTAACTTCTTACTAACAATCCTTATGAGTCGATTTCCGATTTTATAAGTCCACCCAATTTATGACGTTCACGTTTCTTTCACAGTTCTGGCAGACACAAGAGTGGTACTGTTACCGTAGTTAACTGGCAGATCATTTTAGATATCAAGAACTTTTCCTTCCAGTTGGTGTATCAGATCAAGTGTGATTAAAACTTTCTTAGTTATTCCGAATTTTTAGTTAGACCCTTTCACTGAGTCACTGTCAGCCGGACGCGATAACATGAACTTCCGCCTAAGGCAGCAAACGTTTAGATTTTCGAAACAGACCAGTCTCAGTTTCTAAACACTGTAATTTATCCGAAACAACTTGTTGGATTTTAGAGAGTGAAACACGGCTGAGTTGGTTTTTTTGGAGTATGATACCAGTTGCAGACATTATTATGGTTCCATTTGAAAAAGCGAAGGTCATATCGATATCTTTACAATTACTGCAGCACACCGTAAGGACTTTCTCAGAATTCATCTAAGTTAAAATCGAATTACAATATCTTAAACAGTTATTTACATGTTTGAGTTAATCAGCTTCGCTGAATCACACTGTATTTTTCCTTTTTCTGCGGAAAGAAGTGTAAATCTTTACCTCAGCTGAATAAAATTGTCACGAAACATGAAGACGACTTTATCTTATAAATTGCATGTTGATGAAACCGTATCATTCCATTTGGCCCACTGATTTACGTTGTACACGTAGAGTAGGCTGCATATCTCGAAACAAACCAGCTGCGCACATGAAGGACGCGCCGATCACGCAGCTGGGGCTGCTCTGTAATTTCAAGTTCACCAGCCAGATGCAGGCCAGTGGGGTCTCGTGTTGCCTCGAGTGCCGAGCCGTGGCGTGGTTGTAATCCGTGGCGCGCACATACTTTTTGTACGCTGAGCAGTGTCACGAAGTAGGAGGCAAATCATTTGGAGTGCTTTATCGGTGCCAGGAATTGGCTGTTTTTTCGCAAGTCGACGAGAGCGGTGACGTCAGGACAGAAAGCCGAGACAGGCCCGCGTGGGAGGGGGCCACCACGGCCCCGCGCTTTATCGGCGGCCACACGGCGCCCGACGCCTCCTCACTCCGCACGGCCGGCGACGATACTGACAAGGTGCTCCGCTCAGCCTGCTCTTCATTTTATTTAATTCTGCAGTCTCTGTATGTACCCATCGCGACCTATAATGTTACACAATTTTGGCTGCGTTGTAACCCGTCCGATAGGCGTGCACGATGAACAAACGGTGACATTCACCCTCCGGCTAAATGTGATTCATCGAAGAGTAGGCACTTCCTCAGTATACCTGAGTCCATTGATCGTGGAAAAACACTCATTGTGTTACTATGAGTGAAAAGTATTTACTAGGCAGCAGGTTGACCATAAACAGTGTGATGGGAGATTTTAGACTGAGAAGATGCCACGACAGGGAGATCCATAAAAAGCAGTCACTGTGCTAGCTGGACATGTTAGGGCCCTTTAGGCAAGATAACGTTGCTTGTTGTGGGTTATAGCACATATTCGACCTTTCCTGTAATCCCGTTGAATCTTCCTCCTCTCCTAGAAACTTCTCAAAAATGGTTCAAATGGCTCTGAACACTATGGGTCTTAACTTCTGAGTCATCAGTCCCCTAGAACTTAGAACTACTTAAACCTAACTAACCTAAGGACATCACACACATCCATGCCCGAGGCAGGATTCAAACCGGCGACCGTAGCGATCGCTCGGTTCCCGACTGTAGCGCCTAGAACCGCACGGTCACTCCGGCCGGCAGAAACTTCTCCACATGCTGAGGTCGGAATAATGGGCCAGCCAAGCATAATGTCATCGCGTGTTCAATGTTATCCAGCTTCCTTGTAACGCGAATAATTTGTGCCACCATATACGAAAGTACTCTTCAAACAGCTTAAGTCGCTTTTTCGGTGACTGTCTTCAGACTAACAGTAAATAGGAGAAAATACAAGTCTTAATACATACTATCCCAACCACAGGCCCTGGCGGGCCCATCGGTACCGACTGACCGACATGTCATCCTTTGCCCATGCCGTCCTTGTATGCGGCTTGGGCCGGCCGCTGTGGCCGAGCGGTACTAGGCGCTTCAGTCCGGAACCTCGCTGCTGCTACGGTCGCAGGTTCGAATCCTACCTCGGGCATGGATGTGTGTGATGTCCTTAGGTTAGTAAGGTTTAAGTAGTTCTAAGTCTAGGGGACTGATGACCTCATATGTTAAGTTCCATAGAGCTTAGAGCCATTTGAACCATTTATGGAGGTCGGGGGTCAGAACATCGCTCTCCCGGCCATTGTCAGTTTTCCCTACTTTGGCAGTCACTGCTCGGTCAAGTAGCTCCTCAGCTGGCATCACGAGGCGTACTGCACCCGTTCAAGTCCTCCCACAAATTACAGCGCGTAGATAAGCCTTACAGTGTTCATGCTCAGTTAGCGGCGTAGGCAACATTGGTGAAATAGTATCTTATCCTTCGCATACTAAGCTAAAAAATAACATGGTACACTAATGGGGGTACCAGAGTATCCCAAAACAAAATGTTTTTTTAGAAAGGTACATATACAGAAACAAAAGTAATCACATAGAATGACACAGTAATGGAAAAAGAATTGTCCTTTACGATAACAATGTAAAGAAAATAATATCTTACTTCAAATGTGTTGGTAACGAATTATGTAAATTATTCAAATGTAGTGTCTATTGGTAATTACACACGTCTCCGTTCTAATCAACTCAATTTCTGCATACTTTTTTCCCTTTACATAACTGCATGTTCACTACACTCGAAAGAATCACACTTGCCACGTTTGGTTTTACACGTCTCGTCATTTTCCCATATCATAGTTTGTTCATTGCTGTTCTCGTGTTTGCGCGCATTCCTTTCAGATTCCGCTTTCTTTACTTCACGTGAGGCTTTATAAGTTCTTGTCCTTCATAAAAAAGTTTCTCTTTCCGTCGTGTGCAAGAGCCTTCCAGTCAAGATTTTTGTCTTCCAAACTACGTATGCATTTATGGCTGCTGTGTAGTCATAGTCAAGAATAGCACAAATGGCCATCGCTTGGTAGCCTTATTGCGTAAATACTTATTTGTCATTTTGTCTGTTGTGTCTACGAAACTTTTGGTTTTATTTTAGAATAGAATAATATCAGAATTTGAACTCCTCTTTTTATGTTCTGCAGTTTTCATCATGATGTTCAGAACTCAAAAGGATTATTCTCTTGTCCTTTTTAGATACGTATGATAATGCGGTTATATTTTCATCGAATGCAAACATAGATGAAAATTAATAACTTGAATACACAGTATTAATGTTTCAGAATAATTATTGTGGAACCTTATTACTATGCGTTCAAGTTATGTCTATGTTCCTCTAAGAACGGACGGAATATTCCATAAATATAGATGAAAATTTGGGTTTCGGAGGCGTTAGTTGAAGTTCAAAAGGGATTTCGGGCTTGTTTTTTGTAAGAGAACCAATCGAAATTTGCCCTTCTTTCAAGAGCTCCGGTGCAAGTGGAACACTCCTAAAAAAGATGTTCGTTGTAATACCATATCCATTTCCTAAAGGAAGTGTAAGATCCACTGCAACGCAATCATCTTGATTCTTTTCCGTAGATCCTTTTTTCCCTGTGTATACCTCTAAGTTATAAACCTACGAGGATTCGACGTCGCAGAGGGTCTAAATTTCTATGCCTTATCTATCTGGTTAGGACTTCATGTGAGCCCCAAATGGGCATTCCCCACGAAACGCTACCAACCGTCCATTCACTGTCAAATGAATACTTGGATAATAGTGTACAAAGCATTTCTTTGTAAATATTTCTCCAAATCCACAAAAATTGGACGTTAGTCTTCATTGCTATCTAGGGTCATGTCATAGAATCTGTGTGAGAAAGGCGATCGGAAACCATATTTCCTGACAATGAAGCTCGAAATATTTTCCTTTAGTACTTGGGGTCTTCTGTGTTAGCAGAAGAGCCAACACCGTGTTACGAGTGGAGGCCGAAATGCACGCGTTTTAGCTCACGCAGGCTGGCGTGAGGAGGGAAGAACTATACTGACGTGAGGTCTGGAACATGACAAGGAATGAGAATTCAAAAAGCGGACGTAATTAGTTTGATACTTAACTGTAATCCATTAATGATGAACATCGCTCTTGACGGTACATGATTCACAATATTATCTGTTCAGAATACATTCTTGCATCGTCGGAAGGGTCCCGCCCGGAGAAGCGAGCGTTATGGTCTGGGGAATGTTGTCACGGCATTTCCTGGTTGATATCGTCATTCTGGAAGGCACAATTGATCCACACAAGTATGCATCTTTTCCTGGGTACCATGGCCATCCTTACCAGCAGTTTGTTTTCTCCTCGGCGCGATGGCATCTACCAGCAGAACAATGGAACATGTACACACTTCGCAATGTACGTGAATGGTTCGAAAAGCACCAGCGTGAGTTTACCGTGCTCCTATGTTCACCATACTCTCCAGATTAAAACTCAGTCAAGAATCTATAGGACCACCAACCTCATGGGGTTGTTTGCACCATGGATCCACAACCGAGGAACCTAGCGCAGCTGGCCACGCCACTGGAGTGGGCATGGCTCCAGGCCCCTGTCGGTACCTTCCACAACACCATTAACTCTATTCATGTACGTCTTGCAGCGTTCACGCTGCAAAACATCGTTATTCAGGCTTTTGACGAGTGGTCACATTAATGTGACTTGATCGTGTACATCGTGTACACTGAAACCTTAGCAGAGTACCAATGGACCCCAATAAAAATTTCAATTATTATACATTATATGCATAAATTTACTTTAAAAATTCAACAATGGTAGTGTTAACAGAGAGAGTTTAACAATGGCACATAGTCTGAAAGATACACTCCTGGAAATTGAAATAAGAACACCGTGAATTCATTGTCCCAGGAAGAGGAAACTTTATTGACACATTCTTGGGGTCAGATACATCACATGATCACACTGACAGAACCACAGGCACATAGACACAGGCAACAGAGCATGCACAATGTCGGCACTAGTACAGTGTATATCCACCTTTCGCAGCAATGCAGGCTGCTATTCTCCCATGGAGACGATCGTAGAGATGCTGGATGTAGTCCTGTGGAACGGCTTGCCATGCCATTTCCACCTGGCGCCTCAGTTGGACCAGCGTTCGTGCTGGACGTGCAGACCGCGTGAGACGACGCTTCATCCAGTCCCAAACATGCTCAATGGGGGACAGATCCGGAGATCTTGCTGGCCAGGGTAGTTGACTTACACCTTCTAGAGCACGTTGGGTGGCACGGGATACATGCGGACGTGCATTGTCCTGTTGGAACAGCAAGTTCCCTTGCCGGTCTAGGAATGGTAGAACGATGGGTTCGATGACGGTTTGGATGTACCGTGCACTATTCAGTGTCCCCTCGACGATCACCAGTGGTGTACGGCCAGTGTAGGAGATCGCTCCCCACACCATGATGCCGGGTGTTGGCCCTGTGTGCCTCGGTCGTATGCAGTCCTGATTGTGGCGCTCACCTGCACGGCGCCAAACACGCATACGACCATCATTGGCACCAAGGCTGAAGCGACTCTCATCGCTGAAGACGACACGTCTCCATTCGTGCCTCCATTCACGCCCGTCGCGACACCACTGGAGGCGGGCTGCACGATGTTGGGGCGTGTGCGGAAGACGGCCTAACGGTGTGCGGGACCGTAGCCCAGCTTCATGGAGACGGTTGCGAATGGTCCTCGCCGATACCCCAGGAGCAAAAGTCTCCCTAATTTGCTGGGAAGTGGCGGTGCGGTCCCCTACGGCACTGCGTAGGATCCTACGATCTTGGCGTGCATCCGTGCGTCGCTGCGGTCCGGTCCCAGGTCGACGGGCACGTGCACCTTCCGCCGACCACTGGCGACAACATCGATGTACTGTGGAGACCTCACGCCCCACGTGTTGAGCAATTCGGCGGTACGTCCACCCGGCCTCCCGCATGCCCACTATACGACCTCGCTCAAAGTCCGTCAACTGCACATACGGTTCACGTCCACGCTGTCGCGGCATGCTACCAGTGTTAAAGACTGCGATGGAGCTCCGTATGCCACGGCAAACTGGCTGACACTGACGGCGGCGGTGCACAAATGCTGCGCAGCTAGCGCCATTCGACGGCCAACACCGCGGTTCCTGGTGTGTCCGCTGTGCCGTGCGTGTGATCATTGCTTGTACAGCCCTCTCGCAGTGTCCGAAGCAAGTATGGTGGGTCTGACACACCGGTGTCAATGTGTTCTTTTTTCCATTTCCAGGAGTGTATAAACCATTTCAAACAGCTACAAATAGTAAAATAGTTAAGTAGTGTTCCTAAATTACCGCCGGCCGGAGTGGCCGAGCGCTTCCAGGCGATACAGTCTGGCACCGCGAGACCGCTACGGTCGCAGGTTCGAATCCCGCTTCGGGCATGGATGTGTGTGATGTCCTTAGGTTAGTTCGGTTTAAGTAGTTCTAAGTTCTAGGGGACTGATGAGCTCAGCAGTTAAGTCCCATAGTGCTCAGAGCCATTTTTGAACCTTAATTACCCCACTTGGTATGCAGAAGGTTATACCAGATACCAGTCGTTAACATGAAGTAAGCAACTTCTGATTGACTAGCAGCAGGTTTCGGGACTACACTCTGATGGAAATGGGAAGTGTTACACCATGAGCACACTGACCGAATTCTACCAAACTTATATTCTAATATTTCCATGCCTATGGACTACGTTAATTAAAATTTCATCCTTATGTGAATTTATCATCAGTATTTTCAATACAGGAAAAGCCATTCCAGCCGAACAAGAATGATGGGAGTATATTTTGAATATAGGGTGAATCTAACGTTACTGAAAACTTTCAGTTGCTGATCGCAACAAAGCAGAATCAGAGGACGTTTACATACATCTTATCACCTGACCTCAAACTTTGAGTAAGGTCAAATCACTGGCATGAGGGACAGGAGAGCATCATAACGCCATATCGCACAGACAATCGGCTGCAGTGCAATTTTTGCCGTACTGCTGGTGATGAGGTGGATGTAGGGCAACAATCTTACCAGAAGAGTACGCTCGAGTCCTTCCAGAAGGACTACATTACGAGAAGACCGTAGGATTGTTACACTGGCTCTGACGAATATACGCGGGGAAACTGAGATGAGCAGAGGATACGGGCAGAGTGTCATCACGAACCGTCTGCAGCAATTTATTGGAATCTGTGTTGAGATCTCGAATTGCCATGCGTCGTTTACCGGCTGCATAAGACAGTCAACAGACAAAATGATGTACAGCTAGAGTCAACTGTGAGAGTGAGTGGCATTCTGTGGTTAAGCGATAAGTCTCGCTTCCGTCTGTGGTGGTCAGATCAACGCCAACGTTATCGTAGACGAACTGGAGAAGGAGAAACACATACACAACTGGCCATTAAAATTGCTACACCACGAAGATGATGTGCTACAGACACGAAATTTAACCGACACAAAGAAGATGCTGCGATATGCAAATGATTAGCTTTTCAGAGCATTCACACAAGGTTGGCGCCGGTGGCGACACCTATAACGTTCTGACATGAGGAAAGTTTCCAACCGATTTCTCATACACAAACAGCAGTTGACTGGCGTTGCCTGGTGAAACGTTGTTGTGATGCCTCGTGTAAGGAGGAGTAATGGGTACCATCACGTTTCCGACTTTGATAAAGGTCGGATTGTAGCCTATCGCGATTGCGGTTTATCGTATCGCGGCATTGCTGCTCGCGTTGGGCGAGATTCAATGACTGTTAGCAAAATATGGAATCGGTGGGTTCAGGAGGGTAATGCGGAACGCCGTGCTGGATCCCAACGGCCTCGTATCACTAGCAGTCGAGATGACAGGCATCTTATCCGCATGGCTGTAACGGATCGTGCAGCCACGTCTCGATCCCTGAGTCAACAGACGGGGACGTTTGCAAGACAACAACCACCTGCACGAACAGTTCGACGACGTTCGCAGCAGCATGGACTATCAGCTCGGATACCATGACTGCGGTTACTCTTGACGCTGCATCACAGACAGGACCGCCTGCGATCTACATCTATTTACATCTACATCCATACTCCGCAAGCCACCTGACGGTGTGTGGCGGAGGGTACCTTCAGTACCTCTATCGGTTCTCCCTTCTATTCCAGTCTCGTATTGTTCGTGGAAAGAAGGATTGTGGGTATGCCTCTGTGTGGGCTCTAATCTCTCTGATTTTATCCTCATGGTCTCTTCGCGAGATATACGTAGGAGGGGGCAATATACTGCTTGACTGTTCGGTGAAGGTATGTTCTCGAAACTTTGACAAAAGACCGTACCGAGCTACTGAGCGTCTCTCCTGTAGAGTCTTCCACTGGAGTTTATCTATCATCTCCGTAACGCTTTCGCGATTACTAAATGATCCTGTAACGAAGCGCGCTGCTCTCCGTTGGATCTTCTCTATATCTTCTATCAATCCTATCTGGTACGGATCCCACACTGCTGAGCAGTATTCAAGCAGTGGGCGAACAAGCGTACTGTAGCCTACTTCCTTTGTTTTCGGATTGCATTTCCTTAGGATTCTTCCAATGAATTTCAGTCTGGCATTTGCTTTACCGACGATCAACATTATATGATCATTCCATTTTAAATCACTCCTAATGCGTACTCCCAGATAATTTATGGTATTAACTGCTCCCAGTTGCTGACCTACTATTTTGTAGCTAAATGATAAAGGATCTATCTTTCTGTGTATTCGCAGCACATTACACTTGTCTACATTGAGATTCAATTGCCATTCCCTGCACCATGCGTCAATTCGCTGCAGATCCTCCTGCATTTCAGTACAATTTTCCGTTGTTACAACCTCTCGATACACCACAGCATCATCTGCAAAAAGCCTCAATGAACTTCCGATGTCATCCACCAGGTCATTTATGTATATTGTGAATAGCAACGGTCCTATGACACTCCCCTGCGGCACACCTGAAATTACTCTTACTTCGGAAGACTTCTCTCCATTGAGAATGACATGCTGCGTCCTGTTATCTAGGAACTCCTCAATCCAATCACACAATTGGTCTGATAGTTCATATGCTCTTACTTTGTTCATTAAACGACTGTGGGGAACTGTATCGAACGCCTTGCGGAAGTCAAGAAACACGGCATCTACCTGGGAACCCGTGTCTATGGCCCTCTGAGTCTCGTGGACGAATAGCGCGAGCTGGGTTTCACATGACCGTCTTTTTCGAAACCCATGCTGATTCCTACAGAGTAGATTTCTAGTCTCCAGAAAAGTCATTATACTCGAACACAATACGTGTTCCAAAATTCTACAACTGATCGACGTTAGAGATATAGGTCTATAGTTCTGCACATCTGTTCGACGTCCCTTCTTGAAAACGGGGATGACCTGTGCCCTTTTCCAATCCTTTGTAACGCTACGCTCTTCTAGAGACCTACGGTACACCGCTGCAAGAAGGGGGGCAAGTTCATTCGCGTACTATGTGTAAAATTGAACTGGTATCCCATCAGGTCCAGAGGCCTTTCCTCTTTTGAGCGATTTTAATTGTTTCTCTATCCCTCTATCGTCTATTTCGATATCTACCATTTTGTCATCTGTGCGACAATCTAGAGAAGGAACTACAGTGCAATCTTCCTCTGTGAAACAACTTTGGAAAAAGACATTTAGTATTTCGGCCTTTAGTCTGTCATCCTCTGTTTCAGTACCATTTTGGTCACAGAGTGTCTGGACATTTTGTTTTGATCCACCTACCGCTTTGACATAAGACCAAAAGATCTTAGGATTTTCTGCCAAGTCAGTACATAGAACTTTACTTTCGAATTCATTGAACGCCTCTCGCATAGCCCTCCTCACACTACATTTCGCTTCGCGTAATTTTTGTTTGTCTGCAAGGCTTTGGCTATGTTTATGTTTGCTGCGAAGTTCCCTTTGCTTCCGCAGTAGTTTTCTAACTCGGTTGTTGTACCACGGTGGCTCTTTTCCATCTCTTACGATCTTGCTTGGCACATACTCATCTAACGCATAATGTAAGACGGTTTTGAACTTTGTCCACTGATCCTCAACACTATCTGTACTTGAGACAAAACTTTTGTGTTGAGCCAACAGGTACTCTGAAATCTGCTTTTTGTCACTTTTTCTACACAGAAGAATCTTCCTACCCTTTTTAATATTCCTATTTACGGCTGAAATCATCGATGCCGTAACCGCTTTATGATCGCTGATTCCCTGTTCTGCGTTAACTTTTTCAAATAGTTCGGGTCTGTTTGTCACCAGAAGGTCTAATATGTTATCTCCACGAGTCGGTTCTCTGTTTAACTGATCAAGGTAGTTTTCAGATAAAGCACTTAAAAAAAATTTCACTGGATTCTTTGTTCCTGCCACCCGTTATGAACGTTTGAGTCTCCCAGTCTATATCCGGCAAATTAAAATCTCCACCCAGAACTATAACATGGTGGGGAAATCTACTCGAAATATTTTCCAAATTATCCTTCAGGTGCTCAGCCACAACAGCTGCTGAGCCATGGGGCCTATAGAGACATCCAATTACCATGTCTGAGCCTGCTTTAACCGTGACCTTCACCCAAATCATTTCACATTTCGGATCTCCGTCAATTTCCTTCGATACTATTGCACTTCTTATCGCTATATACACGCCTCCCCCTTCACTGTCCAGCCTGTCTCTGCGGTATACATTCCAATCTGAGTTTAGGATTTCATTAGTGTTTACGTCTGGTTTCAGCCAACTTTCTGTCCCTAGTACTATATGGGCATTGTGACCGTTTATTAATGAGAGCAGTTCTGGGACCTTTCTATAGACGCTCCTGCAGTTTACTATTAGCACATTAATATTGTTATTCCCTGATGCATTTTGCCTACTCCTACCTTGCCGCGTCTCAGGAGGCGTCTTGTCGGGCCTAGGGAGGGGATTCTCTAACCTAAAAAACCCCCATGTGCACTCCACACGTACTCCGCTAGCCTTGTAGCCGCTTCCGGCGTGTAGTGCACGCCTGACCTATTCAGGGGGACCCTACATTTCTCTACCCGATAGCGGAGGTCGAGAAATTTGCACCCCAGATCTCCGCAGAATCGTCTGAGCCTCTGGTTTAAGCCTTCCACTCGGCTCCAAACCAGAGGACCGCGATCGGTTCTGGGAACGATACTACAAATAGTTAGCTCTGATTCTACCCCGCGAGCGAGGCTTTCCGCCTTCACCAATTCCGCCAACCGCCTGTACGAACTGAGGATGACCTCTGAACCCAGACGGCAGGAGTCATTGGTGCCGACATGAGCAACAATTTGCAGTCGGGTGCACCTAGTGCTCTCTATCGCCGCCGTTAGGGCCTCCTCCACATCTCGGATGAGACTCCCCGGCAAGCAGACAGAGTGAACACTGGCCTTCTTCCCCGACCTTCCCGCTATTTCCCTAAGGGGCTCCATCACCCGCCTAACGTTGGAGCTCCCAATAACTAATAAACCCCTCCCCCCGTGTGCCTGCTCGGACCTTGCTGAAGGAGCAGCCACATGTGCACTCACAGGCAGAGCGGGCGATGACACACGGCCAGCCTCCACATTGACCCTCCGCCTCGTGCGCAGCGAACGCCGCTGAACCCGCCACTCCCCTTGGGGAGAGGATGGCCCAACCGCGCCCGGTACCCGCGAAGATGTCTCGACAGCAGGGACAGTGGGTGAAGCATGTAACACCTGGGGTGTACCTTGCGACGCACCAGACTCCCCACTGCCGCTACACTCCGAGGAAGCAGCCTGAAGACGGCTGACCGCGGCCATCAACACGCTCAGCTGTTCGCGAACAGTGGCCAGCTCCTCCTGCGTCCGTACACAGCAGTCACACATCCTATCCATCCTAAGGAAACAATTTACTGAAGAGAGTTAATCAACCTTTAACTAGACTGCTAATTCACTAAAGGCGGCTGTTTATTCACTAAACTGTGGTTGCTAGCCACTTCTTGTAGAAAACAATGAAAATAGCACTACCTGTCTCTGGACTGTATTGAAAACAAACACTAGCACTACTGGCACTATGGTTGACTAAAGGGATTCTGTATTCAAAACAAACACGAAATCTATGGAACACTATTAATAGCACCCGACAAATAAAGCTTCCTAAAAGCAAATACACACGGAAGAAGAAGTGACAAGTAAGAAAAATACAGTTAATACTTAAATTATGCTAGCTCGCTGCACAGCAGACGTGAAGCAGACGGCACTACGACGACACTGACTCTACTGGCACTATGGCTGACTAAAGGGACTCTCTCTGACTGTATTCAAAACAAACACGAAATCTATGGAACACTGTTAATAGCACCCGACAATTAAAGCTTCCTAAAAGCAAATACACACGGAAGAAGAAGTGACAAGTAAGAAAAATACAGATAATACTTAAATTACGGTAGCTCGCTGCACAGCAGACGTGAAGCAGACGGCAGTTACGACGACACTGACTCTACTGGCACTATGGCTGACTAAAGGGACTCTCTCTGACTGTATTCAAAACAAACACGAAATCTATGGTACACTATTAATAGCACCCGACAATTAAAGCTTCCTAAAAGCAAATACACACGGAAGAAGTAGTGACAAGTAAGAAAAATACAGTTAATACTTAAATTATGGTAGCTCGCTGCGCAGCAGACGTGAAGCAGACGGCACTACGACGACTCCCGGTCTGTCCTCAACGACGAACTTGGGTGCACGAATGGCATAACGTCATTTTTTCGCATGAATCTAGGTACTGTTTACAGTATCATGATGGTCGCATCCGTGTTTGGCGACATCGCGGTGAAAGCACATTGGAAGCGTGTATTCACCATCGCCATACTGGCGTATCACCCGGCGTGATGGTATGGGGTGCCATTGGTTACACGTCTCGGTCACCTCTTGTTCGCATTGACGTCACTTTGAACAGTGGACGTTACATTTCAGATGTGTTACGACCCGTGGCTCTACCCTTCATTCGATCCCTGCGGAACCCTACATTTCAGCAGGATAATGCACGACCGCATGTTGCAGGTCCTGTACGTGCCTTTCTGGATACAGAAAATGTTCGACTGCTGCCCTGGCCAGCACATTCTCCAAATCTCTCACCAATTGAAAACTTCTGGTCAATGGTGGCCGAGCAACTGGCTCGTCACAATACGCCAGTCACTACTCTTGATGAACTGTGGTATCGTGTTGAAGCTACATGGGCAGCTGTACCTGTACACGCCATCCAAGCTCTATTTGACTCAATGCCCAGACGTATCAAGGCCGTTATTACGGCCAGAGGTGGTTGTTCTGGGAACTGATTTCTCAGGAGCTATGCACCCAAATTGCGTGAAAATGTAATCACATGTCAGTTCTAGTAGTACCGAGCGGGGTGGCGCAGTGGTTAGACACTGGACTCGCAGTCGGGAGGACGACGGTTCAATCCCGCGTCCAGCCTTCCTGATTTAGGTTTTCCGTGATTTCCCTAAATCACTCCAGGCAAATGCCGTGATGGTTCCTCTGAAAGAGCACGGCCGACTTCCTTCCCAGTCCTTCCCTAATACGATGAGACCGATGACCACGCTGTCTGGTCTCCTTCCCCAAACCAACCAATCAGTTCTAGTATAATATATTTGTCCAATGAATACCCGTTTATCATCTGCATTTCTTCTTGGTGTAGCAATTTTAATGGCCAGTATTATATCTAGAGGGTGAGGCAGCGAAGACAGATCACTCCAAATATATGCAAAATGGATAAATATAATGAGGTGGCAGTATTCGCCATGTTATAGCGAACAATACAGCTAATTTCCTGACATTCGGAAGTAATTTTTAGCGTATATAGTCGCCGAATTAGAACACCGATTTTTTTAAATAGAACTTTATACTGCTTGTGACATTTGAATCAGGCTTCTGATAGAACTTCATCGACATAACATGTACGGGATTTGATCAAAGAGTATGAAGTACAACAGCGCCACAAACCACTGCCTCGCAGTCAGGAGAAGATGTTTCACAACTGCCCGCCTATTAATACCAAATATAAGCAAACACGTAACTCTGGTACGGTTCGTCTGTTTATTATCACGGCTGTTACATCAACTGCGCGAAGCGTTCACCTAAGCACTGCTACACGCTGTAAAGTTATTTTGGATAAACAATACCGCAAGTTGAATTTCATTTGGCGTTAACGGCAGCGCAGGCCCGTGGAATAAGGAATCTCATGCCTTCGGGAGTCGTCGGTGTTTCCTAATAGACCTCTAGTTTGAATTTTCACCATCGAAAAAAGAGTAGAAGTGTGATGTTTGGTGAGTGTATAGACCATTTTGCATTTCCTGAACGACCGTTCCAGTGCTCCTCAGATGTTGTCTTAAGAGGGTCTGTCATAACGTGTGCGGAGTGGGTGGGACATCTGCAACCAATTATGGAAGTCACTACAATGAAGCTGTAGATGCAGCAAAATTTTAAGAAGATGAAATGAAATGGAATGTAGTGTTCGCAGAACAC
Source organism: Schistocerca cancellata (assembly GCF_023864275.1). Lineage (NCBI taxonomy): Eukaryota > Metazoa > Arthropoda > Insecta > Orthoptera > Acrididae > Schistocerca > Schistocerca cancellata. The sequence continues at coordinate 591,039,927 of NC_064629.1, forward strand.
TCGTTTGGTTAATCCCTCTCGTACTTCCGATACCCCTATTAGGGACATTTGCATTGTGTTGTACTGCTGCTAAAATGTTAGGTTCATTTCTTTCATCAGTTGCTCTGCTTTTTCCTTTGCGTATTTTATTCTCTACACTTCAAGTTTCTAGAACATTTTTACAACGTTTGCAAAGAGAGATCGTAAGTGCTAGGTACGATGTGGATATTCCTCAGCACACAACAGCACCGCTGCTCTAACAGGTCGGCGACATTTGCTACAAATGATATTTTTTACCGTCGTATACTTTTTGAATGTCTCAACAGCCTTACGAGCGAGTTTCTGCTGCTACAACGGCAGAACACGGACTAATCGGCTTCAAACGCACAGGTAAACACAATAACCATATCTGAGTAACGTGTTTGCTTGTTTTTGATTAATAGGGCAGAAGTTTGTGGAACTTCTTCTCCTGAAGGCGGGACAGTGGTTTGTGGCGCTGTTATCTTTATACTATTTGATCGAGTCCCATACATTTATGTGGATGAAGTTCTCTTAGAAGCTTCTTTTAAATACCATATAAAAAAGTATATAGCTCCATTAGCGAAAAGAATCAAAATCGGTTTCGCAATTCGGCAACTATAAACGATAAAAATTACTTGCGAACGTCTGGAAGTTCACCATGTTGTCTGTTATAACTTGGCGAAGACTCACCTCGATGTATTTATTCAGTCTGGATGTATTTGGGTGGCCTGTCTTGGCTGCCTCACCCTGCATAATGGTTACACAGACTCTAGGTACAAACGTAAGAGTGGAATAGAGGAAAACGAAACAAGCAAATAATTCTAATAAACTGAAGCCTGGAGACCAGTGGTTTCTCCAGTACGACGTATGCCGACTGAGTACACGAACCTGAAGATCCAAACCGCAGTTACGCACTTGAGGACAAATACTTTACAACAAGTGTTCCACACGGCCATCGTTCACTCGGAGACAACCTTCAGCGCATCTCATCGATGGTCGTACACGTCCAAAAAATCCACGCCTGTTCCGAATGCACTGACAACCATCTACAATGCGTTTCCAGGGCTTGTTGGAACTATCAACAAGGCTGGAATGCATCAAAGCTTTTAAATATCCCCAAATAAAAGAATCCAGTGGATTCGTTCAGGGGGATTTGGACGCCCATGGCACTCGTGAGGCACGACCGATACACTTGTAGCAAATTCGTTCTACGTATTCCCAAACAGCCACATGAACGTGTGCCAGTGTACCACCACACATGTGCCACATACACATTGTGACAACGTAAAGACCATCGCACAAATAATCCGTTAGCTTGTTTTGCAAGAAACCAAGGCACACATGACAAGTGAGTCGGACAGGTAAGATATGTTACCCTAGAAACACATTACAGACACCTGCACAAACTTTAACGGAAAATCCCGACTGATGTGCTGTAGCATGTGGGTACTTATAAGACCAAACGTGTCTGTTGTGGATATTTCTAACACCATCTGGCGCGGAACAGAAGGGCTAGAAATACAGGTGCGGCTAGGGCTAGTAACTATGTACATGATATGGCTACAACCGCCCCTCATGTGATATGCGACATATGGTGCAGGGCAAAGGCGACCTGCTGGAGATATTTTGGTACTTGTGCCCGGCATGGAGTCCATCTATTGTAATACACTCTTCCTATTTCGTACTGGCGGGCCCTGTTCTTGCTCTACCTGCATGTTGCTTGTTAGCCTTAAATGAACCGGCGTCGCGCAGGCTCTGATGGCACCTAGTCAACACGCTGCTGTTTTGTTGTCTGCTTCGTGACACAATCGTGCTGCCTCCCATGATTTGCCATTAGCACCCCCACACAGGAAGTAGATGTCAGTCATATCATCATTTGAAGATGTGTGTGGAGCCATGGCAACCGCTCCGAATACTAAACTTGCACACTACATTCGCTGTTCACTGTGGGAACTGCAAATGGAACATCAGACATTAACACTGTTGTAACATTAGTATGACAGCAGCTGTGCATACACCATATCGGGGAAACAAATGGATTCCTAACCTACGTTTATTAGGATTATTTGCTTGTTCTATTGCCCTCCACTCGTCCATTACGTTGGTACCTATAATATACGAAACACCCTGTACGTATTGTGCAGCTAAGCTAACATGAGGAATTAAATACTTTTGTGAATGTTAGCACTGTTCTTAATGAGTTTTCCAGAACACATGAATTTTGACGGAGGTCGGTGACCTTGGATTTTTAAGGAAATCAGACTTCATTAAAAAATTTCAGATGGAATCCGAAACACAAAGTAGCCCAATTACAGAGGAGTCTGTAACACCAATTCCGATATTACTTATACTTAACTCGTATAACTTCTTTGTCTGCTTATGTTTAATGTGATTTTTGTATCACCATGATCTTTGATGTAACATATACGTAAATATTTTGTTTACTGCTGTGCTTTTCACGTAAAATCGCTGGTATATTGCTTGTTAAAATGTACTACTACCTCGTGACATTCAAGCAGAAATTTCATACCCGTTAGGTGTTGAGCATCTCTACAAAATCTGATAATTATCGGAGCGATAATTCATAGTGTAACACTTCCCATTTCCATCAGCATGTATGGTCAAGCTCCATTATCAAGATATAGTATGTAGCACACAGATTCACTTGCATAAAAAAGTAAATTTTACTGTGCAAGTGAAACTATGTACTAACAATAACTTTAGTTTTTGTGTTATTCATTTGTGGTCTGGAAAACTTACACACTTCTCAGAGTTCCCCTAATGTATTTTTTTGTTGTCTGACAACATTATGAAACCATCACTCTAATACATAACTGACGTAAACAGTCCAGTTACAATCGGATATCGTTACCCAAAACCATGTTTAAAATTTAAATCTTTCGCCTGTTGTTGTTGTTGTGGTCTTCAGTCCTGAGATTGGTTTGATGCAGCTCTCCATGCTACTCTATCCTGTGCAAGCTTCTTCATCTCCCAGTATCTACTGCAACCTACATCCTTCTGAATCTGCTTAGTGTATTCATCTCTTGGTCTCCCTCTACGATTTTTACCCTCCACACTGCCCTCCAATGCTAAATTTGTGATCCCTTGATGCCTCAAAACATGTCCTACCAACCGATCCCTTCTTCTAGTCAAGTTGTGCCACAAACTTCTCTTCTCCCCAATCCTATTCAATACCTCCTCATTAGTTACGTGATCTACCCACCTTATCTTCAGCATTCTTCTGTAGCACCACATTTCGAAAGCTTCTATTCTCTTCTTGTCCAAACTAGTTATCGTCCATGTTTCACTTCCATACATGGCTACACTCCATACAAATACTTTCAGAAATGACTTCCTGACACTTAAATCTATACTCGATGTTAACAAATTCCTCTTCTTGAGAAACGCTTTCCTTGCCATTGCCAGTCTACATTTTATATCCTCTCTACTTCGACCATCATCGGTTATTTTACTCCCTAAATAGCAAAACTCCTTTACTACTTTAAGTGTCTCATTTCCTAATCTAATTCCCTCAGCATCACCCGACTTAATTCGACTACATTCCATTATCCTCGTTTTGCTTTTGTTGATGTTCATCTTATATGCTCCTTTCAAGACACTGTCCATTCCGTTCAACTGCTCTTCCAAGTCCTTTGCTGTCTCTGACAGAATTACAATGTCATCGGCGAACCTCAAAGTTTTTACTTCTTCTCCATGAATTTTAATACCTACTCCGAATTTTTCTTTTGTTTCCTTTACTGCTTGCTCAATATACAGATTGAATAACATCGGGGAGAGGCTACAACCCTGTCTTACTCCTTTCCCAACCACTGCTTCCCTTTCATGCCCCTCGACTCTTATAACTGCCATCTGGTTTCTGTACAAACTGTAAATAGCCTTTCGCTCCCTGTATTTTACCCCTGCCACCTTCAGAATTTGAAAGAGAGTATTCCAGTTAACATTGTCAAAAGCTTTCTCTAAGTCTACAAATGCTAGAAACGTAGGTTTGCCTTTTCTTAATCTTTCTTCTAAGATAAGTCGTAAGGTCAGTATTGCCTCACGTGTTCCAACATTTCTACGGAATCCAAACTGATCTTCCCCGAGGTCGGCTTCTACCAGTTTTTCCATTCGTCTGTAAAGAATTCGCGTTAGTATTTTGCAGCTGTGACTTATTAAACTGATAGTTCGGTAATTTTCACATCTGTCAACACCTGCTTTCTTTGGGATTGGAATTATTATATTCTTCTTGAAGTCTGAGGGTATTTCGCCTGTCTCATACATCGTGCTCACCAGATGGTAGAGTTTTGTCATGACTGGCTCTCCCGAGGCCATCAGTAGTTCAAATGGAATGTTGTCTACTCCCGGGGCCTTGTTCCGACTTAGGTCTTTCAGTGCTCTGTCAAACTCTTCACGCAGTATCGTATCTCCCATTTCGTCTTCATCTACATCCTCTTCCATTTCCATAATATTGTCCTCAAGTACATCGCCCTTGTATAAACCCTCTATATACTCCTTCCACCTTTCTGCCTTCCCTTCTTTGCTTAGAACTGGGTTGCCATCTGAGCTTTTGATATTCATACAAGTGGTTCTCTTCTCTCCAAAGGTCTCTTTAATTTTCCTGTAGGCAGTATCTATCTTACCCCTAGTGAGACAAGCCTCTACATCCTTACATTTGTCCTCTAGCCAACCCTGCTTAGCCATTTTGCACTTCCTGTCGATATCATTTTTGAGACGTCTGTATTCCTTTTTGCCTGCTTCATTTACTGCATTTTTATATTTTCTCCTTTCATCAATTAAATTCAATATTTCTTCTGTTACCCAAGGATTTCTATTAGCCCTCGTCTTTTTACCTACTTGATCCTCTGCTGCCTTCACTACTTCATCCCTCAGAGCTACTCATTCTTCTTCTACTGTATTTCTTTCCCCCATTCCTGTCAATTGTTCCCTTATGCTCTCCCTGAAACTCTCTACAACCTCTGGTTCTTTAAGTTTATCCAGGTCCCATCTCCTCAAATTCCCACCTTTTTGCAGTTTCTTCAGTTTCAATCTGCAGTTCATAACCAATAGATTGTGGTCAGAATCCACATCTGCCCCAGGAAATGTCTTACAATTTAAAACCTGGTTCCTAAATCTCTGTCTTACCATTATATAATCTATCTGATACCTTTTAGTATCTCCAGGATTCTTCCAGGTATACAACCTTCTTTTATGATTCTTGAACCAAGTGTTGGCTATGATTAAGTTATGCTCTGTGCAAAATTCTACAAGGCGGCTTCCTCTTTCATTCCTTCCCCCCAATCCATATTCACCTACTATGTTTCCTTCTCTCCCTTTTCCTACTGACGAATTCCAGTCACCCATGACTATTAAATTTTCGTCTCCTTTCACTACCTGAATAATTTCTTTTATCTCGTCATACATTTCATCTATTTCTTCATCATCTGCAGAGGTAGTTGGCATATAAACTTGTACTACTGTAGTAGGCATGGGCTTTGTGTCTATCTTGGCCACAATAATTCGTTCACTATGCTGTTTGTAGTAGCTAACCCGCACTCCTATTTTTTTATTCATTATTAAATCTACTCCTGCATTACCCCTATTTGATTTTGTATTTATAACCCTGTAATCACCTGACCAAAAGTCTTGTTCCTCCTGCCACCGAACTTCACTAATTCCCACTATATCTAATTTTAACCTATCCATTTCCCTTTTTAAATTTTCTAACCTACCTGCCCGATTAAGGGATCTGACATTCCACGCTCCGATCCGTAGGACGCCAGTTTTCTTTCTCCTGATAACGACGTCCTCCTGAGTAGTCCCCGCCCGGAGATCCGAATGGGGGACTATTTTACCTCCGGAATGTTTTACCCAAGAGGACGCCATCATCATTTAATCATACAGTAGAGCTGCATGTCCTCGGGAAAAATTACGGCTGTAGTTTCCCCTTGCTTTCAGCCGTTCGCAGTACCAGCACAGCAAGGCCGTTTTGGTTAATGTTACAAGGCCAGATCAGTCAATCATCCAGACTGTTGCCCCTGCAACTACTGAAAAGGCTGCTGCCCCTCTTCAGGAACCACATGTTTGTCTGGCCTCTCAACAGATACCCCTCCGTTGTGGTTGCACCTACGGTACGGCCATCTGTATCGCTGAGGCACGCAAGCCTCCCCACCAGCGGCAAGGTCCATGGTTCATGGGGGGATCTTTCGCCTACTTTTTCCAAATAATTTGTTCTGTGCTGTTATTGTAAATAAACTTAGACAGGACACCTAACTTTTGGGTATATTTTATTGTTTAGATACTCTGTGCAGATAATCAAGCACTTCGTGCAAACAACGAAGGGAATATGTAATAAAATGTTATATTTCAGATCTTTTTTCTAGAATTTGACTCAAAATGTAAAAATACTCAGTTACTAAAAATCACTTTCAGAATCCTGTTTTTCTTCTGCTGGTTGGTTTTCCTCTACAAAGTTTTATTATGATTCGTTTGTAGTTAGTCTGTAATTTTGCGAGATTAGACACATTGAGCAATAATTCCTGACGCCAGCAACACTACCTTTTTGTGGTGGAAGCGTAATGCACCAACGAACATTTCCAGTTACTGAAGCGCTTGTTAGATCAATTCTTGAGTCTTGTTTACAAGTCTGAAGCACTAAGTTGGATTAACGAAAGAGATAAAGAAAATTCAAAGAAGAGCTCCTCGCTCGGTCGAGAGTTCATTTATGCAGCGTGAGAGTGTCACATAAACGCACAAAAAAAAAAAGAAACGAATGACGCTTTCAGAAGGAACTTTCAATCACTCATGGAGTTACTCTTGAAATTCTGAGTCTGAGTCACAAAACAATTCAAGGAACACAATAGTTTTTACTACGTATATGTCACGCAAAGAGCACGAGGAGAAAGTAAATAAATTTGGCTGCTTACAGAGGTGCATCAACAGTGTCGCTCCCTATACACTATTTGCGAATGAAACAGGAAGAAGAGAAAATTATTCTGTCACTCTGATAACGTTCCGCCTCCCACCCTACGGTAGCTTGCGGAGTACAGATTTAGATGTGGGGGTAAATGTAGCAGGACTCTACTAGGTGTCGGATGACTCTTCTCTGGTGTTCCGAAAAATATTTTTAATTTGTGAATTATAAGAGAAGTTATCCCAACTAAGACTACACTAATGAACTAAAAATTTTTGACCACTTCGTTAGTAGCATGTTGATGTTGTTCAACCTTTTGTAAGCACAAAGCAGCAATTCTGCGTGGCAAGGTGCAAGGTAGGTTTGTGGAGCTGTGTGGAGCTCTGCCGAGTGTCACGTTCTTCCCCGTGTATGTGAGCGCGGAGATGGCGCCCTGTAGCATCTCAGATGTGTTTCATCAGGTTCACATCACGTGGGTGGCCAAGCCATCAACGTGAGTTCATTATCATGCTCCTCAAACCACGGGAACACGATTGTGGCCTTTTGACACGGACAGTGAATCAGCTGGTTGATGCCGTCCCCATCGGGTAAGACATCAAGCATGAATGCATTAATATGGTCCGCAATAATGTCCGCTTAGTACGCAGCTAACATGATGCTTTCGATTACCGCGCCAGACCTCTAGAAGTCCAGACGATGGCCCCAAATGCTGTAACGAACCTCCACTGTGTCAGAGACACGGTGCGTATTTCGAACAACTGTTCTTCTGGATGGCGACGTACCCAGCACGACCATCGACCTGGTGTAACAAGTAACGTGCTTCATCCGACCAGCCGACACATTCCTGTTGATCCACGGTCCCATATTTATGATTCCTTGCGTAGTGCAGTCGTAATTGACCATGTTGACGGGTCAGCATGGGAAAAAGTAGGTCTCCTCTGCCGAAGAACTCCGTATTCTATAACGTGCATTAAATCTTGTGATCCGAAACACTTGTGACTGCATCAGCATTGTTCTCTGTCGTTAAATCTGTCACAGACTGCCACCTATCTTGCTTTACAGGGTGGGCAATTTCTGTGATAAGCCACAGACGTCTAACACCTTGTCAAATACTAGTGGTTCCACAGTCCTTTAATCACTTTCCGTAGATGCTCCTGACGGTAGCACACTTACAGCCGACCAGCTTCATCTTTCCGAGATGATCGTACACAGGGCTAGACTATATCAATCGGGCCTTGGTCAGAGTTGACTATGTCAGTGGAATTCCCAATTTACGGCGAATATCGTCACCAGAATGATACCCCATTGTCTCTGCTCCTCTTGTATCATTATCAGGCAGCATCCAATCTCGCGGTAGTCAGTGGTAATGATGTTTTGGCTCATCGTTGTATTTGTTTTCATGTGAGGTGCAATGCCACCGGAAAACTCCGGCTTGATTATCATTACAAATCTGATGTTGTTGGAAGTACTGTAGTTTTATGTGCTCAGTAGTTCATAGACATTTATTGACATAAACAGCAAAACACGAAAAGTAATCAGTATTCTCAGCAATAACTGTATATGTCTATCGTGTGACGGTACCTACGTAGACAGCATGGCGCCTCAGACGCCCAGGTGAAACTGTCAGCGGAACAAATGATTGTGCATGTTCTACAGGTCACGCTTGACAGGCCGAGTCGATTGTTAATTTTCACAGTGTTCGGACCGACACTTTCTCGTTGGTTTCAAGCTTCGATTGTCTCAGACAATTTGAGAGGAAGGAAATTATGTAATGTTTAGAGAGGGAAGCAACTTTGGAGAAACTGTGTACCCATGCGAAGTCAGACGGAACCCTCGACACTTTCTCTAATTCCTTACAACACTATAAGCCCAATTCTGACGAAAGATTCTTAACGGAATAAAGAGAATCTAGTGTTTCTTTTGATGAAGAGAACAGATAAATTTTATTTCTAACATACTGCTGACCAGAGGTTCGTCGAAATATGTCTTGGATCAGCGATCTCAGTCTGGTACCTCCTACGTGGTCAAAGAAGCTCTTAATTATTTTGTCTGAGGTAAAGGAGGCAAAGAGAATATTATGAGGATAGCGCTGAGTTTTTACACTACGTACTGAGAACTATTAATTTTCATAAACGCGACACTGTACTGGAGATATCTTGATTAACAAGATTTTTCTTTTTGAACTAACACCTGAATCATGACTCCTCTTTCACCTACAGTGTGAAAGTTTATTTCATTGCTCTTGGCGTCCTTTTCACTCATGTTCTTCTCCTTTACACTTGCTCCAGGTGTAGTCATTAATGACTAGATTTTCTTCAACCCAAAACCTAGAAACCTACGATAGTAAAATTTTGCACAAACTGGAATCAATAGATAGGATAGTTGTCCAATCGTCGATCATTAAGTTTACTAATTAATCAGATGTTATTATAAGTCTTCAAACAGAGGAAGACTTGGCCAGATGCTAATCTCCTCTTCGAAAGTAACAAGGTAACAATTTGACAGAATCTCACGAATATGTAACAATGGTGCACTGAGTCGCTATTCTGTTGTTATTGTCTTAAGGTCTCGTATCAGAAATTATTACTAATGTCAGCACTACTTATACATTTATTTACATTCAGCGATCGTGTAAAGCCTTTGTCGCGTTACATAAATCGTCTACAATAATCCTGATCTCACTAAACCTTTAGGTAACGAAAAAAGCAGCATGGTAAAGTCAAATCACAAAATGATTTCTTCGGTATCAGTTCAGGGACCCTTACTATCAGCAGTGATGCTTCTCTTAAGCACAGTTGTTGATTAAACATGAAACTTAAAAAATTTACAATAATAGGATCAATAGCCATCTTGTTTTGCTACTGCCTTGGTCCCACATCATGTGCAGGGTCGGCAGTGTTCAGTACGGATTTATTTTAAGGGGTGGCTGGATGCCCTTCCTGCCGTCACCCCAAACCTCCCGGGATGGAAGTAGTGTACCCCAACTGTCAGCATCTATTGTAAACTAGGAAACAGTGTGAACGTTTTTCAGATGTCTACAAGGCGTGTAACTGAGGCGGGACGTGGGGACCAGCCCAGTATTCACCTAGTGGGATGTAGAAAACTGCCTAAAAACCACATCCAGGCTGGCCGGCACACTGGCCCTCGTCGTTAATCCGCCTGGTGGATTCGATCCGGGACCGGTGCACCTACCCGACTAGAGGAAGAAGCGCATTAGCTCTCTCGGCTAACCTGGCGGATCAATAGGATTAATAGCCTACTTATTACATATACTACTTTTCCACGTTAACATTCACAAGCACCTCATCCACAGTATTAACAAACAATACATGTATTGTATTACTTGTTGACTGTAAATTAACTTGGTGATTTCTTTGCGCCCCCCCCCCCCCCCTCCTAGCTCCACCACCCCCTTTACTGACTATCCTCACGAGGACTTGCAATGTGCTACAGATCTCACCAGATGAGTCTAAAGACTATAATTTTCCTCACCTCCACTCCTCTGAAACCCAAATTCACTCTTTCTTCTCCTTCGTCCACAGTTCTTTGGTTTCCGCCTCACCTTCCATATACGATTAGTCTTTCCTAGATAGATCCTTTATTACCTGTTCATGCTGCTTCTGATCCTTAAATTTCGCTAACACCCTAATTAATCTTGCATGTGCTCCATTAACCCTCTCAAATTCTCTTAATTTATATTTCAAAAGAAAAAAAAATAGTTTAATGAGAGAGAAGATTTTTTCCACAAATATACTAGCAGTTCAATTGTCGACAAGCAACAGTTTCTGCGACGAGGTTACAGATCTATACAGCCTATACTGGCTGAAATTGGTAATCAAAAATAAATATGCTGTGATCTAGACTGTTACTCAGACAAGAAACCATTACGTTAACATATCACGTCAAACGATCAGCCTGTTATTCTGAAAGAATGAGAAGACTATAATTAGTCTGTTAGAGGTGAAATGACAAACCCAAAATGATTTGCAGCTCAGTCAGAGAATTATAGCACTATCGAGACAGTGCGAAGTTTACTGAACCTGTAATTTATTTTTGCAACCAAGCTTAGTTGAGGACATAACAGTTCGTCACGGGCATCTTACTCCTCATATGTTCTTCTCATGGCACAGTATCATGGTGCTTCAAATGGTTCAAATGGCTCTAAGCACTATGGGACTTAACATCTGAGGTCATCAGTCCCCTAAGCTTAGAACTACTTAAACCTAACTAACCTAAGGACATCACACATATCCATGTCTGAGGCAGGATTCGAACCTGCGACCGTAGCAGCAGCGCGGTTCCGGACTGAAGCTCCTAGATATCATGGTGCCATCAACAGGACAATACGTGCCCACACATGGCACCTGCCTTTCCGAACAGTCTGCGTGATTTTATGTCGGACCAGCTCGGACGTAACTCCGTCTCAGTGGCAGTACCCAGAATATCAAGGACCAGTTGCAATAACTGTGGGCCAGCCTGACTCGGGAGAGGATTCAACGACTTCATGACACCCTTCCCAATGCCATCAGTGCATGCATCCAAGCCAGTACTCAACGTCGTACTGGTAAGTGGGCTCATACTGCCAAGTTCTTTGTAAATTTGACTCGATATTGTAATCACTGAAACAACAGCACATACTCCCTCAGACCGTGAAATTTCATTTCGTTTCCTCCTCCTCTTCTGTGTGCTTCGCTTTTTTTTCAGGCAGCGTACATACACTATTGGAAACGTGTAACATACTTAGTTGCTCTCGTAAGTTTATTAGATGAACCACTTCATTATTGAACTAATGTAAACAACATAATAACCAGAATGAGATTTTCACTCTGCAGCGGAGTGTGCGCTGATATGAAACTTCCTGGCAGATTAAAACTGTGTGCCCGACCGAGAATCGAACTTTTTTTTTAATTTGTAACCATACATATATATTTATTTAAATATATTAACAACGATACATTTTGAAAAATAGACATTTTATTCTATTATTTTATTCTATTAGTTAGTATATTCCTAGTGTTGGTTAATATTATTGTCATTTTGTATGTTTTCGTTTTTATATTTTCCTTTTTCGTTTTTCTCTTATTGTTGTTCCTTAAACCCTTTTACATGGCCATTTGTCGTCCTTTTTTTTTTGGTATATTTTGTATATTTGGTATATTTGGCATCGATGCATTGATTTTGCGTTTATGTTTCTGTATGTGATGAACTTGTGATGCCACAGGCACATTGTGTATTCTGGTTTGATCTCTTCCTCTAGTTACACTGTTAAGTGGGACAGTATGAGGGAAACGTCACCATGATAGGTGGAGCAGAAGTGGAAGAAACGTTTTTTACATATACTACAGAATATACCTAAATTGAAGAAGAGAGAAAATTTTGTCATATTACATAAGAGAAGCAGAAAGGATAGTGTGAGTAATCTATAGAATTTTGTAGGCACAAAGTAAAGGAAATCATTTTAAAAAAATATCTAATAATAATAATGAGTAGTTGGCACTTTCCACTAAGTAATGCTTCTTTCCTATTCAGTATAGTACAAATAATGGAAGAAAAGTTAATTAAAACAAAAAACTGGTAGTACTACTGTGCATACTTTTGGCACTGTTTTTGGCTGCGAGCATGACAGATGTTTGGTGAGAAGCACTTTGTATCACTGATTTCACTTTATACTGCTATACTTCACTATTTGATGCGAGAAGAGAAAGCACTTTATCTTTTGTGTTGCACTTGTTCACTATCACTGCACATGTTATTCTTGTGGTGAGTGTGGTGAGGTGGCTGGTGGCGGTGCTGAGGGTCACAGGCTGGGAAGGACTCTGGCGATTGCTGTCTGCAGTGGAATCTGCAGGAAGTTTTTGAAGTTCTCGTGGTATCACCTGTGCTGCTGGGCTGTCTTGTTCTCCTCCCAGAGGTCCATCAGGAAGGCCAGCTGGTCGGTCTGCCTCCGCGCTACGATGGCGTGTGCCGTCATGGCGAGGATCCAGAGAGTCGCCAGTCGCTTGGGCCGTGGAAATGGGTTGCAGTCTGGGGCGGTGATTGCTTCTACTGTGATGCTTCCCGGCGCCGTTATGTTGATGTGGGCCACCTTCTGCTGGCACGCTTTCCAGATGTTGATGGCATTCCCGCACGTGAATCGGTGCTCGAGGGTGTCGGTCATGCCACATACGTCACACTTGTCACTTGCGACGAGTTTTATCTCCGCCAGTCTTTGGTTGGTTGGTACCATTCTGTTAATTATTTTGTACCATGTCTCCTTCGCATGTTTAGGCAACACGTTTTCCGAGACGTTCCCCCATATTTGTTTCCAATTGTATTGCGGGAGTTTGTGTTCAATTTTGTTTTTTGTCGGCTTCCACCTGAGGGCCCAGTATATTCTCTTGGCTGTTCTGTGGCTGGGGTTCGCCACGGTGTCCAGAACGTAACTTTTGTTGGCGTAGTGCAGCCTGACATGTCGCATTCTGAAGGGAATGTGCCTCGTGTCGACCGGCGCTTCTTGTGATGCGGGCTTGTATCTTCCAGTTATCTTGGCTGTGACGCTGTCAGGGTTTTTGTCCTGGATGGCGAGCGTTCGTTTCAGTAGAAGGGCTGCACATTTGGTCTTTATATCAACTAGACCTAGTCCCCCTTCTTTCGTTGGCAGCGAGCACGTTGCTTGCGCCACTTTGAATATATTTCGACGCCACAACAGGTAGTACACTGCGCTTGTTAGTGCTCGCGCAATTTCTGTCGGGATGCTTAAGATTTGCGCCAGGTACCAAGTTTTCGACAGGATCGTCGTGTTTATCAGTTCAGTTTTCTGGTAGATTGTTAGCTTCCGGTTCGCGTGCTGTCTGGAGAGACCTCTTATGGTGTGTAGCACGTCCCTCCAGTTGTATGCGGCCATTCTAAGTGGACAAGACTGTATATATATTCCAAGAACTTTATGGCTTTCTGCTATTTTATACCTCTGGCTGTCTGGTTTGAGTCGTTGATTCCCTATGGGCAGAAGCACTGTTTTTCTGGGGTTGGTTTGGGCGCCTGACGCTTTTTGGAATGTATTCATGATGGTTTCTACTCTCCCAATATCTTCCTGGTCTTCAATAAAGATGCCTAGGTCGTCAGCGTAGGCTATACATGCCTCCTACGGAGAAGCCTCTGATGTCGTTTGTGAGTTTCCGCAGCAGCGGGTCCAGTGCTATAGGGAATAGAGCCATTGACAATGGACAGCCTTGCCTCACGGATCTGTCCAGTTTTATCAGTTTTGTTTCCCAAGTATTGACTGTTACTGTCGATCTCGCAGTACTTAGTATCTTCTGGATGATTGTGATGAATTTTTGCCCAAACCCGAGTCTGTTTAGTGTCTCTACGAGATATTTGTGGTCGATCCTGTCGAAGGCTTTGTTGAAGTCCACCGAAATTATGGCACCTGCGCTTCTGGTGGTGGCTGCCTGTGGTATTATGTCCCTGTAGGTGCATGTGGCGTCAAATATATTTTTCCCTGGTACCGCACATGTTTGCCACGGACTGATGACTTTCCTCATCGCCGATTTCAGGTTGTTTGCGATGCATTTCGCTATTATTTTATAGTCGGCGTTGAGGAGCGTAATCGGACGAAACTCTTCAATGCGGCGGGCGGCTCTCTTCTTAGGGATGAGTGTTATGGTCCCTTCGGTCAGCCCAGGTGGAATTTCCGCTCCATCGAGTATCTCGTTCACCATTTCCGTGAATTGCCCTCCTAGCACGTCCCAATATGCGAGGGAGAACTCGAGCGGGATGGCGTCGGCGCCGGGTGCTCTTCCTCTTGCGCTGGTCCTCATCGTTTCTTTGATGTCATCCACGTCGACATTTTCTGTCAGCAACGCCCTGTCTGCGTCTGTGAGCACGCTCCTCGTCTGCTGGAGGATTTCAGCAGTTGCTGCGTCGTCTGTCGCTTCTCGACGGAACATGTCTCGGAAATAGTCCTCGATGTGTTTTGTTAACTCCGTTTTCGTCGTGAGCGTCTTGCCCTGCTTGTCCTGAAGCTCACTTACGCACTTTCCTGCGCCTCTCTCCCTTTCCCTATTTAGGTGGTGCTCGGGACCTTTGCCTTTCGCGGACAAGTGCTCTACCATCTGAGCTACCGAAGCACGAGTCACGCCCGCTCCTCACAGCTTTACTTCTGCCAGTATCTCGTCTCCTACCTTCCAAACTTTACAGAAGCTCTCCTGCGAACCTTGCAGAACTAGCATTCCTGAAAGAAAGGATACTGCGGAGACATGGCTTAGCCACAGCCTGGGGGATGTTTACAGAATGAGATTTTCACTCTGCAGCGGAGTGTGCGCTGATATGAAACTTCCTGGCAGATTAAAACTGTGTGCCCGACCGAGACTCGAACTCGGGACCTTTGCCTTTCGCGGGCAAGTGCTCCACCATCTGAGCTAACGAAGCACGACTCACGCCCGGTCAAGTTTCGTATCAGCGCACACTCCGCTGCAGAGTGAAAATCTCGTTCTGCAAGGTTCGCAGGAGAGCTTCTGTAAAGTTTGGAAGGTAGGAGACGAGATAATGGCAGAAGTAAAGCTGTGAGGACCGGGCGTGAGTCGTGCTCAGATGGTAGAGCACTTTCCCGCGAAAGGCAAAGGTCCCGAGTTCGAGTCTCGGTCAGGCACACAGTTTTAATCTGCCAGGAAGTTTCAACATAATAACCATCCTCGACACTATGGTCGCAGGTTCTAATCCTGCCTCAGGCATGGATGTGCGTAATGTCCTTAGGTTAGTTAGGTTTAAGTAGTTCTAAGTTCTAGGGGACTGATGACCTCAGACGTTAAGTCCCGTAGTGCTCAGAGCCATTTGAACCATTTGAAACATCCTCGATAATTTCACTGTTAACACTCGTTATTGCCACTGCATTGCGTCCACTGATCAGCTTTACACAAACGGTCATTTTTATTTTTACGGGCAAGGTTGTTAATGATCCTTTGAAAAATATGGAGGATGAAAGAGAGGAAAGCCTACTGCTCGGATTAATGAGCCGCACGCGGCTTCTGCAGGGAGAGTGAGGTAATGGAGTGACAGAAGTAAGTTTTTCGTGGTCGACCACGAACTACCTCGCTTTCGCGTCATTCTGATTTGTTGGGCTGGCGGCTGAGAGCTCGTTTGTCTGCGCCACTCCCGCGACAGACAACGCCGCACGTGGAAAATAGATGCTAGCGCAGCCGGCTGCCGCAGCACAGCACACACTTCCCCCACGGGAACGTATTCCTTTTGTGCAGGAGGCCTCTTGTCCGAGGGGCGTAGCTGCAGTTACTCATCAGCCAGTCGCAAGTACTGATTAGCTGTGAGACAATGTTATCTGAATTTATTTTAACGCCATATTCAAACGAACTGCTCACCGAGATGGCGAGAGATGAGCAATCGGCTACAGTGAGAGAACAAGGCGTTGTATGACACTGTAGAAATTCCTCCTTCAGAAGCTGCTAGTCTGACTTCAATGGACGCTTCCTCCAGCGTTAGGTACCGAGATGCAAAAGCTGTGTCTGCTTGTAAAGGACAATTCAGAATCGATGGTGGGTACAATTAAACCGAAAATTAATAGCCACATTGTTACAGAAAAACGGTTTTTTATTTTATTTTATTTACGTATTTATCGTTTGGCATAAACACTTGGGCATGTATGGTACACTGGACATTTAATTACTTCAGATGAGGAGATAAGAAAACAAGTACATCAAATTTAACTACTGTAGTTGTAAAATAGATATAAAATATGCAGTAAAATGAACAACACCATATGTGATGCAATGTACTGTAAAATGATCAGTAGAAATGGCCTGTAAGAAGAGCCAATAATTGGAGTAACAAACTGCACATTAAGATGACCAGATGAACGGACGTTAAAGTCAGCAGTATAAAGAACATTAAAGTGAACAATAAGTAATGAAAAGGACAATGAAATGAACAACATATTAACACTAATGATATGTAATGAAAATAACAATAAAATTAACAACTCATTTAGATTAATACTGTTACTGGATTAAGAGACATGGGCACCAAGTGTAACATTCATAAATTAATATGTAAGCTGTCCGGCCAAAAAGTTGTAGCATCCTCCAGCTCATTTAGATCTGTTTTTGGTCCCGGGTACGCTCTGACGTTGCACTCACTCACCATATGGTCAATTGTCTGACGCACAGAACAACAGTCACACTGATGGCGTGGGGATTTGCCCCATTTGTACAGAAAGTCACGGTAGACTCCATGTGATGTTCAAATCCTGTTAAGAGCTATCCACTGTCGGCAGGGATATTCCAACGCAGTAGGTCTTTGTGTTTGGTCGGAATTTGGGCCAGTGAATCGTCAAGTTGTCGGCTCGCTCCAGTCTGTGCGCCACTACGCAATGATGTTGAAGTTTGTGCCTAGTAATTACTCTGCTGAGACTAATTGGGATTCTGAGTACTGCATGAGGAATGTCATAACGCAGTGGAAGTTCTGCATCACTTTGAATCCTCTTCAATTGACGGACCAAGAGGCAATTTGTGGGTAGTGGAGGTGGGGCAATGTGGCTCAGCACGGGTAACCATTGCAAGGGGTGTACTTTCGATGCGCCCACTGACGTGGTGTGAAGTTCGACGTCTAGCTTCCTTACATGGCTGCTGTTTAGCCACACAGAGCAGTAATATTAAGCGACAGGATATACAAGCCCTAGGGCACAACCTCTCAGTGTACAAGCGTATGCTCCCTACCTGCTGCCAGACAATTTACGCAGCATATTTTTGAATGTGTTGACTTTAGCTGCCACTGCTTCTAAGTGTTTTCTGAAGAACAGGTCGCGATCCAGTATGGCACCAAGGAACATAAAATGATGTACAAAAAATGGTAATAAAATTGCATAAGATTGTTACAGTTAAGCTAAGGAAGAGATTAACGAGACTAAATTTGGAAATTTGTGGTGATGTCTTATGGGACCAAACTGCTCAGATGATCGATCCCTGAGGTTACACGCTACTTAATCTAACTTAAACTAACTTACGCTAAGGACAACACACACACCTGCGCCCTAGGGAGGACTCGAGCCTCCGACTGGGGAAGCCGCGCGGTAACGAGACTAAGCTATTAAAAATGTGGCTGCTCTGACATTTGCGTGGCCAGTAGCGTAATCCTCGATGACTTTCGCTTCAAAATGTATTTACAAAATTATTCAATTTAAGCTACTATGGGTTGGAGACTCTAGTCTCAGAAAGCTATAATTGCTAGACCGGAAGGAGGGAAAACTGTATTAAAATACTAAATCTCGTTAGCCACTGTCGAAACCTCAAGACTGTACCTAATAAATTATTACACTCAGGCCAATGGTGTTTCTTCGGAACATAAATTTTTAAAGTAAAGCCGTGCAAGGAATATGTAACGCCCCTCTCCTAAAGAAGGCAGAAAACAGCCGCGATTGTTCAAAAAATAAAAAGATTAGGAAAAAGTTTTGGTTCCACTCCTCCTCCGTTCAGCAAATAAATGTTCATATGGTTCTATTACATTATACTAACAATGCCACTAAGTTCTGTTTAAAGTATCTAACGTTTGTGTAATATTCATCTGTGAATTTATATTTAAATAGATTTATGTTATATGTACATGTAAATATTTCAGACAGCCTTATCACACTACTGACCGAGCGGGATGGCGCAGGGGTTAGCGCACTGGACTCGCATTCGGGAGGACGACGGTTCAGACCCGCGTCCAGCCATCCAGATTTAAGTTTTCCGTGATTTCCCTAAATCACTCCAAGCAAATGATGGAATGGTTCCTTCCCGATTGCAGGTTTCCTTCCCCATCCTTGACACAATCCGGGCTAGTGCTCCGCCTCTAATGATATCGATGTCGACGGGATCTTACACGCGCTCTTCCTTCCTGCTTCTTACACTGATCACGGGAGAGTTCCCAATGTAAACATATATAACTTCCAAATTAAACGGAAACAATTATTCAATCAAATGTGAAATTCACTCGTAAGCACAACACTCAAAGAAAACGATGTGTTGACACAGATTCAGAAAATATTGTTTTTGTAAAACGCAATTTCACACGAAGTAACGTGTGCTATCAATAGTGGTTCTAAAGTTGATTATGTATTTTTCCTAGATTTCCATAAGGCATCTGGAACCGTTTCTCACCAGAGAATTCTGATCAAGTTGCTTATCCATAGCGTACCGTCTCCGTTGTGCGACTGGATTCGTCATTTCGTTTCAGTTAGGTCATCGAATGAAACAGAAGTGATATCTAGCGTTCTCCAAGGATGATACAGGCAATCTCGCGCTCATAATGTACACAAACGATGTAGGAGACAATCTAAGGAGCACTGTTAAATTGTTTGCAAATCATGGCGTCGTTCACCGTCAGGCAAAGTCATCAGAAGATCAAAACAAATTGTAGACTGATTTAGACAGGCCCTCCACAATAGCACTAAAAAATCCGTTAAATTTTGGTTATTCGATAAATTACGCAAATCTAAAGGCTGTAAATTCAAGTAAATAGTTAGGGAATACAATTACGTATTTTCGTTGCGGTGAGTTCTTTCCACGAAATTTCAATCAGCAACTTTCTCCTACGAGTGGGAGAATATTTTGTTGACGCCCACCTTCATAGGGAGGAATGAACACGGTAGTGAAGTAAGAGATATCAGAGCTCACGCCATAAGATTTTGGTGCATATTTTTCCCACCTGCGGTTCCATAGCGGAACACCCAAAACAGTCTGAAACCGGTTCTATGTACACTTTGGAAAGCACTTAAATGTGACTCGCAGAGTAATAATGTAGATGGACAATAAGTATGTCGGAGATTATGAACATACTGCTAACGGGGACACATATATTTTATTTTCTTTCTTTTCTTATGCTTCATTTACTGTGTACGAATACTTTTGATTGTCTACAGTATTTTTTCTTTTGTTCTGTAATGTTGAAATGTTACGGTTTTTTGTTTTATTAATAATTCTACTTGAATCTCCTTTGAAATGAGTATGTCATAATTTCAGTGTATGTAATGTAATGCTTTTGTAAAATAGGCTGTGTAAAATTAAATGTATAATTCAGTCCTAAGGTGTGAACTGTGGTGCGAGAGCGAAATTCATAGTTACAGTCGAACAGTGACAGTGAGTGGGTGTGCAGTGACGTGGAGCGTTTACGTTGTCAAATCGTGCTAGACAGAAACATACGCTGTGCTATGTTTCACCACGGATTAAACTAATTACGACGTGCACCCGAGGAAACAAAAGGTTAGAATGTATGACTACTGTGAGCTTTGTGGAATACTGTGAACAGCAGTGAGGACGTGCACGCGAATGAACAGTGTTTGTCGATGATAGGACCAAAGTGTTTAACACATAAGTCAGTTGTACGAACTAATCTCCTTTAAAATGCATATCTCATTTGCAACTGCATGAGCTGTTACACTCGTTAAAACGTTAACTGCCGCGGTGGAAACTTTTAAACGGTTTATTAGATGTGGTACTGTTTTCGACTGTGAATTCGCGATTGTGGTTGCTAAAAGCGGATGGAGTGTAGTTTCGTGATCGACAAGTGAAGATGAATTCTATACTATTTTAAAACTGTGTACGGGATGTTGTTAACGGAATCGTGTCTGTAAGAGGCGTTATTGTCGCACACGTACGAAACTATATCTATTCAACCACGAGTACGTCCGACCGGACTGTGACCTCAGGAAATGTCACGGAATATAGTATTAGCGTACGGAGGAGCCTATACTAAGCAAGGGAATGTATCCATGGCAATTTTAAGATACAATACTTACGCCACTATCATAATTGAGACGCTGTCGACGTCACAGTGCAACACACACACACACACTCATACACACACACTCTGCAACACCAAGCGCTCTCCTCCTGTAAAGACTTAAACCACGTCGTGCAGTTTCAACAGTAATTTCTTTCTTTTTTATGACAAACTTTTCAAAGTAATTTCGTGAAAAATTAAAGTAATTATCTTTTGGCGATGTGTTTTGCAATATACTTTGCAGTGCGTTTATTAGGCAAATTCACGTATTTTGTTGTTTTGCTATGTGACGCACCGCGTAGAATTGTGGCGTCCGCCATTAGATTCCGGGCGCAGAAGAGTCATAGCAAGGCTGCCCGTTCGCCATTGGTGAATGGCACTCTGTAAGTGGGAATTTTGAATATCACAGCTGGAATCTACGTAAACTGTGTTTACATTCAGTAGGACGTCATATTACCACATACTCATGATCCAAGTACGAGTTTATTTGGTTTTTAGTGTTAAAATTCAGCAAAATGAGAGCCATTTCCATAATAATTTGGGGAATGTTTCGCGCTTTATGTTCTTTTGAAGGTTGTTACCAAACTCTGACGTGGTCATTTTAGTTATCGTTGGAAGTAAAACCGGTTTTTTGAATTTAAGTAACCAAAATTCACTGTCAAAATTACTCAAAATGGATCTCTGAAAACCGTATTCTTCACGTATGGGTCAGTTCGTGACAGGAATGAGTAACACGGCAGGATATGGCTAAATTTTATGACGCCGCTGAGTCAGTTTCTTCACAAGATCCAGACGTGCTTAATTTGCTAGAATGCTAACGTCTCTTTTAGGTAACAGTTACGCGTGTGTGACGCTGTATGGCTTTAGTACATAATATGTTGCTGAATGATTTTGCAACGATATACTTGTATCAGACGCTCAAAGGACTATGTCTCAAAGGTGCTATTCATGGATTATAACTCGCTAACACTGAAGCACACATTCCTTTATACCATACAAGAAATTTAAGGTAACAGTTCATAAAAAGCTAACAAAAATATAGTGTTGTGGGTTGTATGGGTCTTTCAGTGAGTATATAGCTTGGAAGGTCAGTGCTCATCCGGGAAACAAACGAGACGGGGAACCCCCTCATTAGGAGTCGCTGGCCGTCCATAACAAGCTCCTGTCTCTAACTGTATGAGGAGACAATAACTAACTGATTTTGTTTTTATGTTAGAAGTGGAGTCACGCTTCTTCCAAGTGATTCATTTCCATTGTAAGGCTACGTCCATCCCGAGAGCGTTGAATAAGCTATTATTCGTTCCGTAGAAGGTGTGAGCGGTCTTTGTGTGACGGGGCGATTACGTCTTCGCGGGAAATTATTCCTGCCTCTTTAGAGAGAAGAAAGGTTTATTTTCGTTACCAGAGCCAGACATCAGAAGCTTCACGACGGGTAGCACGCGTACGAATCACGACTTTAAAGAATAAAAAGGCTACACTCCTTCCTACTCCTCGCAAAATGAAATAGGTTCGGGTTGTGGTTAAACAGACAGAAAAGTGATAAATGTGTAAAACTTCAAGAGATAACAGTTGCGTCTGAGAATATCCTCAAGAATCACTAGCTATAGACGTTATGCTATTTCGATTTCCGTGGACTCCCACTATGTCCCGGAGTAGGGCGTACAGTCCGTTTATGTGCTCCTGTTGTCTTCACATACGACACACATAAACATTTCCCGCGTTAACGATTCTAATACAAGGCTTTTAGCAAGTTTATCACTAATTTCTTCAGGTTTTTAACGCACTTACAACAAATCTTCTATTCATCTCATCGTATCAGACGGCTGACATATCACGACATTAAGTCTCAACACATAAGCTTTAATAGGAATCTGAGAACTTAGAAAGAAATACTAATGTATATTCGAATGTTCATTTGAAGGCTATACGGCTGCTTCTTGTTTATTAAGCTAAAATTGCGACATAGGATTGTGCTATAAATGACGGAATCACTGTCAGTAACATACTTCACGAAGGAAGGAAGGAAGGAATATGGTGTTAGACGTCCAGTCGACAACGAAGTAATTACAAACGAATGACAAGAGCGAGTTACGGAAGGACGAGGAAGTAAATCGGCAAAGTCATTGTCAAAGGAAACACTCCGGCATTTACCTAAGCGATTTTTGGAATCTGCGGCCAGCCGGCCGGGGTGGGCGAGCGGTTCTAGGCGCTACAGTCTGGAACAGATTGTCGGTAAAGCAGATGCCAGACTGAGATTCATTGGAAGAATCCTAAGGAAATGCAATCCGAAAACAAAAGAAGTAGGTTACAGTACGCTTGTTCGCCCACTGCTTGAATACTGCTCAGCAGTGTGGGATCCGTACCAGATAGGGTTGATACAAGACATAGAGAAGATCCAACGGAGAGCAGCGCGCTTCGTTACAGGATCATTTAGTAATCGCGAAAGCGTTACGGAGATGATAGATAAACTCCAGTGGAAGACTCTGCAGGAGAGACGCTCAGTAGCTCGGTACGGGCTTTTGTCAAAGTTTCGAGAACATACCTTCACCGAAGAGTCAAGCAGTATATTGCTCCCTCCTACGTATATCTCGCGAAGAGACCATGAGGATAAAATCAGAGAGATTAGAGCCCACACAGAGGCATACCGACAATCCTTCTTTCCACGAACAATACGAGACTGGAATAGAAGGGAGAACCGATAGAGGTACTGAAGGTACCCTCCGCCACACACCGTCAGGTGGCTTGCGGAGTATGGATGTAGATGTAGATGTAGAACAGCGCGACCGCTACGGTCGCAGGTTCGAATCCTGCCTCGGGCATGGATGTGTGTGATGTCGTTAGGTTTAAGTAGTTTTAAGTTCTAGAGGACTGAAGACCTCAGAAGTTAAGTCCCATAGTGCTCAGAGCCATTTGAACCATTTGAATCTGCGGCCAACAGAAATCTGGATGGTTGGATGAAGATTTGAACTGCCATCCTCGTAGTTACTAGACCAGTGTCCCGTCCAAAACGTCATCACGCTCAAATTTTGCGGTTTTGCTCTGGTACTTACTGATCGGATGTGTCGATCTGAGCTTGGAACACGAACGGGTCAGAATTTGTTAGACAATGGTTTTTGTGAGGAAGTTTTCTATATTGAGTAAGCAACATACATGATACCTTGAACAAACATAATGTAGGTAGCCGGGGAAAAGTAGATACCCATACTACATACCCATAAAAATAAATCCTGGTCATGTTTGACGTTCAACAACCGTATTTAAGTTTTAATGAAGGATGAAAACAGCCATCCGGTTGCACAAATTTTATTGCATTGACCTGCTGCTCAAATTAAATAAATTTATACAGAGCGGCGTGACCAGCTGACAAACTATTTCAATGTGACGTCAGTACTAGCAGTTTTAATGTCGGCTTTACAAGATAACTTTTACTTATTAGAACACTTCGGCTCATACAGTTTTATTATCTCTCCGTGCAATGTGAACCAATGTAAGTAATACCCGTTTTGATTTTAATACTTCTAGTGGGACTTAAGGATTTGGAAGTGATTGTTATTCTCCTAAGTTGATTAAAAAAAACTGGTAGCAATAACTTCTTCTGATGAAGAGACCCTTAGTAGGTACCGAACCCAAGTCGATGCCATGAAATTTGTGCAATTGGTTGGCTGCTTTAATCTCTTATTAAGACTCAAAAACATGTACTGTGGTCAAAACGATCTCGCCAGACTTTCACAGGATAAGTGTGAAGACGCGCCCAAAAACAGGTTGTACCGGCAGCTGGAGACAGAGTGTGCCACTGCATAACCGATGGGTTGATCCTCCTCGGGGCAATAATCACACATTTCTTCCATTGCCTCCAGTGCCGACTGTAGGCTCTCGTACAGCAAGGAAGCAATGGAGAGGATGTTTATACTGGTGGCCGGTATCCTCTTTCTACAACACAGATGCACGAGTGGATTAATATAGTTCTTCATTTACATGAAGTGGAAACATTGACTTAACTTGAATGGAGTCCATGTTTTGTGGTACAAGGTCATCAGTAATAGTCCTCTTGCAGACTGATGTAATGTCAATGCCAGTAATCTTGCTATTACAAACTGCAGTTTCTCACTGATAGCAAAGCAAAATTCTGGCTGAGGTAAACGAGTCACACTGTAGTCTCTAATCTGTTCGCTATGTGCTGTCTTAACCTGTGACGAACCACCAAACCCGCTCTGCCAGTAAAGTCACAGACGCCAAACTGGATGATCGAGTGAGGCCCTCCGGTCAGCGGAGGCAGCCTCACTACATGCTGTCGAGAAGGCGTTGGCGGCGTGTTACTTGTGAGTGTGTCTCTGGCCTCTCTCTTGACAGGGGCGCATGATCCATCGCCTACTACTCGAGCTTCGCTCTTCACCTTCGCCGACTGGTGTGCTGCCGACCGCTTACGCTAGCACATTCCTCCCCCCTGACATACCGCAGTGTTATTGTGTAGGGAGGATGCGAATGACAGTGGGGTAGGGAGGAGGAAGGGGAACGGCTGGACACAGAGATGAGCTGGGAGTCGTGACTGGAGGACGGCGTACTCCCGACTGTACCCCGCCATCTGGCTTGCGAGGCAACAGTAACATGCACCGAAAAACTGCTGCTTGGGCACACGTCCAGACCTGAGGGCGTGTCCTGGGGCGATGACAGCGACAGTGACGGCGACGACGTGTTCACGTCCACCGAGTCGGCGGGCGGGGACGGCGGGGGCGAGGGCGCATCATCCATCCGCTCCTCCTGGGATGCCCTGGCCACACCAGCGGGCGGCTGAGAAGGCCTCGCGGTCTCGTGAGGCCGTGAATCTGGGGAAATAAAAGCAGCAGAATCAAGGGGAAAATGACACACACGAATTTGGTTCTAGTGGCGGCGCTGCAAACCATCGAGACCTGCAGTCAAGTACATAAAAGAGCCAATGCTTTCCTGGATCATGCCTCTCACCCGGCGCCCACGGTTGCCATGAACCCTGAAAAGAACAGGATCACACGACGCAAAGCGATGTTTGCGGATCATAGTCGGCGCTGGCGCTGCGGTGGGTGTAGCAAGTGTAGCAGCGCCCGGTGGCGGTGGTCATGCAGAAGTTCTGACGATGATGGTCCGTCTCGTGAGTGGAAGGGATAGTAGGCGAGAAGGAGTTACAGAGCCTATTCCCGGATGTTGGTGGTGCGCAGCTTGGCCATCCGTTGTTTAAAAGTGCGTACGTAGCGTTCTGCTTCTCCGTTGAACTGGGTGTGAAACAGAGCTCTTGTTAGACGACGAATGCCATTTCGTTCACAAAACTGTTCAAAATCACGTGAAGTGAACTGTGGTCCGTTGTCCGATACAAGTACTTCTGGTAAATCTTCTACGCAAAATATGGAGGACGCAGCTTGAATGGTGCTACGTGATGTGGTGGGAGCCATAGGCACCGCAAATGGGAACTTGTTAAAAGAGTCGACCACTATGAGTCAACGAGTGTTCCAAAATGGTCCTGCAAAGTCTATGTGCACTCGTTGGCGTGGGTACTGAGTCTTGTTAAGCCAAACTGAAAATGTTTGTGGCAGAGGGGATTGGTTTTCTGCACATGCAAGACCCTGTGATGTCATCTGTTAAATATGGGAATCTATGCCCTGCCAAGTACAGTGCCGTCGCGTTAAGTGTTTAGTGCGAACAATTCCTCAATGCCCTTGGTGAAGCAACAGCAACAAATCCTTCTGCAACACTTTTGGACTAAGCACACGCGATTTTCAACTGTCATTTTCAACTAGAGTCACACCCTGTTGAACTGAAAGGTTATGCCGACGTGCAAAATATCGGCACGCAACTGAGTTCTGGACTCTTTTCAATGAACGAGGCCAAGACGTGGGAATGCAATGCAACAACATCTTAAGACCTGGGTCTGCTTCAGTGGTGAACGGAACGCGAGATAGGGCGTCTGCATTGCCATGCTTTGCCGAAGGTCTCTACACAATTTCATACGAATACTGCGTACGCGACAAAGCCCATCGTCGCAATTTTTGAGCAGTCCGTGTAGGAACGGACTAGATCGGCAAAGGTTTGTGATTTGTCTCGAAATAGAACTTGCGACCAAACAGACAGTGATGGAATTTTGTCACACCGTAAACAATAACGAGAGCTTGTGTTTCAATTTGTGAATAATCGCACTGAGTTGGAGTTCACGAACTTGAGGCAAAATCAGTAGGTCGCTCTTGTGCACCAATTCTGTGCGAAAGCACACTACCGATTCCGTAAGAGGAGGCGTCTACTTCCAAAATCAGTGGTTTGGCAGGATCAAAATGTGCTAAACACATGTCACTGAGCTAGGCATTTTTGAGCTTCTGAAGTGCGTCGTGACACCCTTTGGTTCACACGAAAGGCACATTTTTCCGACGCAAGAGATGCAATGGCGCCGCGATCTGTGAAGCGTTCGGAATGAAACAAATGTAGTATGTCAACTTGTGTAGCACTGACTGCAATTCAGATACATTGCGAGGAACAGGCAGGTCACGGATTGCAAGCAAATGAGACTGGAGGAGGTCCACACCCTGACTGTTTATCACATGACCTAAGTACTGTAGTTCTGTCTGAAAAAGTCACACTTTTCGAGACGACACTTCGAGTCCTGTATATGACAACACTCGAAAAAGACTACGCAGAATGGCAATGTGTTCCTCTGGCGTACGGAATGAGACGACAAATTTCGTCAAGGTAGTTCGAACAGAATGGCACTTGAGCAGTCAGCTGTTCCAAGTAACGTGGAAAAATGGCGGGTGCGGAAGCACTGCCGAAGGGCTAACCCAAATACTTGAACAGGCCTAAGTGTGTATTTATAACAAACAATTTCTGTGATTCTTCATCCATTGGAATTTGCAAGTAGACATTAAGCAAATCTATTGTAGAAAAGTAATGTCCTGCATCAAGCCTGTTCATGAGTTCCTCAGGGCGAGGTAACGGGAAAGTGTCAACTACTGCGTGTGGGTTGAAATGTTCAAATGTGTGTGAATTACTAAGAGACCAAACTGCTGAGGTCACCGATCCCTAGACTTACACACTACTTAAACGAACTTACACTAAGCACAACACACACACACACACACACACACACACACACACACACACACACACACACACACCCATGCCCGAGGGAGGACTCGAACCTCCAGCGAGAGCGGCCGCGCAATTCATGACATGGCGCCTCCAAGCGCGTGGCCACTCCGCGCGGTTCTGTGGGCTGACTGTAGACTTGAAGTCAACAAAAATGCGAATGCGCCCAGAAGGCTTAGGCAACAAAACGAGAGGACTTTCCCATTGACTAGCTTGAATGGGACCAATTACACCATTATCTTCCAATTCTTTCAGTTCACTGGCTACTTCGTCTCTTAAGACAATTGGAACGGGGCGGGCCAGGAAAAACTAAGGCTGTGCATTGTCTTTCAACGTAACATGTGCTACAAAGTTATTAGCTTTTCCCATTCCTTCTAAAAATACACTCCTGGAAATGGAAAAAAGAACACATTGACACCGGTGTGTCAGACCCACCATACTTGCTCCGGACACTGCGAGAGGGCTGTACAAGCAATGATCACACGCACGGCACAGCGGACACACCAGGAACCGCGGTGTTGGCCGTCGAATGGCGCTAGCTGCGCAGCATTTGTGCACCGCCGCCGTCAGTGTCAGCCAGTTTGCCGTGGCGTACGGAGCTCCATCGCAGTCTTTAACACTGGTAGCATGCCGCGACAGCGTGGGCGTGAACCGTATGTGCAGTTGACGGACTTTGAGCGAGGGCGTATAGTGGGCATGCGGGAGGCCGGGTGGACGTACCGCCGAATTGCTCAACACGTGGGGCGTGAGGTCTCCACAGTACATCGATGTTGTCGCCAGTGGTCGGCGGAAGGTGCACGTGCCCGTCGACGTGGGACCGGACCGCAGCGACGCACGGATGCACGCCAAGACCGTAGGATCCTACGCAGTGCCGTAGGGGACCGCACCGCCACTTCCCAGCAAATTAGGGACACTGTTGCTCCTGGGGTATCGGCGAGGACCATTCGCAACCGTCTCCATGAAGCTGGGCTACGGTCCCGCACACCGTTAGGCCGTCTTCCGCTCACGCCCCAACATCGTGCAGCCCGCCTCCAGTGGTGTCGCGACAGGCGTGAATGGAGGGACGAATGGAGACGTGTCGTCTTCAGCGATGAGAGTCGCTTCTGCCTCGGTGCCAATGATGGTCGTATGCGTGTTTGGCGCCGTGCAGGTGACCGCCACAATCAGGACTGCATACGACCGAGGCGCACAGGGCCAACACCCGGCATCATGGTGTGGGGAGCGATCTCCTACACTGGCCGTACACCACTGGTGATCGTCGAGGGGACACTGAATAGTGCACGGTACATCCAAACCGTCATCGAACCCATCGTTCTACCATTCCTAGACCGGCAAGGGAACTTGCTGTTCCAACAGGACAATGCACGTCCGCATGTATCCCGTGCCACCCAACGTGCTCTAGAAGGTGTAAGTCAACTACCCTGGCCAGCAAGATCTCCGGATCTGTCCCCCATTGAGCATGTTTGGGACTGGATGAAGCGTCGTCTCATGCGGTCTGCACGTCCAGCACGAACACTGGTCCAACTGAGGCGCCAGGTGGAAATGACATGGCAAGCCGTTCCACAGGACTACATCCAGCATCTCTACGATCGTCTCCATGGGAGAATAGCAGCCTGCATTGCTGCGAAAGGTGGATATACACTGTACTAGTGCCGACATTGTGCATGCTCTGTTGCCTGTGTCTATGTGCCTGTGGTTCTGTCAGTGTGATCATGTGATGTATCTGACCCCAGGAATGTGACAATTATGTTTCCCCTTCCTGGGACAATGAATTCACGGTGTTCTTATTTCAATTTCCAGGAGTGTAGTTCAGGAAATTATTTAGGCAAGCTAGCTGCACTGTCTTGGTTCAAAATCAGGTACTGAAAGTACATTGTCTTGGTTGCTAAGTCCAAACAAATCAAAGGCATCTAAACCGAATATGTTCCCACTGTCTCTTGATTTCAGCACAGTAAAATTGACTGTCCTAGTTTGAGATTTGTAGCTGGCAGGAAAACTACACTGTCTGAGCACTGGAATTTCCTGCCGTTATAAGCAGTGATGTGCTTGCTAGATTTAGAAAGGCGTCGTGAGCCTAATTGTTCGTAAGTGGCACGATGAAGCAAAGTTACTGAGCCATCTGTTTCTAAATAAATGTTTATACGACGGCCAGCAATGCGTAATCGTTGCACAGCACTAGGGCGAGAAGGAAGCAAAACCTTAATCTTACTTTCGTCAGAACCTGTTGTAGGTTTTGAAAACACAGCGTTCACCGCATGAGCAAGAGCACGTTTCTTCTGAGAGCGGGAAAAATTGGCGTTTTTGTTCCACTGCAAAGAAACTGGTAGGACATTGCGTTTTTTCTTCAAACGTGCACACGTTACGTTACGTGATGGACAACCCTGTCTTTTATGGCGAGCGAAACATCTAGGGCAAGACTCCACTACATTCATAAGCCTGTTTACATGTCTGTGTACGCGCTCGTTGTTGTGGCGGTCGCGAACAAGTGGCGACTCGAACCGTCAAATCGGGGCCTGGTCAAACTTACCAGCATCTATGACACCCTTATCATATTGCTCTAACGTTTGCATTACTTGGTGAAATGAAGGATCAGAGTATTTTAAGATCTGTTCCCGTATTATACTATCTGGGAGATTGAATTTTATGCCACCACGTATCATTAAATCACTGTAAAAGTCGCCACATCAACACTTAAATTTACGCTTCCTAGTCATACCGGTTAATTTTGTGTACGACTTGCGGTACGTCTGTTCCGGCCTTTTCCGCAAGAGAAAGAACTGATATCTGTATGCAGGTACTTGGACTTTCTGGTCGTATTATTGAGTTAATGCAGCGATTACTTGGTCATAGACGAGTTCGTCGGGACACGCGGTAGGGAACAGTTTTTGTATTAACCTGAACACTGGGGGCCCCGCAATGGAAAGCAGTATTGTAACTTTACAGTACCTTGAACATGATGAACTTGACAGTGTGCTTGGAACTGAGTCAGGTGTTCAATCCATTTCTTCTCCGTCTCCTTAAATTGCCGGAACGTTGGTATACTTGTCGGTGGCACTTGTTGGTCTGGTTAGTTGGTCGGTTATGGTTGTTCGGCCGACGCAGGTTGTGCAGCCAGTAGTTGTTGGACCGTCGCCAATAGAGCAGCAGTTCGTTGGTTCCGAGACTGAGAAACTTGTGTTAGATCCATCGTATCGCCCGTCTGCGGCTGAGTTGCGGGGGCCAGGGTTGGAGGGGGGGGGGAGGGGAATTATGGTTTACATAAATACGATATACCGAAAAGCAAGCTACTAAGAGAAATTTGATTAGTTCTGCAGTTCCCCTCTTGGGATACATGCAAGACCACAACAACAAATTAGCAAATAGAAATACTTCAACACGATCACGCCTGCAAGCTAAGACACAAGAGCAGCAAGGGAGAGGCTACTGTTATGAGTCGCCTGAATCCTCTTTCTACAACACAAATGCAGATGTGGATTAATACGGTTCTTTATTTACATGAACTGGAAACATTTACTTAACTTGAATGCAGTCCATGTTTTGTGGTACAAGCTCATCAGTAATAGTCCTCTTGCAGACTGATGTAATGTCAATAGTGGTAATCTTGCTATTACAAACTTTAGTTTCTCACTGATAGGAAACTGCAATTCTCGTTTAGGTAAACTAGTCCCGCTATAGTCACTAATCTAGTCACTACGTTCACTACGTACTGTCGTAGCCAGTGACGAACTAAACCCGTTGTGCGACTAAACTGACAGACGCGAAGCTGAATGATTGAGTGAGGCCCCCTGTTCAGCGGCGGCGGCCTATATAAATGCTGCCTAGAGGGCGTTGTCGGCGTGTTGCTTGTGGGTGTGTCTCTGGCCTCTCTCGTACAGGCACGCTTGATCCACCACCTACTAATCGATCTTGGCTCTTCATCTTTGCCGACCAGCGTGCTGGCCACAGCTTACGCCAGCACACCGACGACCTAAGCTTTCGTTATTTGTATGTAGCTTTATACGAAATATTCACTGCTTTCTCCCTTTTTTACCAGCAAATCTCCAAGAACTACGAACCTGCAGCATTTGTGCTTAACAGCACAGAGATATGACCATGTAGTGTGAAATATAGGATAAACTTGTTTACAAACTTCATATCTACAGAATGGGCTTGGGGAGAATCAATCGGAACAGATTGCAAAAACTTCATGAGTTTCTCTGTGTGACGGCCTGTTTTGTATTGGTGCCATATTTTTATAATACCCGTTTTGAAAGTATAATGATATCTCTGTGTGTCAGTGTTACTGCCAGGTGTACATATGACATGAATGTTAGCATTCCACACTCTTAATGCTGTTGTCAAAATATTCTAGATTTTTATCTTTAGTTTCATTAACATCAATGCATTTGGTTTCATTTACTAATGTTTGTAAAGAACTACAAACGTGTTGAGAGTGTGTGAACATGACTGCTGCTTTATATGTATGACGTTCTGTCAAATATAGTAGAAAAATTCACGACAGTGCTAAGTTAACGACTAACATTAATTGCTCTATTATTAACAAAATATACGGTAAAGAATATTAACACCATCAGGTAAACACTCGTCTAAAACCCATTCTTAGGATTTTAGTTTTGTTACACCAATGAGCCAAACCACTATGACAACTGCCCATCATAAAACTGGATGGTGCTGGTGGCATCGCTGGCACGCAATGCGCAAAGGAAAGTATAATGAGTAGTCGAATAAAAACGAGACGGGTGGGGAAAAAATGAACGGTTTATTATTTCAAAAATAATCGCCATCAATGCTAATACATTTATCGCACTGTGAGAAAAGACCTTCATTGTCTTCATGGAAAAACGTTTGATTTTGCCTACGTAACCATGACTGTACCCAGTCGTGCACTCTTTGTTCGAAGCAAATCAAGGACCACGGTGTCTTTTGTCAGGGCTCCAAAAATATGGAGACCGCATGAGGAGATATCGGGTCCGTATGGAGGATGTGTAACGGCTTTCCAGCGAAACGTCTGCAATGTAGTCGAAACAACCGTGGAAACACGTGGGCGGAGATTATCCTGCAACAGAATGACGCCGTCCGTCAACATCCCTGGGCATTTCAATTTTTACAATGAGTGCGCATATCGCTGTGCGTTAACTGTGGTGTTAACTGAAGCCACCATGACAGCTGTACATTACCTAAGCATTATTGTGGAGCACCTGCAACCTTTCATGCTTTATTTCGTCCCCCGACGGCAATGGCATCTTCCAACAGGTTGCCGGCCGGAGTGGCTGTGCGGGTCTGGGCGCTACAGTCTGGAACCGAGCGACCGC
This sequence comes from Schistocerca cancellata, assembly GCF_023864275.1. Lineage (NCBI taxonomy): Eukaryota > Metazoa > Arthropoda > Insecta > Orthoptera > Acrididae > Schistocerca > Schistocerca cancellata. Next base: position 591,072,996 of record NC_064629.1, read on the forward strand.
TACGGTCGCAGGTTCGAATCCTGCCTCGAGCATGGATGTGTGTGATGTCCTTAGGTTAGTTAGGTTTAATTAGTTCTAAGTTCTAGGCGACTGATGACCTCACAAGTTAAGTCGCATAGTGCTCAGAGCCATTTGAACCATTTACCCAACAGGTTAACTAGCACGTCATAAGACCCGAATAGCGTTAAAGAGCTTTGAGGAGCGTGATAGTGGACTCACGGTAATTTCGTGGCAACCAAATGCGTTTGATCTGAACTGGGCAGCTATCGCGCGCCACCTCCCCGCCCAGAAAACACCGGCCCACAATTTACTGAAACTGAATGACGTGTGGTAAGACATCTCGTGCCACATACACCCGGAAAGTTGCCAAGGATTTGCTATGCAGAATCGCTGTTGCACTGGTTTAAAAATGTGGACAATCTCGCTATATGGAGGTGGTTACAATGTTTTGGCTAATCAGTGGGTACGTGTGAGTGTGTGTCTCTGTGTGTGTGTGTCTGTGTGTGTATGTGTGTGTTCGTGTGTGTGTGTTCTCTCTCGCAGCAGCTGCTTTGACTGTATGGTCGACAACTTCAGTACCGAAAATCCCACGATCCAGCATTACACTGCGCCTGCACATTACAGGTTTTTCCGTCTCGATGGCGTTGATGCTTTGTTAGAGGTGATAACAAACTACTTAGTATGACGTACGTAACTGTTTCGTCCTGGAACATAAATGTTGTGCTTCCAGTACAGCCACTAATTCCGGTGCCATTTTTCTTGCCTCTGTCGTTAATTAGAAAACCCAGTCTTCTACAAATTTGGAATGTAGTATGCAGTTTCAGCAGAGTCGGTTGCGTTAGAGCCCTCAGTGTGGATATAAGTTGGTTCTGGACGCTGTCGTATAACCTGCGCCTAATATTTAACCTTCTGGGATCTCACGAGTCTAATACGCCGCACGGAACTGCGTAACTTTTGTCTGCATACAACGCTGAAGACGCATGCACCAATAGCTTTCTCACCCTCCGCGAGATATCACCATCTATCACAAGTTTCACTGTCCTGTGTCATCAGTTATTGAATTCAGCAACTATTTTCCTAACGTCCGCAGAGAAGGAACAGCAAATCGACATCGAGATTCTGTGAGTGTGTGTTTCTGTCCATATTAAACGTCATAACTGTATTGAACCGATACCATTTTATTTTCAACAGACTGAAAACGGGATATTAGCTTTTTGTACAACTTTTGCAGCACTTGCGTGAGTTTAGTGTGAGTGCCGGTTATGACACCGTGGATTTGTAAATATTCGTCAATAATTTACGTTAATTTTTGGGACTTTTCGCTATTGTTGAGTGATAATAAGTGAAGTAGCTATTGTAATAATAACAAATAATGATAATAATAGTAACAATAAAAGAGTAATGATTTGAGTGAAACTAAAATTAGTAAAACATTCTTACTGTCAGAAGATGAGATACGTCGTGAGCTGGAGAAACCATTCAACTCTGATAGGAATCTATCAGAATCTGATGAACTGTCAAGCGATGACGAGGGTGATGAGACCTTTGTACCATCTGCAGACACAGCATCTGCAGTTTTGTGTGTCACAGAAAAATCCTCTGTATCAAAGTATAACTAGTTTTGTATGTACTGTGATGTAATTAAATAATTTATTTGTACAGATTTCGTTTTCATTGCAAGTTTACAAAATATAAGATCATTTTTACCATTCAGTTACTTTTAATGCCAGTGTGTCGTACACGACACGTCGTTTTTTGGAAGATATAGCCAATACTTTTTGAAAACAATTACATATTCTTAATCTTGTTGGTCAGGTGAAAACATGTAATAGATAAAGTAGATGGATAAACGTATTTTACTGCTTGTGGGACTGAAGAGGTTAAGCAGTAATCAAGCTCGAAAGGAATTCAAGTTATTAACTTCACCTGTAATAATTGTACTATGTATGGTGCGTTAAATATGTTTAGTCGAGTTAGTCGTGTAATCTTCCTTTGAGTATATAATTAAGCTTGCAGTGATGGAATAATAGTCCTAGTAATGCAAAGGCATCCAGTTTATCGTTGGATCTGAAGCAATTACTTCGAGATTGTTTGGTTTGGCTTGAGTCTTTCCAAAAGAAAATTGGCATAGGAATAGGTGACATGTAAAATTACTTCCGTCGAGCCACCACGCATTGGTCGAGGTTTGGTTCAAATGGTTCAAATGGCTCTGAGCTCTATGGGACTTAACAGCTGTGGGGTCGAGGTTTAGCGTATTTCTACCGCACAGGTTTACAGCGACTAGCAGTGTCATTTGTTAGCTTTTTCTAGGCAACTTTCCATGGAAGGTATGTAGCAACCATTCCTGTTATCAGTAGCTAGACGTACCACCGCCTGGTGAAGCGTTAGAGTTGTGTTAATATTCAGTCCCACCGAAAGCCCATCATCACTTTAACTGTCTTGATAGCCATCTCACATTTCTGAGTCACTGTTCTGCTTGTGTCTTCTAGCTTACGTGTTCACTGATGACGAGTCGCACATATTTGTCAACTGCCTTCACATGGAAGTAATAAAAGTTGACCACAATCACCTTAGGCATAGTCAGCCTTTGTCTATATAACACAACTGCAGACAATTTTTAACTGACCATTTCCGAACAATTTGTTTGAACTCGAACACTGTAGTGATCAGTTGTATCCAGCAACCTTGTAAAGAGACACTCTCTACATACGTGTACAGATCGCCTACGGATTTCAAAACGTTCATCTTCTCCTTGTAATGAAATAGGCCTGTTATTGTAAAGTTCATTATCTTCTGTTTTTATGCTTAAATGTTGGCAAATCAAGACTGCAAATAAGAAAAACATGTATTGGAATATTATCCGTGGGGTCTACACTGATATAAAGGTGTGATTTTCAGTTTGTGCTCTTGAATATTTTTCGACAATTGGTTCACCTCTTACTTTAGTAATAGACAGCAAAAGGTCATTATTCAAAATGTCGAGAATGGCTATGATGTGAGGTCTGAGTGGGGTATGGTCAAGTGGCAGGTGACCCAGGGATCGGTGTTGGGGCCACTCCTGTTCCTTATTTATATAAATGATATGTGCTATAGTATTAAGGGTATCTCTAAAATATTTCTGTTTGCTGATAACACTAGCTTGGTAGTAAAGGATGTTGTATGCAACATTGGCTTGGCTTCAAATAGTGCAGTTCATGACCTAAGTTCATGGCTTGTAGAAAATAAAGTAATGCTAAATGACAGTAAGACTCAGTTTTTACAGTTTCTAACACACAATTCAACAAAACCTGACCTTTAAATTTTACAGAATGGGCATATGATTAGTGAAACTGAACAGTTCAAATTTCTAGGTGTTTAGAGAGATAGTAAGCTGTCGTGGAAAACCCACGTTCAGGATCTTTTTCAAAGACTTAATGCTGACATTTTTACAACTCGAACGGTATCTGTAGTGAGTGATCGTTCGACACGAAAATTAATTTACTTTGCTTATTTTCATTTGCTTATCTCTTATGGTATTATACACTCCTGGAAATGGAAAAAAGAACACATTGACACCGGTGTGTCAGACCCACCATACTTGCTCCGGACACTGCGAGAGGGCTGTACAAGCAATGATCACACGCACGGCACAGCGGACACACCAGGAACCGCGGTGTTGGCCGTCGAATGGCGCTAGCTGCGCAGCATTTGTGCACCGCCGCCGTCAGTGTCAGCCAGTTTGCCGTGGCATACGGAGCTCCATCGCAGTCTTTAACACTGGTAGCATGCCGCGACAGCGTGGATGTGAACCGTATGTGCAGTTGACGGACTTTGAGCGAGGGCGTACCGCCGAATTGCTCAACACGTGGGGCGTGAGGTCTCCACAGTACATCGATGTTGTCGCCAGTGGTCGGCGGAAGGTGCACGTGCCCGTCGACCTGGGACCGGACCGCAGCGACGCACGGATGCACGCCAAGACCGTAGGATCCTACGCAGTGCCGTAGGGGACCGCACCGCCACTTCCCAGCAAATTAGGGACACTGTTGCTCCTGGGGTATCGGCGAGGACCATTCGCAACCGTCTCCATGAAGCTGGGCTACGGTCCCGCACACCGTTAGGCCGTCTTCCGCTCACGCCCCAACATCGTGCAGCCCGCCTCCAGTGGTGTCGCGACAGGCGTGAATGGAGGGACGAATGGAGACGTGTCATCTTCAGCGATGAGAGTCGCTTCTGCCTTGGTGCCAATGATGGTCGTATGCGTGTTTGGCGCCGTGCAGGTGAGCGCCACAATCAGGACTGCATACGACCGAGGCACACAGGGCCAACACCCGGCATCATGGTGTGGGGAGCGATCTCCTACACTGGCCGTACACCACTGGTGATCGTCGAGGGGACACTGAATAGTGCACGGTACATCCAAACCGTCATCGAACCCATCGTTCTACCATTCTTGCTGTTCCAACAGGACAATGCACGTCCGCATGTATCCCGTGCCACCCAACGTGCTCTAGAAGGTGTAAGTCAACTACCCTGGCCAGCAAGATCTCCGGATCTGTCCCCCATTGAGCATGTTTGGGACTGGATGAAGCGTCGTCTCACGCGGTCTGCACGTCCAGCACGAACGCTGGTCCAACTGAGGCGCCAGGTGGAAATGGCATGGCAAGCCGTTCCACAGGACTACATCCAGCATCTCTACGATCGTCTCCATGGGAGAATAGCAGCCTGCATTGCTGCGAAAGGTGGATATACACTGTACTAGTGCCGACATTGTGCATGCTCTGTTGCCTGTGTCTATGTGCCTGTGGTTCTGTCAGTGTGATCATGTGATGTATCTGACCCCAGGAATGTGTCAATAAAGTTTCCCCTTCCTGGGACAATGAATTCACGGTGTTCTTATTTCAATTTCCAGGAGTGTATTTTGGGGTAACCCTTCCTATTCTAAAAGAATATTTTTGGCTCAGAAACGGACTATTCGGGCAATAAATGGTGTAAGTTCACGAACCTCTTGTCGACTCCTGTTCACGAGTCTGGGTATTTTGACATTGGCCTCTCAATATATATATTCCTTACTGTCATTTCTTTTTAACAATATTAGCTTATTTCCATGAACTACAGCTTCCAATCGGTTAATACTCGGCAGAAATCAAACCTGCATCTGGATCGGACTTCCTTAAGTCTTGTGCAGAAAGGTGTGCAGTATACTGCTCCATCCACTTTCAATAAGCTACCACTTGGTTTCAAAAATCTTAGCAGTATTCCACGCGCTTTCAAATCGAAACTGAAGAGTTTCCTCATGGGTCACTCCTTCTATTATGTCGAAGAGTTCCTTGGGAGATTGAGCTGATTCTTGTTGTATTGTCGATTGCGTTTACTTAAACTTATGGACTGACTTTTTTCGGGTTCATAAACATTTATTTTTAGCCATCATTATTTTTATGTTGTAATTTAATGTACTGACACGTTCCATGACCTTGGAGATCTGCTCCTCAATTTGGTCCTACAGAACCTGACGTGTAAATAAAAAATAAATAAAATAAATATACTTCAAAGTTGGAAGAGCAAGTTATGTATCCTTCACTTCAAGGAGATCGTCTGAAGTAGAGAGAGATAAGTGTATGTGACCCCAGATTACATGGGTAACATCTCATTTGTGGTACTGAACTCCAATCCCGTCGAGAATTTACAATAGCTATTACTGGTGTAAATGTTAAAAAGAAGGGTCACCAAAATTGGAAATAGAGCCACTGAACCTCCATTCTACTGTCCATCCTTTATGTCTGCGACAAGAACCAGTCAATCAGCGAGGAAAGGAGTATTAGAACAATCGCGATTCTGGATACAATTTGGCATTGAGCTTTCCCTCCCTCCTCCCCTGTCTCCTCCATTTCTCTCCCTCCAAAAGCCTCTTCCAATCGCAACAATTTCTCCTCGCCTGCCCCTCTTCACTGCTACCCCTTGCAGCCCTTTCCTGCTAAACCTTCCCCTCCCACTTTTGCCCCACCCATCCATCCTTGCTAAGCAGTGTCTCTGTTATGTAAACAGGCCAATCAGAAAGTTTCTAAGCTAGTTTTCTTACAAGTATTTAGCTTCCCAGAAGCAGCCAGTATTAAACGGCCATAAGAACGAGACAGCCAGTCACATTCCTCAGCTCCTTCCTAAACCACACTCCTTACTAGGAAACGGGCAACTCAGAGAGCTTCTAATCCAATAAGCCAGTTGTGTTACTCATATTTATCTCTCCCATCACAACTGAGTATTTTACTGGCACAAAAATGAATTAGCCATTCGGACAGGTTGCTACAAAAGAAATGGGAGGCAGGGCATAATTTTCATCTAGTAATGATGGTATGTGTGTAATTATCTACTTTGTAGTTTGAACCAAGCATATACTTTGCTTGACTGTCGGTTTTGTGGGTTCAAACATGCATATAGGTACAGTCCACAATAGAAATGCTGAAATATATATTGCATAAGATATTATGGAAGTAACGGTTTTAAGATATAACAGCAACCATTATACCATGACCAGTTTCAAATCATCTAGCGACTCATCTTCAGATTTTACACCCTATTACTGATCGTTTGTAGGACTGTAGTTAAGGCAAGACAGAAAAAAAACGTAATAAGTAAACAGTGAATGTGACCAATTATCTGAAATTGTTAACATCATAAGATCGACTTGAATCAATTACTTACAGTTATCAGCATCCATTGGTTTAATTCTAGTGTACACATTAGACTGGAAAACATAATCTATGTTTTGCATTTTTCACTGTGCTACTCAAACTTCGTCACAAGCAACAACTCCCACGTACTTTACAAGATATAAGCAAACAAAGGAGTGTGACTAAAGTTAATGTTCAAATAAATGTTGAAAGAACGGGCACTGGAGCAGTGATTTTCTTTGGTCAACATTCACGTTTTCGAAAGATGCACATTAATGACATTATATATATATATATATATATATATATATATATATATATATATATATATATATATATATACTCCTGGAAATTGAAATAAGAACACCGTGAATTCATTGTCCCAGGAAGGGGAAACTTTATTGACACATTCCTGGGGTCAGATACATCACATGATCACACTGACAGAACCACAGGCACATAGACACAGGCAACAGAGCATGCACAATGTCGGCACTAGTACAGTGTATATCCACCTTTCGCAGCAATGCAGGCTGCTATTCTCCCATGGAGACGATCGTAGAGATGCTGGATGTAGTCCTGTGGAACGGCTTGCCATGCCATTTCCACCTGGCGCCTCAGTTGGACCAGCGTTCGTGCTGGACGTGCAGACCGCGTGAGACGACGCTTCATCCAGTCCCAAACATGCTCAATGGGGGACAGATCCGGAGATCTTGCTGGCCAGGGTAGTTGACTTACACCTTCTAGAGCACGTTGGGTGGCACGGGATACATGCGGACGTGCATTGTCCTGTTGAAACAGCAAGTTCCCTTGCCGGTCTAGGAATGGTAGAACGATGGGTTCGATGACGGTTTGGATGTACCGTGCACTATTCAGTGTCCCCTCGACGATCACCAGTGGTGTACGGCCAGTGTAGGAGATCGCTCCCCACACCATGATGCCGGTTGTTGGCCCTGTGTGCCTCGGTCGTATGCAGTCCTGATTGTGGCGCTCACCTGCACGGCACCAAACACACATACGACCATCATTGGCACCAAGGCAGAAGCGGCTCTCATCGCTGAAGACGACACGTCTCCATTCGTCTCTCCATTCACGCCTGTCGCGACACCACTGGAGGCGGGCTGCACGATGTTGGGGCGTGAGCGGAAGACGGCCTAACGGTGTGCGGGACCGTAGCCCAGCTTCATGGAGACGGTTGCGAATGGTCCTCGCCGATACCCCAGGAGCAACAGTGTCCCTAATTTGCTGGGAAGTGGCGGTGCGGTCCCCTACGGCACTGCGTAGGATCCTACGGTCTTGGCGTGCATCCGTGCGTCTCTGCGGTCGGGTCCCAGGTCGACGGGCACGTGCACCTTCCGCCGACCACTGGCGACAACATCGATGTACTGTGGAGACCTCACGCCCCACGTGTTGAGCAATTCGGCGGTACGTCCACCCGGCCTCCCGCATGCCCACTATACGCCCTCGCTCAAAGTCCGTCAACTGCACATACGGTTCACATCCACGCTGTCGCGGCATGCTACCAGTGTTGAAGACTGCGATGGAGCTCCGTATGCCACGGCAAACTGGCTGACACTGACGGCGGCGGTGCACAAATGCTGCGCAGCTAGCGCCATTCGACGGCCAACACCGCGGTTCCTGGTGTGTCCGCTGTGCCGTGCGTGTGATCATTGCTTGTACAGCCCTCTCGCAGTGTCCGGAGCAAGTATGGTGGGTCTGACACACCGGTGTCAATGTGTTCTTTTTTCCATTTCCAGGAGTGTATATATATATATATATATATGTGTGTGTGTGTGTGTGTGTGTGTGTGTGTGTGTGTGTGTGTGTTTTGAACACCTGCTATTAAGCAAAGCCAGCCGGAGTGGCCGAGCGGTTCTAGGCGCTACAGTCTGGAACCGCGCGACCGCTACGGTCGCAGGTTCGAATCCTGCCTCGGGCATGGATGTGTGTGATGTCCTTAGGTTAGCTAGGTTTAAGTAGTTCTAAGTTCTAGGGGACTGATGATCTCAGAAGTTAAGTCCCATAGTGCTCAGAGCCATTTTTTATTAAGCAAAAATTGTACTGGTAAACGGTCTCTGATGAAAACCAGTTGTAAAATTAAATGTAAATTAATGAATGATACAGGAGCTTCACGTGTTACATAATGTTGTTTCTCTGATTTATCAAACTTAATAAAAACTATTTTGGAACATGTCCTTCCGATTGAAAAATGTTCAAATGGCTCTCAGCACTATGGGACTTTACATTTGAGGTCATCAGTCCCCTAGAACTTTGAACTACTTTAACCTAACTAACCTAAGAACATCACACACATCCATGCCCGAGCAGGATGCGAACCTGCGACTGTAGTAGTCGCGCGGTTCCGGACTGAAGCGCCTAGAACCGCTCGGCCACCTCGGCCGGCCCTTCCGATTGAAAACGGACTTGTTACATCATATGCGTAAATGGAGGTGGAGCACTGGCAACAACACTGCAGTGGCATTTCAACAAATCATCAGCCATGAGAGTCATTGAGGCTATACACAGCACACTCTTAGCCCTCTCTGCACAGCACCTGTCTCTGTATAGTTCGCATACATTTTTGAGCGGAGACCTTCAAATGCCCCAATCAGAAATGCCTCATCTTCCATCAAGCGTATAACCTTATTGTTAGTCCTCCTCATGTCATAAGGATTATCAGTTGCATAACAAGATATGTCGAATGTATCAGGGTTGCACCTTCTCACTTCATATAGATAACAACCCTTTACCCAGTAGATGAAGCTGTTCATGTTCATAGAAAGTAACTTTGTGTTACCAAAACGAGTTTTCGCAAACTCTAATGGGAATAGTACATGTGGATTATGGGTAGGTCTAATATAGATGTACCCACATGAATACAGGGTGGCGCACGAAATGTGTTACCATTTTGTTTTTGAATATAAACTTTATTGTCAATACAATCTGAAAGGAACATATACTACAATTAAGAGCCGTCCATGGAGATTTGTTCTAACTCAGCACGTGCTCAATATGTCCACCATTTCGTTTCCTAACTTCCTTCACAGGAACACTGAAGTAAGTGATTACCCTACGTCACATGTCTTCCGTAATTTCACTGCAAACTTGAAGAATAAGTCTTCCGATCTCCATTAAATCACTTGAACTTTTCGGGAAAATTTTTTCCTTTAGGTACCCCCAAAGAAAAGAGTCATGTGGATTGAGGTCAGGACTATTGGGGGGGGGGGGGGCAATGGCAATTTTGTACGTCATTGAAGCGACCTGAAAACCTGAGTGAAATGATCCGCATGTCGAAATGCTCGTGTAAAAACTCCGACACAGTGTTTGCAGTATGTGGCCTTGCTCCATCTTGCATGAACCACTGCGTTTTGAAGGGCATGGCAGTAGCAAGAAGCTGTCGAATGAAGCTACATGCCGTGAAGGTAGATGCCGTGTTTCTTGACCTCCGCAAGGCATTCGATACAGTTCCCCACAGTCATTTAATGAACAAAGTAAGAATATATGGACTATCAGACCAATCGTGTGATTGGATTGAAGAGTTCCTAGATAACAGAACGCAGCATATCATTCTCAATGGAGAGAAGTCTTCCGAAGTAAGATTGATTTCAGGTGTGCCGCAGGGGAGTGTCATAGGACCGTTGCTATTCACAATATACATAAATGACCAGGTGGATGACATCGGAAGTTCACTGAGGCTTTTTGCAGATGATGCTGTGGTGTATCGAGAGGTTGTAACAATGGAAAATTGTACTGAAATACAGGAGGATCTGCAGCGAATTGACGCATGGTGCAGGGAATGGCAATTGAATCTCAATGTAGACAAGTGTAATGTGCTGCGAATACACAGAAAGATAGTTCCCTTATCATTTACCTACAAAATAGCAGGTCAGCAACTGGAAGCAGTTAATTCCATAAATTATCTGGGAGTGCGCATTAGGAGTGATTTAAAATGGAATGATCATATAAAGTTGATCGTCGGTAAAGCAGATGCCAGACTGAGATTCATTGAAAGAATCCTAAGGAAATGCAATCTGAAAACAAAGTAAGTAGGTTACAGTACGCTTGTTCGCCCACTGCTTGAATACTGCTCAGCAGTGTGGGATCCGTACCAGATAGGGTTGATAGAAGAGATAGAGAAGATCCAACGGAGAGCAGCGCGCTTCGTTACAGGCCACACACCGTCAGGTGGCTTGCGGAGTATGGATGTAGATGTAGATGTACTGCGAAGCATGCTCAAATAACAATCGCTGTTCACAGTTTCTTCAAAGAAAAAGGGTCCAATAAGTCCGTGACTGGAAATTGCTGCCCACGCTGTAATCTTCGGAGCATAATGTTGTCGTTCATGAAGCACTTGTGGATTTTCAGTGGCCCAAAAGCGTACATTTTGTTTGTTAACCACACCGTCTAAATGAAAATGCGCCTCGTCTGAAAACCTAACGTAGTTGAGAGTTTCTTCCCTATCATCCGCCTACTGCTGCTTGTGTTTTTCAGTGAGCTTCTGTGCACAGGTCATCTTGTATGGGTACATATGGAGGTCACTTTGAAGAATGCGTTGAACGGAGCGTCTGGATATTCCCAGTTGCACTGCTGCCTTTGTACACGACTTCCCGGGACTTCTCTGTACAGCAACTCGTCCCGCTTCAATATTCTCCGGCGAAAAAACAGGCTTAGGCCGAGGTCGCTTCGCTTCCAATACAGTTCCTTCCTGTACAAATTTATCGTACAACCTGTGGATGGTCTTCTTGCAAGAGACCCATCGTATGTTACACTGTTGTCGAAAACGCCTGTGAGTCACAACAAGGCTTTTCGTTTCACGAAAAAGTAACACAATTGCCGATCGTTGCTGTGTCGTCAGTCTTCAATTGTCAGCCATTACTGCCTACTAGTCTCCTAGCTGCAGTATCGTGGATTACTCGTCATTTCGTAACTCATTTGTTTTTCCAAGCCCTGCTGCTGTAGAGATCCCAGCGGGATATCTAATGTGCGTCGTAAATTGTGAAAAAAACAATTGGAAACACATTTCGTGCGCCACCCTGTAGATTTCGTGAACTCCACCGATAACTTCCTCATCTTTAGAGCGACGGTTTCTTCATTGTAGACTGTGACCTCTTTAAAATTAGACCTGACGATAAATTCTCTTGCACCATAACACCCATCCCAGTGCATGACTAAGTGAGTTTTTTGGTAGTCTCCAACATTTTCCACAATTTAGTCGAAAATTGCATTATTCGTAATCTTACATAAGTCATTTTCAAAATCACTTGCCACAGAAGCTCTCTTTTCGGTATTTACACCAACGTATTCCTTCTACCAGGGATGCTGCTTGAAGGAAATAGCACGAGTAACTCTCTAGAGTTTCAAAAACATATCCCACATCAGAATCTGCCGCCACAGATGAGAAGTTACCCAGTCTGACAATTTCTTCACTAGACAACACTGAACCCCTCCAATAGTTAAAGACTGTAGCATGGCGTGCGACTATTAGGCGTTTATATCCCAGTAGATGATATAACTTAAATTTCAGGATGTATTATTGAACTCTTACCCATTCATTGTTCATTTGCTTTGGCGTGCCTATGGACAAATTAGCAAAGACCATGGGAAATCCTGTGCTCGAGAAACAGCAGCATGTGAACGTCAGCTAAGAGTTCTCCGTTAAAACGTCTGAGTTTGAGCGCAGTGTCCCACAAAAGCCTTGGCTTGATTGAGTAGATTGCCAAATCCTGAAAGTATGTTTCCATGCACACACTCTGGATTTGTTCGAAAATGTTTGCAAGTAAGTGTAAATTTTTGTCTATATAATGACTTGCATACTCCCCTAAATTAGAGATCTTAAGCTCCTGCCAAACATTCACTCCATGTCCGTACTCCGCATTCGTTATAGCATTGCCCGGAGGATGAGGTTATGTCAAGCAATGTAGATTCATTTAGTTTCTCCGTCGAGTCCAGATATTAATATGGGAATACCCCTCTCTTCGTAACAAGCTGAAACTTGGCATCATCAGGATGGCCAGCTCGAGTGAGACGCGCATCCTCCTAACACATGGCTTCAGCGGATTTCTGAAGTGGTGCTTGCATCAATCTTCGTGAGTCCAGGAAGTGCAGAGTAATGCTCTCGGCGATAGATTTCTCTGTGATGTTACGTAGGATACTAATCTGATCACTGCAGAGACCACATGCAGCCAAGGGCTCAGCAATGAAATGAGCATCACACTCACTCAAATTTTGGATGAAAATGGGTCTTTGTCGTGGGAGTCTGTAAGTCATGTTGCCTGAATTGTGTGCAGCACCGTATAAGTTGCCAGTCAGGTGGCCATGAACCGAAAATGGTCTTCCATCTTTATTAGGTAATGGCTGCCCACAAATACAGCAGTCAACATAATTCTCATACAGTGATTGATTTTCCGGCATATTTGTCTTAGGGACGTTGGTGTTATAAATCACATCAACATTCCTTGGAAGTTCTTCAAGCTAAGAGACTATTCATCTCACATGATCATTCCTGATGCGTGAATCAAAATAATTAGAACTACGGTCATGTGCACATGCAAACTGTTACACTGCCACAAATGGTAAGTGTGTGAGAGTAGTATGGAGGCAGTGGGATGACCCTCACAGTGCCCCACAGCAGCGAGAAGGTACTCAAAGTTGGTGTGTACAACATAGGGTACTTGCTCTTTGTGGAGAAAGTTTTTAAACTTGAAGAACTTATTCACCTCAGTGGGCACCTCTACATGCACTGTGTCCTGTGTAGACCCATTCACCAGTTGCTCCGTTAATATCTCTCGTAAATAACGGGTTCAGGAATCTATGACAAGTCTGTCATGTACCGTTTTCTGTGAAAAATTTGGAGGAAATAGGATAGGAAATATTTTTGATATAGTACTAGTGTTGTTGCTTACCCTGGGAGATTAACAACAAATTTCCATGCATCACACACTGACCAGAGAATTGGGAGAAGTGAAGGGATCCAGTGACTTTATAAAAAACATTATTCTGCTCATCGTAATCATAATCATCAATATGCTTATCTGACTTGCATTCGCCCAGAGCGTATACATGAAAAAGTATATGAAGATTCTGTTTCTCAAATTTGTCGGTGTCCTGGAGTCTCTTGGGGAACGTGGATCCCCATATATTGGATCAAACACATGCACGTTACTTAGAAAACAGGACCCTGATAATAGATTTTTCCTCAACTCTCTTTCTTTACATTCTGAGAGTGGAGCACAATGGCTTCACTGTAATGTCCTCAAACCACTCAGCAACTGAGGTGTCCCACGCTACTATGCCATCATCACTTTCTTTACAGATAACGGTGTTTTCGGTAACACCCTCTTTAGGTGGGAGAGTGAAATTACAGCACAGCATAGTACTGAACTCAATGGCAGGATACCACGGATTGCTCATGATCTTGGAAAGTTCGCTTTGCAGAACAGGTAGGCATTTGGATCGGATCTTGATACACAACTATATTATGGACGCTGGTAAACAATATTCTTTCCCAAATACAGCTCGAATCCTTGTACACGGAATTGCTTGTGGCATATTTCATCATCCTCATCACTACCACAATAGGCAGAGAGGTTGTCACTGAAGCTATATCTAACGAACTCATCCAGTTTTCGATGGTCCTGGTGCCGGCGACATTAGTGCAGACATTTACGGAGCTGCAGTACATCAAGGTCTGAGTTTTGGCATTGGTGATGCTGGCTATTGCGCTCACGAAAGCCCAGGTTTTGGCGATGCTGGTTCTGGCACTACTGCTCACAGTAGTCCATGTGCAGTTCCTTCCTTGAGAATTTCCTCTAGCATAGGCATACACTCTTCAGCGCTATCATCTAACACAGAGTCATGTTATGGTGTAAACTATCTCATTCAAATGTAGCGACCCATTACATATTGCTAACCTTGTGGCTAGCTGACTAGAATAAAAAACAACAGCACTTGTTAAGCATGCATGCACATAAACAACATCAATCCATATGTATAGATTCACAGACATACAGCCGTATGCTGCTGACTGAATGGAATAGTTTACTAAACAGGTGTATTTGATTTTGAGGAGCTGCATGTGTAGCACTAACATAAACTACGGACATAATTTTGCAAAATCTATACTGTACCACACTCTGAAAAATCATTAAATTCATTTTATAATTATGAACGTAAACAAAAATCAAATTTTAAGAAAGTGAGCGTAAAAAAACGGTGAAAATTAATTTAGGTCATGTTTCTGTGACTGGAAAACACGGGAAAGTATTAAAACGTATCGCAGTGGAACGTAATTGTTACATAAGCTTTCAGTTTATAGATTCCTTCAACATTCTGGCATGTTCTCTGGAAAAAAAAATTTATCTTATTTAAAAACCTCATCAGCTGAAAATAACAAGGAAACATTTATCCAACAGTAAACATCTTTATTGAATTAATAAGGAAGGAGTGTATGTATGAGTATGTAACTGACGAATGCGTTTTTTTGGACGAGGAGCTGCCGTCAATTGAAGCCTTCGTCGGGGTGGCCGAGCGGTTCTAGGCGCTACAGTCTGGAACCGTTCGACCGCTACGGTCGCAGGTTCGAATCCTGCCTCGGGCATTAGATGTGTGTGATGTCCTTAGGGTAGTTAGGTTTAAGTAGTTCTAAGTTCTAGGGGACTGATGACCTTAGAAGTTAAGCCCCATAGTGCTCAGAGCCGTTTGAACCATTTTTGAAGCCTTCAAAAGTATGCTTACTGTTGAAAATACTAAAAAAAATATTGATACTAAAGACCACAAAAGGCGTGGTGTCAATTTGAATGTAATTTAATAGGACATTAGCCCGACTTATATCTGAAAACCGATGTCTTGCGGCTGGCCGATGTCTTGGAAAATTTCCACGCACTCTGACTTAAAATGCACCAACTGGATACAGTCTATTATCTGAATACAGCAGGTTTAGAGTAGGATGTTTTGCTGTAAACATCCCATGTAAAATTGAAACTTACTGCGGACACACAACAATTACAATTTTTTGCTTTAGAGGTGATATTGTTCACTGTTAGGATACACACATGCCACTACAAGAAATAGGTTATCTACTCATTAGAACGAAAATATCTCAATGATACTAGTCCCTACAACTTTGCAATAACTCTCTGGTTTTGCATGGCAGCCTGTGGGCAGTTTTGATCAAATGAGCGCATCAGACGATTCAGACATAGGCTACATTTTAGAAGTAGATCTTAAGTATGCACAAAATATCGGCGAATTTCATTTCAGTCTACCGTGCCTGCAGTAAATGGTGCTACCATCAAGAGTAAACAAGCTTAAAGTTCCAAAGAAGTTGATGTCCACATTTTATGATAAAAATTACGTGATCCATTACAGAAATTTTAAGCAATCTTTGAACAACAATCACTAAGTAAAATTCACCAAATATTATCATTCCATCAATCTCCTTTAATGAAACCATACTCAAAAAGAATGTTTTTAATCTAATGAATAACAACATTTTTTGACAAAACTATGCATTATATGCAAAAAACATTGTGATCTGAATCTAGTGATTGTAAATCCGAATTTCAAACCTTGTTTGGCCAGAGAAACGTTCGAGGGAAATGCAATGCTGCACTATTGCTTGTTCTTCTTCAAGTGAAAAACATTTTGTGATTTGAACGAGACCAATACTACCTTTGCCGATTTTAAGAGGTTTTCTTAACGCACCTTCTGAAAACTTTGGATGCTTGCTGAATTTAGCTCCAATTTTCAGCAATGTCAGGAGCTTGACTGTAAAACGGCTCTTTTACAAGCTGTTGCGTCCATGTTTTCCGTCGGTTTATGAAAAAATATCACTATGTAAGACGTGATTATATTCGAAGTGTGTTTGTGAGGTTTGAGATGTTTGAAACAACCACCATCCAACGAAAGAAAAATGACAGGAAAGACAAATTAACGTAAGTTCTCTAAATTGTATAGTGAGGCAACTAAAGGACGAGTGGCATTCAGTAATTAATGCAACACTTTTTTTACTGAAGGGAGGTTGGTTTTACTTAGGAGTCCAATACACTATATTATTCCTCACTCTTTTGGTTACAAAATCCTATTCTTCAACATAACCTCCGTTTAGTGAGGCGGCCTTTCGCCTCCTTTCTGGAAGGGCCTGTGTGCCTGCGTGATACCACTCTACTGGCCGACATCGGAGCCAACGACTTGCTGCATCAATAACCTCCCTGTCAGCCACAAGCTGCTTCTCAGTGCGCGATCTTGTTGCTATGATGACAGGCGCCTCACCCAACGACTCACAGTGTTAGTGTTCACTGCCAGGTCTCTGTAGACATTCTGCAAGAGCCTATGAATACCTACGCCGTACTGATTTTCCGCCGAAAGAAATTCAGTGATAGCTCTCTGCTTGGAACGCACCTCCGTTGCAGATGCCGTTTTGTAGGCTACCGCCTGTTGGAACTTCTTGGAACTGCAGAGACCTATAGGGGCTGAAGTGGAAACATTCCACCGTGTCCCACAAAAAAATCCTCATTTTTTTCTGCCGAAACTGGCTGAGAAAAAGATGTACTGCGTAAATAAATACCAAGAGAAAAAAGCTTAAATGTGCTTCAAGAGACTACACACGTCAAAGTATAGGTTATGGGATAAGACTTAGCATATACACAGTCCATTCACATTAATGTGACCACCACCTATGTTCGACGTCAACGTGCATTATCCGCTTGCAGATGGCAGGTGGTATCACTAACAGACTGGCAGTGGAGGGTACATAAAGCGTGTAAAGCGTGTCGCGGTGGGCGGGGAGGGGGGGGGGCAGGAGGAGGGGAGGGGCGGACGACGCGGAAAACAGTCCAGTCGTCATCGCCGTTGGGCGCCCATAAGATCCCAAACCACATACAGTACAGTCGTTGGTGTATTGCGGAAAGGGAGCCATTTACCAGACGTCCAAATGGGAAAGATCATTGGCATTGGCTTTCGGGCCAAAGGTGGAAGCATTTCCGAAACAGCTGAGTTTGTAAGCTGTCGCGTGCCGCCATAGTTAGAATGACAAAATGGCGCTATCCATAATCAGCGCCGAGGCAACTGAGGTGCACCAAAGGCTATAGTGACAGGTATGAGTGACGGCGGCAGCAACGTGTATGAGCGAATAGAAGTGCAACTGTTCACCAACACACCGCCCAGATGAACCAATGGACTACCAACAGTGTCCCCTCGACAGCCTTTCAGCGAACGCTGCTGCGTGTGGGCCTCTGCAGCAGGTGCCCGGATCATGCACCCATGCTGACTGCTAGGCATCAGCGACGAAGGTTGGAAATTGCACGCCAGTACTGCCACTGAGTGGCGACAGGAGGCCTTTTCATATAAATCACGTTTAATGCTCCAGATGGCCGTTGGCGTCTACGGCGTGAAACGTCTGGAAGCAAACATTCCGCAACAAGAACGAATCATTATGGTTTGTAAAATATTCTAGTGCCATTCCCTGACTGATCCCGTCATTCTGGAAGACACAATGGATGGAAACAAGGATGCATCTATTCTTTGGGACCATTTCCACTCCAAAATGCAGTTTTTTTACTCGGCACGATAGCCCGTACCAGCAGGACACTGCAGCGTGTTGAACAGCTTGCAGTTCCTCATCTATAAGCTGTGTGATCTATATGTTACCTAAAAGCAATGATGCGAGCTACTCATTTAACCTGTCAGGTGCCTACATATTGGTCACATAGCATTTAAAACGCGTCTTATCATGTTAATTCTGTCTGCACGAAGCTGGTAATGGTTATAGTGTCAGACTGACGCTATCTGTGTACTCGCATTGTTTTCATTATATGATACATGCTTTCTGACACTATTAAATACAGAAAGTAATTTTTAACCTTCGTTGCATGTGAAGGATAGACATTAGCCAGTACGATGAAGGCGGAGAACCGCAAGACTCTCGTAACCTTAGCTCAGTAGCCCCGTTTGACGTGTCCAGCGTAGCTTATAATGCACATGAGTCCATGAACGCAGTAGAAAACAGTTTGGATGATACCATCTGCGAAGTCCTTTGAGACACCATGTAGCGCTTCCTACCCCTCCCTCACTAATTACCTAATTACGGTGAGATATCGAATGTTCCTATCGTGACACTTTGCTGCGTCAGGCATGCTAAGAGCAAAAGTTATTCTTTGGGAATTGTTGTATGAGGAGAACCACGTCTCCTAGCGAGACTTGGGAGAGGTGTGCGTACCTCTTGTCTTCTTTAGCGGTCTCGTTGACCCCACCGGATTCCCTCTCCGTCATCCGCAGATTCTAACACACATTCATAAAACAGTGAGTTTTTGCAGTAGCGCTTGGAAATATTTCTACACTCGTTAATGATAGCTCAAAATATTGGGATGTCAGCTGATTTTTTATTACTTTATTCTCAAAATCAGGAAATGATCACTTTGAAGAGCCAGTCTTGTATTGCTGTTTGCATCAACGATAGCGGAATCGTATTATCACTTATAGAGCACCATAGTAATGTATAGCAACTGTCATCACACAAATTTGTTGACATATAGGAACCGCTCATACAAGTATATGAAGGTCTTATTTCAATAGTGGCACAAGTCCGTTACCTGCACTTTTCTGTCTATAATGCTTCTGAAGTTAATGATCCACACAAACAGAAAGGGAGGTACATCTCTAACAAGAAGCCATATGCTTGAATATTTCTGGTATCTCAACTGCATATTTATCAGCGCTCATTTAACTTTAGGACCCTGTATCTCAATATGAACAAAGCTGGACTTGTACCACTATTGAAATAAGCCCTTCATATGTTCCCGGGCCAATGTCGTGGTGTCTTCTGAAGACGAAGTTGCCAAGGCAAGGTACGTACGTCGCGACGGAAACACAAGCGAACATAGTCACTGTCAGTAGCAACGACGAATAAGGGATGCTAACGTAGACACACCCCGACGATTTTCCATATGCCACTGTATCAGCTCGCTTACTCACGTATGTGCGCAGTGCCGCTCAGTTAGCCAGCAATCATCGCCTAAGACGACAGCATCGTCTCTGTAGCGAGCCAGCAGTGCTACAGTTTTATTAGACAGAACACTGCACAAATGTTTATCGTCAATCTTACTCTGTGAGAAGAGAGTAGTATCTTGTTCTGTACAACTTATACAGTATTGTTGAGTGACAGCAATGAATTCCTGGGGACATGGATCGTTACAAAGTTTCTAGTTCAAGTTGTAATAGAGTGATCTGCCGTTTTATACATTCATGTTCAGAAAAAACAGAACACCTTAAACGACTACAAGATAGGACGTTCATATTCACAGGACATGTACATTATTATGTTCTACCCGCCATGATAGCCGAGAGCGCTAACGCGCTGCTTCCTGGACTCGGGTAGGCGCGCCGGCCCAGGATCGAATCCGCCGGGCGGATTAACGACGACGGCTGGTGTGCCGGCCGGCCTGGATGTGGTTTATAGGCGGTTTCCCACATCCTACTAGGTGAATACCGGGCTGGTCCCCACGTCCCACCTCAGTTACACGACTCACAGACATCTGAAACACATTCACACTATTTCACGATTTACACTCGACGCCGACAGCTGGGGTACACTAATTCCGTCCTGGAGGGTACGGGGTGGCGGCAGGAAGGGCACCCCTTAAAATTAACATGCCAGATCCGGTGACCATGGCCGACCCTGCGTAACCACGGGACAAGGCGAAAGCGATAGATAGATAGTACATTATTATGTTCTGCAGAAAAGATTAGCATTTGAACCATGTCGACGCTCGGGTTCAAGGTGAACATCCATATCGCGGCACGATATTGCCCATCGGTAAAATGTACCTGCGGCTCTCGTTGTCGCTATAAACCGAACGTAATGGATCAATGTTACTTTAGCAGACATGAAGGATGCCTCACAGACGTATGCGCGAGCCGTACCGTTAAATCATGAGTATCAAAGAGGGCGCATTATTGACAAGAGATAATGTAAGCATCCATCTAGGAAATTGCTGCCCGTGAGGGACGAAGAGTTTCGGCAGTGCAACGGGTATGTGTAGAATGGTTCACGGAAGGCCGTAGAACAAGACGAGGTGGTTCATGTCGCACCACCCAGAACACTTCACCCCTCTCCCGCGAGAAGATCGACATTTCATCCGAATGGCATTGCAGGACAGCTCTCCGTCCTTCTCGGCTCTGGCGCAACAGTGGAACACATCGTACACTCTCAGCGGTGACAGTCCGTCGCCGTTTATTACAGCACGGGTTACGTGCGCGTCGTCCACTTCTCCGCCTGCCTTTTACGAATGTGCAGAAACATGTTAGACGGCAGTGGCCTATGGAACGACGTCACGGAGGCAGGTATGGTATCAGATAGCGCTTTCAGACGAATCCAGGTTCTGTT